>NW_017728951.1:35666150-35695162 GCF_001723895.1 Crocodylus porosus | reverse complement strand
CACATCACCCCACATCTTAGTGTCATCAGCAAATTTGAACAGGGTGCTTTTTACCCCCTTGTCCAAGTCGCTGATGAAGATGTGGAACAGTGCGGGCCAGAGGACCGAGCCCTGGGGGACCCCACTGCCCACATCCCTCCAGGTCAAAAATGACCCATCCCCCACCCCTCTCAGGGTGCGGCCCTCCAGCCAGTTAGTGACCCATTTGTCTGTGTAGGCGTTGATGCCACAGCTCCCTAGTTTTTTAATGAGAATGGGGTGAGAGACAGTGCCGAAGGCCTTCCTAAAGTCCAGAAAGACTACGTCCACTGCTACCCCTGCATCTAAGGATTTTGTGACCTGGTTGTAGAAAGCCACCGGGTTGGTCTGACAGGACCTGCCTCTAATGAACAAATGTTGGTTGCCTCTAAGCATAATCTCCCCTGCTGGCCCCTCATGGACATGTGCTATGATAATTCTCTCAAAAAGAGAATTAGTTATTTCATCTCTCTACTTGTCAGATCACTACCTGGAGAGCAGCATGATCATGCTTTATTGATCTTTCTTGTTAAAATTTTTAGATTCTAATCTCTTTGGGACAGGGACAATACCTTATGATATGTTTGCACAGTGCCTAGCTCAATGGGGATGTGATCTTTATGGAGGTTCAATGCATTGCACCAGGTGTTGCATAGTCTGAGGCTCTGTGCCACAATCACGGGTGGTTGAGCCAATGGTATAGCCCCACTTCTTCATTAGTTCTTTGGCATGTCTGACTCCAGTACATAGGCAGTTAAGACATTGCCACCTTTGCCATGGTTCGTCAGCCTCTGGTGGTAAGGACTCAGCTGCTGGAATGTACATTTTTTCAGTATCAGGTGTTTTCTTCAGCCTCTCATTCCACATCTGTAGTCATGTCTCCTTGAGTGTGGCATTGACAAGTTAGGTGCTGATGAGGAAGCTCCTGTGTGGCTTCAGACATTTGGGTGTTGCGGGATGGTCATGCAGCAGGTGTCTTACATCTTTGGTTTGTCTCAGTTGTTCTATCCTGCTGGCCACTGCTCTTCTGATATCAGGCAGAATGATGCCAGCCAGAGGGTACACACTGTTTAGGTTGGTAGGCTTCAGACATCCCCTGTGACATGAACACTGTGTGCCCCCAGTGGCTGGGGGGACTTGGCAAGCTCCAGTAGGTGGCAGTGGCTCTGGTAGTGACAGGAGCATGGCTTCCTGTGGGAGCTCCATCCTTACCACCGCCACGCCACTGTCAGCAGCGGGGAGGGGGTCAGCAACCACCTGCAGGCGCCTTTTAGTAGAGGGAACACCTCCATGCTCAGAGGGTGCATGTGCACCCCCTACACATTGCCAATGCCCTGTGATGTATTGGCAGGTATAATTCAGAGTTAGTTATCTGTGTTTGTCTGAAGTTAGGCAGAAAGCAGGGCAGTGTGACACTTTATAGACTAACTCGTTCAGATAGGCATGAGCTTTCATAGGCTATAGTCTACTTCATTAGATGTGTGTGTATATTAGAGAAAAATTTGGGGAAGTAAAAAGGTGAACTCAGCATCTTTTGATAATTAATTCTTCTTCTGTTACTTTTTATTTTCACATAATTCTGCACATCCTAGGGGTGCCCTGGCCCACAAGCAGAAGTGCCAAAAATATGGGAAGTTCATGAGATCATCCAACCTACTTTTGAGGTATCATGAGCTTTGGAGAACTTATTCAAACTGAGCCTGTGAACATTAGCTTTGCAGTTCTTGCCTCAGTTCTAGTGTAGCTAACCAAATTTCTTCCTGCAGCTTTGTTTGGACCTATTATTTCTTGTTTCCCCTCCAAACACTGATGTGTAAATTTGCTGGCAAAGAACAAACGGTATCTGTACCCCATTGTGTTCCAGATAGGTTGCAAAGCTTATCATCTATAAGAAAGAAGGGCATGAGGCAACATCTGCTAAGATTAAACATGTTCAAATCAATTAACTAATTTTTAAAAAATGTAGAAATTTTGAAAGATTGGAAGCCTGGCAATTTCACTCTTTGAAAGTAATACAGAGTAGCTTAGGAAACTATTGACTGATTAGACTGGTGTCTGTCCTAGATAAAATAATGTAAGAATTAAGTCAGAACTCTGATTAACAAAGAATCAGAAGCAAAAACTATATTTAATGCCAGTAGCATGGTTTTGTAGCAGTTAGGTCTATAAATAAACCAACTTCTTGTTTATTTTTTGACACTATTACAGGTCTGGTAGATAATGTATTGATACAGTAAATTTAGATTTATCCAAAACATTTAACTAGGTAACACATCCCATCTTGATTATTTAGAAATTTGAAATTATTTGGAATTAACAGAGCAAGCATTGGATAGATTTGAATTCAGGTCCCTGAGAGTGCTCAAAGCATATCTATTAATGGGAGTGTAAGAGTGAAGTTTTCATAGATTTCATAGAGATTAGGGCTGGAAGGGACCTCGGAAGATCATCGGGTCCAGTTGTTGCTATGATGCTCCAGAAACCACGCAAGAGGCAAGAATTTCTTAGGGTGGTATCTTTTATTGCACCAACAAACTAGCAGGGAGATAGCTTTCAAATGCTTTCATCAGGTCTCATGTTAATGGGCACATATCATTGAGCAGCGCTGTTTCTAGCAGGGAGCTTACAAACTGTTTCTTGCTCTGACAGTAATTCATATTTTTATCCAATAAACTAAATAAGCCTAAGAGATTCTTGACTGGAAAAGCTTGCAGGTAATTAGTGAGGTTGGAAGGCAGTGACTCAGGGAAAGACTTAGAAGTTGTTATAAATAATCACTTCAGCACAGTAGTGGATTTGGGATTTTGAAAAGGGGGGTGCAGTGGAAAGCAGAGAATTCACTACACTTGTACAACGCAGTTGTGCTAAGTAATGCTAAGAAGCTGAAGGGGGATGTGACTATACCACCACATCTCCTGGATCTGCCCCTGCCTAAGCATGACCTCTCAATAAAATGCTGTGGCTAAAAGTGCTAATGCAAGCTTGGATGTTTAGAAGGGAAATGGAGTAGAGAAATGACCTTGCTTCTCTAAGCAGCATTGGTGAGATCAATTCTGGTGTTCATACTTCAAGAGTTATGTGGAAATACTGGAGATTGCTCAAAGGAGAGCTACAGACATAATTCAGGGTCTAGAAAATGCACCTTACAATGTAAGGCTTTAGGAGCTCAGATTCTCAGTTACCAAAGAGAAATTGGACAGGTGGTCTAGTCACTGTGTATGGATGCTTACACATGGAAAAGACACCTCTGAAGAGGGGATATTTCACTCTTCCTGGAAAAACATAACATGAACCAGTTGCTGCAAGCTGAAGTTAAAGACATTCAACCTTAAAACAAAATGCAATTTTGTAGCAGCAATGGAACATAAATACTAGAGCAGCATACCCAGGAATGTACTGGACTTACCACCTCTCCGAGCCTTTAAAATGAAATTGGGCATCTTTCTTGAGAGATGCTTTAATCCATCTTCTCAAAGAAATTCTTTGGCTTGAGTACTTGGGGTGGTGTAGTCAAGCTGAATGCCTATGTGGGTTCCTTTTGGTTTTGGTATCTGTGAATCTCTGTGTGAGAAGGGAGGCAAAAGCCACCCCCCCCATGGGTCCTAAACCCCCACCCGACATGCCCCGATACTCACTGCAGGAGTGAAAATGAGTGGTAGTGGGGAGAAACACTGGCACAGGCTTGGCAATTCCAGAGCTGCCTGAGCCTGCGAATCAGTGAGTACCAGGGGCGTGGCTCCAGAGTGGCACGGGCTGCTCAGAAGGCAGCTGGAGACACAGCTGGAGTGGCGCCAGGGAGAGGAGAGCAGAATACCAGCCGGGAGACACTGGCTGCAGAGCCAGGGAGCACCAGCCCCAGACACAGGTAAAAGAGGCTGAGCATCTGCCGGAGGATGCCGGCAGACAAGACGAGGAGTCTAAGACCCAGGAATGGAGGGACACCAGGGAGCTCCATCAAGGGGAAGCAGTCCCCCAGGATGCCCAGGAGCAGAGCCACAGCCATGCCAGGGGGCACAGGTACTGCAGGAGGGAGTGGCAACAAGGGACTGCCAGCACCCTCGGGCAGCACAGCAAGGAGAGAGGCATGGGAAGCTATGGAGCGCTGCGTGGGAGTGACAAGCAATGCCAGCTGGTGAAACCCCAACAGCCCAGCCACAGGTCAGATGGGCCAAAAGGGGGAAGGGACGCAGAACCCTGGGGGGCTTGCCTGAGAGGGCCAGCAGAGGCCAGGCACCAGATGGCCAACTCATCCAAATGCCTATTAGGTGGAAAGGACAGTGGAGTCCTTGGCAAGACTGTGGGCACCTGGGAAACAAGATCCCAGGAGCCTGTCAACTGACTTCTTACTTCTAGTTCTAATCCTAAATTGCAGTTAACCCTGGACTGGGGTGTATTTAGTTGCCCAGACCTCAGTCTGAAGATGAAGGATGACCTGGGGTGAGGGACAGCTAGGAAGATCCAACCCTTGGAAGTGGGCAGAGTTGATGAGATGGGATCATCCCAGTGCAAGATCTGTGAGACCAGAGTCCATCCCCGGCCGTGGGTATGGTGAGGGTGGGATAAAGGGGAGGTTGGAGTCCCATGAAGAAAGTCCAGGTTCAAGATCTTCTCAGGCCACCTACAGGGTACTGCCTCCCAAGAGAACAACAATGAACATCAAAGACATGGCAGACGAGTAGAAGCAGCACCCGAACCACCTCAGTGATGCCGAATCCAGATCTCACCCTGATGTTGCTGAGGGGCAAGGCTTCAACCAAAAAAGGGCCAAAGCCCTATAACACCTACCATTATGAATCCCCATGTCAGGGGTTTTCAACCTTTTTTTAATGACTGTACCCCCAGTGACCATCTTTTTAATAAGTGTACCCCCGGGGAGGGTGGCAAGTTGACGGACACTGAGCAAGGCGGGAGAGGGAGCAGCAAGCAGCCAGATGCAGAATGGGGGAGTGGCAAGTGGTGGAGTGGCAGCAGTGCAGCGTCTCTGCAGGCTTGCTCTCGCCCAGCCCTGGCCCTGCTCCTGTGAGGCAGCAGCATGAGGTGGCAACGCTCCATCCCTGCCTGCCCCACTTACCCCTTGGGACCATTCAAAGTACCCCCAGGGTGTACACATACCGTCGGCTGACAATCAACTTTGCACTAAGGTAATGATTATGACCAAATTTCAGGCTTCAGGGTTTCAGCTGGACACCTACATGGATTAGGGGTTCAGAGACAAACAAGAGGGGCTTGTTTTGCCTTTCTGTGAAACATCAGAGATTCGAAATGGCTGTAGATGGACCTTCAGAGATGCTGAACTCATGGTCTGAGGTTATACAGAGAATACTTTTTCTTAGAATATGCCTTAAGAATATGTCTGCAATTGGGAAGTATGACTGCAACATGGCTGTCATACTTGCATTAGCTTTAACTTAGCTTGGGTAAGAATAGTACTCAAGTGGCTACCCCACAAAGATGTCCATGTTGCTGTGTCTTAACTGTTATTGTGACTTACGCTAACTAGGTTAAATCTAATATGAGCATGCCCACCTGTGCTGCAATCCCAATTTCCAAATGCAGTGTGATCAAGACTGTAGAGCCTTGCTCCCAGGATCATGGCACATTCATTGCCAGGTTTGGTGGCACATCGATGATCAGGTGGATGGCGAGGTTGCTGTTTTTTTCTTCCATTTATCTGTGGCATGGGTATGGATCACATGCAAGGATATTACCTACTCAGTTCCCTGCTAATGCAAGTACTTAGAGCATTGGCAGCACATGGTTTTCAGCTGGTCTTTACCTGTCACATGCCCAACAGTTTAATTTCCAAGTACTAAAATGATTTTGTCTAAGTAACATTGTTGGGCTCAGTGTAGGGGTATCCAAGTGACATTTAGTGGCCTATTTTAAAGAGGAGGTTGGACTAAGTGTCCCAATAGTCCCCTGTGGCTTTAAATGCTGTGAAATACATTAAGTGGCTTCTGCATTTCATCCCAATGTTAAATTTTCTCTATTTTATGTAGGACCTGATTAGCCACATTATTAATTCAGTTTTATGGCACTGTAACGAATGATTTGGCTCTGACACTAGGATCAGAGTGGAATAGTATGGTCACATTGGAGGCCAAAATCTGAACAACATTTTTGAGATATTTCAGGATAAAAGGAGCTACATAAATGTAGGTCACTTTTATTAAATGCCTTGCAAATCGTTTATAATGCCTTTAAATATCAGAACAGCCATACCACATCAATAACCCCAGCACATGTGTTTACTTTATTTTAGGGGTTGCCACAGTTCACTATAAATGGCTTAGATATGTTTGGTAATTCAGTTATAATGAAACGTGCGAGCCTTCAATAAACACATGTGTTACAACTCGTCTGTGATGCAAGTGCTTGGCCAATTATGTACATTAGGGATGACTGCAGCAGGCTCATAAATAGTCTTTGTAACTCCTTGCCCCCATTTTCCTCTCCCTCACACATACTTTATAACGATGTGTTACTCTAAATTCACAGATCTGAAAACCAGAAGAGACCATTAGATCATCTTGTCAGAACTCCTATATAACATGGGCCAGAAAATCTCATCTGGGTACTCTGGGCTAGAGAGTTTAATGAAAGTGCATCTTCCAAAATGACATCCAGTTTTGATGTGAAGAACTTAAGAGATGGAGAATGTACCATTTCAGTTGATATTCTTCCCCGCATTTAAAAATGTTTGTTTTATTCAACTCCATTGATCCTTTGAGAACTAGCACAGATCAAAAGAGAAGCAGGCCCAATTGGACTAGATGAGCCACATGCAAATCAGGTCAAGTCAGTCCTGAAGCCACTACAACTGTTGGGGCACTTTAGATGCTGTAACAACCTTAGTTGACTTGTTTTGCATCATTGGTGATTCTTCAGGCAAAGTGACCTTGTAGCACCGATTTCCTCTCCAGGCTGTTGGCTTGCAGGAGCCCATGCATCCTTTGATAGGCTTATTTTTTAATCTTGTTGGATGTCCATACCCAGGTAAGCCTAGGTGGGGATGCCAGTTTAGTCACTGACAACCCAACCATGGAATAGGCTGTACTGAATGATATGGTACCTTACCAAACTGGAGCCTGTTTTCAGGTTTGAAAAAAGTATTTATTAAATCTAACATGTCACCCTGTCATCAGCTAACCTCCTTGTCCTGCAAGATTTTCCCATCTCTACACACATCCTGCCTAAGACAGGAACCAGATTTTCCAAGGAGTTCAGGGCCCATGTAGGCACCTAAATAAAGTCCATATTTTAAAAAATGGTCATTGCTCTGTGTAATAAAAAGTGTTTTACAAGCATAGGTCACGTCCAGAAATCTGGCCAGAGAGTTGAACTCCTTGGATATTCTGACCCCAATAGTGAGCACTGTGTCTTTTGAAAATTCTGGCCTGTTTTAACTTGGGGTATAGAAAGATTTTTTTGTATGTAGGCTCCCTGCCCAGGGGTAAATGTCTCATAGAAATGCATGCACGCACAAATGTGCACACATGTATGCGTGCACACACACACATGCCTGTCAGTCACTAACATGTCCTTTCATCCACTTTACTTGAGTTCTGACAGGTCTCCTCCCTGTATGGGATTTACTGCATTGACCTGAATGCAAGATGACTGAATTTAAAACAACTCCCCAATAATTAGCTTCTATAACGGACAATTTATACATTTGTCCCAACTGTCCATGTATAGAATCAGATTATTGGAGGGTTGTCTTACATTTGTTTTCCCTCTATCCTTGCAGTGGAAAAAGTAGTGGCAGGGAGGCAAGCAGTGGAAGAGGCAGTAGCAGGCAGGTGGTGGGAGAGGCAATTGGTGGGTAGACAATACCGGGGGCAGGCAGTGAGGGAGTCAAGAAGCCTGGTCCTTGCCCCTTGCCTTCCCACACCTTGCCCCCTGCTGCCTGCTGCCCCATCACTTGCCTCCCCTGATGCCTGCCCTCCCAGTGCCTGCCTACACACCCCAGCACCTGCCCCGCTCTCTGGTCCCAGTCCCTCTACCTGGCCCCTCCTTACTGCCTGACCTCCCCACCACATCTGTCCCCTCCAGTCTCCTCCCACCGCTCACCCTCCAGCTCCAGTCCTGACACAGCTCCAACCCACTCCAGCCCAGGGCAGAGAGCACACATTTGCCCTGTCGTAGCCCAGCTATGCAGCAGCTACTATGGCAGCAGCAACTCTGGCTGGGCTCTGGAGGTCAGGCTGGAGCTGCTGCTGCCACTGCTAGTGGGCTGGGCTGGGCTGGGGCCGGAGTGGGGCTAGAGTCCTGGCAGAGGTGGAAGGTAAGCAACTTGGTGGGGGGAGCAAGCAGCATGGCAAATTATTGCAGTAGGGGGTAGAGACAGGGGGGGCACAAGCAGTGGCAGCGGGGAGAGGACAGCCAGGGGGATCAGTTAGGTGCAGGGGGGAAGAGGAGAGGTCAGGGCCAGAGTTGGAGCCCCAGTAACCACCCACCCCTCTGCCACCTTGTACTCAAATCCAAGACAAGGGACTTTTCCCCCCCATGTTAAATAGGAAAAAATACTTTGCCTTGGATTCAGGTAAATAACGTATGTTAGACATCAGAAAGTCTGGTCATCTCTGATGGAAGGGAGTCTTCCAGGATGACAAACTCTGGTAGTTATCTTGGGTCACTGAGGAAAGAAGATGAAGAAGGTTTATATCAGTTCTTATTCTAAACCTTGTCTAGTGTTTGGGGGATATTTACTCCCAAGCTGTTTCTCCAATTTATAATGACAAGGAAAAGAGAAGAGGTCAGATGTGTGGCATGAAGACACATGCAAAGGATAGGAAGAGGGATGACTGGGAGCATATTGTAGTCAACTTTCCCTCACCTGGTAGATGGTTCCTGGGACACCTTTGCTAGAGCCAGATCAGGATGCTGTAGCCTGATCATCCAAACAGAAGCTGGTCATAAAATATATCCCAGACTATTTGTAAGAATCAATTTCCATCTTAATGACAGCATAAAGGTGAAGGATGAGTGCATTGTCCTGTCAGATTTCACGTGCAGATCATGCAGGGAACCTCTACAAGAAACCGTCCAAACCCCTCCTGAGTGAAAATGCAGATTGGAGACAGTGTGCATTTTTAATTGCTCTATTAGCACAAAATAAAAATGCACATAAATTTAAGGGCTTTTAATATTACACTTAGGACTGTTTACTTGCTGAAGGTAAAGTGCTTTGAGAAGGAAAGCACACTTCCTCACAGGGGCTGCTTCTCATAATTAGTTGGAGTATGACTGTTTAAATTGTAGCTCGGCAGAAATGTTTTGATTCTCTGAGGCACCAGTGACTCTGTAACAGAGCTGCCTTTCACATCCACTTCTTAAGTGTAACAGATCATTTAGGCCCTGGCTTGGCCAGGCTCACATAAACCAGGTTTACAAAGAGTTATAGAAAGGCTGGGATTTCCCACCCCTTTCCTTTTCTCCTCCCCCTCCCCCAACTCTTTCTTTCTCATTCCAATTTTTCCCCTTATAATTTTACCAAAAGGCAATGCAGTCAAGTTTTTCTTGGATCCTATGAGTCTAGATCAGTACATATCAGTAACAGGATATGAATTTATACATGGCTGTATGCTGGAAGAAAGACACAACAGTTATATTAACTTAAAGGAGCCTCAGAGTTTGTTTTGTTCTCTGTTTGCAAGGCACAATGCCTGTGTTATGTAGGAAATCACCAAGCTGAGGCTGAAATAAGGACCTTCAAAAAAGGCAGCAGCCAAAACACATTGAGAAGAATGGATTGTCTTTCACCTCTTGGGGTAGCCTTAAGTGAAATGTTACTGTCCCCAAATGAAAAGAAAGAGAACTCCACATGCTGGGACCATCATCAAATCATCAGCTGAGATTTGCAAAGCTGCCTGTGGGTTTTGAAAATCTATTTCAAGGGCAGGTTGTCCCTAAAACACCGTTATGAATCTCTGCCAATGCTTTAGGTTGAATTCAGTTATGCCTAGGGACCTATGATCTTTTCCTTTCCCTCAACCTATGAACAAGACAGGTAACTTCCATTGACCTCTATGGGAAATTCAAGTCTTTGTGGAGGGGCTGCACAAGGGTTAAGAATCATTTACAACTGAAGTGGGATATTAGTGGTTGATGTGATCAAATTACACATAAACCAGTATAAGTGATCAGAAACTGGTTCAAATCTGTAACACAACAGAAGTTCAGTGCACATAAACTGCTTTCAAAATGGCTAAAACCAGTTTAAGATAAAATTGGATTGTGTAGTATCAGACTTAACTGATTTAGGTTAAATCAGTTTATTGCACATCTGTCTCAGATCCGCTCCAGATTCAAGTTAACTCCCATTCCACCATCATCCCAGGATGCTTTGCACCTCCCTGCACAAACCCCCTTCAAAGGGTGGGTAGACTAGGCTTGGCCTAAGCTGTTTGCTCCAGCCAAGCAGGGAGGCATGCTCTAGCACTCCCTAGCTTCTGGCCTGAGCCATTGCAGGCATGTGGCTGCATTTCCAGAATCAAAAGTGAATGTCTGTTCACTTGCTTATCGGTTCAATCTATGCATCTTAGACTAACCTGAGAAGACAGAATTGATTCAGCCTCCTGCTTTTTGACTGTCCAGTCAAGGGGTGCTTAACCCCCGGCTTGTGGGCCAAATGTGGCCTGCAGAGCCATGGCACCTAGCTCACAGGGTTCCCCATGGTTTGGGAAATGATGTGGCAACAGAACAGTAGCAATCAATACTGCCTCCCCTCTCCCACTGCCAAATTCCCAAGACCTACATGGCCAGATCAGGGTAGGCCACACCTCCACCCTCTGCAGGTGCAGCTGGATTGATGCTGGGTTTCTCCCCTGCTCTAATCTGTATGGCCAGATCCTAATAGGTCCCTGGACACCTACCTCACATGCTGGATTGGGTTCATGGGCGAGATCAAACCTGCAGATAGAACTAGCACTGTCCGTCCATCCCACAAGGCAAAAAAGGTGAGCACCACTGGTCTGGCCGTAGTCAATGGAAGTCTTTGGAAAGGAAGCACTAAGGAAAGAGTCCCATTGAGAGCAATAGGTTTTAGATCATGGCCATACTATGCTAGGTGTATAGAGATCGAGGCTCTTCCATTAACTTGAGGGTCACTCTACTTCAGGATGGTTTTACAATCTTACTTCAGATCTAGATTCTGTATACTGACTTGACATCTCTGCATCAATATGGCTGTAAACACGCAATTAACATGATTTATTACAGGCATGATCATATATCCAGGAACTGCCACTTTGGTTCAGCTACTTCAGTATGAAAAATGCCCAGATTTGGTCAAATATATGCTTTTCCTATTGCATTTTAATTCCACTGAGAGAATTTTCTTTCTGATCACAGTTGATACCATGTAGCAGGGGAAGGAAAGAAGTTCAGCACTGTGTAAATATGGACAATAGGAAATCTGAGGGCATGATTTTAAACTTACTGAAATGGAGTTACTAAATTTTGCATGTTTTATTTGGAGACAAGAATAGTGTGTGAGATCCAGTGTTCAGGCAGTCGTTCTTGGCCAGGTCTCCTACTGATTTGCTGCGTGACCCTTGGACAAGTCTCTTCCACTCTTTGTGCTGCAGTTTCTCCATTTGTCAAGTGAAAGGATATGATTCATTGATTTTTAAGATCAGAAAGAACCATTGTAGCCACCTCATCTGATTTCTTGCATTACACAGGCACAGAATACCTAGCCAATACCCAGTCTCTTTTCAGAAATCACCTTAAATACCATGTGAAAGCTAATTAAATTATAAATAATTATAAATTCTTATAATCCAAAATTGAAAGGTTGTTATTTTCATAGAGAAATACCACCCCTTTTGCCAGGAGCTACTTTTTTCATAAAAGGTTTGTTTTTGGCCCAAAGGCATACGTTTTAGTCATTCCAAAGAACACTAATCAGAAAGGAATTATTATTAGGTGATTTTTTTTCCCATCCTCAGTAGTTTTTGTGACAGCAAGGATACTTTTTGTTGCTTCCCCGAGCGGGTCGCAAAGGGGTGTTTTCGTCAGGTATCTGGACTTATAAAGGCAGGCAGGGAACTCACTCGTATGGTTACAAACAAGTTTATTTTTACTTCACTCCGCGTCGGAAGTGCAGGCTGCAGACTTCTTACAAAAATTTCACTTTGTTACAACGTTCACTGGTTACCGTGAAGCAGAACTGCTTGCAGGATCCGATGCACTAACTGGGGAAGGGGTACACTGGGAGTTTTCAATGGCGGGAGGCACGGGGGTGGCCGGTCCCCATGGCGTGTGGAAGTTACATGCTGGGTGGATTTCGCTAAGTCCTCTCTGAGTGGCGTTAACCACCGCCTTTTATACTCGTCGCAACCCTGAGGTGCGTTTTCACCCAATCAGCTTCAGGCATTCTATTCATAGCCTGATTTGAACAGTGCGGCAGTTAAAAAGTGCAGGAGTTACTGGCGCGCTCAATTACTTGAAATCACGCGATGATTTCACGCTGGCCACACATGCCCGTTGGCCAGTAGGGCCGTAGGCGGCGATATGCCAACACATAGGAATACTACGTATGGGGCAGTATGTGGGCACGGTGTGCAGGCGTGGCAGCACAACAATGGACTGGTTTCTTACACTTTTGTGCCCCTTATGCGGAATAATAATTGTATCCTCACTCCATATTTATTTTTATGAATTTTTAAATGCTTTTCTATCTCTCTCTCTCCCCTTCCTCTCCCTCTACATCTCTCTCTCTTTCTCTCTTTCTTTCACTCTGATGCTTAAAAAGAAAGCCAGTTTCACATAGTTTAACATCCTGGGAATGCCCCTGGACTCTGCAGTCCATGCCATAATGGTTTGCTGAGCCTCACAACATGCCAACCCATGATTTTGCATATTTAAGACAGTTCTTTGTAGAAGCCCAGGCAGAGTGCATATGTTCAATAAAGCTGCTAGTTCTTTTACATTAATAGTGACTTTTGGCATATTAATTCCAGGTTCCCTGAAGTCTGGGGCACAACACATTAATAAGGTACAACTGAAAATTTGTGTGTAACATTAGTGCAATACATCTGGCTTGCAGCACTGTAAGCATTAAGGCAATATATTATTAATAAAGAAGTCAGTAAGTGTATGTTGCTACATCTCAAATGATGATACCTTGCTTTTTAATCAAGTCTGAAAGATGCCTTTAGTTCGAAAAGCTTCCAGGAGGGTATAACTTACATTCTGCTGGTTATTAGCAAATGTAGCTAAATCTAAGTGTTTTAATTCTTCTGATATGAAATGAAAACACCAGATCATAGGGACTGTGAAGTCAAAAAGAACCATATAAGTATGAAATGAATTTCAAATTTCAGACTAGATTCTCTTTCTGTCCCTGTTTCCGTTGTGACTGGCCAGAGACTCCTAGCTGCAGAGAAGTACCCAGAGAGCATAGAGCCAGAATGGTTAGCTCCTACAGCTTCTTTACTCAGTTCTCACTGCAGAGGTCCTGGCTGCGATGAGGGAGATCATACTAAGGGGATGAAGAATTGAGGAGCAGACAGCATTTCTAGGAGGCCGTTACCAGCAGGTTATTGTTACACCTGCCACCCAGGGTCCCTGACTTCTGTATGGGGCTGAAGGAAGAGTCATAGAGTTCTAATGAGCTTCCTGATTTTCCCTCTGCCAACCCAGTATAATATTGCTCATAGTATAAAAATAACGTGCTCTTATAGAAATCCAAGGCTGTCAGTGCATTTTTCAAACATTAATTATTTAAGTCTCATGTCAGCAGTAATGTAAGTGAGGTTTGGGGGGCTGACTGGGGCAGCAGCCCTAGGCACCACCTTGATGGGGAGCCAAAAATAGCTGCTACTGCAATGTCAGTTGGTCATACCACCACCATCAGTACCATGGCAGCTCACATTTCCTATGAACAGCTGCTGCCTGGGGTCTGGAGCTGCCCTGTTATACCTCTCTGTGCCAGCCTTGTGAAGTGGGTAAAAGTTAGCAACCTCATGTTAAACTGGACAAACTGAGTTATACTGAGATTACCCATAAAGACCAGAACCAGGCACCAGCAGAACAGAGAAGGGACTTGGGGACTGGCACACCTAGCACATTAATGTAACCTTTGCTTGCCTCAGTGCTGTGCCCCTAACTCTAGCAGCCAAGGTACTTAGCCCAAAGAAGGTGATAGAAAAGTGTTCACTAGTCAGATATATGTCTGCTTTGTTGCCCAGTTTGGGCCTCAGTATATTAGATAGCAGTAGTAAGGAAGATATTTAAAGGCATTTAGGTACTTAACACCCAATTCAAGTAAGACAGTCTTACAGTCATAGGGCCGGAAGGAGCCTCAAGAGAGAGATGGATGTCCTATTCCTTAGCTTTCCCTTGACCCATCCTCAACCATGGATTCTTAACCAATCCATGTTAGCTGTTACTGGGCATGTCTACATGAGATGCTACATCACTGTAGCTATGCGCTATGGTGACATAGCTTGTCACTACGGCAATGTAGCATTGGCAGGCACTAACCATGACACCACTGCTACTGCACAGTAGCAACAAGCTTGTGCAGTAAGGGCGAAAATGACCTGTGCACCACTGCGACTGTGTAGTACCAACTGCACGGTCAGGGGCACATGTAGACATGGCCACTGATCACCCACTCTTCTAGTTCACTCATTTATTTTTGTTTAATTTCCTCTAATAATTTCCCAGATGTTGAAGTCAGGTAGACTGGTTTATAATTTCCTGGTTTCTCCCTTTTCCCTTCTAAAGATGGCACTGTATTAGCCCTTCCTAGGATCTTACCAGTTTTTCATAACTTTGCAAATTACCAGCAACTCCCAGATGTCATAAGCTAGTTTCTTCAGTATCCTGGGATAATTTTTGTTAGGCTCTGCTGACTCAGATTGGTCAGTTCAGTTTGGACACTGTGACCATCACTGTCCCCCAGCTTTACCTGTGTCAGGTTAGGGTGCTATGCTTTCTAGTCGTGCAACAGAGTTGATTTAATAGTTTTAGGAATTGGTTAGACAACATTTTAAACAAGATGGTTTGGATAGGGATGATCTTGCTTGAAGCACGAGGTAGATGACCTCCAGGCAGTGGCCTAACTAAAGCAGGTTAAATGAGGCAACTGCCCTGGGCACTAACTTGGAGAAGAGTAAAAGAAAAGGCTGCTGCTGGCAGTCATACAATCAAAATCACAATCACAATTTCACTGGCAAATGAAGGTGACTAATGCTCCTGTGCCTCAGGTGCTGGGCTACATTGCTACACTGCTACCTCCAGAGGTACCTTCCAGCCCTACTTTTCTACGATTCTGTGAAACGGTCTCTGATGCACTCTGCACTCATCAAGATTTACAGCCTCCCCTTCTTGTTCAAATTAATTTTGTTACCTGTTTGATTGATTTGTTGCGGCTGCCTTGGGCATGGAGTTGCCCTGCTGCACTTCTCATCTGAAGTCTTAAATGTCATTTAAATTTATCAGTCCACCCATAGAAAATAAGCTACACAGACATTTTTCAGGCACTGCATAGTGCATTTCACTTGCTTACACTGAATAACACTGCATCCCAGAACGAGTCCCCTATAGGCAGCACTGGGGCCCTTCCCAGTCTGATCCAAGTGATCTGACCTTCTGACCTCCCTCCTGTTCCTCAGCTGTCTCAGGCAAGGTAATGCCAGTTGAGAGGTGGAAAAAAATAAATAAGACATCCTGAATGAAAAAAGCACACTTGGCTCTGACAGTGTGAGTCCCGGTTGAGGAGAAAATACGTACAAAGCACAGCCTTTGTTTATGTGATTTAGTAACTGGAAGAGCCCGTGAAAGAGAAAGTTGCAAGGAGCAATTCTGACTACAAGAAAAATAAACTTGGTCATTTTGCCTCATTCAAAACTGAATGGAGAGTTCAGTGGGAATGTGAGCCTGTGCCCACCCCTCTTCTGACTTGGATGGGCTGAAACTTCTCCAGCACTTCTGCCAGCTGAGATCTATATAACAAGCCAGAGGCAAAAATGAGTCAAGAGAGCAAAGGAGGGTCAAGGGTTAAAGACCCACATTTCTGCCCTTTGTGATCCTACACTCCTGCTATTGACAGTATCGCTTGCTTTCCAAAATTACTACAACTACTAGATCCCAGTATAATGGTGCAGTCAGCCCATGGAAAGCAGACTTGCTCTATGCTTTGTTGGAAACCTGTATGCTTATCCAGGAGCATCCCCTGTTTAATTTTTAAAAAGGCAGATACATATTTTTTATGTTAATTACAGCAATACCTCTGAATTTTGCAGGAAGGGAGGGAAACCATCCCCAGACAACTGCAGGGCAGTTGAGTTGGAGCTGAGGAAGGACATACCTTCCCCCCCACCCAGCTCCTACTTCACCCAGCCCCCAGGGAGCCACGCAACTGGAGCCTCATGAACAGGCCACGCAAACAGGTGGACGTGTCTGCCCGGCACGCGAGTTAGCATGGAGCTTGCGCAGGAGGGTGAGTGGGAGAGCCTGCGGCCCTGCCAGTGCACCCCAGGGTAGGTAGCCACAGTTAGCCATACTACTACCAGTAAAATGTGGATGGGCATGCACCGCAACCCGAGGGTCCCCTTGGGGTCTGCAGCCCCCTCCCTCTGGCTTCTCAGAGGCCTCCACCCAGACGGAGCCCATGGTTCCAGGCTTCACACAGACGGAGCCTCTGGTTCTCGGCTGTGGGGGCTGCCTGTCCCTTTTTCAGGCTCTGGGGTCTGGGAGCATGGCCACCTCCCCTTGTGATGTCTTCTCCCTTTTGGGGTCTCTGGTGTACCAGCTGGAGGAGCTCCAGGCCACAGTCCAGAGACTGCGCACCATCAGGGATGGTGAGCGGGAGATAGACTCCTACTACCAGGCCATTCACCCCCTGGAAGCAGAGGGTAGACCAAGATCCTTCCAAGACAAGGGAGGACTTGGGGACCACCCATGCTGTCCAGCCAAGGGGTTGGACCAAGGTGGTCGAGGGTCCCAAGGCCCACGGCACCAAGATACCTGCCCCACTGGAGCTTTGCAACAGGTACGAACCTCTTGCAGCCCCAGCAAAGCCTGCTAAGCTTCCAGCTCTGGTAGGCAATACAGGCTCAACTGTAGCTACCACCTCCACTCTCCCTAAGACAAAATACAAAGTGTTTGTTGTGGGAGATTCCATCCTGAGGGGGACTGAGGGGGCAATCCGCCACCCTGACCCTTTAGCCCAGGAAGTCTGCTGCTTCCTGGGAGCCCGTACCTGAGACATTGCGGAGAAGATCCCTGATCTCTTCTGGCCCACTGACCCTATATGCTCTTTATCCATGTGGGCACAAATGACATGGCTTGGAGCAATCCCAGCTGGGTAATGAAGGGATTTGGGAGTGGGGCTAATGGGGCTGGGAGCACAGGTGGTGTTTTCTTCTATCCTCCCAGTCTTGGGCTAGGGACTGAGGAGGGAGGGGAGGATTCAGGTAGTAAACCAAAGACTGCAGTGCTGGTGTCATCAGGAAGGCTTTGGCTTCCATGACCACAGCCCGCTCTTTGATGAGAGAGGCAGTAAGCTGCTGGGAAGGGATGGCCTCCACCTCTCTTCGCTGGGGAGAAGGCTCTTCTAAGCCAGACTGGCTGACCTGCTCCATCGGACTTTAAACTAAGCCCACTGGGGGATGGGGAGACTACTGCCCCTGCTGATCTGCTAAGCAACTCTTGCAAAGCCAGCAGGTCAAGGCACTAAAGGAAGCCCATCCCTGCCGCAGCCCTGGAACAAGCTGTAGGCAAGGTAAGGGCCCCTAAAGGGACACTTGCCTGCCTCTACGCAAATGGCAGGAGCTTGGGGAATAAACAGGGACCTTGTCCTCCTGCTTAACAGAAATAATTATGTCATCAAAGGGATAATGGAGACATGGTGGGACTCCACCCATGACTGGATCACAGGTATAGATGGCTATACCCTCTACAGCAGAGATCGAGTAGACCAAAGTACTGGGAGTGTAGCTCTCTATGTTAAGGAAAGCTATGCATCCCTGCAAGCTGACACTGGTGCCCAGGGTAGACAACTTGAGACCCTCAGGGTTAAAATCTGTAGGGAACATGGCACAGGGGACACAATGGTGGGAGTCTATTACAGACCTCCTACCCAGGATCAAGTGCTTGACCAGGAGTTCAGCAGGGAATTGACTGAAGCTGCATGCTCCCAGTGCATGGTTGTCATGGGAGACTTC
The DNA here is from genome assembly GCF_001723895.1 of Crocodylus porosus. Taxonomy (NCBI): domain Eukaryota; kingdom Metazoa; phylum Chordata; order Crocodylia; family Crocodylidae; genus Crocodylus; species Crocodylus porosus. Next base: position 35,676,962 of record NW_017728951.1, on the reverse strand, counting down.
AGCTACCCAGACATCTCATGGGAAGACCACTCAGCCAAATCCAAATGGTCGCAAAGCTTTCTCTCATGCGTGGATGACCTCCATCTGACACAAGAAGGCAACGGGCCAATGAGAGGTAAAGTGTTGCTCCACCTGGTACTGCCTACGGGGGATGACCTAATCAGTGACCTGACAATCACAGGGAGGTTGGATGACAGCGACCACAACCTGATCACCTTCACCATCCGCCATAAAGCTGGCAAGTCAGTCAGAAATACAGAAGTCCTCGACTTCAGGAAAGCTGACATTAACAAGCTCAGGAGGCTTGTCAGTGAGGCCCTAAGGGACTGTGACCAAAAGGGGAGGGGAATTCAGGATGAGTGGTTGCTCCTCAAGGGAGTGATCCTGGATGCACAAGCTAATTCTGTTCCATCTTGGAGGAAAGGCAACAAAAGGGCATAGCAACCTCCTTGGCTCTGCCAGGAACTAGCAGACCTCCTGCATATAAAAAGAAAGGCCTACAAAGAATGGAGGACTGGATCCACCTTCAAGGAGGAATATTCTGCACTGGTCCGGACCTTCAGAGAGTGAACCAGGAAAGATAAGGCTTCAATTGAACTCCAACTAGCTTTGAGAATCAGGGACAATAAAAAGTCCTTTTTCAGATATGTGGGGAGCTGGAGGAAAAGCAAGGGAAACATTGGACCCCTGCTAAACCAGATGGGATGACCGATGCCCAGGAAAAAGCCAACTTGCTAAATGGGTACTTTGCATCATTTTTTCACCAGTCCCAAGGGGCACCCCTGCCCATTACAGGACAGGAACGCCTGGGTAAGGGTGATTCCTTACACTCCATCAATGCTGACCTTGTGAAGGAACACCTTGAGAGGCTGGACACCGTCAAGTCAGCTGGCACTGACAGTTTACATCCCAGAGTACTCAAGGAGCTGGCAAGCACCATAGTCCAGCCCCTGGCATGGATCTTTGAGAACTCCTGGAGCTCTGGTGTAGTGCCCGAAGACTGGAAGAAGGCCAGTGTGGTACCTATCTTCAAGAAAGGGAGGAAAGTGGATCCAGCAAACTACAGGCCCATCACCCTGAACTCTATCCTGGGGAATGTCTCGTAAAAGATTATCAAAGAGACTGTTCTTAACAGACTGGCAGAAGGCAGCATCCTGAGGGATAGCCAACACGGGTTTGTTGTGTGTAAGTGTTGCTTGACCAATCTTATTTCCTTTTACAACCAGGTGACCTATCACCTGTACAAAGGCGCAGAGATTGATGTCATAAATCTTGACTTCCAAAAAGCCTTTGATCTGGTATCCCATGATCACCTCTTAGCAAAACTGGCCAACTGTGGCCTCAGCTATACCACGATCCGCTGGCTGGGGAATTGGCTCCATGGTCAGACCCAGAGGGTGGTAGTTCACGAAAGTAAATCATCATGGTGCCCTGTGACCAGTGGGATGCCTCAAGGCTCTGTTCTTGGGCCAACATTATTTATCATCTTCATTAATGATATGGACATTGGAGTCAGAAGTGGACTGGCCAAGTTCACCGATGACACCAAACTTTGAGGTAAAGCATCCACACCTGAGGACAGGTGGGCAATCCAGGCTGATATTGACAGGCTCAGGAAATGGGTGGATGAGAACCTGATGGTGTTTAACACTGAAAAATGCAAGATTCTCCACCTTGGGAAGGAAAACCCACAGCATCCTTATAGGCTCGGCAGTGCTACACTGGCTAGCACTACAGATGAAAAGGACTGACCACAAGATGAACATAAGCCTTCAGTGTGGTGCTGTGGCTAGTAAAGTGAGCAAAACGCTGGCTTGCGTCCATAGATGCTTCTCAAGCAAATCCCAGGACGTCATTCTCCCATTGTACTTGGCTTTGGTGAGGCCACAGCTGGAGTACTGTATCCAGTTTTGGGCTCCACAGTTCAAAAAGGATGTGGAAAAGCTTGAGAGAGTCCAGAAGACAGCCACATGCATGATCAGATGTCAGAAAAACAGACCTTATGATGAGAGGCTGAGAGCTATGGGACTCTTCATCCTGGAAAAGCATAGGCTCAGGGCTGATCTAGTGGCTGCCTATAAGTTTATAAGGGGTGCTCACCAGGATCTGGGGGAACATCTGTTCACCAGAGCGCCCCAGGGGATGACAAGGTCAAATGGTCACAAACTCCTTCATGACCATTTTGGGCTGGACATAAGGAAGAACTTCTTTACTGTCCAAGCCCCCAAGGTCTGGAACAGGCTGCCACCAAAGGTGGTTCAAGCACCTACATTGAACACCTTGAAGAGAAATTTGGATGTTTATCTTGCTGGGATCCTATAATCCCTGCTGACTTCCTGCCCCTGGGACAGGGGGCTGGACTCAAAAATCTTCTGAGGTCCCTTCCAGCCCTAATGTCTATGAAATCTATGAAATTCTGCATTTATAACAATTGCTTTTGAGGCAAATACAGAGATCTCCAAACTGTATTTTAATATGTACTATTGATATGGAAACAAGAACTGAATCCTATTTCACCTATTGTACCTCAATGCTACATACATACCTGAGTAACTGCAGTCTGGGCCCTTGTGTACAGTTGGCAGTTCAGCTCTGGGCACACAAGAACAAGCCTACTGAGCATGCCAGGGAGCTTTGGGGCAAAATAGGATTGCCCAGGTACATGTGTAAGTCCTGAAATTTTAAACAGGGAAATATCATGACTTGGGAGCTGGAAGGGGTTCTGGGGGATACCTACCCAAGGCCTGGTGCTCACAGCACCTTGCTGGGAAGAAGGAGGTACAGATTTAAACACCTTCTGGAGGATCTACAACTGGGCTCATTCATTTTCTGGGCAAGTGCATTAAATACTAGGATCTGGGTTTAAAGCATGGGTGGGCCCTTCTCTTCCTCACTGCCAGGAGGAGGGTGACTGTCTTTTACACCAAAGGGAAATAAAATCTTGAACTGTATGTAAATGCCAAAACTTGTAGCTATGTGGCTGTGTATGTGCCACTTAAGCAAATGCAGAGAAATAGGATTTAGTCCAAAGTTTCTGTGTTTTCTTAACTTCTTTTTTTGTCTGGTTAGAGTACAAATCTATGAATATTCCAATCTGGACAGAGTATAATTCAGTATACATTATAATTACCCAATGTCTCCATGCCATCTTGCATTTGCACTCATTGGGCATGTCTATGCATGCAATTAATGCTATTTGGCTTTATTGCACAGTAAATTTACTACACAGGAGACTATTTTACTGTTCAGTAAGCACCTGCACATGTAGACAGTGATGCTTTACTGCAGAGTAGATTAGTCTACTGCACAGTATAGTGCCTTGTGTAGACACGGCCATTATCCTATACACGGTTCTTAACTGAGTTCAGCTGTAAGCTCCTTGAGGCAGAGAACCATCTTTATACTTGCTTGTGAAGTCCTTTATGATGTGGTCTATAAACAGGCCCCTATCTCTAATACAATTATGAAGCTGTACACATAGCTGCCTGCTTGAAATGTTTTAAAGCTGAGACTGACATGGGGCAATGACACCAGGACCAGTGAACAGGCCAGCAAACGGGAGTTTGAGTGAGAGTTTGCTGAGGGAGTTTGCCCAGCCACTTTCTACCCTTCCTTCACTTTAAACTTGCTGAGTAGAAGCAAGCATAGGAGAAAGAAGGAATTTTCTTTGCTGTAGCAATAGAAGAGGAAGCAGGAGTTAGAAGGAGATTCAACATCATGGCCAGAAGATGTCAGTACCAATGCCACTGTCCTTGCCAGCTTTGGATGTATCTGAGCTGGCTCTGTCCAGCAGAGGCCACTGATCATGGAGGCTTCCATCCAGGTCCTGGCCTGGCTTTGCAGCCTGCATGTCCCTACCGAAGACAGCCTGGTGGGGGAGTACTTAAGATGTAGAGGTGCCTCCTGGTAGATTCCTTTCCTTCTGGAATCAGGTAAGGGAGCTGCAAAAGGATGTGGCCAGGCTCAGAAGCACCTGTAAGCATAAGTATTTCATCACCTCAATGTACAGAGAGTCCTCTAGCGTCATGCAAGAGGGACAGCCAAAAAAGGCATTGGAAGACAAAGATGACCCAGAAACTCCAGAATGTGGAAGCGGGCAGCTTGTCACCTCTGGTAGCAAACTGTACTCCTCTTCTGAACCTGCTGCTTTCCAGCTGAAAAACAGGCATGAAGCTCTGGCATTGAATGAAAAGGAGCCTACCACACAGGCAAGCGAGACCAAGCTATGTACTCCAAGGGTGAGAGGACGGAGACCACTGCCACCTAAAGGCAGTAACAAGTTGTGGTGGTTGGGGACTGCCTGTTGCAGGGCACGGAGGCATCAATCTGCCAGCTTGATGTGCTGGCTCAGGTCTGCTGCCTACCAGGAGCCCATGTCCAAGATGGCACAGAAAGGTTCTGAGATTCATCCAGCCTTCTGACTATTACCCCATGCTTCTTATCCATGTGAGTACTAATGATACTGCCAGGGTTGACCTGCAGCAGATCAAAAGTGACTACATGGCTCTTGATGAAAGAGTGGGTGAAGGAGGCAGGGGCCCAGGTGGTATTTGCATCAATTCTTCCAGTCAAGAGTAAAGTCCTGCATAAGAGCAAATTGCCGTGCTTTGATCTCCAGGACATAAGTAAATGGTATCAAGAGCAGGGATTTGTCTATTTCAAGAAGATCTACTGGAAAGATATGGGGTCCACATGACAAAGAGGAGAAGAGTGTCTTTGCATACAGACTCACTTAGTGGGAGGACTTAAACTAGGTTCACTGGGAAGTGGAGACAAAAGCCCAGAGTTAAGTAAAGTACTAGGGGACCTGGATAAAAATCCTAGTAAGGAGAAGCAACAGCAGAATTATTAACAATGTTTGCAGGGAAAAAGACAGGGCAATTAGTTACTTACCTGAAATATTTATATGATAATGAAAGAAGCATGGGGAATAAACCAAAAGAACTAGGGGTCCTAATACAATTGCAGAATGATGATATAATTGGGTTAACCAGAAACGACTGTGGCAGGGTGCGGGGCCTGGGGAAAATCAGCCTGCGCAGGGCCTGGATGCACTGGTGGGGGGTGAGTGGAGGGTGAACAGCTGGATGTGGAACTGGCCCAACTCTGTGGGGCCCCTCAAAACACAGCCCCCCCCCCCCGACAGCCCTGGGGTTTACAAAATGTGGTGGGAGGAGTTTACAAGACTATAATATCGTCATGGATGGGTATAACTTGTTCAGAAAAGACTGTTAGGAGAAAAAGAAGGAGGTGTTTCCCTATATATGAAAAGGATGTACACATGTTCTGAGGTACAGTACTACGTGGGAGGTAGGCCTGTTGAAATCCTTTGGGTAAATGTCAGAGGGGAGAGCAGCCAAGGGATGTCACAGTGGAGGTCTGCTATAGGCTACCAAACCAGGAGGAAGGGATGGACAAAACCTTCTTTAAACAACTAACTGAAGTTTTCCAGATCACAGGATCTGGTTCTCTTGGGAGATTTTAATTACTGTGATATCTGGAATAGGCAGTGCAGCAAATTCTTGGCTGGTTTTGGGGATAACTTTTTGGTACTGGTGGCGAAGAGGCAAACTTGGGAGGAAGCTCTTCTCAACCTCACTTGCAGGGAGGAGTTGGTTAAACATGTGAAGGTGGAAGGTATCTTGGGTGACAGTGACCACAAAACGATATGGTCTTGTTACACATGACAATTCACAAATGCTAAATCTATGCAACAGTATGTGGTATTAAACTTGGAACATGCTGTGAGCAACCACACATTAATGTACAGCTCTAAGTTTCCACTAGAGGGCTGGTGAGCAGGGACATGGCTAGGAGTCAGGACACCTGGGCTCCGTGGCTACTCTGGAAGAGGAGTGGAGGTTAAAGCGGAGGAACTGGGAGTCAGGGTGCTTGGATTTAGGGCATTTATACACGTGCTCTGGGAGTGGGGGGTGGGGGCACTTTAATTAGAGTGGTTCTGAGAGCTCAGCATCTCATGTATCAGCATCCCCATGCTTCAAAATGATGGTGGGGCATTTGAACTAAAGCTCATCAAAAAACCTTTAGATAAAGCACCCCTTCCCATTGTGAAGCACAGGGATTTTGATGCACGAGATGCGGGAGGCTAACAGAGCTCAGTAATTGCTACATGCAAGTGGACTTGAATAAGCAGTACATTGGAGCAGCCTCCCTGCTCATGTATAGGCAGCCTTAGTTCCTATCTCTATGAAGCCATCAGGAAGGGGAAACCTGCCTGTGCCAGGGGAGAAGTGAAGGGGGCATAGGGCTAGTAATTATAAAGAATAGCTGAGCCACTGTCTCTGTCTGTTAGCTGCAAAGGAACAGCCATAAAAACTGTCCTTCTGTAGCTTCCCCCCAGCTGCACCACTGTCTGACTGCTTGGTGCTGCTCTGTGTGAGTCCCCTGTGCAGCACAGCATCCCCAAGGAAGCAGACAGTGGCTCCGCTGCCCTGCATGTCCTTATTTTTGCTGCCCCATCCCCCTGCCAGGCAGCATCATGCTCTAGCTTCCCCTGCAAGTATGAACCTGCAACTGCTGGGAGTGGGGTTATACAGTGGGAGCATGGAGCGTGCTTCTCCCCCTCCCAGTGGCTCCATGATTTCACCATGCCAACTCCCCTCCTGTCAGCTGTTGCTCCATGCTCATGGGGAAAGCCAGACTTGCAGGGAGCAGGGAGCTGCCGGGAAGGGGGTTGGAGCTTGGAGGTTGCTTCTCCCTTTCCTGATGGCTCCATGCTCCTGCCATGCTGCACTACCCCCTGGCTGCAGATGAGTCTGGCTTCCTTCCACAGAGCCCAGCTGCCAGGATGGTGATGGAGCAGAAGGAACATGGAGCAGTGGGGCGGCCACACCACCATCTGTCTGGTTGGCTTGGGGTTTCTGTCCTGCTCAGGCATCCAGCTGCAGTAGTTCTAGCACTGGCAGGGCCCTGCTTTCCCCTGGGCAATACCACACCTTGGGCAGTAGTGTATAGAAGGGTGGACAGATTATCCATGGAATGGAAGTGGGTGGGAAGAGGAACAATGCATCCTGGGATGCTGGAGGACTGTAAATTGCTCATTTTATTTCCGTGGAGCAGACTGACATTAGTGCATCAGGTGCTCCATAACACAAGCTGGAGATACTCCTCATGGAGCCACGTAATCCAGCCTATGCTTTTCCTAACGGGCCTAGAAATTTGGCGGTAGGAGAGTGGTGGCAATTAACACTGCCACCACTCCCCCACCACCAAATTTCCATACTCTGTGCAGCTGGACTGGCCCCAGCCAGGCCAGCCCCATGCAGAGGGATCAAGCCCCATTCCCATGCGGTTGGATTGAGTGAGGGCCTGACCCTTGGATAGACCTGGTGCTGTTCACCTGCCCTAGGGGCTAGAAAGATCAGGTCCCTAGGCCCCTTGCTCAAGAGAGTAGGACTGGGATTCAAAATGACCTGAATCAACTGGCGAAATGGTCTGAATTAAATTAGATGTAATTCAACAAGGAGGACAAGTGCAAAACAAAATCCTGCACTTGGGACAGAACAATTGCATGCAGAAATACAAACAAAGGAATTATTAGCCAGTGGTACTGCCTGGGACTTGTAGTGAATCATAGGCTGAATATGAGCCAACAGCGTGCTCTTGCTGCAAAAAAAAAGCCAACAGCATACTGGGTTGTATTTACAGGAGTGTCACTTGCAAAGCAATGGAAATGATTATTCTTCTCTATTTGGCACTTGTGAAGCCTCACCTGAACAGTAGCATAATTTGCAAAGGGTGGTAAGCATGGAACCAGTCCAGGGTACAAATTCAGGGAGGGTGTCAGCATGGCAGCCCCCAGGGGTTGTGCTCTGTTGCCACAGCCTGGGTTTGGGAAGCTTGTTCCAAGGCAACAGCAGCCTGTTGCCACCACTATAGCTGGACAAGAAGGCAAGCATTCCTCTCCATGCCACCCCCAGGCACCCAAATTTAAAGCTATGCCTCTGTTCCTGGAGTACTGTGTCCAGGTTTGGGTATAGGGGGGTGCTCAGGTGATAGGCAATCAGTCTGAATATAACACTCTAAGATGGGGGGGAGGGGGGGTGTATCAGAGTGTAACCCAGGGTCAAGCTGGGTATCAGTCCAAGGCTGAAATATCAAGCCAATGGTCAAAACGAGGTCATGTTCAAGATAAGCAGCTGGTCCAGCCCAGCAGATCCAAGACAGAGGCAGAGGGAAGCAAGAACAGGCAAAAGAGTCCAACCCAGAAGTTCATAGCATGGAGTCACAAGGCAGAACTTCAAACCCCAGAGTCAGGTTCAGGAGTTCCAAGGAGGCTAGAGGCAAAGCAAGGCAGTTTATTGCTCAGATAACTATGGAAAGATTCAGGCTGATTTTCTCATTACCTCTGTCTGGGGCCAGGAATGTGATCAACCCCAGCTGGGCCTTGGCTCATTACACTGGGCCCCAAATATCAAGAAAGATGTGAACAGATTGGAAAGAGTCCAGGAGAGAGTAACAAAAATGATTAGGCCTTGGGAACGTGGTTTATGAAGAAAGGCTGAAAGAATTAGCGTGATTTATTATGGAGAAAAAAAGACTGAGGTGGGATGTGATAATAATTTCAAATACCTGGTGGGCAATTATAAAGAAGATGAAGACATCTGTGGTTGGAGAGGACAAGACTAGGAGCAATGGTCTCAAACTGCAGCAGGGGAAATTTAGGTTAGAGATTAGGAAGAAGTTTTGACCATGAAGGTGGTTAAGCTTTGGAACCACCCTGCCTTGGGCAGGGGACTGGTGTAGATGACCTTGTGAGAGCTTTTCCAGCCCTACGTTCCTATGATGCTATGCTTCTGTAACTGTTTGACAACTTCGTAATATTAAATGCAGTAAATATTAAATCATGAAGACAGCATAAAAATGCAATTATATGAAAATATATATTTTTTAAATTTATGTGGTATTCATTATGATGTGAACCTCTGTGGTAATAACGGTATTGCTTATTCTTCTTATTATCTAATCTGTGTTTAGACTCAGAGATGGTCGGATGATTTTAAACACAACATTCTGCCTGGTTTCATAAGATACATATTTGCTAAAAAAGATTGTCATTATTATTATTTTAATGCATTTTAATATTATTATTAGTTTGTATTACAATAGCACCCAGGAACCCTGATCAGACCTCTGGGCCTGACCATGCCAAGTGCTTGACAGGCAGATAGCTAAAAAAATGTGCCACTATACGGAGCTTATGAACCCATGACCCCAGCTGACTTCCTGCCCTTTGGGCGGGGGGCTGGACTTGATGATCTTCCGAGGTCCCTTCCAGCCCTGATGTCTATGAAATCTATGAAATCTATGGACTCAGTCATGCAAATTTTTAGCACGTGCTGATACCCCCTGAGGGAATAAAATAACCCATCACTTGAAATTAAAGGTGTGCTAAAGTCCCATTGCACTGAATGGTATCTAAACATGTGCTTAAAAATTAAACTGATCCTCAAGCGTGTTAATCAGTAGGGCTGGACTGATGATTTGCAACCTGAGATTGTGTCATGGAGAGCTCACTTTCCATGTGTAATGGTACAAGGCCCTACTCCTTCCCCATTATGAACATGTAACAGTCCTATGGCAACTACAGTAATTTCTTACAAGAGACAAGGATATAAGGAAAGTATTTTTAGACCTTTTTAATGTGATTAGCAGCTGGAAACTTGGAAGAAATATCAGAACCATCTGTGTGGACCATCTGTGTACATTTCACAAGTTGTACTATGTGAATCTCTGCTTTACTTAAATCTGTTGATGACCAATGTTTTTGTGTAAGGACACTGCCTGCCTGATTTACTTTTAAAAATTTTTTTGGTATTATTACATTGATAATTTAAGTATGAATAAATGAGAATTAATATTTATTAACTGGCGACATCAAGACTTTGGCAAACTTTCTCATGTTTAAGTTGTTACTGGCAATCCCTCACAGTCAAAGATGATTATCTTCCATGATTGCTTTATCTGTGGGTCCAAAGATGGCTGATGAGGTCTGGGACTGACAGACTATGTTCAACTTGGGCATGTCTTACCATGGGGGTGGGTGGCTCTGGACTCTTGATTCAGTCAGTGACACACTGTTTCTCCCACTTCTGCTTTTCCATCTCCTGTTGTTGTTGCAAGGTTTCAAAGTACTGAGATCCTTACAAAAGACTCTCCATTTGGGGCGGTCCTAATGTGGGTGGCCCAATTAAGTTAATGTTGGATGATCATCGCCTTATATAAGGATTCCAAACCAAAAATATTTCATTCCCCAAAACCAGTTAAGTTTGCTAAGTGACAATAGTGGCAGGACTTCTTGTCCCCATTTTGGTTACTTATTACAGCTTTCTTTATGGAAATATTTACAACCAAACTTTCTAGTAACTTCTCACTCATAGATGAATAGGGAACCATGTATTAAATATGTGACTCCAGCAGCCATTCACTTAACCCAAGAAGTTATTAGAAGTTTCTGTGCTAACTGACTAGGCCTAAGATTGAAGTTGTTCAAAACTGCCCTCTGCAGTAGTTTCTCTGCATGCCTTCTTAAAGCAGGAGAAGTTCTAACTTTTAATATCAATCCATTCTCTTATAATAATACTAGCCAATTGCCTGTCAAGAATGACAGGGAAGCAGGGGGTGAGCAGGTGAAGACAGATTGCTACCACTCACCACCCTGAGCCGCCACCACCTCGCAGGAGCAGAGGTGGGCAGGAAAGCTTGCCCTGCCATCTGATCTGTCCCCCACTGGCCTTTGCCCCACCCCCCCACCCCAGACCTGCTGCTCAGAGGCAGCAGGGATGGCGGGGG
>NW_017728951.1:35664066-35666050 GCF_001723895.1 Crocodylus porosus | reverse complement strand
GGGGGTCAAACCAGCAGCGCTGGCCTTTCCCCCCTACTTCGTCCCCTCCATCATGGCGGTGCTCTGCATTCTGATTAGTTGTTTCACTAACCAATCAGAGTGCTCCAGGAGCTTTACAGACAGACAGACAGACTAAACCCTTTATTATATAACAATTCAGTTCATACAGAATAGAAGAAAGATTGTTCTGTCGTTGCTGAACTGGCTATTCTGTTTCATGAGATTATACCCCTCCCCCCCCAGTCTCTTCTATTAGTGGGCAGTACAATTAGATGAAGAGCTTGATCAACTGCACTTGATAATGTCTGGTTGGTGGTACTCTCTTTCACAGTACCTCCTGCTCTTTTGCTCTACAAGGGTATGATTTATGGTGGCTTCAGATTCCTTTACAATACCCCATGAGTATGGATTATATTCCGATGCTGCATGGTAGAGCTCCTATTGGTATAAGCACGTCTATTCTAAGAGTGTAACCCCTTACCTACGAGGAATCATTAATGTCCTGAACTCTGCATAACACTGTGAACATAACAGCATTTCCTGCTCTCTGCACTGCTTTCCACTGGGATTGGTGAGTGTTGTATTGTTGTCCTCTGCTTCATGGAGAAATGGCATGGCTTCAATGATGTCTTCAGATATCTGGGACATAGGTTTTATATTTCATCCAAGAGATGGCACTATCAGCAGCAATGGGGTTCGTGGAGTGATTACCTAGGTTGGTATTTACCTAGATAAGTGTTTGTAACCCTTCATTTGCAAGACTGGCACGGAATCAATTAATCGGGTCCTTAGCTGATGTAAATCAGAAGAGTTTCTTTAACAGAATACTGGTTTCTACCAGCTAAGGATATGGGGCAAAACCTCATCCAAAAGATTGCAGTACAGTGCCTTCTAATCTCACTGTGAAGACAGTGATGTCCCCACCCCCAAAAACAAGACTTAGAAATTGGAGAAATTCTTGGACAAAAGATGCATCAGTAGCTATTGAACATGGGAGTTAGGGGTACAGCTTATATCAGAACTTCCTAGACCTGAAATGCTGGAGGCTGCAAGAGCAAGAGAAACAGAGGGGAAAAAACCCTGGTCATGTTCACTCTCCCAGGGTGCTGAAGTGGTACCAGAGCATGGACAGGACCATCTGGTTGATGACCTTTGCTTTCCTGCAAAGGGAGAGGCACTGCAGCAGGCTTGTCCATGCCTGCAGCTGCTACAACACCCTGAGCTCTAGCTGAGGCCAGTTATCTGGTGGGGAGCAGTGTCTGGGAGACAGGTGGACCCCTAGGTACAGCCACAAGCCCATGCCTCAGCAGATACCCTGGAGCAGTTAGAAGTGAGCCCACCTGCCACCCATCACCCACCATCAGACCAGAGCTCTAGAGCCAGTTGACCTGAGCAGAGGAAGCTGCTGAGTAGTTGGACTGGCAGGCCTCCACCTGCACCAGGTCACACAGAAGGCAATGAGCACACTGTTGGTTACACTGACAGGACCACCCTCATGGATGGCTCTTGGAGCACCAGTCCCCCATCTGCTTGCATAGGAGGCACAAGAAGGGCTTGAGGGCAATGGCATTGATCAAGCCTGACATCAGGCAGCCTTGACATATGCCCCGCCTGAACAGGATGGGCTCTGTCAGAGTCCATTTGAGCTTGACCATGCACTCTGTAAGGTGTACAGCACCCAGAGAAACCGCACAAAGTGGGGACCAAAGCCAAACACTGTCAGTATGCCTGTAAGGTACCCATGCTCCACCCTGTGTTACCTCTCCACTCCATGTTCTTGGGGAACCCTGACACAGGACGCAGATTGTCTGACTCACAAAGAATCCCCCCCCACACACACACCCCTAAACAGAAGCTGATTAAGATGCAGTGAGAGACACACCTAAAACCCTCCAGATAAGGGTGACAAGAGGAAACAGCTGCCCTAGGTCTCATTTGCATCCGAGATGGAACCAGATGACCATTCATTTACATGAGAGATGGA
>NW_017728951.1:35644818-35663531 GCF_001723895.1 Crocodylus porosus | reverse complement strand
TTCCTGAGATGTTCCAACCAGATAACCCCTTGTCAATAGAAAAGACAATTTGATTTACACTATTGAGAATGCTTGAAAGAAGCTGAACTGGGGGTATAAAAATCTGTAAAAAGCAGCAGTGTGTGTGCTGACACCACCCGCTTTCTTCTCAAGAGGCTGCAGGAGGAAGATCATCTCCCTTCAAGGATCGTGCTGAGAACTTTAACCTGTCAGCTTTGCAACTTGAGTGTCTTGGATTGGTAAGATCCCAGCTCTCTCTCTTTCTCCTCTCTCTCTAAGCAGAGATTTCTGAACCTGAACTGTATTCATTAAGCTTGAGCTAAGTTTCCCCAAATACTTAGTGAAACCAGGATAATACTGTAATTGTTTGTGTTTGTTTTTCCTTTGCATGTCTATTACTACTAGTGTCATTATATATTTCATCTACTTAGCAATAAATAACTTTTATAGTCAAACTGGTGGTAACGGGGTATATTTTTCATTTGCTACTTCTCCTTCCCCACTTGTTCTGCAGCAATGCTTCTTTTACCTAAGCTAAAGATCCTTCTGAAGCCCAAAAATACTGTGGGGTCTGCCCATCAAGAGACTAAAAGATTGGGATGTGCTGAGTTTGAAACACATAAGTGGATCAGCTTGTACAGGCTGATTGACCCAGTTTGGCGTGCCCTAATGAACTGAATGCTGGCCCATGAGGGTGTCATCTGGACACCCAGCCGGATTCAGAGGTATTCTGTTTAACTGTGTGCTTGTGTCTGACTGTGGTTATTGTTGCTCTGATGAACTGATTCTTGGCATATGAGGGTGTCAGCCTATCCATGCTGATCAACCCGGCCAGGTCAGGTGTGTCACGTTAATCTGTGTGTGTTTGTGTGTATGACTGATTTGGTGACTGGAGGAACCCAACCTCACTGAAACTGAGTCCTGCAAGATAGCTCCATTAGGAGTGAGGACTTGCAGGAGGGAAAGATACAACTCCGTATAGAAACACAAATAACACAAGCAGCACATTAATAGAAGTACCAAGACCCTAGAAACATATCCCAAATAAATGAGCACACCCCAAAGTAATGGGCAAATCTGGTAATACCTGTCAAATGTTTTCTCCTGGCCAAGGGACAAGAGGGGAAATGACAGACCATCCTGGCACGTGAGCTTATGGAGGTCCTGGACCAGGTACAAGTTGTTGAAGATGGTCCTTCCTGGCACTGTGTATATCTGGTTGGGGTGGATCACATCCATGAACATGGACTTCAGACACAGCAAGATGGCTTTGCTACCACCTTGTAGTCCATGCAAAGGAGGGAGAAAAGATAGCAGTTACGTAGGTCGTGGGGGTCCTCCTTCTTGGGCAGGAGGGTCAGCATGGCCCTTCTCCTCAACAGGGAAAGCTCTCTATCCCCTTGAGACTTGGTCCAGACTGCAGTGAGGTCTGGGCCACAGGCATCCCAGAAGGCGCGGTAGAACTTAGCAGTCAACTCATCAATGCCCAGCACTTTGTTGGTGGGGAATGAGCCGAGGGCATCTGAAAGCTCAGACAAGGTGAGAGGAACCTCCAGTTGGTCCTGGTTGCCTATACTAGCCTGCAGCAGACCCTCCCACAGTACCTTGTTGATGTCAGCATCAGTCAGATTCAGTGAGAAGATCTCTACGTAGAAATCCCTCACCCTTTCTCGCAGCTCACCAGGATCCATGATGGAGGTGCCATCATCTGCCAGGAGGCAAGCAATGTACTTCTTGGCATCCCTCCTCTTCTCCAAGGCATAGAAGAAGTGAAAACTGTGATCCATCTCCTGGAGGACTTGGATCCATGGGCAGATGAGTACACTGCGGGCATGGCAGTCATCCAGAGTTCAAAACTCCTCCTACTTCTCCTGATACTCTCCAAAGAAAGATGAGTTATCTGGGTCAGTGACCAGGCACCTCTCCAGCTCCACCACCTCCCTCTCAAGCTGATCCCTTTCTGCCTTTCTCTTCTGGATGTGCTCCTATGTGTAACTGCAGCAAAAGAGCCAGTCACATGCCCTCCCCACATCCCACAATCTCTGAGCTGAGGAGAAGGCGGGCTGCTACTTGCACTTGGCCAGCCAGGATTCCCAGAAGGCTGCCACAAGGTCCATGCTTGCCAGCAGGCTGCTGTTAAAGTGCCAGTAGGCCAGCACTGGGTAGTTTGGCTGCATCATGATCTGAGTATAGACAAGGTGGTGGTCCCTGAAGAGGGCTGGCCTAATGTTGGAAGCATGGACTTTGGTGGTGTTCAGCATAGAGATGTAAATTTGGTCCAATCAGGTGTGGCATACTTACTCCTCCTCCACCCTCACAAAGGTGAAGGTAGTGGTGTCATCAGGGTAGCAGGCATGCCAGACATTCACCAGGGTGTGGGCCAAGAGGACCTCTCTGAGGACTGTGGAAGCAGCCTGGCTCCACTCCCTGCCTGTATGGCTCTGCTTCTCGAGGGTAATATTAAATTCCCCACCAGGGACCAGGCACTCATGAGGGTTGAGGGTGCCAGGGTAGGCAGCTGCCTGCCAGTAGAAATGGGGCATCTACAAGTCATGCATTGGGGTGTAGACGTTTAACAGGTTCATAACTAGCCTTTATGCCCAGACCTAGAGGTGGGGCAGGTGGCCTGGCACAACTTCAATGTCCTGAAGGATTTCTGGCTGCAGGATCAAGGAGAACAGGGTAGCCACCCCACACAATGCCTCTGTGAGGTGGCTGATATACTCCCTGTCTGTCTCCCTACTTCTGCCACCAACTGGTTTTGGTGGCTGGAGTCAAGTGGGTCTCCTGTAGGAAAAGTACAGTGCACCACCTGCAGAAAGAAAAAAAGTACCTGGCACCTGTGGAGACCCATCCTGCAGTGGCAGACATTAAGGGTAGTGAAGTTAAGCAACTTTGTTGCTGGGGCCACTTCAGCTCAGTAGGTGCTTTACAAGTGGCAACACCAGGCCCATGGCCTGGTAGCAACCCCACTGTCCTCTCACATACGTAGAGGGTGTCATAGAAGCTGCAGGCCCATGTCTAGGTCCTGACATTGTGTTGCTTTGACACCTTCCTTCCCCTATCAACACCCTCACGGCATTGAGAATGCAATGCAAATCCCGCCCCCAGTGGTACAGGGAAAGCTGCACCTTATTTCCAGAGTGCCATGTGTTTTTGAGGAAGTGGTGCAGCTCCTCCCTGGGGACCACCAGGACTGAGAGGTCCACAGGCCTCAAGGATCCCACAGAATTCCAGTCATTTTCTTCCTGGCCCTGTGGTTCAGTGGGCTTGTTTCGGATGCTGGGGGAGGTGGTTGTTTCCCTCTTCTCCGCCACAATGGAGACAGAGGTTTGGTTCAGTACCATCAGAACCATCTGGTCCACTGTTTCCCCCAACTCCAGCAGAGAAAGCTGTGCAGCCTCTTGTCATCTCAGGGGATGGCAGGCCAAACACAGGGGTCTGTGCAGGTTCCCCCCAGGGTTGTTCTGCATTTTGGGGTCCCTTCTTCAACTCCCTTTGTGTTGAGACCACAGGGCAAGTCTGGGATGGTTTCTAGTGTGATTCATGGTGGCACAGGAAGAGAGCTGTTAGGTACCATAATGGCATTGGTGCCCTCCCTGGAACCTTGAGGAAGGGGATTTTCCCCATTGGTGCTCACTGGCATGAGCCCCAGTGTTCCCACCTCCCCCAGAAGGTCAGAAGGGGAAGTGTCTGCTGCTTTACACACCCCTGGGGTGACCAAGACCTGTGCCTTGGCACTCACTGTATTATGGGGCAGGTTGGGGTCAGAGTTGGGGGTCAGAGTTAGGCTTCTCTCCAGGACTAAGTAGCTGTCCCAGATCTTCCTCCATAGGGTTGATCTTTTTTTATTTTTCCTGGGGGTGGGGTATCTGGCACAGTTTGGGGGGCATCAGGGAAATCTTTGGTCCCCTTCTGGGTGGACTGGATGGGGGTTCCCTCCATATCAGAGGGCCCAAGCTGCACCTGGGCCTTTTGCTTGGCTTTGGTGACAGTGCACTACCCAGAGGGGACCAGAATCCACTCAGCCATGGGTTGATCCAAGGTTAGATCAGCTGTGGGGGGTGGGAGCAGCATGAGACTGAGAGGTGTGGTGGGCTGGGTGGGGCAGTAGCAGTGGGGATGTGGGCAGAGGCCTTCCCCTTCCTTCCCTCTTTTGCCTGGTCCCCTCTGCCCTGGGACCCCACTGGGGGGCTGAGGTGCAGGGTCCCCTGAGCTTGGGGGGGGAGGGGCTTGGTGCCATAGCTGAGGTGCCAGGGATGCCAGTGGTAGGGGCCAATCCCCTCTCCCTGGTTGCCCTCAGTAGGGCCTGCCCATTGCTGGCCTAGGGGACATTACTGGTGTAAGTGCCCCGGTGCATAGCACCAGAAGCACCTCAGTTACCCCACTGTGTAGTATATGTGGAGCCCTCTGCCTCTAAGGAGCAGAGCTGGAGGTGGGGGGCCAGGCCGGTGCTGCTGGCCTTGCTCCCCTGCTCTGGTCCCTCAGTCCCTGCTGTCATGGCAGCACTCCACCATGTGTCTTTGTCTGTTGGAGCACTCCAATTGACTTCTGAGACATATAAAGCGTTATGGACAGACTAAGGCTTTTACAATATTAGAGTTTTAGCTACCTTTACATTTAGAACATACAAACATAACAACTGCCATTTCATAGATTTCATAGACATTAGGGCTGGAAGGGACCTCGGGAGATCGTCAAGTCCAGCCCCCTGCCCAAAGGGCAGGAAGTCAGCTGGGGTCATAGGATCCCAGCAAGATAAGCATCCAATTTACTGGCTCAGACCATAAGTCCATCTTGCCCAGTCTCCTGTGCCACTTGGGGGAACCAGCACTCACTCCCACTGCTGGAACTCCTGGGGAAGAGACCACCTACTGAGCCTCTCTCCCCTGTGGAGCCTGTTACCCTTCAAGTCTCCCCCAAAGAGGGTTCTCACCAGCTCCCCATGGGACTAGCCCACTGCCTGCTCTACCTGGACTGGCACCCTTGGACTGCTGCCCCCTGCCCCCTGCCTCCACGCTACCCTGCTGCCCCCTGCCCCTGTTGGGGGGGTGCCCTCCACCACCATGCATACCTACTGCTGCCCCCAGCTCCTGCTTCCCACTCCTTATTCTGCTCCTGCCTCCTGCTCCAGTTCCTGAGCTGCCTGGCCACTGTGAAGACTGAGGGGACCCCATAGCACCAGTGGGGCATCCCCCACTGCTACCACGCACACCAGTTGCCTGAGGGGACCCAGCAGCCCCAGCATGGTCCCTACACCAGCTCCAGCCCTGCCAGCTGCCTGGCCAGCACCCCACATCTCTGCCCCACAGATGAGTCCTGTGTTCCCACTCCCCCATCACCCCCAAATTTGTATTCAGGCTGAGCAAGCAAGCAGCATGCCCTCCTCCCCCACTCATGTCTGTCTCAGACCACCTAGTCCTTTGCAGAGCCCGAGTCCTGAATCCCATTCCCCCTTCCCCTGCCCCTTCTGCTCCAGCACATACCAGCCCCTTTCCCCACCACCACAACACACCCTCCCCCACAGTGTGCTCTGTCTGAGTCCTCCTGACCCCTGGGTGATCCTGAGCTCCATTTCCCACTACCTCCCCAACTCAGCCCTGCTACCCCAGTTCCAGAACCTAGGGAGAGTCATCTCCCTGGTCACTCCCCTCCTGTTGGGGTGCCAGGACCCTAGCCTCCTCCATGTGTGCTCCTTCTGCCACCCAGTGATGATCCAGCTGGTGGTGGGTGCTAAGGCAGAGGCTGAGGAGACCCTTGGGTTCCCTTCCAGGGGCCAGATCCACATAAAATGTGCATTAGCCTGTCTTAATGTGCATTAATGCAGGAGCACAGGGCTCCTACAGACATGCAGGGTGCCTTCTCCGACACGCTGGAAATCCAGCGCATTGAAACAGACTTGGTTAATTGAGTCTGCTGGAGCACAGAAATTGACATGCTCTGGCAGCCTTCCACATCGCATGTATCAGCGTCCCCATGCTGAAAAATAGTGGCAGGTCACTTTGAAATAAAACATGTTCAATGAGCTTTAGTTCAAAGCACTCTGGCATCATTTTTTCAGAGTGGAGATGCTGATACACGATGCATGAGTGCTTTTAATTAGCACATCTTGCTAATTAAAGTGCCTGGGACCACATCCCAAAGCACATGCAAATTACCCATGGTTTTTAAATGATGCTTAGGGAGCTTGTCTATGTAACACGTTACCTAGATACACCTCACAAAAATTGCCATTTTGCTAGCTTAATCGCATCTGGAGATACATGTTTTGACCTGGTTTTATCATGTTACTTATTTTTGAGCATGGCAAACTAAACCACCTCCTACATGTTTTATTTTTAGCATGGAAAATTGTGCCCACAGGATTATTTTTATTGTAATAGTTTTTAAACATGTATCTGAGATACAGCCAAAAATGACATTTTCCCTTTAACAGTTGCACCCAGCGAGTGGTGGTAGACAGGTTGGTACTGACATGGAAAGATGTGGGCAGTGGGGTCCCCCAAGGCTTGGTCCTTGGACCTGTGCTACTCAATGTCTTTATCAGCAACTTGGATGAGGGTGTGGAGAGTGCTATGTCCAAATTTGTGGATGACATGATATTATGGGGTAAAGTTAACACACTAGTGAGAAGAGATCACATGCAGGTGGACCTGGACAGGTTGGAAAAGTGGGCAGAAAAGAATAGGATGCCGTTCAACAAAGACAAGTACAAAGTGCTGCATCTAGGGAGAAGGAACCAGCAACACACCCTTACGCTAAAGGATGACCTTCTCAGCACCAAAGTGGCAGAAAAGGATTATGGAGTGTTACGGAGCGGGGTCCTAGGGGTGGCTGTGATCTCCCCTAGTGCCCCCTACCGTGCCAAGTTCACATTAAAGCACCCTCATTCTCACCCGCCACATCTTGATCTTGTATATAATAAAGGGAGGCAGCCTTTCATCCCCTTGGACATGGTGCTCTTTTGTATCCTGGTCCTGTTCTGTACCGTGTGTCTCGATGCCCCAGCCTTATGTGCTATGCGTGGCTCCAACCACCCCTTTACTATGCCCCAAGCCTCACTGATGTACCGGAAGTTGTTCAGTCTGTCTGGCTCTCTGCACCCTCTCTGGCGCTCGGGCTCTCCGCAACCCTTGTCTCGCAATTGCTGCCCCCTTTGCTCTGGGGCCTTCTTGCGCTGCCCCCTTTGCTCTGGGGTTACCGCAGCTTTGGGGCTCAGGTGGCCATAGCCATGCCTGGCCCCAACTCTCCTCCTTGGGGTCTCAACTCCCCGCTGGGCTCAGGCAGCCTCAGCCTTACCTGGCCTCCAATTCTCCGCTCCCCTTCTCGGGCCTGGGGTCAGTGCACCCTGAATGCTACGCCCTTTCTGGCGCTGGGGTCTCCACGCTACCCTGGAGCCCCTATAAGGCCTCCTCCAACCCCTAATAGCCTCACCCAAACCACCAGTTGTAAACTGTACACAGAAAGCTCAAGCCCCTAGGCTACAACATAAATCTAAGCTAACTTGGCTACACCATTATTCGAGCCACCCCCAAGGGTGCTCCCTCCTTTACCCATACCAACTGCTCATGCATCTTGGCCAGTTCTCTGTCTTTGCTCCAGCAGAGTTCCTACCCCATCAGCTGCCAGCAGGAAACTGCCTGTCTGGCCTCAGCCTGGGTTTAAATGGGAGCCAGGCCCTGCCCCTTCCGGTCAGCTGACCCCTACCGGTTACTGTGGCAACCCGCAGCTGGACTCCCTACTTACTGCTTCTCCAGTAGCAGGCATCTCGGTGCCCTGCTACACACCTCCTCTCTTTATAGGAGCAGAGCACCTCTGTGCTCTGCGACACAGAGTCATAGTTGACTCCAAGATGAATATGAGCCATCAATGTTATGAAGTAATCAGTAAACCTAACTGCACTCTATCATGCATTAGCAACTGCATTACAAACAGGTTCAGGGAGGTGATACTTCACCTCTATACAGCATTGGTTAGGTCACAGTTGGAGTATTGCATCCAGTTCTGGGAACCACACTTCAAGAGGGATGTGGATAATCACGAGAGGGCCCAGGGGAGGGCCACTTGTCTGGTTAGGGGCCTGCAGGTAAGGCCCTATGAGGAGACTGAGGAACCTGGATCTCTTCAGCCTCTGTAAGAGAAAGCTGAGAGGGGATCTTGTGGCCATTTAGAAATTCATCAGGGGGGTGGGGGTAGCAAGAAATTGGAGATGCTCTGTTTACCAGGGTACCCACTGGAATAACCAGGAACAACGGCCACAAACTGACAGAGAGCAGATTTATAGTTTCATAGTTTCCAGGGTCGGAAGGGACCTGAGCAGATCATCTAGTCCGACCCCCTGCCATGGCAGGAAAGAATACTGGGGTCAAACGACCCCAGCAAGATGTTCATCTAACCTCCTCTTAAACACCCCCAGGGTAGGAGCCTGCACCACTTCTCTTGGAAGCTGGAGCCGCCCTGACCATGAAGTAGCGCCTCCTGATATCTAACCTAAACCTACCCTCTGCCAGCTTGTGACCGTTATTCCTGGTCACTCCTGGCAGTGCTCAGGGGAACAGTGACTCCCACAATGCCTGCTCATCCCCCCTGACTAGTTTATAACAGGCCACAAGATCCCCTCTCAGCCTTCTCTTTTGGAGGCTGAACAGGAACAGCCTCTCCTCATAGGGCCTGCCCTGTTGTCCCCTGATCATATGAGTGGCCCTCCTCTGGGTTGGACAGGAGGAAGAACTTCTTCATGGTTAGGGTTGCCAGATTCTGGAATGGGCTTCCAACGTATTCTCCCCTACGTTAGGGGTCTTCAAGAGGATACTGGACAAGCACCTGACTGGGGTCATATGACCCCAGATCTCTTTCCTGCCCAGGGCAAGGGGTTGGACTCGATGATCTATTGAGGTCCCTTATGACCCTAACAACTACGAAACTATAAAAGATAGGGGTACAGTGGACATCCCTGTCTTACCCCTGTTTATATGGAGAATGCTTTGCTTAAGTAACCATTTGCCACAGGGGTGGGCAAAACACATCCTGCAGGCTGCATTCAGCCCATGGGCTGATTTTACCTGGCCCATGGCAGGTCCCTCAACCCTGACAGGTGGTGTTGAACCATCCCCATCTTGTGGCAGCCCACAGCTTGCCACAGGATGCCCACACAGCGGTGGTAGATCCAACTCTGCCCGCTTGGTGTGAGGCATAACAGCACAGAGTGGAACTGAGTGGTGTGGGGGCAGTGGCAGTGGTGGGAGCCAACAAGGGTGCTGCATCTGGGGCTGCAGCCAGGACTGAGGTCAAGGCCAGGGCTGGGGTGTCAGTGAGGTGCTGGTCTCCATGGAGACTATGTGAGGCCAGGCAGAGAGTTGCATCCAGGGCCAGGAGCTAGTTCCCATGCAGATAGGCTCCTGACCCCGGGTGCAGGTCACTACCCAGCCTTGTGCGGTCTCCATAGAGGCTGGGCCCCAGCCCCAGCCCCAGATGCAAGGCCCTCACCAAGGTTCCCACTACTACCAATGCTCCTGCACCACTCCGCTCTGTGCTGCTATACCCCATAACAAGCCAGTGGGGCTGGGGGCTGCTTCCACCACACAGGCATGCCAGGGCAAGCTGTGGGCTGGCTCTGGATGGGGTGCCACCCATTTTCCCTAGCCCTGTCCTGGTCCTGGCCGCTACTTCCAAGTGGCAGAGCATGGAGTCACTGCCGGGTCCACCCCCATCCCTCCCCTGCCTGCAGGCTGTGTACCTCAGGCCAGGAGAGAGGACAGGCAAGAGGAGGGAGGCTACGTTCCCACTACTTGGTGGGCTCAGCAGAGACACATGGCTGTCTCCTGCCCCTGCCTCCCCTCCTTGACCTTCTGTGACTGCTCCAATTTCTTCTCTTCTCCCCCTCATGTGTGCTGTGACCCTCCAGCAAGGCCTGGTGGTGGCTTCCAGCTCTGCTCCAGCCCTGCACTGT
Organism: Crocodylus porosus; assembly: GCF_001723895.1. Lineage (NCBI taxonomy): Eukaryota > Metazoa > Chordata > Crocodylia > Crocodylidae > Crocodylus > Crocodylus porosus. Next base: position 35,653,582 of record NW_017728951.1, on the reverse strand, counting down.
TACCACCCCATGATTCCAGTCCCAGCCCGGATGCAGCTCCAGGGAGCTGTGTGGGCAGGGTGTGTGGGTAGGCAGGGAGCTGCATCTAGGACCTGGGCTGGGATCATGCGGGTTGTGACAGTGTGGAGCCAGCATGGGACAGAGCTGTGATCCACTCCCTGCACACCCCTGCCTGTGGAACATGCGCCCATTTCAGGGGTGTGCAGATCATAGCTCTGATACAGCCCTGGCGCTGCTCTGACCAGGCCCTGGCATTGCCTACCCATCCTACTCCTGAACATCACTGCCCAGAATCCCATCCCACATAGGGAGTTTTGGTGAATTGTTGTGCAGTGGGGCCAGGTGCTGACCTGGCCCATGATAGTTCACCAAAACAGCCTATGTGGCCCTCAGACCCAAATAATTGCCCACCCCTGATTTACCAATACTCTCCTTCACACTTTACTATTTAGCACTTTGACCCATCCAGTCATCTTAGCTGGAAACCCCATCCTCTGCAATATTTTAAACAAGAAATCATGTTCAGCCATATCATAAGATTTTTTCTAGATCTAGATGAATTATTTCCATGTTTCTTTTCCTCTCTTGCACATCCAATATGACATCTCTCATTAACTATAGGGTTTGGGATATCCTTCTCTCAAGAACAGCACATATTTGCTCTTCTTGTATCACATCTGCTAAACAGCCACCCATTCTTTTGGCCAGTACTTTTACCATCAATTTGTAGTCTACTTTTAAAAGACCTATTGGCCTCCATTTGCCTAACCTGTCTTCCTTTCCCTTCTTGAATATCAAAACTACCACACCTTCTGCAAAATCTTCTCCTATCTCCCCACCCTCCATTATTTCCCTGTGTGTCTATTACATCAGTCCCCAGCCATTGCCATTTTTTTCATATAATTCCACCAGAAATCCATCTCTTCCCAGTACCTCCCCTCTCTTACAAGCTTTTAAGCAGTTCTCCACTTCCCACATACTTAACTTCTCCTCCAATATTTATGTCCATCCTCTATTCCTTCCTTTATCCCCTCAAGGAATACCTTAATTTTTCTTCCATCTACTCCTCTTCTTTTGTACAGCTCTTTATAAAACTCCACTGCTGCATCCATCACCTTTGCATTCTGTTCTATTCAGATTTCTTCTTTAGTTCTCACTGCTTTCAATTCTGTCCTTCTTTTCTTCAGTTCTGCCAAAAATGCTTACAGCATCCTTCCCCCTTCTCTACTCAAGGTGCTCTGGTGAGAAAGATTTTCTTATCTGTTTTCCTTTTGAACTATTGTTCAGTCCATTACTTTGTCTTTCAGTTCTTCTTTCACTTGTACTCTTCTTACCACCTCCTTTCATAATTCCTGCTTCTTTGCCTGCAGTTCTTCTAGCTCTTCCATCCTCTTTGTCACCACTCTTTGACCAATATTTCTGAAAAATCCACTTATTTTTTATCATAGTCCACCACTCCCAGATGCTTTTGCAGAAACTCTTCAATCCTCCATCCTTTATACAGTTCCACATAGTCTTGACAGGTCTTCTTATCTTGTAATAAGTGAACATTTATCTTCCACATCCCTTTCTACCTATCTTTGCTTTCTTCTAACCTCACTTCCATTCTCAGCATCCAGGAATCACTGAAGATCACATCTAAGATTTCATTCTTTCCAATCCCTAGCCATTTGACCTTTATACAAAATTAATCCTTGACACCTGTCTCCAGCTTGGTTCCATCCTTGCAATCACTTTCTCACCAGCCCATACATCCTTTAAACCTCCTTCTTTTGTTGCATTAATAAATAATTTTGATGAGCTGTCTAGCTCGTCCTTTTCTCCTTCCCCTCTGCTATCCCCTTCCTCGATAATGCAATTGAAATCCCCCACCAGAATTTGCTGCCTACCTCCACCTACACCTCTAATTTCTTAAAAGGGAGATCTTTCCTTCTCATTTAGATGGCACATTTATTATTATACATCTCTAACACTTTCTTTTCAAACTCCACTGCCATCTGTTGAGTCTCCCTTCCACAATCACTTGCACTTGCTGCACTTCCACTTCCTCACTCTTGAGCAAAATTGCAACTCTAGCTGCTTTGCTTCATTTACATCCAACTCCACCCACCATGAGGTCGCCATCTTCATCTCTTACAAAGTACCTGTAGTCCCTCTCCCATGTAATTCCATACGGCTGGAAACATATTATGTCCACTTTTACCCCACTCAACATTGGCATAATCTTATCCCACCTCTTCCTTGATAACACACTTCTGCCATTTATAGATGCAATACACAAAGTCACCCTTGTCCATTTAAATTTTACATCTCTACCCTTTTACAGGTCTTCTATGTTGTGGCTTGATGCTGTTGGCTCTAATCCTCCCCCTTATTGCATCCCCGTAGTCTTTGCCAGTTGTTTTATTGCTTTACCATTTAAAAAAGGTTTCCCTTTCCCCTCCCCCTTCCCCTTTCCCCTCTCTATGAGTCCTTGACTACATTTGCTCCAGTGAGCTTTTCGTCAATCCATCTCCTTCCCCCTCTCTGTGTTTGTCTGCCTTCTTTCTAAGTTTCATAGTGTGTGATTTCTTTCTTTTCCCAATTTGGCTCTCTTTTTCTTCCTCCTGCTCTATTCTCACTTCTCCTTTTTATTCCTGTATCATTCTCTCCTCTTTCCCTTCTCTCTCTGTCTCAAAGTCACTTGTTCCATTTATCTTTCCTTCTTCCCCCTCTTCTACCACCAGCTGTATTGCTTCAACTACTGAAATTTCACTCTCTTCTTCCCTGGCTCTTCCTTCTTGTGGCATCTCCTCCATTTTCATGATATGCATTCCAACTCAACATCTTCTTCCCCACTTTCCCTTCCCTATGTCTGCTGCTTCTCTGTAGAACTAGCTTTATTTGAGGACCACAGATGTCCCTCTTCCTGCAAATTACACACTTCAGTATTTCTTGGCACTCCACATGCTGGTGCCCTTTCCCTTCACATCTGTAGCATATTATATAAAGGCAGCATGCAGTCAGGTACCCTTCCTGCCCACACTTGCTACCATTTAGACTGCCTGAAATACATTGTAAACCCTCAATGTGGCCCTATTTGGATTACTGGCAGTAAGTGCATTATTCTACCTGGACTCCTGTCATCTACCCTCATCACCACTTGAACTCTTCATGATCCTGTCCATATTCCATATTTATTACATATCTTCTCAACATACATAACTTTTTGTACATGCTTTTCCAAACATTTTTCTGTCTCCCCCATCTCAGGCATGTCCATGTACAATTGAATAATTATTACCCTTTTTCATGTCTTTTCTCCTGCAAAAAAACTTATCCCCTTAAGTTCTTCTCTCTCAACTACTGCCACATACATCTTCCAAAAATCCTTATAACCTTCTTGGCTCCAAAAGAAATTTCCCAAGACTTCTGGTTAGGAAAGGTGACCAGGCTATTCAAATGTTCCACTCTAACATTCAAAATTTCAAACAATATTTTCTCTATAAATTCATATCTATTCATCATCTGACTTCTCTGTTCTCCTTCCCCTGTTACTACTGCTCTTATTCTCAGATGTAGATTACCTGCTGCTTCATCTCTCACTTCTTCCCATCTTCTTTCTTCTTGCAGGTATAGCTTTTTCCTCCCACTACCCTTCCTCTTTGCTTCAATCACTCTAATTCCTCATTCCTCCCTCCTGACCTCCTATCCTCCTCTTTACCTGTTCTCCCTGCTGACTGGACTCTTCCCTCATTGCTTTCTTCAATAAAACCTCCTCCAAAACTACTGATGCCACCACACCTTTCTTTCCTACCTTCTTTCATCCCTTCTTTCCCACCTGCATTCATCCTCCATCAGATTCTTGATCTTCACTTCTGCTGTCTGATTTGCTTCTCACCTCTTGGTCTGTTTTTCCTTCCATAATGCCACCGTCTTCTCCAAAACTACTGTTCTGAGCCCCAAGAACTCCTCCTCCATTCCAGTGCTCTAACACTATCTCCCTGGCATTCCTGGCATCAATCAAGAAAATAAACAACAAGGCCTCTGGCCAGCTACTCCACTTAAATATAGCCAGGCAATGGCCAAAAAGTTATGCCACTGAGGGAAACCTACCAGAAAAATAGAATTATGTAACTTAGCTGAATAAAATATATGTAAGTGTCCATTGCACACAGTCCCCCTAGTGCCAACACTTTTTCAAGTCATGGTGAGCCACCATACTGACTACATTTCAACTACCTGTTCACTCCCACAGCTGAGCTTCACCTTTCTTTCCCAATTCCAATTATTCCTATTTCTTCACCAGCCTTAAATGTCTGTCAAACATCACCATACAGGCCCCCAAACAGTTCACCCAGAATTCCTCTGTTGTCCCTTCTCTTAGCTTGTTCCTATGATTGGTGTGGCTCTGCCCTCATGAGGTGGATCCAAACCAGCTTGCCCTGTGCCTCATCTGCATGTAAATTTTTGGTGGATCACTGGACTCATGACAAGAATACTCAGTTCCAGTCATAAGGGAGGGGGCTAATTAGCACATGGATCCTTTGAGGTGGATATCTAGGCCTGATTCTGCTAGGCACTGTAGAAATACACAGTAAGAAACAAGCTTGCCTAGAAGAGCTTAAGGTCTAAATGGATAAGATAAGCATGGGAGAAACCAAGACACAGCTGGAAGATGAAAGAATTGCCCAGTGCCACAAAGCAGCTCAGTGGCATAGCCAGGAATAGATCCCTGCAGTGTCATAGCCACTAGACTATAGCGTTTTGCTATACATCACACTGACTGTATGAAAGAACCATGATAATTAGTAAGGAGACATGAATACCATAGTTTAAGTAAATCAACAAAATGTGTGATGTAAAAACAAACAACACATAATGCTACTTTTAAAGGAAGTTAAAAATACTAAGCCAAACTTATCCCTTTGTTTGACTTCAAAGAAGTAACATCAGGGGTGAATTTGGCATGATATTTTTATTCAGTTTGTCCATGATTTGCCAAGCTCATTATTTTTTTCTCATTTCACTCCCTGTTAACCCAGAAACAGGAGCCCTTTTGCAATAGGTCTTAGAAGCAGGAAATCTCAAAATATGTTTCTAATTGTCAGACTTTTCCCTGCCCTTCTGCTGTTTCTCTTCTTAAGGAAGCACAAGGGCTTTGAGTGAGGTGCCACTGGGGAAAATGAAAAGAGAATCAAGGTCAGGCGGGAAAACCACACAAGAAGCAGGAAGAGAAGCTTGCAGATAGGTTCATGACCTTCATATTTTTTCTCATTGTCCAGGAGAGAGTGAGAAATTAAGAGAGATAGGAAGTTAAAGCAGATGTGTGTATAACCCCTACCGAAAGTCAGCAGAGCACTACCAGAGATGCATGGTGGTAAAGAGGGTTACAGCTTCTGCACATCTAGATTGGATCTAATCTTTGTTTCCAGGCAGTGGACACAAATCCAGCAGGCAAGGGCAGACTGTGTAGAGCCTGGGCTCCAAAGTAGGATTCAAACTGCAAAGAAAATATGAAAAATGTTGGGTAATTCAAAACCATTTTAAAGCAAAATATCACCATTCAGATAAAAGGTAAAACTGCAGTCTTGACCACATACGGTCACTGCACATAGCATGGAGCTTTTCACAAGTGTGGACAGATCATTAATCCCAATGTCCTGACTAAATTTCCAGTGGGGGAATCTCACTATTTCTTCCTGAATTCACTCTATGTTTTTATTGGATACAATTATCTACATTTTCTATCTCTTGGACAGTGTTCTGATCATCTGAGCAGAGTTGGACTGGGCCAGTTATTGGATGAGAGACATCTGGGAAAAATCCAAGAAGTGCAGACAGCAGTGTTGATGTATAAATGCAAGGTATAATTCTCCCAGTCAGTATTGACTCAGTGGCCTGAGATGGACCCAAGGAGCATTGAGATCAGTGCTGTAGCAAGAGGCGGGTGAGCAGGGCTGTTGCCCCAGGCGCTGAAGTGAAAGGGTGCCAACAGGTGCTGCCCAGTCAGGGCGTGGCACAGGATGGAGCAATGAGAGGCTCGTTTGGGAGGGTGCAGGGATCAGGGAAGGGAGCTCCCACCAATGTGTGAACTCCTGGCCAAGCATGGTGGGGATATGTACCCCCCAGATTTGTGTGTGAGGTAAGAGCAGGCTGCTGCTATAGGCTTTACCCCAGGCACCAAACTTTGCTGCTACAGCACTGAGATTCTGTTTTTCTGAAAAGAATTTAAACTTCTGCTATCATTTTATAGATTCCTTGGCAGATTCAGCAAGAGCAGGGGCTTTATTAACCCTGGTGCCTTGGCTAAAATCCAGTTTGAATAATTATACTCCTGTCTATTTAAAAAGTCTTCTGTGTAGCTTAATTGGTATGAAATTATTTTTATTTTCAGTTTAGTCCTTAGTGAATTCACTGAGAAATTGAAGGAACTCAGCACCTCACTGCACATGCTAAGAACCATGCAAGATTGGACCCTATGTTTTCCTAAAATACTGTTTAGCATTGCTATGCACCATTGGCCAATCCTGCCCCAAAAGTAGCTATGTATCAGTGACAAAACAAAGTACACATGTGACTGTATCCCCATGTGAGTGTAGCTGCAAGCTTTAGGTAGATAGGTTCTACAATCCCTTCACAAAGTATGTTGGGATCATTGACAAAAGGTGGCACATAGATATATTATCCTGAGTGCTAAAAGACAAGCAGAAATCATATTTTATTATAGTTGATTTTTTTAAATCCATTTTTTTTACTTAATTTTGAAATTTATACCTTGGGATATCAAGTTTTCAAAATTTGAAAAAAATAAATAAGCCAGCTCTAATAAGCATAATATTTATAATAGTCAATAACATATGCATTATGTTAATAGGCTATTTGAGTTGAGAGTTGACAAGAATTCCAGATACAAGAGGAAAATACTAACTTTGAGATGTTCTATTATAACTGTGTAGCTCTACAGGATACAACCTTTAATTCTGCAGTCTTGGACAAGATTGCACAATATAGTGACATTCCAGCTTTGGTCTACTGCTGATTGATAGAACTCTCTCCAGTGGTCGGCATTTTACAAACTAGCAAGTGTCTGGGAGGCTGAAAGGGGCAATGGGTCTCAGAATGGACCACCAGAAAATAAAAGTTGGACCACTACTCATGTAAAAGTTTTATTCTCCATGTAACATCCCTCTTTACTCAGTCACCTGTATTAGCTTGGGGCAATAGGCTGTGTGCCACTTTTAGATCCTTATTCTAGGTAACTATTACTAAGAAGCTATGAGACATTTTTCAGCTAAGTCTAAAATTATTCTGTGAGAAGTGTTGACTCTGTAAATTATAAGGGCTTAATTTTTGCAACCACAACTAGCAGAAAATGAATGTGTGAGATGATAAATGGAAAGAACAGTTAATATACTGGTATTTATGTTCTGGCTACCAATAGTTGTTCACCGTCCAGCTTTTTCTAGATGAAGCAGAGGTACACTAACTATCATATAGGGCCAGGGTAGATATAGAGGGGGTACAGTGGTGCAGTTACACACCCCTTTCAGACAACGCTATGGCACAGTCTCTTTCTCTTGTTCTCAGCACCCATTTCCTTCCCCTCTATGCTCAGCAGCATGTCTCCTCTCCTCCTCTTCCTCCTCCCCTCCCCAATACTGCTATCGCTGGCTGCCCCAAGGACAGGGGAGCTCCAGACCTGCTCCAGCCAGTCTTCAAGGGAAACTGGGCTCAGTGGGGGAAAGCAGCAGCTGTGGCAGCAGTGGGCAGGTTCCTCTTCCCTGCCTGGCCCCCCAGGATGTTCTTTGCCAGCCCAGGAACAGGCATGAGGAAGGAAACCCCTTGTACTGAAGCTGCTGCTGCCCCAGCCCAGACCAACTCCGTGCCTAGCCCAGGTGAAGTGGGGCAGGAGCAGCAATAGAGTTCCCCCTGAGCCTGGGACAGCTGGGAACATTAGCAGCATGTGGGCAGGGGAGTGGGAAGATGATTTCTGAGGGCATCACAGGGCAGGATTTTTACCTGGTTAAGGGACTTAAAAGATCCCAGGGTGCTGCTCCCACAGTGTGGTCTGCCCACCCTGATGGGAGGGTTGCTGCTCCCAAACTGTCTTTTACAAAATCCTGGATCTGCCCACATACAGAATCAATATTCTGGTGATACCTCAAAAAACAGTGATCAGAGATCTGTTACCCAAACCTGGTAGCTGCAACAGTTCCCTAAGGAAAAAATGGAGTAAGAAGACTTAGGGAAGAAAGGAGACAGACAGAAATTTTGATTACTCCTTAAAGCCAACCTTTGAGGCAGATGTGCCACAAATCAGCCCAATACCCTCTCCAAGCACTCTTTCATCCTCTTCTCCTGCCTCATTGACTGCTTTGCTTTCTGCTCCCTGTACTGTGCTCCCTGCCTGATCTGCTATTCTTTTTTTTTCTTCCTGCCCTGTGCTTCCTGCCCTGCTTGTCTCTGTCCCCTCATGAATTTGCCATGTGCTACACACAGAAGCTTCCCATGCTACTTGTGGCACATGTGCCAGAGGATGACTACCCCTACTTTAAGCTACATGATCTGGAGCTGGTAGACTGATGGGAACTTGTTATTGACACCTCAGAGCAGCCCAGAGTTGTCTAGGGACAATGATTTATGATTTATGCTGCAATGATTCAATGTGGCATGATTTATGTTTCAATATTGTATATAAAGGTGATTGCATAATAACTAAAAAATAAACTTTTACTCTTGTATATTGTGTGTGGGGGATGAGTTGTGGTGGGGGTGGGGATGT
>NW_017728951.1:35642141-35644718 GCF_001723895.1 Crocodylus porosus | reverse complement strand
GTTAGGGAGGGGTTCTAAGGGGGTATGCATGTGGGGGGCAACAGGGTATGTTGGGGTGTATATGTGGGGGGGTTGTGGGGGCAGGGTGTGAGTATGTGACATTTGTGAGGTGTCAGGGAGGGTGAAGGGTGTGGAGACCCAGCCACCCGGCAGGTGCCCAGCAGCACACTGCCACCCAGCGGTGCACTGCTGCCCAGCACCGCACTGCTCTAGCCAGCACTGCACATGGTGGCAAGGAGTGTAGCCCAGCTGACCTGCCTCTATCATGTGAGGCTCTGTGTGGTGCACGTGCAGCTCCTGGCACTTGAACGCCAGCAGGGGAAGCCCTGCGTGATGGAGCCAACTGCCTTCCCCACCCCGTTCTACAGGTCCTGGGACTCTGCCGGGAAGCAGGGGGAAGGGCTCCCCTTCATTTCCAGTGGAGTCCTGGGACCTGCATGGTCAGGGAAGGCAGCCAGCTCCATCATGCAGGGCTTTCCCTGCTGGCGTGCCAGTGACAGGAGCTGCATGTATGCTGTGTGGAACCATGTATAATAAGAGGTGGGCCAGCCAGGCAGTGCTGGCCGGAGCCACATACCGATGGGTGGCAGCACCTGCACAAGCCGCAAGTGCCCTGAGTGCCTGCCACCTACTGGTGTTGCTGCCACCAGCAGCGGGGGCTGTGTGCCATGGGGGGAATGTGTAGGGGGGCTCCCACACCCCCAACCCTCCCTCACACCCACACCCTGCCCACCTGATGTCTGTGCTCCCACCATTTGGTGATTGCAGCAAACGAAAAAGCTGACCTCTTTAACAAACTATTTGCCTCCATATTCCTGAACAGGGACTGGGACATTTCCCCCACTAGAATTGTGGGCAGACCCAGGGGAGGCACCGCCAGGCCTAGGGTCAGGGATGACCTAGTTACAGAACTTTTGGAGGGGTTGGACGTGTTTAAATCAGTAGGTCCAGATGATCTTCACCCTAGGGTGCTGAGGGGAATTGGTGGGGGTCATAGTGGGACCCCTGACATGGCTCTATGAGCACTCGTGGAGCACTGGCCAGGTACCAGAGGATTGGAAAAGGGCCAGCATGGTATCCATTTACAAGAAGGGAAGAAAGGAGGACCCTGGCAATTATAGGCCAATCAATCTTACCTCAGTCCCTGGGAAGACCTTTGAGAAAATTATCAAGGAGCACATCTGCAAGGGCCCAGCAGGGGAGGTAATGCTCAGGGGCAACCAACATGGGTTCTTTGAGGGCAGGTCCTGCCTGACTAACCTGGTTTCTTTTTATGATCAGGTCACAGAGTACCTGGACGAGGGTGTCAGGGTGGATATCATCTTCCTGGACTTTAAAGAAGGCCTTTGACACAGTTTTCCACCATATTCTCTTTAAAAAACTAGGTGACTGTGGCATTGATGTCTACACAGTCAGATGGGTGGCAAATTGGCTAGATGGTCACACCCAGAAACTGTGGTGGATGGGTCATTTTTGATCTGGAGGGTTGTGGGCGGTGCAGTCCCCCAGGACTCGGTCCTGGGGCCTGTACTGTTCAACATCTTTATCTATGATCTGGATGTGGGTGTGGAATCATGCTATCCAAATTCGCTGATGACACCAAGTTGTGGGGTGAGATGGACACAATGGAGAGGAGGGACAGAATCCAGCTAGATCTAGACAGATTACAGAAGTGGGTGGATGAGAATAGGATGGACTTCAATGCAGACAAGTGCAAGGTGCTGCATCTAGGAAGAAAGAACCAGGACCACAACTATAGGCTAGGGAACACCTTTCTTGTCAACACGGTGGCAAAAATAGATTTTGGAGTCACAGTTGACTCCAGGATGAATATGAGCCACCAATGAGAAGAAGTAAGGCTAACCACACCTTGTCGTGCATCTACAGATGCATCACAAGCAGGTGGATCCTTTCCTTGTATGCAGCATTGGTCAGGCCACAATTGGAGTACTGTGTCCAGTTCTGGGCTCCAGATTTTAAGAGGGATGTGGCTAGCATTGAAAGGGTCAAGAGGAGGGCCACTCACATGGTCAAGGGGCAGCAGGGCAGGCCCTACAAAGAGAGGCTAAAGGGCCTGAACCTATTCAGCCTCCACAAGAGAAGGCTGAGAGGGGATCTGGTGGCCATTTACAAACTTACCAGGAGGGACCAGCAGCAACTGGTGGAGGCTCTGTTCCTTCAGTAGCCCAGGGTTACTAGGAATAATGGCCATGAATTGTTAGAGAGAAGGTTCAGGCTAGATATCAGGAGGCATTACTTTACAGTTAGCACTGCCAGGCTCTGGAATACTCTCCCAAGTGAGGTGGTACTCTCTCCTACCTTGGGAGTCTTCAAGAGGAGGCTGGACAGACTTGCAGGGAGCAAACCAGGAAAGCCAATGCTGCAACAGAACTACAACTAGCTTCGAGCATCAAGGACAATAAAAAGTCCTTTTTCAGATATGTGGTGACCCGGAGGAAAAGCAAGGGCAACGTTGGACCCCTGCTGAAACAGATGGGGCAACTGACAACTGACGCCCAGGAAAAAGCCAACCTATTAAATAGGTACTTTGCGTCAGTCTTTCATCAGTCCCATGAG
>NW_017728951.1:35618410-35641051 GCF_001723895.1 Crocodylus porosus | reverse complement strand
GCTGAGAGCCATGGGGCTCTTTAGCCTGGAAAAGCGCAGGCTCAGGGGTGACCTGATGGCCACCTATAAGTTTATCAGGGGTGACCACCAGTATCTGGGGGAGTGTTTGTTCACCAGACTGCCCCAAGGGATGACGAGGTCAAATGGTCTTAAACTACTACAAGACCATTCAGGCTGTACATAAGGAAGAAATTCTTTACTGTCCGAGTCCCCAAGGTCTGCAACAGCCTGCCATTGGAGGTGGTTCAAGCACCTACATTGAACACCTTCAAGAGCAAATTGGATGCTTATCTTGCTGGTATCCTATGACCCCAGCTGACTTCCTGCCCTTTGGGTGGGGGGCTGGACTTGATGATCTTCTGAGGTCCCTTCCAGCCCTAATGCCTATGAAATCTATGAAATCTATGACACAGAGTAGCACCCAACCCTCCAACTCTAGACCTGAGCCAAAGCATGGTGACACCAGTGGAAAAACTCCCAGGTCATATTAAGATAAGCAAGCACATGCCTGTGTCAGCACTTCAAAGCAGTTTGAGATACCACAAGAGGCATGCTTAGAACAAAAAATGATCCCCACACTGCATATTTGCAGTACGGACTCTAAATTTGATACTAGGAAATCCTAGTATCAAAAAAAAAAACATTTTGGAAAAAAAGCAGCACAGGGCAAGTTCCAGGAGGCACACTCCAGAGGCAACCAGAGACTGGATCCTCCAAGGAGATGCTGTGGCACCCAGTCAAAGCATCTATATGGCTACCTCATGCCCTTGCTGCTCCAGCATGCTGCCTCAATGTGCTGGGTAAATAGGCATTGGGCAAAGCTGCATCAGAAGCTCAGACCCAGTCTCTCTCCCAGGAAAGCAAGGATGTGGGGATGGGAAGACTATAGGAGTTGGGGGGAGATTGTGTGTGTGGGTTTGGGGGGACAATAGGAGTATGGGGAGACTGGGGGTGGAGGGACTTTGTGGGGTTGGGGGGGCTGTGGAGGTGGATGGAATTGCTCCAGAGGGGTGGGTCCTACCCCCCACCACACACACATCACAGCAGCAGCAGGTCATCAGGGCACTCATGCCCATTCCTGGTAGAGACCCCCAGTGGCACCACCTCAGACCCGGAAGCTGCAAATGGCACTGGCCCGGCCCAGCCCGCACACCCTCATGCAGACCCAAGCTATTGCTGCTGTCATCCAGGGTCCCAGCACTGCACACAGAAGCTGCACACTATCAGGCCGAGCCAGGTCCTACCTGAATGGAGCCAGCCCAGCCTGACGGCACATGGGGCACATGGAGGCAGGACCTGATCCGGCCTGAGGGCGTGCAGCTTCTGTCTGTGGTGCTGGGACCCGGGTGACAGCAAAAGCAGCCTGATCCTGCCCAAGGGCACACTCCAGAGAGCTGAGAAGTGGCCATGAGTGCCCCAACAGCCACTGCTGCTGCTGTAGGGAGGGGGCGGGGGGAGACAGGCTTTGTGTCATGCTGGAGAGAGGGCAGGAGACCCACCTCCTCAATAGTCCCCCCACCCTCAAACAGTCCCCCTGCCCCCACAAACTCTCCCACAATCCACCCACAAACCCCACATCCCCAAACCACCCCCACACCACTACAAAACCTTACACAAGCTCATACTGCCCCCACAAACCCTACACACACCCACAACCCCCCCCAAGACCTCCACAAACCTCACACCCACTCCCCCACCCCCCAGCTTCACCCCCAAACACCTCATCCCCCACACACAAATCTCAAATCTTGCATGTCCAATTGCAAGACTGGACAGAACAGGACCTGCTGGCGGAAGCCATGCTTGCAGGGGCAACTGTCACACTGCAGCCCTGCCCCAAGCCCACACTGATGCTGAGACATGCAGCCCCAGTCTGGGGAGGGCTCTTGGTCCCAGGAATCATTTGAGGGGTGTGATGGGCTGGTGGGGGAGGTGTGGCAGTGGCAGCAGTGGTGTGTGTGAGAGAGAGAGAGATGGGGGTCAGATATGTGGACAAAGCTCCAGGCAGGAGAGGCTGCCAAAGCCGGACTTAGAGCCTCCCTGCCCCCTGAGAGCAGCCTGTGCAGGGGGAAGCTGGCCTGGAAGGGAAGGGGCTTGCCCAGCCCAGTCCCTGAGCTCCAATTGAGAGCTTTCTAGGAACAGCATGAGAAACCACTGGAGCCTGGACACAGGAGCAGGGAACAGAATAGCAAGAGCTGGCACTGCTCAAAACCACAAAGCAGCAGTGGTACAGCTGCAGCTGGATTCATGTCCTGATGCTAGGACAGAGCTGCTGCTGGGAGGGAGCTAGCAGGGGGCAGGCAGGGCTGCCGGTCAGAAGTGAGGGGCACTCTTGGGGCTGTGGGTTGGGAGTGACAGGCAGGGAACTGGCATATTAGTGCTACTCAGTGCTCCACATCTTGGTGAGCAAAGGGGACAGGGAGAACTCTAATTTTTCTATGACAAAAAAAACCAAAAGCAAATGCCAAAGTATATAGGTATATAAAATTCATTTTATTATGCTGATAGAGGCACTGGTAGGCTTCTAAATTTCTTTAAAATTATAAAAATTTCAATGAGACATTGCCCAACTCTCTCTCTCCATATACTGATGTTTCATTTTAATTGCAGAAGAACACAGATTTTGGAAATTTTAATGAGAGAATATGGGGGGGGGTTAGCAAAGATTTTGCAATTTTTAAACAGGATACACCAGGATCTCTGCTAGTGAGGTAAGTGGCAGGACCTGGGCAGAGGAGCCTGCCCAGAGCCAGCACTGGGGACCCAGATGGAGGGCAGATGAGGTGGATGACCTCCTGGCCATTTGAGGCCAGAAGGACACACATCAACAGTTCGAAGCAGGCCACCACAAGGAGCACATCTTCTGGGTGATAGCTGCCAAGATGGCAGAGCAGGCATACCAGAAGACACAACACCAGTGCCACCTGAAGGCCAACTGTGCAGCCACAGCCCACTGGCAGCTGGCCCAGAGGTGCAGACAGTTCTGCTGCAGCGTCCATTCCATGGCCCAGGTGGCCATGCAGTCCCCATATGGGTCCAGCAGGTGCACAGCTATGGGACTGCAGGTCCAAGAGGGTGGATGCTGTTGCAGGTGGCAGAAGGTCACAGCCAGGCAGCAGCCCCCACTGCCAGACTGCTGCAATGGGCAGAGGATGCAGGGGCCACTCTAAGTTAGAGTTGCTTCAGCAGTCCAGCTGGCACAAGAGACTAGTGTCCCCAGATACCAACTGGCTGGGCCTCAGAAACTCCTGAGGCCAAGTAGCCCTGAGCTGCTTGCTAAGGCAGTTGTCTATACTGCTGGGGCCAGCACAGGTGCTGGCCCCAGCCTCTAGCTCCCCCGGCTGAAGATCTGGGAGGAACTGGGCAAGGTCAGTTTGCCCCAAGTGGCACAATTTGTCCCATACCAAAATGCATGTTCAGGCACCTGTGCTGAGGCACAAATCTCCAGCACAAATTTGTGCTGCTGCCATTTGAGCCGCTGCAAGCGCGCATGCCTGCATGTGTGGATGCACCTCCTTATAAGTGCACTGCCTTATATGAATTTTGAATCAGGCCCTGTCTCCCTCTCACACACAAAACATACTTCAGTGAAGTATGAAATGAAACAAAATTTGCAGTTAAATCAAATGTTGTTGATGTGCTGTTCCACTGAAGTTGAAATGTGACTGTTCTGATGAAAATGTCAAAACAAGGTTTTTTTGTTCAGATAGGGAAGGGGATGGGAAATACTTCAGCCTATTAGGTTCAATATCTTATTCTGCCTAGATTAGTGCATGGGATGAAGAACTATACTTTGCATCAGACAAAGAAGGACCTGAACCTGGGTATGCCAGGCCAAGGCACCCAAGCTCGTGCCCCTTTGAGCTAACATTTTAATCATTCTTTTAAACTGAGATCCTCAGGCTGTCAGATTGAAAATGGGCACTTCAGTATAATCCTGTTTCTCTGAAGACATTTGAGTGTTTTATTTTCATTTTAACAATAATCATTTCAGAATAAAAACAAATTTTAAAACCTCAGAAGTGGTCTTTATGCAGAATTGTTTTCTGCCAGTCAGCTCTAATTATAAAAGATTGTTTTCTTGCTTGTTTGCATGTATTGCTGCCCTCCAGCTGCAAGCAGAAATCCCATTGATGTCAGTGTGAATTAAGGGCAGAATATGACCACTGAGAAATTAAATTAAATAATTGGGGATGAAAGGAGACACATTGTATAATTAGACTCAAAGTGTAGCTGATGCCATGAGGAGCTAGATGCAGAACTAGAAATTCACTGAGTCATACACATTGTTGAAAATATTATTTTCTTTTGTCTTAGCCCAGGAATGTTTGCATTCTTGTGCATCAGAGAGAAGAAGAATATCTTTCAGACAACCTCCTAACAGGAAGAGGAATAAGGTCAAATACACAGGAAGCATCATTATAGGTGGCAAACTTTGCAAAAATAGCTTATCATTGCTAAACAGCAACTTAGCCCAACAATGCTAACAGCAATAGGGGCTCTCATGCAGAGCAGCTGACTAATAGAACAAGATGTATGTCATGTAATCCTGATCATCAACAGCAGCAGTCAAGGACCCCTGCATCATGGGGATCCTACTGTGAACTTAATGGATATAAACTGTTAACAGTTAACAGTGATGGAGACAAAACTAAATAACAAGTGTTAAACCAGGGTATTATGAGCTGAGTTTTCTTGGTCTAAAATCTAGTGGCTTCTACTAATTTGCTGTGTGATCTTCAATTTTTCCTTCAGGCCCTACAAGGTGATTTTAATGCTGATAAAAGTACCTAGATTTACAGTCCTGGAAACCAACACAAGGCATAGCAGTTCTCCTACTCCGCCCAGATCTGGAGTGAACTTCTATAGGATAAAGAAGTAAGTTTACTTTTCATGACTGATTCAGTAAGTGCTTCTTCGTGGAGAACAGCCACTAATGCTACCCCAACATTAGTTAGGGTTGTTGGTTGTAGCCATGTTGGTCTAAGAATGTAGGCAGACAAGGTTCTTTGGGTAGATGTAGTATCTTTTATTAAGGTGTTTGTGCCAAAAGCTTGCAAAGGACAATTTTTCCAACTATTTAGTTGGCTTTGTAGAAGTTAGCACATGCACCCAAAGAACCTTGGGTATCACATCTACCCCAACATGATAGCTTTTTCACATTCGGCAGCATGGCACCTAGGGATTAGACTGGAACAAGCATATCTCACACGGGCCCTCATACAGCCATAGATTCTAGCTTTTGGTTGCTGCTAGCTAGCACTGACCCCTGTATTTTGTTGCCAGTCTCTAGAGCCATCTTGTCATCTGTAACTTTGAAATTTAAGATGCTGGCAGAAGCTAATATCTTCCTTTATGGTAGTGTAACAAAATAGATGGAACTGGAAAATAGATGGAACTGGGAATTAGATGTTGTTCTATGAATTCAGTAGCAAGGGTCAAGTCCTAGCACAGCTGATGTCAGTAGGAGTTTTGCCATTGACTTTAACATGACCAGGATTTATCCATGAGTTATAATATAGAACAAGAGGAATGGTGTTAGAAGTTTCTACTGTCTCAGTTTCTACTTTATCCAGGAATTAATCCAAGCTGTAAAAACACCAAGAACTTCAGTCCAAGTGTTCCATATATCCAATATTAGACTGAAATGAACTTCATAGGTCAAATAAGTAAAGTCATATAAGAAGTGAAAAAAAATTAAAATAAGACCTTTGGAGAAATAGGGTGCTGAATGCCAAAATATATCTCCAGTCCAAAGTTTCTGATGAAAGCTTAAAATATGGCTTATAATGTCTTGACTGGAAATGAAGAAGGCATGCATATTACTGCCTACCCAGGACTGTGCCTTAGAAGATGTTCTTAATGAAACCTGCCTTGAGAATATTGAACAAATGCATTGAGCATCCAGGACACAGTGATATAGTGAGGGAGTGTTTTCATGTGCTCTTCTAAAGTACATGTGTAACTGAACTCAAAAGGGCTTGCAGGTTGCCTCTTCCACACACTTACATTCTGCTACTGTCGCCAAGACCAATCAGAGATATGGTCACACAATACTTTTCCCTCCAGCTGCTCATTCCTGTAGAAGTCAAATTATATCTAGATTTTCATAGATTTCATAGACATGAGGGCTGGAAGGGACCCTGGAGGATCATTGAGTCCAGTCCCCCGCCCCAGGGGCAGGAAGTCAGCAGGGATCATAGGACCCCAGCAAGATAAGCATCCAAATGTGTCTTGAAGGTGTTCAAAGTGGGTGCTTGAACCACCTCCGGCGGCAGGCCATTCCAAACCTTGGGGGCTCAGACACTAAAGAAGTTCTTTCTTATGTCCAGCCTGAATTGGTCACAGTGGAGTTTGTGACTGTTCAATCTTGTCATCACTTGGGGGGCTCTGGTGAACAGACATTCCCTAGATCCTGATGAGCACCCCTGATAAACTTATAGGTGTCCACCAGATCACCTCTGAGCCTGCGCTTTTCCAGGCTGAATAGCCCCATTGCTCTCAGCTTCTCATTGTAAGGTCTGTTTTCCTGACTTCTGATCCTGCGCGTGGCTCTCCTCTGCACCCTCTCAAGCTTCTCCACATCCCTTTTGAATTGCAGAGCCCAAAACTGGACACAGTACTCCAGCTGCGGCCTCACCAAGGCTAAGTACAGTGGGAGAATTACGTCCTGGGATCTGCTTGAGAAGCATCTATGGATGCAAGCCAGCATTTTGCTGGCTTTACTAGCCGCAGCATCACACTGAAGGCTTATGTTCATCTTGTAGTCAACCATCACCCCCAAGTCCCTTTCATCTGTAGTGCTAACCAGCGTAGCACTACCAAGCCTATAAGCATGGTGCAGGTTTTTCCTCCCAAGCTGGAGAACCCTGCATTTTTCAGTGTTGAACACCATCAGGTTCTCGTCTGCCCATTTCATGAGTCTGTCCAGATCTGCCTGGATGCTTTATCCCAGAGTTTGGTGTTGTCAGCGAACTTGGCCAGTCCATTTCTGACACCAATATCTACATCATTGATGAAGATGTTAAACAGAATAGGCCCTAGGAAAGTGCCTTGTGGGATCCCACTGGTCACAGCGCACCAAGATGATTGGCTCCCATCGACCACCACCTCCTGGGTCCTACTGAGGAGCCAGTTCCCCAGCCGGTGGATCACGATGACGTCAAGGCTGCAGTTAGCCAGTTTAGCCAAGCAGTGATTGTAGGATACCAAATCAAAGGCTTTTTTAAAGTTGAGGTATACAACATTGATCTCTTCCCCCTTGTCCAGGTGATAGGTCACCTGGTCATAAAAGGAAATGAGGTTGGTCAAGCAAGACCTCCCCACAACAAACCCATGCTGGGTATCCCTCAGGATATTGCCTTCAGCTACTTGGTTAAGGATGGCCTCCTTGATAATCTTTTCCAAGACCTTCCCCAGGATAGAGGTCAAGCTGATGAGCCTGTAGTTTTCCAGATCTTCTTTCCTCCCTTTCTTGAAGATAGGCATGACATTGGCCCTCTTCCAATCATTGGGCACTTCACTAGAGCACCAAGAGCTCTCAAAAGTTCCGTGCCATGGGCTGAGCTATGATGCTTGCCAGCTCCCTGAGTACGTTTGGGTGTAACCCATGAGAGCCAACTGGCTTGAAGGCATCCAGCCTATTGTATGTGTAACAGGGACTCTGGCAGGAGCCCTGTTACTTAGGCAAGATTGGGCTAGACTGACCCGACAATGAACCCTGCCAGGTGGGGGAAATTACACACCTAGGACAAGCTCAGGTGATTAGCCCACCAAAACCAGCATAAAACCAGCAGCGGGGCATGGACTGATTGCCTTTGGGCACCACAGAAAGAGAGGAGCTGCGGGGGAGACTCTCCGCAGAGAAGGATCCGGGAGGAGGGATCCCCAACACAGGATCAGTGGGAGCAGAGGGATTCTGGAGCCCAGAACCACTTTTTCACTTACCAGGAATCCGCAGGAACAGCATTAAGTGTGGGGAAATGAGGAGCCGCCCCACGGGAAGAAGCCATGGTCTGCACCACACAGAGCAGAGAGGCTACTTAAAGCCACTGGGGTGGCAGGAGGGGCACCACATGCCCAGACCTCTAAAGAGACCCAGCAACATCTAGACCCCAAGAAGAGAGGGACGTTGGGGCCGAGGAGGTGAGTCCTGACTGGAGAACTGCAGAGCCTGCACACCAGCTTCACACAGCAAAGGAAAATAAGTGGCATCCATAACAAGCCGCTAATGAGACAATTAGTGGCAGGAAGCACCCGCCAAGAACAGAACAAAAGGAAACTTTTCTTTTTCTTTCCTTTTTACTTTCTTTCAGTTATGGGGAGCAGGCTAGGACTTAAGCAAGACTGAGAAGCCCAGAGACTCCCTTTGCAGAGCAGAGGACGCAGAGGGGACCTGTGGACACTGATCATTCAAATCAGCCACAAACGGGTGAAATGCACCACCTCATTTACCATCCCAATTGAGAGGCCAAGGATCCTCTGCGGAGTACAGGGGTGACTCCAGGGACAACTCTGACAAGCTGCTGCCTCCCAACTGGTTTCCTGTAAAAAAAAAAAAAAAAAAAAAAAAAAAGGAGAGAGAATAAAAAGCACTTACATTATAAAATAGACAAGCGTGGTCCTTCCACAGGTACTAATTATCATATCGTCACTTTCCTCCCCATTTTCTTAACAAGATCAAAGTCATGGCAGGCAAGAACCAGGGAGCCCACGGTACCCTGAATGGACATGCTGACAGTATGCAATATCTGCATGTGTATAAATGTAGCTATTGTGTGGATCGGTATATGTGTAAGGAAGTGGAGGGTCATCAGGTATAAGCCACTGAACATTACTGGATTAGTGCAATAGGGAAGCCGAAGCCCCTTACTCAGTAGAGTATACAGCAAGCCAAGTCTCCTGAATGAGGCTGCAGCAGAGGGCCCTTGCATGAAATGGCTGCTTGCCCCCAAGAGCAAGAGACATATAAGCCCAGGGCCTGAGGCAAGAGTGGGTAGTCTAGCCCTGCAGGCTGCAAGGAGCAGAGCTTTGGCCAGAGAGAAAGGTCTTCAGACTCTCAGGGAAGCTTCAGGAAACTGCTGCACTACCAGGCAGCCAAAGATAAGTATTCTGGGGCCTGGTATAGTAGCTGGTTGCCACAGGGAGGTGTTGACCCAGGGTTGGGGAACCTTTTGTTTAAGAGCAGATGCTCATATCTTTCTTTGTGTTTAAATACCAGAGTACTGGATTGCAGCTGGAGGGGTGGAGGAGGCCACTGAGAAGGATGCCAAGGGCACCTCAGCTCCTAGACTCCTTGAAGGAGGAGAGCACCACTGTTAGCAGAAGGAATGTGGTGCCAGACAGAAAAGACACAGGGTGTAAGCCCAGAGCCCTCAAAGGATGAGACTGGGGGCTGAGGGGCCCAGAGCCCACAAAGGGCAGGACTGGGGGCTGAATCCAGGGAACTTACACCCAGACAAAGGCCTAAGACCTGAAGCAAACCTCCTCCCACCACACACCCTCTAGATAGGGTTGCCAACCCTCCCAGATTGGCCGAGAGTG
Organism: Crocodylus porosus; assembly: GCF_001723895.1. Taxonomy (NCBI): domain Eukaryota; kingdom Metazoa; phylum Chordata; order Crocodylia; family Crocodylidae; genus Crocodylus; species Crocodylus porosus. The sequence goes on along the minus strand of NW_017728951.1, from coordinate 35,631,508 downwards.
TACTGGAATTAGCATCGATCTCCTGGTGACTATTGAAGGCAATCTGGGAGATTGATATTGTGAATGGGTTGAACGGCATTATTAATGACATTACGTCACGTTGAAAAAAAAAATCTCCCAAAATAGCTTTAGTCAGAGTTGGCTACCCTGCCTCTAGAGCAGGAGCAGGTGAAGTCTGCCCTGTGGGCCAGATCAGACCCAAAACAGACTCCATCTCCCAACAGCCATTGCTCACATCGCTGCAGCCAGTTTCCATGGAGATCCCAGGAGTGGCAGGGCCATGACAGCACTGGGACAGAGCTTCCATGAAGATCGGCCCTAGCAGTGCTGGCAGGGTGTGTGGCTGGGGAGGGAACTGCTCAGGGGCTGGGGTCTTGCAGTGGTGACAACATGGCTCTGTCCCAAATCTGGATCATGCTGTCGCTACTACAAGATCCCAGTCCCAGCCCCAGAGCAGCTCCCCCCACAGCTGCATGCCCTGCCAGTGCTGCTGGGGCTGGTCTCCATGGAAACCCTGGCTTTGCACTGTCATGGTGGCACTGCTACTGGAATTTCCATGGAAACCAGCCACAGCATGTGGGCAGGGGCTACTGGAAAATGGAGTCCACCCGCCAGCTGTATCCACCATTTTGCCCACCCCTGCTCTAGAGACAGCCTCCCTTGGTCCAATCCTAGCACCAAGGCATGGCAGGAGAAATAAGAGGGTGGGACCTGAGAGGCCAGAGTGGGTGAGCAAGGTAGGACCCAGGCAGCTGCGGGGGGTGATTTTGCCACCCCACAGCCAGATGTTTTGACAGAACAGTGTTTCATTTTGACTTTTGAGTCAAAATGGCTGTTCTGTTTTGTTCTGATGAAATGTTGCGCCATTTCAACCCTGTTTTGATGTTTCGCCCATAGAATATAATGGGGAAGGTCAAAACAGGCTATAACTTTGTCATTTCTGGCCAGATTTGGATGAAACATGCAGAAATGGTAGCTACTTATGAGGGTATGATACGTGCCATGATTCAAGAAGATAGGGGCAGGGGGGTTGGAAAAACTGCACCTCAAAATCTTGAGAGAAAAACTCATGTCATGTGTAAGTGTTAAGCGACAGCAGGGTCAAAACTTCAGGCTTGCTAGCCCCTGCAGAGGCTCCGAAGCCTGCCATGTTTCAAGGAGATAGGTGCAGGGGTTTGGGGAAACTGCACCTCAAGCTTCAGCCAAGCAGAACTCGTGACATGGGTGACACTGTTTGTGTTAAGGCACAGCAGGGTAAAAGCTTCAGGCCTGCTAGCCCCTGCTGAGGCCACAAAGTCTGTCAGCTGTCAATGAGATAGGTGCAGGGGCTCTGGTTTTTGGGGCCCTGCACCTTTGGCCACAGGCAAACAAACCTTGTGTCATGGGTGCTTGTGCAACTGTGTCTGTCTTGGGACACGGGGGAGGGGAAACCAGTGCATGCCTGGCTGCTAGGCCCTGCTGCAGCCACAAAGCCTGCCAGATGTCAAGGAGATAGGTGCAGAGGGATTCTGGAGCCTTGTACCTGTAGCATGAACTGAACTATTGTAGCTGTTGTTAACATAGACTGTAATAATAGTGAAATATAACCATGTTAGTTTTGTCCTGTAAGCAACTTGAAAACTCCATTTTGTATCCTTCTGCTTGACATAAGTGAATGAACTCTGCACAGCCTTTATGTATGACTGTGTGTAAAAGTGTGGATGGTGAGAGAATGACATAGAGACAGGAGAAGAAGATTTAACTGTTTATGTAAGTAACAAGACACCAAATGTAAGTTACCAGCCAGTAACTAACAAAAGGCTGAAGAATACCTTTGAAGCTCAAGGCCACAAAGGAGATAACAGAAGAAGAAATTCTGCCAGATGGGCAGCAAGAATACTCCAAGGCTAAGCTAAGCTGAAGACAAAAGAAGAACAACCACAGAAACAGAAACTGGGTATGGAAAAACCCAAAAGCACTGAAACAAAGGATATTGATCCCTATAAAAGAAAACTTTGAAAATGCCAAGTTGGGTAAGTCTCTTTCTCTACTGCTGTTTCATTGGAGCACAGATAAATCTGTTCACCCCGCTCCAGCTGTTATCTTCAAATCTGCTATCTTCAAATCATCATCATCTACTCAATAAGCCCGGGTTGGCCACCCTGTGCTGATATTGAGCAACTGTTGCTGGTAACTATATCTGGTGTACATGTGGATGAAATGGCTGTTTTGTGTATGTGTATGCCTGTGTGTAATGATGTGTATGATTATTTGTGTATGTTTGTATGAATGGTGTGCCCAAACCTCTATGTCTAACTCGTAATAAATAAACATGGCACCTTGCCTTATCCCCCTTAATAAAGTCTCACTCGTGATTTGTGCAATTGGCAATTTGAGTAACACACCCCTAGCTGCTCACAGGCAAAACTTGTGTCATGGGTGCTTGTGCAACTGCTGCCTCTCATCAGGCAGCAGCACTTAAAATCTTCCATCACTTGTCACCAAGACCTGAGGGTAATAATTGACCACAGCATGAACAGGAGCTGGCAGTGCAATGCTGTAGCCAGCAGGGCCAACAATAGGCTGGCATGCATCAATTGATGCATCTCCAGCAAAACCACTGCAAAGAAGTGGTTTGCCTACTCTACTCAGCTCTACTCAGCACTGGTGAGACCGCAGCTGGAGTAGTATGTCCAGTTCTGGGCTCTGCACCTTAACAAAGACATGGTAAAGCTTGAAAGAATCCAGAGAAGGGCCACCCATATGATCAGAAACTTGCATGACAAGCCATATGAGGAAAGGCTGAGGGACCTGGGACTCTTCAGCCTGAAAAAGAGAAGGCTAAGAGGGGCCTTGGTAGCAGTTTACCACTACATCAGAAGCATACATCTAGAAGTGTACAACTGTTCACCAGGGCACCTTGGGGAAAACTAGGCATAATGGTCATGTGGTGCCTGCTACTTGAAGAGTAGGAATGGCCACCCAGGTGCTGGTTGCCAGGGCAACCAGGAGGAGCTAGGGGCCCACACCTGTTGAGTCAGCTGACCAGAAGGGGCAGGCCTGGCTCCTATATAACTCACAGGCTGAGGCCAGGCAAGAAAGACCCTGCCTGCGACCAAAAGGAGAAGGAGTTCTGCCCTGAGTGAAGGAAGGGAAAAGCCTGAACGTGGGTGCAGCTGGTGATATGGGTGAGAGAGGGAGCACTTGTGGTGTGGCTCAAATGTTTTAGCCATAAAGCCAGAATTTAAGTTATAATGAAGAGGCTTGTGTTTTGTTGTGTTGTTATACTGGAGGACCGGATGAGGTTATAAGGGGATGGAGGAAGCTTCATAGGGGAACCATGACAGTGTGGGATCTCCAGCCCAGAGAGCGGGCAACCAGAAGGCCCCAGAGAGAGAGTGGACAAGAGAGACAGATGAACATCCGGTCCATCAGCGAGGCTTGGGGCATGGTAAAGGGGTGGTTGGAGCCACGCATAGCCCATGAGGTCGGGGTGTACCTGAACACCCGTACCGAACACTGGTCTGGCATACCGCAGGAACCGTAGCCAAGAGGACAAAGGGCGGCCTCCCTATGATTTAGAAGATCAAAGACATGGCAGGCGAGATTCTGAGGGTGCTCGGAGCAAACTTGGCATGGTACAGAGGGGGGACTTAGGGGCAGCACGGCAACCTCTGGGACTCCATCCTGCTACAGTGGTGCATTGGCCAGGAAACTCGGCCATGCATTGAGACAGAGAGCATGAATGGATCGGGGGCTAGGTGGAATGAAGGATGTATTTCGAGGACGGCAAGCAGTCTTCAGTTGTAAGGTAGGGAGGCAGGAGGTATACTCATTGCCCGGAGTTTTTGGGAGAAAGACTAAGGCCGATCCAGAAAGAGAGGGTCGGAATAATGAGTTAGTCGGGGAGAAATAAGAGAGGATGTAGGCCAGACAATTGTACCTGTAAAATGAAGGGAGAGGATTTGGAAGATGTGATGATGAGGCTAGAATGGGAACTAGAAGACACGAAGGCCCATTGGGAGCAAGCAGAGGCAAGGGCATGAGATGTTGACACAAAGCAGGCCAGAGACCAGCAGGAGCTGCTGCGGGAATTAGAAGCCACAAGAGGTCAGGTAGGAAAGCTCCAAAAAGAAGTACAAGGGCAGGAGAAATGAATAGGAGAACTACAGGAGGAACTAGAGAACTGGAGGCAGAGAGTACTTGTGCAGAAGACCTAGTATAGGAAATGAAGGAAAAGATGTCGGAGAGCCATAACCAGGTGGTAGAGACGGATAGGAGGTTCCAGCGGGAATTGGGAAAGGTGAAAGCGGGCATAGCTGACTATAAAACGGTGACCAAACAAAAGCTGAACCCTGGAAGGGGAGCTAAAGACCAGAGAGTGGGAGACTGACCACCTACAAGCTCAGCGATGGAGTGCAGAGGAGGAAAAAGAACAGCTGGTGAAACAAGCCCAGTCCTTTGAAGCCCTCCAGGAAAGGTTGAAGGATTTTGAAACTCAGCTAGCAGAGTACAAGGGGACAGTTAATGTTGAATATCAAGAGAGGGAAGTCTTGAAAGAGTCCCTGAAGGAGGTAGACATGCAGTTGGAGAGTACCTGGTCTAGGATTTTGACAGGCCTTGTGAGAGAGAGATTCCCCAGGGACCTTGGCCCAGAGGACCCTAGGGGGGATGCTGGACTAGAGTCACGGGAGAGAGATACCATGGAAGAGGGCTTCGTGAGGGAAAAGCCAGGGACCCTATATATGGAGGCCCTGTTAACTCTCTCAGAGGAGTGGAAACAGAGATGGGAACAGTGGCAGAGTCAGAATACCAATGAAATGGACCAGCTAAGACATCTGTTGAGGAAACTACTCCTGCCACAAGACAAGGAAGGAAGTACAGCACCCAGCCAGGGGTGGTAGATCCAGCAGAAGCAGAGGTGACCGGAGGGAATGAGCTGGTCTCCCCAGGGAGTGAGACCTCCCACCCAATTGGCTCAGATGGGGCGCCAGCTGGGACGCCAGCAGACATGATTTTTTTATTCTCAATCAGCATAATTTTATGCCTTTAGATCCAGGTCAGCAACAGCTGTAGGGTGTGTCCAGATGAACACAGCCGTGCATTATGTGGCACTGCAAACATGTTTGCAGCACCATATACCACACAGTCCAGTGTTCTCCACATTACAAGGGCAGGCTACCTATATATGCGCTGCTCTGGTGGGGTTTTCGCAGATTCTTTTTGACCCCTAGATAACCAGGGGTAAAAAAAAAAATCATGGGGAAAAAAAAACTGGAGCAGCACATGCTCAGGCAGTGCATGCTGCTGAAAAGCAGGTCTAGACTGCCCAGAGCTGTGCTGTGACTGCTGGCCTGGCTCTGCCCAACAGGATTGCCATGGCTACAGCCCTGGGAGGCCCCCTACTGCCCTCAGGGTAACCTGCCATGCATCAAAGCACACATGCCACAGGCGTTCCCCCAGGGAACCAAACATCCACACTTGTCTGGATGCATCCCTTGTGATTGTCCTATGTTGGCCTCCGACAAGAGTTGAATCCAGAGCTTCAATACCTAACAGCCTTAAGTGTGAGTGTCAAAGGGAGGGTGGCCCACGGGCAAACGTACCAACTTGGGAAACCTGGGTTTGGTTCCCTCCTCTACCTGGGCTTAGGCAAAGTCTCTCTGAATGTCAGTTCTCCATTTATAAATGAAAAGGCTAGAACTTCCCTACATGATAGGGCATTGTGAAAATATATAACTAAAGAAGTGTTCAGATACTTTCATATTACAGTCTCTCTTGTCTCCAAGGCAGGTGCACAGGCATAGTTATTATGTGACTCTCATGGGCTGTTGCACACTGGAATGTAGGCCAGGCTGTCAGACTCCAGGGAAGCCAACAGCAAGTTTTTCCATTGACTTTGAGGGAAGGAGTAATGCGGAAGTATGTCTAGATTTGTGACATAAGTGATGACGAAGTGCCTTCTGGCAATGGGTGCTTAATACTTACTTAAATATTTACTCAGATCACTTTAAAAACTAGTGTTCTGGTACTTTCCCAGACATTGATTTCATGCATTAGAGAGTCAATAGCATTCTCTACCTCTCCTTTTGCTACCAGCTTTTACATTCATTTCATAAACAAACCTGTCAAATGACTTCTTGGAGACTCTTAAAATTGACTTAAAAGGTAAAGTGAAGAGCTTAAAAATATTATTTTTTCCATCACTGTTTAGGATCCAGAATCAGTAACAGAAGCTTCTGTAGTCTGTATATTTAATATATGAATAATGCATATGTTTAAAAATGGCACAGAAACTGCAGCCCAGATCTAGATCCAATTTCAACGAGCTCAGGAAATTAGTAAGTGAGGTACTGAGGAACAGGAGTATTGGTGAGACGGGAGTACAGGAAGGGTTTCTCAGGGGATCGTTTCTCAAGGGATCCTTAGGACACAGAAGAGAACTATCCCACAGCACATCAAGGAGGGTAAGGGGCCAAGAAACCCTCTTGGATGAACAGGGAAGTTGAAGAAAGCCTAGGGGCAAAAAAAAGAGGCATACAAACTGTGGAAGCAGGGGGTAGCCACCAAAAAGGAATATATCTACTTGGCTCGGACTTGCAGGGAGTCAGTTAGGAAGACCAAAGCAACAATGGAACTCAGACTGGCAACAAATATCAAAGACAACAAAAAGTCCTTCTTTAGGTATATAAGAAGCAAAAAGAAGGTGCATGGCAACATAAGACCCCTACAGGACACACAAGGGCAATTGGTGACATGAGAGGGACAAAGATGATCTCTCCAATGAGTTTTTTGCATCTGTATTCATTGAACACGGATAAGGACATAACTCTCATTTGGAGTATAGACAGGCATAAGAGGGACATCAACTCACCAATAGTTAGGGCCGACCTAGTGAAGGGACACTTGGAGGGGCTGGACATGTTCAAATCAGCAGGCCCAGATGATTATCATCCAAGGACACTGAAGGAATTGTGTCATTGCTGAACCACTAGCATGACTGTTTGAGCGCTTATGGTGCTCAGGATAGGTCCCATAGGACTGGAAAAGGGCCAATGTGGTCCCTATTTTCAAGAAGGGGATCCAGGTAACTACAGGTCAGTAAGTCTCACCACTATCCTCGGGAAAACCTTTGAAAAATTTATTAAAGACCACATTTGTGGGAGTCCAGAGGGAAAAATAATGCTGAAGGGCAACCAGCACGGATTCATAGCAGGTAGATCCTGCCTGACTAACCTTGTTTCTTTTTATGATCAGGTCATCAAATGCTTAGATGAAGGAATTAAAGTAGATGTCATTTACTTGGATTTCAAAAAGGCCTTCAATACAGTGTCTCATCCCATTCTTACAAATAAACAAAGTGGTTGTGTCATAGATGCTTACATGGTCAGGTGGGAGGCAAATTGGCTCATGGGACGCACTCAGAGAATGGTGGTGGATGGGTCGGTATCGACCTGGAAAGATGTGGGCAATGGATCAGGGTTGGTCAATATCTTCATTAGTGACTTGGAAGAGGGCGTGGAGAGCACTCTGTCTGAATTCATGGATGACATCAAATTATGGGGCAACATAAACACACTGGGGGGCAGGGAATGGATTCAAGCAGATTTGGACAGGTTGGAAAAGTGGACAGAAAAGAATAGGATGCAGTTTAACAAAGATAAGTGCAAGGTGCTGTACCTGGGGCCAAATAATCAACAACACACTTACAGATTGGGGGATGACTTTCTAAGCAGCACAGAAGCAGAAAAGGATCTCAGAGTCATAGTCAACTCCAAGATGAACATGAGTCATCAATATGACAAAGTGACAGGTGAAGCTGACTGCATCTGTCATTCATTAGCAGGTATATCACAAGCAGATCTAAGGAGGTGATACTTCCCCTGTATATGGCATTGGTGAGGCCACAGCTGGACTACTACATCCAGTTTTGGGTGCCACACTTCAAAAGGGAAGTCCAGAGGAGGGCCACTCATATGGTTAAGGGCCTGCAGGTAAGGTCCTACAAGGAGAGATTGAGGGACCTGGACCTCTTTAGCCTCCACAAGAGAAGGCTGAGAGGGGATCTTGTAGTTGTCTATACATTCATCAAGGGGAGGGAGGGGGTGGCTAACAAGAAATAGCAGATACTCTGTTTACCAGAGTGCCCCTCAAGGTAACTAGAAACAATGGTCACAACCTGACAGAGAGCAGATTTAGATAAGACATCAGGAAGAACTTCTTTATGGTAAAGGTGACTAGAATCTGGAATGGACTTCCAAAAGAGGTGGAGCTGTCCCCTACCTTGGAGGTCTTTAAGGGGAGACTAGATAAACACCTGGCTGGGGTCATCTGACCCAGCATTCCTTCCTGCCCAGGGCAGGGGGTTGAACTCGATGATCTACTGAGGTCCTTTCTCACCCTAAAAATCTATGAAATCTATGAAAATCCTCCTTTATGTGGATAAGTGCCACTTATACATCTAAATGTAGGCATGCAAGTGACACAGATTTTAGATCTCACTCTCCCCTGTGTTCTGTGGTGATTTTCTTCCACTTTGGATAGCATGTAACTCCACATAACTCCATAAAAGTTTAATCAGAGAAAAAAACACAGTAAACAACTGTTTAGAAGAAGTGACTGGCTCTTCCACCTTTTGGCCCAGCAGCCTGATGATTAGGGCTTTTTCCCAGAAAGTGGAAGACCTATGTTCTGAGTCATTCTCTGACAGGGGTGATTGGAACTTGCATCTTCCATTGCTTAGCAGTGCTCTTTACTACAAAGACATGGGCTAGTCCATCTGCCATTGCTGAGCAGTGTCCCTTATTACAAAGCCATGGTCTAGGCCTCCTGAGTAGCCAGGAAGGGAAGGTATGTGTGGCCAAAAGGAGAATAATTCCAAGGGAGCTTTATTCTGTGGCTTGGCATAATGACCACAACCCTGGAAGAGAGGATGACCTCAGTTCTGAACCCTGTTCTTATTCCCATTGTTATCTATCCATTCTAGCCAATGATGACTTAATGCAAAGTGAAAATGCCATTGCTTTGTCAAAAAGCCATTTTTTCTTAAGAATGTGTTAAAGGAAAATTCTCATCTAGCTCTAAGTTATACACGTGCACTTCTGTTTTTCAGAGGAACTGCTGCTCTTGCATTTTGAGCATAGGGTCATTTAGGACTCACCCCCAAATCACCATGAATCAGATCTGACCTAAATCTTATACCTCTACATATGTGGAAATCATGACTTGTGCAGTCAGTCTCTCCAAAGTATTCAGCAGTTCATAGGAAAGTAGGAGTGCTCATGCTGGATCATAATTCATCCATACAGAGCGTGTCTGCACGTGCATTTGCTGTGGCATCAATTTACTCCTGAGTAAATGGTGCTGGGCAGGCATCTATATATACAGGGAAGCAGGAGCAGATTTGCTGCCAATCTGCTCCCAACTTCCTGGGGCCCTGCAATGGGCCCATGCTGCCACTGAAGGGAGCTCCAGGCTCCAGTTGCAGCTGCCAGCAGCTGGCAGCCCTCTTCAAAAGCCAGACCCACTCACTGCTCTCTGGCCCACCACTTGCCTGGCCAGGAACAGCATGTACAGTGCAGGGACAGCATGCAGCAGTGTTCTCCTTGGTGCCTTTGCTTCCCTGTGCCATGGCTGCCCCTGCCCCTGCCCCTGCCCCTGGCAGGAATAACCAGTACTCCATTCTCCTTTTGGCCACCATGTTGGCCCTGCTGGCCTGCCATGGTGACTGCTGGCTGTCCCACAGCCGTCTCGCCCCTCCTGGTGCCCACATGCACAGTGCCTGGTGCCCACATGACTGCCTGCCCACCCACCACACGCCATCCCAGGGCCACCGCCATGTACCTGCTGCCTCAACCCTATGCTCTGCCCTGCTATGAACATTGTGATGTCATTGGCTATTGCCAAGGGGAACACACCTCAGTCCTTGGTAGGAAAGAAAGCACATGGTGAAGAAAAAAAAGTCTAGGAGTGAACAAATAAACATTGAGAACAAAAATTCAGAGTACATGACTGATGTATTGTGAGCATAGGGCTCCAGCAAGGAGTAGAGGGCAAGTCATCTGACTACAGATATGGCAGAAGTCAAGAAGAGAAAAATGAACTACTGAAGGGAAATCCTCATGGTAGCACCCACAGGGAAGCAGAAGACTTGAATAATGGAAATGAACCTGGGCCTGGAAGGACTCTGAAACAGGAGAAAAGGATCAAGGTTTTCTGAAGAGAAGGGAGTGGGCAAAGAAGCTTGCTGAGAAGAAGGACAAGGGAGAAGGGCGAATCTGAGAAAGGATTAGAAGCACCAGTAAATGCAAACAAGAGAAGAATAATAAGATGGGAGTTACTTTGTACTGGACAAAAAGAATAGGAACATGACTTCCGCTCTCAGGAGGGAATGACTGACAATTGTGAGTGTCTGTTGCCTGTCAGAGTTCTGCATGAACTGAATCAGCAGCTTCAGGCTCTTTCTAAATGGTCACTGTCCAGATCACCCAATCCCTACCCTTAAAACTGCCACTAATTGGCTCCCTGGTTGGCACTTCCAGTCAGAGGCCAAGAACTGAACAGTTTTTTCACCCACAGAGGTGGTGTCTGCAGATGCGGTCTGCAGTGTCTTGGAAAGCTATGTGTGTGGCAGGGACCCTTGCCTTTACTGTTACAGCACCATACCTATGCTATGGACAGAAGACTTCCGTCTCCACACTTGTCAATCTGGCATCTTCTATCAGTAGCAGACTCACGAAAGAAACATATAAAAAAGGAGAATTTATTTTGCTGATGCTCTTTATTTTAATCATACAATGAAAATGACAATTTTTATATAGAAGCTATTAGTGATGCAGGATGTGTCAGTTCCTAGCTCTGGGGTTCTTTCTTTTAACCAGACTGTGGCAATGCAAATACAGCCCATCATGAAATTTATACCTTTAATTCTCCTATTCACCACATTACTAACACATTGGTGGGCCCCTTGTTTTTCATTTGTCTATTTCCTTAAACTTTCTGCCCTCTTTTTTTATTATTATTATTTTTTCTGTCATGTGCGCGTTTCCCAAAGGTCAATCAGACTTCACGGATAGAGCCATTCTGTTTAGGGGCTTGCAAGCAGCTTGCTTATGAATGAAGAAGGCTTTGTGAACTTCCAGGGACCTGCTGAGCTTTTTTACAAAGCTACCAGTGGGACAAGAAGCTTGGGAAAGTGAAGGCCTCTTATGGAAACAGAAAACAGAGGCTCACTGCCAATAAACCTGGGCTGACATTCCAGTTTGTCAGAATCATGTCCAAGTAACAAGCCTCTAGGAAGCAAATTGAGATCTTTGCATCAGAGTTCAAGCCTTCCATGTGTGAGCACAGGACAGTATGTGTGTGGGAAGACTGCCCAGCAAGTGGTTAAGTCAACAGTCGAACATAAAGGTGCAATAAAATGAATAGAAAAAGCAGATCAGAGCCTTGTGGAACTGAAAACAGAAGGCTAGATGTGACTTAATGAAAAGTCATTCAGAAACTATGCCTGGAATGCCAGCAGTAGACGATTCATACTAGGCCCAAATCAATTTTACATTTGTTACATGCCTTTTGTTTATCAAGTTGACAAACACAATTCTTCTGCTAAATTATGGATAAGGTTACTAAATGCATCTCAAGAGAAGAGGTATCACTAAAGACATCCATACATTTCTCTCTAAACATTAAACAGCATAGAAATCACACAAATTAATAATAAATAAACAGTTCTGATACTAACATTGCACCCAATTCACACAGAGGGACTATGTATTTGGGCACCTAACCTTAATGCTGACCCCATAATCACTTAGTTTCTCAATACATATTTGGAGGATTCAGCATCATTCCTTATTTTTCAAGTGGGAGCTGAAAACGGGATCTTGGTAAATAAGATGGGAAGTTTTCAGCATTCCCACTGATATAGAATTTTGCACATTGAAAGTGACCAAAGGTATAAAATACTTGATTTGGAAATAATTAGATAGGTTGGAAATTTTTGTTTTATAAATTAGGCTATGTTGCACATATGGAGCACAACACATCAATAGATAATTCAAGTTCTACATCAGTGATGCTCCAACTGGTGTCAAATTGATTCTAGCATAGAACAGTGAGAACTGAATTCAGCCAAGGTTCTGTAGGAGCCCGTTTACTTTCTTTCCACTTTCATTTTGTTTCTAGCAAAGAGGAGGCAAAACACTCTTCCAGCATGTCTAGAGAAGTGGATTGGTGCTACATGTGATATAATCAGCTCCATAATGCTCAGATGTGCAGCAGAAGAAGTGTCAAACCAAAATTTGTAGCTGGTTCCTGCTTACTCTGCTATAATCTCAACACTAGAACAAATGGATGTTGGAATCCAAGGCTGAAAAGACTGTTGGAGATTCTAAAGGCCTTATGATTGTTATTTAACCTCTGTTGGATGCATCTGGATAACCAGTAGCCACAGGAACCAGAATAATCCTTTAAATGGTGTCACATGCCATTTCTCTTATCTGTAATCCAATTTAATTGAAGCTGGATTCCACTGGAAGGGTTATAACATCAGCTCAAGACTTGGCCTAGATGCACAGAAGTGAAGAGATGGGCCTACAGAGAGTCTGCCAGATACCAGTGTCTCTTCTGTTAACAGTAGTCAAACAGAGTCATAGGGGGACCAGGTCTGGAGCCACCTGAAGATCAAAGTACCAAGCAGGTTTGGGAGGAATGAGAAGATTCCAGGGATTAGCCAGGTCTGGAAGCCAGGAGGTCAAACTGAGAATAAAGTCTAGGAACAAGCTGAGTCAGGGAATCAGGCAGAAAGTACAGAGAACAGGCCTGCTGGTGATGTGGATGCGGGGAGAGCAGTGGATATAATCTACCTGGACTTTAGAAGGCCTTTTATACCATCTTCCACAACATCCTTACAAGCAAGCTAAGGAAGCACAGGTTGGGTGAATGGACTGTGAGGTGAATATAAAACTTGCTGGATCCTCAGGCTTACAGGGTATTAATCAATGACTCAATGTCTAGTTGGCAGTTGTGTGAGTTCGATGCCGAATTATAGAAGGACTGAATTAAGCACAGGCTCAGACCTGGATGTTCAATTTAAAACTTTTATTGTTTCACAAAGTCATA
>NW_017728951.1:35613043-35617956 GCF_001723895.1 Crocodylus porosus | reverse complement strand
GGTTTTTCGTCATTGTGGTTTAGCCATACGGTTTCCTGTTTTGACAATATAAGCTGCAATTTTTATCACTGGTCAAGGGTCAGAAGGTCAGCATTTTTATCTAAGGGTCAGAAAGTTATTACCAGAATGTCAATCGCTGACTCCTCAACCTCCTTGAAGCATTCTGGGAGTTTTAGTGCATTGTTCTTAATGCTAGGCCTTGCTTAGCATAAGCACTATCTCACAGCAGTTAGTATCAAGTGGAGTGCCCCAGCAGTCAGTCCTGGGGCCAGTTTTGTTCAATAGCCTCATCAGTGACCTGGAAGATGGGATGCAGAGCAGCCTCAGCAAGTTCGCAGATGACACCAAGCTGGAGGGAGTAGTAGATACACTGGAGGGTTGGGCTAGGATTCAGAGAGACCTAGATAAATTGGAGGATTGAACCATAAGAAATCTCATGAGTTTCATTAAGGAGAAGTAGAAAGTCCTGCACTTAGGAAGGAAAAATCCTATGGTACAGGCTGAGGACCAACTAGATAAGCAATATCTCTGCAGAAAAGTTTCTAGGAGTTACAGTAGACAATAAGCTAAATATGAGGCAACAGTGTGCCTTTTTTGCAAAGAATGGCATACTGGGCTGAATTAGTAGGAGTCTTACCAGCAGATCGAGGGAAGTGATTATTCAGAGCACACACCAACTGCTGAAACTTCCTTAGCCTGACAAAGAGTTTTTGAACCCGAAAGCTTGCTTAATAATTGTTTTCCAATTATTTAAGTTGGTCTAATAAAAGATATCAGAGTCACGCAAGGAACTTTGTCTGCCTATGTCCTTAAACCAGCATGGCTACAACCTACATCCCTGTCCCCCTCTGTTCAGCAGTGGTGATGCCACATCTGGAGTACTGTGTCCATTTTTGGACCCCCCACTATAGAAACGATGTGGACAAGTTGGACAGAGTCCAGCAGAGGACAGTGAGAATGGTTAAGAGGCTGGGGCATATGACTTATGAGGAGAGGCCAAGGGAACTGGACTTATTTAGTCTAGAGAAGAGAAGACTGAGGAGGGATTTATTAGCGACCTTCAACTACCTGAAGAGGAATTTGAAAGAGGGTGGAGCTAGACTATTCTCAGTGGTGGTGGCTGACAAAACAAGGAGCAATAGTCTCAAGTCGCAGCAAGGGTAGTTTAGCTTAGATATTAGGAAGCACTTTCTCACAAGGACGGTACCCAGGGAGGTTATGGAATCTCCATCCTTGAAGGTATTTAAAACCCAGCTTGACCAAGCCTTAGGTGGGATGATATAATTGGAGATGGTCCTGCTTTGAGAAGGGAGTTGAACTGCATGACCTCCTGAGGTTTCTTCCAGCCTTAATTGTCTATGATTCTATGAGATCAAACACAGAAAGGAATGCTAGAAAACAGCAACTCAGCCTGAGATTCAGTTAAGCACTGTTGCCCAGATACTTTGTTTCAGTCAGGCCCCAGGTTCAAGGCTACAGCTTGACAATGTTTTCCAGTGAATTAATTGGATATAACATGCACTCCTGGGAATCAGGTATCAATTAGATGGTGTCAGGGAGACTCAACAAGAATGAAGTACACAAAGCTAGCTGAATCATTCAAGGTGAAAGAGAGGGGTTGTAGCTGTGTTAGCCTGACATCAGGCAGAAGGCATGGCAGGGTGGCAACTTAGGGCCCCTATACACAAGCAATGAGGCTGCTCCAACATGCTGTAATTCCAGTGCATCAGAACAGACTTGATTAATTGAGCCTTCTGGAGCATAGTAATTACCACAATCCAGCATCTGGTATATCAGTGTCCCTGCACTTCAACATGGCAGTGGGGGCACTTTATCTTAAGCTTATTCAACAAGATTTAGATAAAGTGTCCCCACTACCATTTTGAAATGCAGGGACACTGATACCTGAGGCTTAGAGCTGCTCTAATTAAAAGCACCCCTCTACACACACTCCCAGAGCACATGTTTAGAAGCTCTTAGAGACTAACTAGTTCAGCCTACAAAAGATTATACCTCTCTGAACCAGTTAGTCTCTAAGGTGCCACATGCGTGTCTTCTTTCAGGCTAGGAAGGAAACTAGGAGATAACTAAAACAGGGGGCTGCACCAATTCCAAACCTTCCTGAAAGCATATCTTATTTCAGAGCAATTTGAAAGGATGAAATACTCTCCTCTGCTACATGGGCCAGAATCAGAGGCACTGGAGAGCTCCTAGTGTGACTGCTGAAGGGGCTACAGCCTGCTAGGCAGAGCCATTCAGAATATTACAGGTACTGTGATCTACGCAAGAATATTGTGCGGAAAAGATGCTCAAGGCAGATGTTGTCTCCATGAAAAGACAGACTGCCCCAGAGTTCCCCAGATCACATCTCTCATGAACACAGGCTCATTGCCTTAAGGGCTAATTATGTGGCTCTGACTGCCTCTTACACCACAACCATATCTTGCAGCATGTGTGTGCCCTGGGCTCCCCCCAACGACACCACACCAGAGCAACCTGTCTCCACTGGACGAGGAATCACCCAGAGGTAAGTGGGGTGAGTGAGGGGGAGGGACAAAGTGAGGGGCCAGCTGTAGAAGATCCAGAAGGGTTTTTTCACCCTCCAGTCCCCATATAGCTGCGCCCGGAGGGAGCCATGCTCCTGAGCTGCACAAACAAGTGTGCTCTTCCTGGGCATGCTGAAGTTTGCATGGGGGGGGTGGGGGGGCTGAACTCTAGGCATAGGTGGCCTCAGATGGAGACTGTGGGCAAGGAGAAGTAAGGAGTCTTTCAAAGGCAGTAAAGACATGGCGAGCGGCCAGGCAAGCAGCCAGGAACCCGTCCTCTATGAGGCTCCCCACCCAGGGCTCCTCTGAGACCTCTACCCAGATGGAGCCCTTGGCGGGGGTTGGCAGCACCCTGGCCTTCTGTCTGCAGGGGTTGCCTGGAGCAGCCCCTGAGGCTGGGTGGGAGGCAGGGGGTAACAGGAGTGCCCTCACCTGTTCCTCATGTGTCTAGCTTGAGGCCCTGGAGGGGCAGGTGAGGGAACTCCAAGCAGAGGTGAGCAGGCTGTGAGAGATCAGGGCTGCAGAGGATGAGACTGATGGGTACTTTCATTCTCTGCAGAACCACACACCTAGTGGGGCAACAGCACAGGAAGGACCCAATGCGGATGTATGGAAGATGGTCACCTCCATAGCCAGACATCACACTGCTGGGACAACTTACCCAGTGCAGCTAGGGAACAGATACAAGGCACTGGCATCACTGGAGGAGACTGCAGTAGAGGGAGCCACATCCACAATCTCCACCATGCAGGTTGAGAGACAGCCAGTCAGCTGGAGGAAGAGATGCCAAGTCATCGTGGTGGGAGACTGCCTCCTGAGAGGAACAAAGGGAATCACCTGTCGCCTGCATCCCATGGTATGGGAGGTATGCTGCCTGCCCAGAGCCTGGATTCAGGATGTCACTCTGAGGATTCCAGACCTCATCTGGCCCTCCGACTACTATCCCATGGTCCTCATCCATGTGGGTACAAATGATGCGGCCAGGAGTAGTCCGGGCCATATCATGAGTGACTACAAGGCTCTGGGAGCCAGGCTTAGGCATGCAGGCAGTCTTCTCGTTGATCCTCCCAGTCAGCGGTCATGGCCAGCATCAAGATACCTGTATTAGAGAAGTCAACTTGAGGCTCCGGAGTTGGTGCCATCATGCAGGTTTCAGCTTCTTTGACCATGATCCTCACTTCCATGAAAGGGGCATGCTGGGACGTGATGGTCTTCATCTCTCTTTGAAAGGTAATAGTCTGTTCTCTTACAGGTTGGCTGATCTCCTACATAGGGCTTTAAACTAGGTTAACTGGGGGACAGGGATGCAGAAGAGAGAGAGAACCTAGGATCAACGAACCATGAGCCATGCACTGTCCATGTAAGTACTATGGGGCCCAATAGGCATCAGGACAGGGGGTACCCAGGGCAACTATCAGGGGCTAAAGTGTCTCTATACCAATGCTATGAGCATGGGGAACAAGCAGGAGGAACTCACACTCCTGCTTGCAAACTAAGGCTTCAACCCGGTTGGATTAACTGAAACATGGTGGGACCCTACCCATGATTGGGCAGTAGGCACTGAGGGCTATAGGCTGTACAGACATGAGAGTGGGGAAAAAGGAGTGGGGCATTTCTCTTTATGTTAAGGAACAATACATGTCCTCTATAATAAAGATGGAATCAGAAGAGAGGTACATTGAGGTACTGTGTGTCAGAATACAAGGGGGTCAGGGGGAAAGGGACTTGGTGGTGGGGGTCTATTACAGACCATCACACCAGGAGGATGAGCTACACCTGGAATTCTCAAGGCAGCTCTTAGAGGCAGTACACTCAAGGAACATGGTTGTCATGGATGATCTAAACTACCCCAACATCTGCTGGGAGGAGAAGTCAGCTGGATCTGACCATTCACATAGGTTCTTAACCTGCATACAGGACATTCACCTAATGCAGGAGGTATACAGTCCCAGTAGGGGAAATAAATGCCTTACTGGACTTGGTGTTTGCTACAGGGGGTGACCTGGAGGGAAATCTGCAGACCTAGCGTATAGTGACTACCAATTGTTAGAATTCAGTATCCAGAGAAAGGTGGGAAAGATAACCAGTAGGGCAGACGTGCTAGACTTCAGAAAGGCTTCAATGAGTCAGGAGATTAGGAAGTGAGGTACTGAAGGACAAGAATATTGGTGAAATGGGAGTCCAGGAAGGGTGGTCATTCCTCAAGGGAACAATCCTTCAGATACAAAAGGAGACAATCCGATTGCACATAAAAGGGGGCAAAAGGGCCAAGAAACCCTGCTGGCTGAACAGGGGAATCGAGGAAAGTCTAGGGGTGAAAAAAGAGTCATACAGGCTGTGAAAGGAGCAGGTAGCCACGAAGGAGGA
>NW_017728951.1:35604995-35612943 GCF_001723895.1 Crocodylus porosus | reverse complement strand
AGCTTTTTTTTTTTTTTTAAAGAGCTGAGAGCTGGGGCTAGGCAGGGGAGCCATGGGGGAGCTGAGAGAATGGGCAGGGGTCAAGGGCTCTCAGGGGGGCTGGGGGAGGAGACGGGATGGGCCTTGGGGGGGTTCCCCCATGGTCCCCTCCCCTCTCCTCCAGCCCCCCCCCAACCCCCTACTTAACAACACAGAGTGAGTGGGGACTGCCCAAATCTCCAAAACTCTCTGAGAGTTTTGAATCGATTCGGACTTTCTTCTTGGTATCCTGATTTGATTCAGATTCGGAGATTTGGCTGCTGAATTGGGCCGTATCTCCTCCAAATTGAATCAGCACCCAAAACTTCACACAGCCCTACAAAGTACGACACCTAGGAAGAAGGAATCTCCAACACACTTACAGACTGGGAGATGACTTCCTAAGCAGCACAGCAGCAGAAGGGGATCTTGAAGTCATTATTGACTCCAAGATGACCGTGAGTTGTCAATGTGACAAAGTGATCAGTAAAGCTAACCGCACCCTCTCATGCATTAGCACGTACATCACGAACAGATCTAGAGAGGTGATACTTCCCCTCTATGCAGCATTGGTCAGGCCACAGCTGGAGTATGGCATTCAGTTTTGAGCACTGCACTTCAAGAGGGATGTGGAAAACCTTGAAAGGATCCAGAAGAGGGCTACTCAGATGGTAAGAGGCCTGTAGGAAAGGTCCAATGAGGAGAGATTGATGGACCTGGATCTCTTCAGCCTCCGCAAGCGAAGGCTGAGGGGGGATCTAGTGGCCATCTACAAATTTGTCAGGGGGAACCGCAAGGAATAGGAGATGCTCTGTGTACCAGGGCACCCCTTGGAGTTACATGAAACAATGGCCACAAACTGACAGAGAACAGATTTAGATTCAACATCAGGAAGAACTTCCTTATGGTGAGGGTGACCAGAATCTGGAACAGGCTTCCAAGTGAGGTGGTGCTCTCCCCTGCCTTGAAGGTCTTTAAGAGGGGACTGGACAAGCACCTGGCTGGGATCATCTGACCCCAGTGCTCTTTCCTGCCCAGGGCAGCAGGGTGGAGTCGATGATCTACTAAGGTCCCTTCCAACCCTAAACATCTATGAAATCACAGGCATAGCTATTCCTATTTTGTCCCTGACCAAAGTGTGGCCAACTACTTCTTGAAAACCTGCAATGAAGGAGATTCCACAACCTCTCTAGGCAGTCTATTCCACTGCTTTACTGATCTAACAATAAAGAAGTTTTCCCTGACAGCCAGTCTAAACCTATTTTACTGCTACTTCAAGCCATTGCTACACATTCTACTCTCTACAACAGTGGCTCCCAACCTCAGGTCATGACCCAAATCATGGCTGCAGGGGGTCCACCCCTCTCTCCACCCCTCCCACTTGCAGGGCTCTTCTAGCACATGGTCCACATGGATCTCGCCACTGCTGCCCTCCGTGATCTTGGCCCAGCCCAGGCTGTGGTGGCACCGCCAGGCATGACAGAGTCGGCGGCAGGGATTGCAACCTAGATTTAGGGTCTCAGCAAAAAAAAGTTGGGAGCCACTGCTCTACAATGATGGAGAAAAGGTGTTATCCCTCCTTATGACATCCCTTCACATATTTGAAGACTGCTGTCATGATCCCTCTTAATTTCCTTTTCTGCAACTTGAATGCACCTATTTCTTTCAACCTCTCCTCATATGACTTGCCTTCCAAGCCTTTCATCATTTCTGTCACCTGCCTCTGGGTTCTCTCTAACTTCTTCACATCCCATCTAAAATGTGGAGACCAAATTGCACACTATACTCCAATTGAGTCCTAACAAGTGCTGAGTTAAGAGGCATTATCACTTCTTGTGTCTTACACCTAATATTCCTATCACGTGTTTTCATATTGACACCCACATGGTTCAACAGCATGGCCTGAACTTATAAATCCATAGCATCTCTCTTACCAGAGTTACTGATAACAGCACTAGGTTGCTACCATCCTGTTATGTGGACCAGCATTGCAGAGGAATGATACACAGCTAATGCTGACAACAGAAAACTCATGAGATGCAGAGCACTTGTGTTCTAGGCCCTTCTGCTCCCGTTACCCCACAAGTGTGAGATTTCTTCAGTCTTTCTTTCTACCTACTGTTTTTACCTCTCACTCTCATTTCCAGTTCTGGAGGTATGCACTGCAGCAGCCAGGAATAGCAAGTGCAGAGAATATGCTGTTCATCCCCTAAGTCTCTCAGCTAAAAGAAGCTCAGTACAGAATGTAGCTGCTAAACTCTACCAAGTCCCTACTGGCTGTATGGAAACTTAGATATTTCTAGAGTTCACATCTTGACCACATTTGAGCAGTCTTTGCAGGAAAAACAACAGGCATATTCCTAAAGCCAAGGCTATACTCTGACAACTTTCAATTGCCTGCTTCAAAGCATTGGAACAACAGAGCTGTTCAATTAAATAACTGCAATATTGTTTTTACATGGCTAAAACTATGTATTTTTGTCTAATCACATTCTCAAAAACAGCTGGACTGTTTTCCCTGAAACTTAAAAAAATAAAATAATTCTGAGGCAAACATTTGGCCTCGGAAATTTCAATGTAAACAGGAGTCCTGTAACCAATCAAAAACAGGGGAACCTTAATTAGAAATGTTGCTACCTGTGCCCCCTATAGTATATCAGCAGATGATCATTATCATTCATGTTGTACTTCTAAAGTTATTCTGGGCTTGTGATATGATTTGTTTTTTTCTTTGAGGATTGCAAAGCTTGGGAGCACAACAAAGGCATGTACAGTTCATGCTGCTCTAGCTGGTGAGGGGTTAATAGGGAGATTAATCACCTCCTCAGATGGGACTAATTGTGGATGCTGCATAAAGTGGAGATAAAAGGAGAGGGGAAGGGACTCAAAATGGCTAAAGAATCTCTTACGTAGAGTGACCATAATAATAATTTATCCAGGACAGGATAAATCTGGGATAGGAGGAATAAAAGGGGTGCTGGGGTGCACCAGCCTTTATGCACTTCCATGCGCATGCACACACACCCACACACATATACAGCCCTGACCCTGCAGCTCCCAGGAGCAGGGTCAGGCAAGACAGCATGGTACGAAACCCCCCCCACACACACACACACACAGTCCCAACCCTGCGCACACACCTCCCGCAACCCCAACTCTACTGCACATATCACTCCACTTGCATCCCAGCAGAGTCCAAATCAGGGAGCAGCCCACTGGCTGGGTTCCCTCAAGAAAACTGAAGCAAAAATCCTGGATTGACACAAACACACCCACATGTGCCTGGCACCTGACTCAGGAACTGCACATGCGGGTGGGTTTCTGCCAATCTGGGACTTCTGCTTCAATTATCTCCAAATCCTGGGATGCTGAGACAGCTTCCAAAATCCAGGACTGCCAATCTAGGACATATAGTCACCCTATCTATTAGGGCTGTGTGAAGCTTTGGTCCCTGATTCGATTTGGCGGAGATTCGGTCTGATTCGGTGGCTGAATCTCTGAATCGAAATTGACTCACGGGACTCTTTAATTTCTCCAAATCAAACTGGAACCCTCCGAATTGATTCAGGGAGATTCGGAAAGATTTGGAAATTCTGACATAGACAGCTTTAAATGTTTTTCTACACACCTCAAGGTGGCAGGTAGCTCATGAATGCTGAGATGCTGGGGCTCAGAAGCATTGGGGGCTCTCCAGCTCACTTGACAGCAGTCTGCCAGGGAGCACAGTAGGGGGACCCCCAGGGCCCTCCAGCTCAGTGAGTGGTGCCGCCTGGGTCTGGGGGGGCACCATGGGTCCCCCTCTGGTTAATCACCAAGCCAAACATGCAGGGGACCACCCCCCTCTGCAGTCCTGTGGGATGCTCCACGGCATCACAGCATTCACAAGCCATGCTGATACCTCCAGGTATGTAGAAAAAACATTTAAAGTTGTGTCTATGGCCAAATAGCTGATTCTCCAAATCAGCACTGAATATTCAGATTTGGATTTGGCTGAATCGAATTGGGGACAGTGATCTGAATCAATGAATCGAATTGAATTCAGGATGAATCTGAATCCAAATCAAATATAGCCCATTTCACATACCCCTACTATCTATGACCATGGAGTGACCCTGCACGTCAGGCCTGACCTTGCTTGCACTGGAATGACCCCAACACTGCACCAGACCAGCCCCAGGTGCTGACCTGGTGCACAGGACCAGATCACCAAGCCTGTGGGACTCCCCACCAGCCTGGAAATTTAATGATGGAGAAGCAGCAGTGGTGTTAATTGCCTCAGCTTTCAGAGCATCCATCGCTAACTTTCTGGACCTGGGCAGGGAGCTCCACAGGCTGGATGACATGGTCCTGAGGACCAGATTTGGCCCATGTGCTGGAGGCTGAGTACTACTGTTCTAATAGGTTTTAATAGGCTTTCCCAGGAGAGAGAACCTATTAGAGATCCAGCCAGAGGCTTTGGGAGCAAATGTGTTGACAAGTGGAGAGTAGTTAATGGTGGCATGGACTGGGAAACTGAGGCCAGATCATTGTGACTCCTGGCAAAGCCCCTGGAGGGGGCCAGGGACTTGGAGGAGTTTTTCCCTTCCCTGCCCTTGCAGTCTAAGTTGGAAGGTTTTATGCTTTCTTATATGAACTACAGTGAGGGAAAGAGCTTGATAACTTGCACTTGGTGAGTTGAGTTTGTACTCAGGACTAGAAATCAAAAGTTGCCACTTCATGTTCTGTGCTAACCTCAAGCCTTCCCTTCCCCTAGTTCATAAGAACAAAACCTTATTGTAAAGCTGGTCTGATGACTTTGCTGCTAGGAATTCCCTCTGCCCTGCAGCTTGCCATATACGGACTCAATCAAGGGAGCAGATTTTACTTGTGCCAAAATCTGTTTTGCTCTTTGGAAGTATTTGAAGAGTTATGGGCACTAATTGATTCAATGTTTTGACAAAGGATGTCAGTGGAGCGGGGGCCTTTCAGCAAGTCATGGACAAAGGCAGCACCATCCTTTGCTTTCACTCCTGACAAAAGTTTTTCTGCATGTTGTCTCAGCACATCCTTTACAAGACCCACCTCCTCCTGCTTTTCTCCTGTGGGTTTGCCATGCAGACAGCATGCCACATGATCAGAGGGGATAGCCCAAATATTCACACCCGCAAACACTAGTCTCCCCCCTCAGAGTCTGAGGGCCCTTTGAATGGTGAGCTGCACAGTGGCCTGTAATTGTCCCCATGCCTAATAAGGGGCAGAAGAGCATTTAGCAGGAAATATGATTGCTGGCTATGCCACAGCTGCAGGCCATTGGTGCTGTAGCTAGGAAACCTGGGCTTTCTCTAGCTACAGGCATTTGAACTTCCTGGAGGTTTTTTGACCAGCCAGATGAAACAGCTAGTTAGAGCATCAACAGGGCTGGAGGTTTTGCTGCTCCAGCAAGAGGAGAGCTAAGAAGGAATAAAGCAGGTGGCTTCTCTCCTGAAAATCCCTTATTGCAGTAGGAGGTGAGGGCTGTGGCCACAGTGAATCCTTCTGCCCATTCAGAGGCCAGCACCCATTGAAAATCCCTTGTGAGGACTGGCAAGGTCTGGGTGATATAGGTGAGAGTGGGTGGAGAGTTGCAAGTGACTTAGGAGTCTTCATCTATTGAACACTTTAGTGGGAATTTGTGAAGGTCAAGGGTGAGGTGCAAGGGCATCCTGGTGAGCAAGGGATTGCAGTGGCCTGGCCAGGGATTGCAGTGACCTCCACAAGAGAGGATATTGCGAATTCACGCGAACGGACTATTTCCCAGTTGCCTTTCAGAAACTTGTTACGCCAAGAGATGGTTGGGATTCTTTCCATGTATAGGCTGAGCTAGGCCCAGACACAGTTCCCCATGTACAAGCGGTGCCCCCTCCTGTTTCACATCTTGCTACCTGCTTTCCTAGTACTTGCTCTCACAACTACTTCAGTCCTGGGCCCCTGGAGGGAACATGTCCCCTATAACTCCAGCTATTTGCCTTAGTCTTCCTCTGTATTTCTGTCTCCTTTCTTTCCTACCCTAAGCCTCTTAACTCTTACTAAACTGGTCTGGGAATTCACAGCAAATCTATTTCAGGGCTTTTTTTTTTTTTCCTTGTCTTTATTCCATTCATCAGGACTCCACAAACTGATTGCTATTTTCTCACATGTATTTAATGACAGTGTTGGGAAATAAAAAATAATTTTAGGGCAAGAGAGGGTTCCACTGTAAAGAAATTGAAAAGCCTTGGACTTGCATTTAGAAAAAAGACATGCAGCTGGGGACATGATAATGGTCCACAAATTAAGTATCAGATTACAGAGAATAAGAGTGCTCAGTTTATGAACCCAGTCTTGGCATAGGAGAAAAAAAAAAAGGAGGGGGTAATGGGGGTGGCTGAAAGGCATCAAGTATGAAAAGGAAACTTGAATCTGCAGCCACAAGTATAACCCGGGCAGTACTCCAAGAGGTACCCCCTCTCCAATTGAAGGGATCAAAGCAGGTGCACAAGTGCTGTGGGAGGTGTAGGGACTCTCCTCCTCCTATAGAGCAGAGCCAGACCACCAATGGGGACTTATCCATATGCTTTTTAATACTGGGAACATAACAGGCATAAATCAGAGGGTATAGTGGACACTACAATGCCCCAAAGGGGCAGGATTCAACAAAGGTTAGACACATACAATCATTGACAAAAAACAGGGTTAACAAAATATAAAACACAAACAGCAGAATGAACAATACGGGTTGGTGAAATATAAAAAGGGACAAAATGTCAAGTGACAAGGAAGAATAGGGCCTTGGTACATGGAGGGGGAGAAAACACAATGGCCCTTTTCCACTTCAAGAAGACTTACTTCTTATCTCAGTCACTTCAACTAGGACTTGAACTCAGATCACCCATATGGTAGACAAGAACACTACCACACAGCCACCATTGCTTTAGCCTGCTAGGGGTCCTGGAGCCCCATCCACACATCCAACTGCCTGGCCTTTGATTGGAGGAGCTGGAAGCAGAGCTGGGAACCCCTCAGGTCACTGCTCAGGTCCTTGCTGGAGCAGGGGGAGCCTCTCCCTTCTGGCTACAGCCTCTCCCAAGAGATCCTGGAGCCGCTCCTGCCAGCCACACGCTGCATTGCTGAGGGTCCCACTGCTGCCTGCAAGTCCTGCTCTTTCAGGCTCTTCTAGGACACAGCTCCTGCCCCCACTAGCTCCCCCTCCTTGTTATCCCTCACTGATCCCTCTCTCCTGAGTGAGCCCATGCGGCCCCTTTTATCCCCCTCCAGGTGACCCAGGGGGCCAATCAGGACACATGGGGAGGGGGGGAGTCTCTGGGGCCTGATTGGTGCAGAAAGGGAATCCCAAGTCCTCCAATCATCTTTTATCCCTTCAAAACCCCTGGACCAAATCATTACCAGATTGGTGAGGAAAGGGAATCCCAAGTCCTCCAATCATCTTTTGCCCTTTCAAAACCCCTGGGCCAGGTCACTGCCAGCTAGCCTGTCACATAAGGTTATGTGGAGACCAAAAATGACCTAGGATTCCAAAAAGAGTTTCTTAGCAATAAGAATAAGAGCATGCAAGGAAAAACCGTGAAGAACAGAAAACCTTCCTGCTTTGTGTTATAAGCCAACTCTTAACAGTTTCCTGCAGTTTGCTACTATCCTTCACTTGAAAGCAAAGTTGGTTCCTTTTGCTCTGATTACTCCTTTTCAGCACATGCGTGTCTCTCTCTTTCTGTGCATACATTATATTAACAAAGATCTAAAGTTCTTTGCTGTTCCTCCCCAATTAAAATTTGAAGCGAAGAAGAGCTGGTCTGATCTCTTTCATAATGCAGCCAGATAACCTGTCCCAGAGCTTCCTGTATCAAGCCCAGAACATTTTTTCAAGCTTCCTTCCCAACACAATTCTCTAAAATGTCTCCAGTATCTCATTATTCTT
>NW_017728951.1:35600116-35604269 GCF_001723895.1 Crocodylus porosus | reverse complement strand
GTGGGGTGCAGGGCCAGACCCAAAGGAGTGGGAGGGGGGCAGGAGGGGAGCAGGGTCAGATCTGAAGCAGCAGGGGGAGTGGGGCTGGATCCAAAAGGTGATGGGAAGGTGGGGGCATGCAGGGTTGGACCCGAAGCATTGGTGGGGAGAGCAGGGTCAGACTCAAAGTGGCAGTGGGGGAGGGGAGGGAGTGGTGTCAGACCTGAAGCAGAGGGGGGGAATGGGGCCAGACCCTAAGCCGGGGGTAGGAGGGAAGCAGGGTTGGACCTGAAGCAGTGGTGGAGGGAGAAGCAGAGTGGGGCTGGACCCAAAGTGGGCAGAGAGGGAACAGTTGAATTGGATCTGAAGTGGGGGGAAGAGGGGAAGCGGGGCTGGACGTGAAGCAGCAGGGAGGTAGGCAGCGGTGGGATCAGACCCAAAGCAGTGGGATAGGGGTAGGGGTGGAGCAGGGCTGGATGAGGAGCAGTGGGGGCGTGGATCGGGGCCAGATGGAGTGGGGAGGGGAGCACAGGGCTGTACACAGGGCTCTGTCCCTGCTGCGCCACCCCCCATCATTCTCAATGGGCAATTTGCTAATTTTACCATATTTTATTTATTTGGTGCCAGACCATTAGCTGGGATGTCATTTGTTCTTGATATATTTAAAGAACTACACCTTGGCTTTCAACCCAACTATGCATGATCATCTGCTCTAAAGTTAGGTGACTTTACTATGCAATTATATTTTATAAAAAGGAACAGTACTAGAAATTTATTATAATGAATTCTATTCAGAACAAGGATCTCTCTGCAAGGAGGAAAGGGGTTATGATTTTACTGTAGGAATGACAATTTACTGGAGTTGGACACTCACGTATTTGGCAAAGCTAACTGTGTTTAAAGAAGCCTTCCCTCGAATTGAAATGAATGGTAAAAAAGTGACCAGATTTCATTTCTTGAGGAGAAAGGTAAGTCTTAAGACTTGCATTCTGGGGAAGACATGTTGGGTGTTACAAAGTCTGTAAGTGCATCAGCTCCTCATGCCTTTGGATGCAGCTTGCTTGGCCAGTTCCTCCAGCAGAAGTGGGCACACAATGGTCTAGATTTCCGGAGAAACAGTGAGCAAGTACTTGTAATGTGCTACATGGGGCATCTAGCTGGCCATGCATGTGGAAAGGTCATTGCGGAAGATGTCCACGATGTGACAAGACAGTAGATGCACCTATCACTAAGAAGAGGGGCACTCTGCAAAGCAGCCAGCAGATGCAGAAGGGAGTTAGTGGGGGCATCACCTGGTTAGGAGAGGGTCGGGTTATAAGCCCATGGCCTGGTCAGGCAGCCTAAACCCAGGCACCAACAAGCAGTGGAGGGTTCATTGCCTGGGACAGCACTAGCCAGGGCTAATGTGTGGGATCACAGAAGGTTCAGGAGCCTGTAGGGAGGCAGGAGTGTGTGGAGAGCCTGGGGAAGGGCTGAGGGAGATCATGTAAATAACAAGAATATTAGCACCTGCGAGGTATGGGGCGTGGTGTGGGAGTGGACCAGAGCCACACAATTAGCTCTTAAAGTGAGGACCACAAACACCTGGTGGTTTTTAGAGAGAGCAGCCTGGGAAGCTATCCTCAGATATAAAACCTAACATCAAGGTGTGGCAGGAAAGACTGAAGGGGTGATTGCCCAAAAAAGAGCAAAGGCTGAAGGGACTTCAAGGGCTTCATGACCATCCCTGGAGGTGGCCCTCCCTTACACATGGCCTTAGAGAAAATACTGGCTTTGGGATGAATAGACTTCAGCAATTTGTACACAGAGAAGGGAGTAACCCTCCTTCCTTGTTTTTGCACTTCTTATTGCCCAACACTGACTTGGTCAACAACCCTCCGTAAGTGTAGGAAAAGACTCAGTCAGCTCTGGGGTACTCTCAGCCTGCACATGCATTGCCTTTGTCTGAGCCCTAAGATGGAAACAATCTGGACCCAGCATGAGGGCTCCTCTCACAACACAGAGCAGCTTCTACGTGGTATGGCCAAGGTTTTCCAAGGAGGCTAGAAGAGTTGAATAACCACATCCCTGGGTGGCCAACTCCCTTAATCCCTTTGGAAAATCCCAGCCTAAAGGAACAGACATCTGCTGTAGCCACAACCATTCAAGCTGTTACAGAACCATCATGATCTAGTGTAACAAGAACATGCATGCTGAATTACAAATAGCATTGTGACCTTCATAAAAGCCATAGAGAATTGCAGACAGACATAAGATCCTTTAGCAAAATATTTTCCACCTTGTCTTTTCAAAGACAGCATTTTGAGTGCTATGTATTTCACTGGAGCATAAAAGGGCATTGCCTTTTCACCCCAAATTGCCTCCATCACAGGACTCATAGGAGAGCACCACGAAAATCTTTATTCATAGTCACACTTTTAAGTACAAAAAAATTAAAGCAGGTACATAGAACACTCTCCTCCCATGTCATGTTTGTGCAGAAGATCATGAGCTTAATGGCCTCTCACATATGCAATTCAGTGCTTCAAAGTGTGCTTTCAGCAGGAGGTTTCAAATAGTAGACCTCTGGATTTTCAAACATAGCCTTGTATTGCTTGGGTTAAGGGATTTTTGCCTCTATGATGCAAAGCAAGGCTGTAGCATGTTTATGATGTCTCTGTTGTGGTCTAGTTACCAGTAAAGAAAGCATTCCCGCCCCTGTGGGTGTGATTTATACACACTGGGGTTGCAGGAACGTTATATTTTTGTCAGCATAGACCCTAACCATGCATGGGGGGACAGAGGTGGAAGAGACTGTCCCCATGGCTGGGGGACTGAGACCAGTGCAGTAAGGGAAGAGCAGGCTACATATACAACTTGCTGTGATGTGATTTATTTCTGCACCTAAATTATGAGACAGAGCAAAACCTATTGCAAAATAGGCACCAGAAGTGCCTGGTATTTTGTTAGGTAACTTATTAGCAAGGAATTGCATTGATTTTCTACCCCACTCCTTACCCCTCACATTTTTCAGTGATTCAGACACACATAGGGTCTGCCATCACCACAGAAGTTAGAATGAATTAAAATCTTGCTATATGGGTCTATTGTGCTGCTACATAGGTATGAACTATATCCATGTATGGTTGGTATGATTGCTTATTGGGGTCCAATGTCCACACCATGATTTGCAGGCCATGATTGAAAGACAAAGACTTTATCCTCTGTGACAGGGCTGTCCAACTGACATCCCACAGTCTGCATGTAGCTCATGGCCAGGGATAGCCATTACACATAAACTGGTTTAAGTGATCAGAAACTGGTTTAAACCTGTAACAGGACAGACATTCGGTGTACATAAACCAGTTTGAAAATGGCTGAAACTGATTTAAGATAAACCTGGTTGAATGTAGTATCAGACTTAACTGATTTGGCTCAAAGCACAGGGCAGCAGTGGCTGGACCGGGCAGACCCCACTGGGCAGACCCAGCTCCTCTGTGCTTGGGAAAGCCCCTCCCCAGCAGGAAGGGGCTTATTCAACTACTGGCTGCTCACTTCGCAGCTGGGTCTACCCAGTGGAGTCTGCCTGGCGGGATGCTGCTGCCCTGTGCTTGGAGACAGCTCCCCGCTGGCAAGAGGGGGCTTATTCAGCTGCTGTCACCAAGCACAGAACAGCAGTGGCTGAGCTGGGCAGATCCGGCTGCAGTGAAGCGGCCTCTCTCTGTGCTTTGGGCAAGACCCTCCTGGCAAGGAGGGGCTTATTCACCTGCTGGCCATAGGGTCAGCCTGGCCAGGCTACAGCTGAAGCTCTTAGGGGGAGTAATAGGCGCTGAGTTGGTCCCCTCAGCGTCTTGCCCTGGCACATGAAGAGTGGCAGGGGCCAGCCCCGCCCCCATCTGAGAGCTGAAGCAGTGAGTGCCTGATGGGCCTGTCACAGCTTCCAGGCGGGGGTCACGCTGTAGGGATGGCAGAGCTGTTGTGAAGCACAGTGGCACTGCGGGGTTTGCAGGGCTCTGGCCTGCTCCACACCCCAGCACTGCAGTGTGCTGCCCAAGCCCGCAGCACCGCCCCTTCCCAGTGTGACAGGGGCTGTCACCCCCCAAGTAAGGACTCTGCCCCTCCCGTCGCAGCAACGGGGAGGGGGCACAGCCAGGCAGGACCCCTGGGGGGGAGTGGGGCAGGAAGTGCAGCGGTG
>NW_017728951.1:35595022-35600016 GCF_001723895.1 Crocodylus porosus | reverse complement strand
CAAGGAGCCACTCAGCTGCCAGCGAGGTAGAGGGGAAACACCCCCTGCTCCCCTCTGCCTCAGGGGCCATGGTGCCCCCCTGCTGCAGCAGCAGTGGGGGAGGGTGGGCAGACTCAGCCTGGGTTCCTGCCGTTGGCACACGGAGGGGAAGTTAAACCCCCCTCCGGCCAGCTCAGCCTGGGTTGGCCGCCCCCTCCCCCCCAGCACAGCTTCCGTGGAGGCAAAGGCCGTCTCTAGAGCCCCCTGCACCTGGTCTGAGCAACTGCAGGCATGTGCCTGCATTGCCTCAGTCCAGAAAGCAAGTTTGTCCTGTTATGAACTGGTTCGGCCTAGGCAGGTTAGACTACTCTACAAAGGTTGAATCAGTACAGGCTCTGGTTTTTTGAATGTCTGCCCCTAGCCCATAAGGCGTTAAATGGTAGTGCTTGGTTCCAGCCTGGCAGCCGCTCCTCCTCACTCTGGCTGCAACAACAACCCGAATCTCCAGGCTCCCCATCCCTCTTCCAGCTTTCTCTCCCCATTCTCGGCCCAGGGGGCAAGGCAGTGCAGCATGGCCAGCCAAGCCACAGGGATTTGAGAGTAAGCCTGTGGGGTAAACCCATGTGGGTGCGCAGTGGAAGAGTGGGGTGCAGGCACTTGGTGCAGTACTTGAGGAGGGGGCACTTGCTCAGTGCAGTGCAGAGGAATGGGGTGTCCGGTCAGCATGTGGCCTAGGGACCTATGGCTCGCCCTCATGCAGCCTGCAAGTGTGTGGCCCTCACTTGGAAGTTAGACAACTCTGCTCTATGACAGTAATATTGTACAGGATAATGCATGGGAAAGGACACATGAGAAGCCACTAATGCCTCATATTATGTTAGGAATAAACCTTAATATCTAAAGCTGCCTAAGTCTGAGGGTATCTTTACAGACCCTAATCAACCCTTCTTATTCAAGTTGATGGGGGAGGCTCTTGGCCAAGCACCAAGAGAGCCGTAAAAAAGCCTGCATTTGCTTCTGTTCTTACTATGCCCACTAATGGACTGTCACCGGAAAAACTGGAGCCCTGCAAGCACTGAACATTGTTATTATTTTTGCTTGTTTGGCACTGATTTTAAGAGTGACTCTCAACATCAGTATGGCAGTACTAAACCTTATGGGATTCAGATGGTTATTAACAGAAAAAATATGAAGCATCAAAAATCATTCAGAGTTTTCCAACAGCAGAAACACCCAAAAGCAATACCCCTCATTGGATAAAAAGTTTCCTTCTTGCTGCCTACAAATAGTTTCTGTAATTGGCAAAATTGCCTATTATTGTTTGAGTATGTTTTGATCTCTTGCGGTAGGTTTTCTATGTTTGAGAGCTGAATGGAAAGAAAAGCACTTACTTTCCCAAGTCTCTGTTTCATTCACACACCATGAACTGTAGGTATGAAATTAACAGGGGCTGACATGAATGGAGCTCCTTCTCTCTCAGGCCTACTGGAAAACAAAACATATACCAGCATACATTTGAGCAACTGTGAGTTGACTTTGGAGAGCACTGATATTTTTACACGATAACAGTCCATTGGATTCCCTCATAAGTCTTTCAGTTCTTCATTACATAAGGACTTTCCTGCGCTGCAGGGCAAAGAACAGCATGTATGTAATCCCTGTTTCATATTAATGCATCACATGTGCTTTGGATTTCAAACGTCAATATTTGTAAGAACATACAGTAGGGCTCTCTTCTACAGGCAGGGTTTGGGTTATTGCACTCACTGCCCTTCATGGGCTCTTCGTAAGTCAGAGGGTTTTGCTTTTCTTTATTTAAAATTTTATATTTGAAAAATATTACCTTTTTGTATTTAAAAAGTGCCACAGTGTTTTACAGCACTGATCCCCATCAACTACTACTTACCATAAAAAAGATGGGGGCATTAGTTGCCAGTAATGGAGAATATTGTGGTATATTTTTTGTCTTACTATGCAACCTGAACGTTTTTAACCTAATTGCTATGATTCAAAGCAGAGGTCAGATTCTCAACTGGTGTAAATCAACACAGCTTCCTTGATGCCAGTGTCGACAATGGCTTAAACCAGCTAAGGGTCTAGTATCATTTGATTGCTGTTATATTCAGTATGTGTATTTTTGTCATATTAGAACCAAAATGTCTATACTTAGAGAGTCATTGTCCCATATCTCCTTTATATCCTTTATTTGCCAACTGATTTTTATAAAACTTGATATTGACTCAGGTTTTTTTTCTTATTTAGAGGCCCCTCATAGTGTGAGGCCCTAAGCTATAGCTTAAGTAGTTTAAGTCTAAATCTGGCACTGCTTATATGTTTATTCAAGGAAACCTTTAAAAGTCAGTAATCTTCTGTTGTCACATCCAGGGCCATGGGGGGGGAGGGGCAGATCAGGGCAACCACCCCAGGCCCCGCGCTTTGTGGGGCCCTGCAGAGCTGGGTGGAGTAGTGACTCCACGCTGCTGCTGGCTTCATGTCCGGCTATCTCGTGTTGATGCACCCAGTGTGTAGGGCAAGGCAAAGAAAAATAAAAGGAGATGTTCATACATTGCACAGCAGGCCAGGGGCAGAGCCAAGAGTAGAACCCAGGCCTCTCAACAAAAAGCCCAGTGCTGTAATCCCATTCCTTTATAAATGCTGGTATGTCGGCAAACAAATTAGCCACTTCCGCTACTTCTAGGGATGTACTCTGTTTGGGAGTATCTGGGTTACACCTTAGGGATCTGTACATGTGTTTTTAAAATAATAGATATTGAAAGTCTCACAAATCTTTACCACAGGTCTTTTATTCATTGCCACCTGCATAAAAAGTTTCATTCATCCAGTGAATGCTGATATGACACCCCAAAGAGAACGACTTTTTTCCTGGGCTGGGACATAAGCAATCTCGATTCAGTTCTTGACTCTCTCAGTCTTCTTGCATAACTTTTGGCAAGTCACTTGATCTCACTCTGGCACGTATCCCAACCTGTAACATGAGTATGATATTTCCCTGACTCACATAATTTGTCAAAATTGTCTTGCTATGGTCAGTGATATCCAGTAGGGCATTGGTTGATCTGAAATAATTTTGATTTAATGTAATTCTGTTAACATCACGCACACTTTCTCCCATCTCCATGGTAGCAGGAGCTTGAATAAAGTGTATAAGAGAATGTCATTGAACCACCAGCGTGGCTGTTCACACTACAGTAAGATGACGGCTGTGGGAGACCTGAGAAAATGTACAGCCACACTAAGTGTCTTGGCCCTTTTATGTGCACTTTTGTGCCAGTAATTCACCTTCTTGGGCCTATACCCTCACCCCCCAACACACACAGACACAACTCTTCTTTCCATGCACAGCTTTTCAGCACACTTACCAGAGCCTATTATCATGTGTGGATAGGAGGAACTGAGCCCCAAACAGGACAGACTTCAGGTTTTGTGTCACCTTTAATCTCCTAAGTGCAAACAGCATGCTAGGAACATTGTACCTGCCCAAATTGTCTGTTACATGCTAGGGCAAAGTATGCTGCTAACATAGGTGGAGAGGGGTGATTTAAACTGTAAGCCATGTACTACCCATTCTTTGAGACTATTGGTCTTTGACATTAGCTAGTGAGGTTAACCAATCTATCAGCATGGAAACAGATTTCACCTTTGTGCCATCATAAAAATGTTTATGGCAACACAAAGACCAAGCAAACACATGTGCATACCCCTTGTCATGCCACACATGTCCCAAACTTGTGGCTGCAACAAACACAGTATTATAGGGGTGGGCAAAATATGACCCACAGGCCAAACCTGGCCCGTCAGCCTGTGGGCACCCAGCCCAGCCCACATACCTCACTCCCACCCTCATGCATGGAAAGGCCCAGCCCAACCAGCATGCACAGCTTCCAGGCAGAGCTGCTACTGCCATTGCTGCAGCCAATGGGGGATCTGCTTAGTTTTCCTGGCCTTGAGTGGCTCCTCTTCCTATCCCTGCTGCAGTGCTTGCTCCAGGCAGCAGGTAGGAAAGCAGCAGGGCAGTGGAGGGGGAAGCTGCAGTTGGGTGAGAGCACTGAGTATGGGGCTGAGGGAGCAGGAACATGGAAATCCCATGGCCAGGGCTGTGGCAGGAGCACAGGGCTCAGGTGGACGAGGTGTGGGTGTGTGGGGTTTGTGGGGTGTGAGGGAGGTGGGAGGAGGTGGGGTCCCCTATACACACTTCCCCTCATGGCACATAGACAGCAGCAGCAGGGCCTTGGGATGCTTATGGCCTGTGCAGACAGTGCTGCCTAGTGACACACGGCTCCAGCCAGTTCTGGGAGCTACATTTGGTGGCAAGGAGTGGAGCCAGGCCAGCCCACCTCTATTGCACAGGGCTCCCTGTGGCACATGTGCAGCTCCCAGCACTCATGCACCACCATGGGAGACCCAGTATTATGGAGCCAGCTGCTTTCCTCACTCCCAGGCACCACATGCAGCTCCTGGAACTCTGCCGGAGCCCTGCACCCTGCTTCCTGATGGAGTCCCAGCAGCTGCCTGTGATGGCATGGAGTGGGGAAGGGAGCCAGCTCCGTCAAGCCGGGCATAGGTGATGCGTAGAGGGTGTACCGGAGGGCATGTGCCCCCACAACAGGGCCATCCCCACTGCCGACACTGCTGGCAACATCAGTGGCAGTTTGGTGTGTGTCCCCTGCAGTGGCATACTGACGAGGGGCGAAGGGTCAGTCCCCCAGCAGCACTTCTGGCTTCACTGCTGGCCATCACCCCCACCACTCCTCAATGATAGGCTGCCAGTAGACCCCCTCCCCCGCTCAGCAATTGGGTGCTCCCCCAGACTCAGGAGGTACCATTTGCCCATGATGGTCAGCTTCCCCCTGTGACACACGAATGCC
Source organism: Crocodylus porosus (assembly GCF_001723895.1). Classification (NCBI taxonomy): domain Eukaryota; kingdom Metazoa; phylum Chordata; order Crocodylia; family Crocodylidae; genus Crocodylus; species Crocodylus porosus. The sequence goes on along the minus strand of NW_017728951.1, from coordinate 35,595,151 downwards.
AGAAGCTGCATGTGCACCATGGGAAGCCCTGCATAAGAGAGGTGAGTCAAGCTGGCTCCACTCCTTACCACTATGTACAGCTCCCAGAACTGGCTGGAGCCATGATGTAGCTGCTGCTGCTGCTGCTGC
>NW_017728951.1:35558130-35594922 GCF_001723895.1 Crocodylus porosus | reverse complement strand
CCTGCCCCCACACCCCCAACATATACATACACACTGCAACATACCCTACACCCCCCATACACACCACACCCCCTCACAATCCCACACACCCCACACCCAACCATACACATATACCCTCCCCCAACCACACCCCACACCCCCACACAATACACAAGAGTAAGCCTTTATTTCTGACCTATTATGCAATCATCTCTATATACATTATGCAAACACAAACCATGACAAAAATATTTTTTGAAAAAAATTAAAATATGTTATAGTAGATGTTTGACTTTTAGTATATGATTTGTTTTTTTCTCTGGTTCCAAGATGGCATCCCTCCTCCTAAAGGAAGTACTTCCTGGGACAAGGGGAGGGACTTCCAGTGGCAAAGGTCAGGGCTTAGGGGTGGGACTTCCAGTCCCAAGATGGCAACCAAGTTCAGGGCACCTGTCAAGGGGCAGAGCTTCAGCCCTCGAGAGCTCACCAAAACTCATTAAGTGACCCTCCAGCTGAAATAATTACCCACCCCTGCAGTAATTAATTGTGCTGCTTTATTATGGCAGATGTCTGTTTCATGGCATGAGAGTAGAGGAAGCCCCAGGCTGGCCTGGGCAGGTGCTTCCACAGCTTGAGAAGCCTGATCCTGCCCACCCTGAGGATTTCCACATGGGATCAGGCTTCTCAAGTTACAGAAGTGCCTGCCCAGCTTTCCTGTTTTACTGAGATGTGCCCTGAGTAATCTCCAGGGTATGCCTCTGTGTGGGAGTGCACCTCCCATGCTCTGAGACAGTCCCGGGTGGGGACCGGCAGAAAGAAAACTGCTGGACCCCAAAAAGAAGATTGGGGGCCCAGGAAGGGCCGCAGGAGCTCCTCAAAGGCAGAAAGATGCCTTGGCAACATCAGGAGAACAGCAGACAATGCCCACACATCCTCCAGCCCGCTTTAGAAGCATTTGCTGGCTGCACGTGGGGAGGCAGTCAGCTGCTTCCGGTTTCACTGGGAGCAGCAAGCTGGCTTTAAAAGAAAGCCGGCAAACAGCTGAGAGTAGGCAAGCCGGGGAAGACCAGCATCAGAAGGGGCATGCCAGAGAAGACCGGCAGAGGCAGCCGTGCCTGTGAGCCGTGGAAGACTGGCTTCAGAGCAGGCAAGCCAGGGACGATTCACACAGGCTCGGGAGCCAGGAAAAGGAGACCAGCTGGCCCAGGGACCTGGAGTGGCCCTGCATAGGCAGTATACCGCAGTGAGAGGATAAGCGCAGTATAAGTCCAGTTACTCGGAGAAGTGATTGGCTGATGGGATTCTGGTGCAGGTCTCAGCCTGTGGTGTTCCTAGACAAGACACATGATATGAAACAAAGGAACAGTATAAGAAAACATCTAATGTCAGTTTATTGAGAATACTTTTTTCTTTATAAATTATTATAAGACTGTATTGAGTTAATTAATTAGATATAAAAACACCAGTACAGAATTAATATAACCAGATTGTGAACTTTGTACAAAGCAACATCGGTTTGGTGCATGGCTGGGATGAAAGGGGAAGTAGAAGCCCCAAGGAAACAGCCACTAGTCTCGCCTTTAGACCCAATGCAATAGAAGCCTCCTGCTTTAAATAAAATAATATCCAAGTTGTGACAGGTGAGAGCAGAGGCCCAGCATACAGGTGTAGACACTAAGATCAGCACTGACTGTTGAATAAGGCCCCAGGAGGCGGAGACTATAGCCCCACATACCTGGTTACACGCTTCCAAGGGAGCACTGGTTGCACTCTGTAAGCAGGGAAAGCTGGGTTTCCCTGCCTAGAGGTACACCCCCCAGGGAATCTGAGGCATGTCTCTGTAAGTGCAGAACACACTACCTGTGGCCCCACAGATTCGGGCCCCTTTACAATGTGGGACAACAGGAGATGTGTGTTTTCCCAATGAAGCAAATTAGCTGTGGTAGGACACATCTCACCACAGCCGATTTGCTCCATTTGGTGACATCTGTTTCTACCCTCACAACTTCTAGGAAGCGGATTAATCCTTTAGCTTCTAGGTTTAGCAAGTAGAAAGCTTGTGGTTGTAGCCCTCAGGGTTTTGCTGAGCTCAATTACTATACAGTATATTCATCAGACAAATTCTACTCTTCTTTACACCCAAGCAAACCTAAAATTTGCATGGCAGATTTTAGCCATACTTGCCTGAATGAGCTCTGCTGTGGTTCCAGACCACAAAGATCTCTGTGTAAGAGGTGTCCTATTTCTAAATATTCTGCTTGCATTTATCCACAATTCATCTGTAAAGAAATAATAAAACCTAGAACACAGCATACACTGAGAGAACCTCCCTTATTTTCCACTTCATGCTCACAATGAAATCCTTGTGAGTGCTCATAACAGCAGACGGCTTCTGTTAGCTGCCTTTTGCCTGCTGAGCTAGACAGAAAGAAAAATGTTAATGGTCAGAGCTTGTCAGCAGTACATTGCCATTCACATTTAGTCACACTTCAGTATTGTTTTGTGTAGTTGTTAGGATACAGATATTCCTAGGATTGAGTAAGGAGTGAAAATATCCCTCGGGAAATTCTATTAATGCAACTCATGCAAAACAAAACAAAACTCCAAAGCCTACCTCACAGCACCTTCAAGTGACTTCCAAGAATATAAATCAAACAACGTGAGAAATGCTTGCAACTTTTTCACCACCTGACTATATTTTTCTTCTTCTTTTGTCAATGTGCATTATTTAAAGCGCCTTCGCTAGTGAAAACAACAGTATTTTGAAGTTTGTCAGGGCCGTTTGTCAAGGGAACTGGAATTGCTTTAGAAGCATTTATGAATGTAGGAGGCAGTATGAGCTTGTGGGCTAAGAATCACAGAGTTCAAGAGATTTTCATTCCATGACTTTTAGGACTGTGGCTAACTCACTAAATCTTTCTGTGCCTCAGTTCCCCAACTGGAAAATGAGGATTATTCTTTCTTTATGCTTCTTTGCTATTTGCATCACTGGGTCAGAGCTCCAGTAAAATCACTGTAGTAGAGACTTATCTTTTGCTATCTCTTCAGATAATGTTTTTAGGCCAGTGAGGCCCTAGTCTAGGAGTTGGAATTATTTCACCTGGAGGGCCACTTAACAAGTTTTGGTGAGCTGTTGAGCACCATAAAATTAACTGTGAAGATATCATCTTAACAAATTATAGATAAAACAAACCATATGCTAAAAAGAAAACATTTACTGTAAAATGTTTTAATTTTTATTTCAAAAAGTTATTTTTGTCCTGATTTATGGTTATTTGAGTAGTGTATATAGAGGCGATTGCATAATAGCTCAAAATAAAGTCTTTCTCCCAAGGGAACCAAAACCAGCCGCAGGACAGTCAGTTAAGGAAGGATCCTCAATCCCAGCAGAGCTTGCCACTGTCCAGCCACGCCCCAAATCACAAGGGAGCTTCTGCCTCAGCCTGCACCCTGAAATGCCCCTCAAGAGCCTCATGCACCCCAAACCTATCTGCCCCCCACCTTTTCCCTTCTGCACTTGCCCCCACAAGGGCTGGGGAAGCCCAGCAACACCCTCCAGTTTGCCCCAGACCCACACCAGGGCCCTAGGAGGAGCCCCAGCGTGCTGGTGGCAGCCTCACCTGGGCAGATGGGACGGGAGCCGCACTGGTTGCAGCCAGGAGGTGGCAGATGGCTGGGCCAATTCATGGTGCTGCACAGAGCAAGGCAGGAGGAAGGAACAAGGTCAGGGCTGGGACTAGGGCTTCATGTGCCGGGAGCCACTGGGAATGGTCTGCCACCTCTGGGCACAGGTGTGGGGCACCTGCTGCATGATCCTAATGCCCAGGGCAGCTCCTGCCAGCTCCAAGATGCAGGTAGATGGGGTACTGCCAGCCCAGCCCAAGTCAGGGTACCAAGGCCCAAGCACAGCTTGCTCAGGGCCTGCTGCATGGAGCTGTGCAGGCAGCCAGGCGAGCTGAGCTGTTTCGACCCAGCAACCTCTACAGCACCAGCAGAGGCTGATGCCAGACCTGCCATCTGCCCACAGGTCAGATAGAATCACATGGTGGACCAAATATGGCCCATGGGCCATATTTTGCCCACCCTGGCCTAATCTCTATCTAACACTGTCTTATTGTTAAATAACAAAAATTTGAACAAATTCTCTTTGGTGCCTCCCCCACCCAACTCCAGCTCCTACTTGGCCCAGCCTCCCAACATGACCAGTGTCCCCAACGCATGAGACAGGCGAGGGGAGGGGGGGGCACTCACCTCCAGCCCTTCGAGAGCATAGTGCCGGCAGGCCCTACTGCACATGCGCAGGATTTAAAAGGGCCCACCAATGGCAGAAGCCACAGTTTGGCCCTGGCTCTGGTAAGAGGCGCATGGGCAGAAGCTACATGAAGGAGAGCTACACATCCCTACAAGCTGAGATCGGCACCCAAGGAGGACGACTGGAGACCCTTTGGGTTAGAATATGAGGGGAATGTGGTGAAGGGGATCAGGGGCCACCTTAGTGAGGGAGGGCACATGCCCCCCCCCCGCAACCAGTCTCGCTGAGCGGGGTTGGGGGGTCCCCTGTGGGCAATCCTGCAGCCGCTTCTGGGAGTGTCTGTGCCCACTTCTGGGAGCAAACACTGGCCGATCGCTGCAGCCTTTCCCAGAAGCAACCGCAGCCACTCCCAGAAGTGACTGCAGTGATCACAGCAATCAGACAGCGCTTGCGGGGGGGGCACCAACGCTCCCACCTGCCCCCCTGCCCATTGCCTAAATGGCAAGCATAGCCAGTCAGGAGGTGCACTGAAGGAGATACAATGGTAGGAGTCTACTACAGTCCTCCAAATCAGGAACAAGAGTTTGACCAAGAATTCACCAGGGAACTGGTTGCACCCTCTTAGTACATGGTTGTTATGGGAGACTTCAACTACCTGGACATCTCATGGGAAGAGCACTCAGCCAAATCTGATTGGTCTCAAAGCTTCCTCACATGCGTGGATGGGCTCTACCTTTCTCAAGAAGCTTATGGGCCAACAAGAAGTCAGGAGCTGCTGAACCTGGTACTGGCCAGAGGGGGTGACTGAATCAGTGACCTAAGAAATGAAGGGAAGTGGGGTGATAGTGACCACGAGTTGATCATTTTCACTATTCATCACAAAGCTGGCAAGTCTGTCAGCAATGCAGTAGTCCTCGACTTTACAAAAGCTGAATTTCATAAGCTCAGGAGGCTTGTTCTTGAGGCCCTGAGAAGCCATGATTTGACAGAGACAGGAGTCTATGATGAGTGGTTGCTCTTAAGGAAGCGATCCTAGAAGCATAAGGGAAGTCCATCCCAACCCATAGGAAAGGTGGTAAAAGGGCTCAACACCCCCCCTTGGCTCAACAGGGAACTCATGGACCTCCTATGTCTAAAAAAAGAGGCTTATAAAGGATGGAAGACAGGAAACACCACTAAGGAGGAGTATTCTGCACCAGTCTGCAGCCATAGGGAGCAAACTATGAAAGCCAAACTCCAACTGGCTACATGAATTAAGAACGATTAGAAGTCCCTTCTCAGATACGTGGGGAGTCAAAAGAAAAACGAGGGCAACACTTGACCCCTGCTAAACCAGTTGTGGCAGCTGGCTCCTGACACCCAGGAAAAAGCCAATCTGCTATTGGCACATGGGACCAGCACATTGCAACCTCCCCTTACACCATGTCCCATGCTCACAGGTGGCATCACATACTGGTGACAATTCTATTGGCCCCTTACTGGACCAAACTCAGTCCCGTGATGAGCCTCTCTCATGCTACCCTTAGCAGGGCCACACTCCGTCTGCCCCTTTCTTGGGCCTCAGTCACATGGCCCATCGCTGGGCCTCAGTCACACTGCCTACTCTGTATAACCCTTCAGGACCACCCAGGCTCCCTGCTCTATATAGCCCTTCAGGCTCCATCTCTTGAACTCTTGGTCCTGGCCCCTTCTAGCCCTTCAGACTGCCCAATTTGGGCCCTACTGTATGATGGGATGTCAGGCCTACTGCCCCACATGCTTGGCCGATTCTGGTCCCTGGCCCTGTCTGGCCTCAGGCATCTCAAAATCAGCCTATTGCCCACTTAGGCCTCAGGTGTCTGTCAACATGTGTAGACGCCAAGCCTGTCCCCTCTACAGGATAACCCAGCAGGTCACAAGAGCTGAGGCTTTACGGCATCTCATCCTTACCTTTCACTAAGGAGGAACTGGTGTGGCATTTCCTGGAGACTGCCCCACCACAGACAGCCGCACCGCACCATCCAGCCCCAGCAGGGTGCAGTTTCAGGTCTAACCCAGGACCACAAGGAACTTCATCCATCCCCACAGTTCCTAACCTAAACCTGCAGCTGTTCTGGGAGCTGCAGTCTGAAGGCTGAGTGACGTTGTTCCTCTGGCTCCCTAGATGTAACTACCAGCCTTGCTTCTAGGGTCTGGCTGAGGCTGCCCAGCCCTCCTCCAATCCAGTAGCCCCCTTTCAGAAATGTGACTATCTAATTGGGCCAAACTGCATTTGCCGGCTACTCAGAGCCTGCCTGAAACCCCTTCAAGTGGCAGGCACAACCTGTGCTTTGCCACACAGTTTCCACATGCGAGGTTCAGGAAACGTGCCAGGACAAGTTGGTGTCTATGTTCCCTCCTATTGTTGGCCAAGGTGGCGCTCTGAATTCTGTTGTTCATTCTGCTTCCTTCACAGTGGAGTGCCAAGATCACCTACCATGGGCTGTATCCATTAAGTCCAACCTGACAGACTGTATCTGCCGTTTAATGTAGTCCTTGTAGTGGACCTTGGGGTGGCCAAACTTTCTACTGCCTTTTTCAAATGTACTGTATAATACTCTCTTAGGCAGCTGATTGTTGTCCATATGTATGATGTGGCCAACCCAGGTCATTTGCCTCTGTGTTAGCATGGCTTCCACGCTTGGCATGGCTGCATGTCATAGTACTTTGTTGGAGGTGATTTTGCCAGACCATTTAATTCCCATTATGCTGTGTACGTGGCATTGTTGTAAGCAGTTAAGTTTTTTGATATGGTGATGAAAAAGGATGAAGGTCTGTAATAAGTCTAGGAGACAAGAGAGTACAACAGCTCTGTAAATTTGACAGTTTATAGACACTTTGACCCTCCATCTCATCCATAGTATTTTTTGTAGGCAACCAAAAACTGAGACAGCTGGCTTTAAGTGTGCTGAAAGTTCTTTGTCAATGCTGGTGTCATTGGTAACTGTGCTACCTAGGTAGCAAAAGGACTTGATATTATTTAATTGGTTGCCATTCAGTTTTATTTCTGGTGGGGATGGAAGTGATAGGTTTCTGCCAGGAAGTGGTTGGTACAGAACTTCGGTTTTCTTTACATTAATACGGAAGCCAAAAATGGATGCAGAATGGGCAAAGGAATTAATTAAATGCTGCAGTTCTCTTTCAGAAAAGATGACAAACACTGAGTCATCAACGTACAGTAGATCCTTTACCTCACTTTGTTGGGATTTGCTTTTAGCCTTGAATTGGCAGAAGTTTAGAAGTCTGCCATCAAATCGTGTTGTTGGGATGACGCCGGTAGTGGTAATACATGTGGCAACTTCTAGTACTCCAGCCAAGAACAGAGTAAATGTAGGAGCAAGCACACAGCCCTATTTAACCCCACGGGCTACAGGAAAGACATCAGATGAGTCAGCACCCACTGATACATGGGCCTAAATGCTGTCACGGAGGCAGCATATGAGGTTAATTAGTTTGCCTAGGCAGCTGAACTTTGCAGGAAGACACCAGAGAGCAGAGCGTCCAACAGAGCTAGACACCTTACTAAAGTTGATAAATGCAACATACAGGAACATTTGTTGTTTGGCAGCTTTCTCTGGCAACTGGTACAGGTTTCCCTCAATTTAAGTGGGTTCTGTATATGCAAATTGGCTTTTATGCAATGACCCTTTTTATACCCCAAATTCATTACATGCAAGGTAAATTCACTGTTACGCAATTGGCATAGGTGCCCCCTGTCCCCCAAAGCAGGTAAGTCTGTGGGGGGGAAGGGAAAGGGCCATGGGGCCAGGGCCCCACTTACCCCAGCCCCTGCTACAGCTGCTCTAGAGTGACTGACACCAGCTGCCTGTAGCCACTGGGCTGCACCATGCTCCGAGCCCCCCAGGGCTTTGCTTGTCCCCACTTACCCCATCTCCTGGGCTATGCTGTGCTGTAGTGCAGGCAGCTGGCATTAGCTGCTCCCGGGTTTGCTGCAGCAGGAGCTGGCATGAGTGGGGACAAGCAGGGTCCTGGGGGGTTCGGGGCACAGGGCAACCCAGCAGTTGCAGACAACTGGTGTCAGCTGCTCCTGGGGCCACTGCAGCAGGGGCTGGGGTGAGTGGAGAGAAGAGGAGGCCCAGGGCTGCAGCAGGGAGCAATGCGGCGGGAACTGTAAGTGGGTGTAGGGCGCAGGATGGGAGGGTGCTACATGCAGCCCAGGAGGGCTGTGGGGCTGCACTGTGCCCCCGGATCTGTGTGCGGGACAAGAGCAGGCTTCTGCTGCAGGCTGAGGCCAGCAGTGGCACTGGACTCTTCCCAGCACTGGAAGGGCAGGTTGGGGGAGCTACAGCAAATTTTAGGGTGGCAGCAGCCCCCCTCCCAGCACTGCCACCCATCTGGAGTGTCAGGGAGAGTTCGGTGCCACTGCCGGCACCAGGTTGCAGTGGCAGCCTGCTCCCATCTCGCACGCAGATCCGGGGGCACACGCCCCCTGGGAAGACCCGATGCAGCCCCCCATCCCACAACCCTCATGGGGTTTGCATAGCAACAAGATCCTCCCTTCCCTACCCCCATCCTGCACCTTGCACCCACTTACGGTTCCCTCTGCTTTGCTCCCTGCTGCAGCCCAGCACCCCTCCTCCCACTCCTTCCCTAGTTCCAGGCTTACTCCCTCCCCCCTCACTGTCATGGGAACATTTACCTATTTCTTACAGTGTAAACTTGGTTCCCTTTATGCGATTTCAATTTATGCACCATTTTCCAGGAACGCATGTACAGCATAGATCGAGGGAAACCTGTATAGGGTAAATATTATGTCAGCAGTGCTGCACAATGAATGAAAATCCCACTGGGATTCAGGGAGTACATGATCTGCAATAACCTGGAGCCTTTTCAGCAATAGCTTACCAATGGTCTTACCAGCAACCGAGAGGAGTGAAATGCCATGATAATTGCCACAGTCATGTCTCTCTCCTTTGCATTTGTAGATTGTTACAATTTTGGCATCTTTGAAATCCTAGGGCAGAATTCCCAGCAGAAAGTAAATAGGTCTAGCAAAGCTTTGTGACGTGTAGAACTAATGTATTTAAGCACTTTAGCTGGGATTTTGTCAGCTCCATCTACCTTTTTGTTTGCTAATGCCATAAGTGCATTCTTAGTCTCCTCCAGAGTTGGTGGATCTTTGAGTTCATATCAAACTGGCCTTTGCTTGACTGAATCTACTATTTGATCCTTTGTGCTCAACTCACAAATGAGGGTTGCAAAATGTTCTTTCCATCTTTCTAATACTATGCTGTGTTCAATCATGAGGGTGGTCCCATCAGTGGATAGGATTGCACAGGTATTGGTTCTTTGTGGTCCACAAATGGACTTTAACTCTTAAAAAAAACCTTGACTGTTATTAGTATTAGCAAGAGCTTGTAGTTCTGTTGCTTTGTTTCTCCACCAAGTGTCCTCCATCTCCTGCAGCTTTTTCTGCACTTCAGATTTTGATTTCTTGAAGACTTCTGCAGCCACAAGAGAGAAGGGATTGTTCAGTTTAACTTGGCACATGACTTGATGGGCCACAAGGAGTGCTTGAATATTGTTGTTGTTTGCATCAAAGAGGTCCACATTTTATTGGGTTGGACACCAAGTCCTTCTTTAGCTGTTGATTGCACTGCAGTACAAAAGGCCTCCCACCTTTCATCAACAGTTCTGCTTGCTCTTGCATTGGCACAGTTTGATAGTGCAGCATGAGTGGAAGTTGCTGACTGGGTTTTCCATTCTTCTGTGCAAATTTTTGAAATATTGACATGTCTGTTTGATTTTAGAGCAACTTTTTGTCTAGGAGTGTGAATCCTGACGTTCAGTTTAGTATGGATAATCAAGTGATCTGTACAGCATTATGCACCTTGTATAGCCCTAGTAATGTAAATCTCCCTCAGGTCTCTGTGATGAGTGATGACATAGTCTAGAAGGTACCATCATTTTGACCAGGGGTGCTGCCAAGAGTAGAACCACGTTTATGGCATGTTGAAAAAGGTATTCATAACAGCAAAATCAAACTTTGTGCAGAGTGTTAGGAGTAATTCTCCATTTGTGTTTAGAGACATATGTCCACATTTCCCCATGACACTGTTTCAAGTGGTGTAGTCACCTCCAGTGTGTGCAATGAAGTCACCCAGTAGCAGGATTTTATCATTGTTGGGTATATTTCTTAAAGTGTCACTCAACTGGCTGTAGAACTGAGTCTTCATTTCTTCGGGAGCAAATAGTATTGGGGCATAGCCCTTATTATTGCCAGAAGGTTGTTGTGGGACAGTGGTATCCACAATGCCATTAGGCACGTGAATATTGATACAGGTTGCTGTGGTAGTTTATTAGTGACGGAGTTTGCTATTGTGAGTTCTGTGCCATGTAGGTTGGTGTATTGGTCTGCCTTGTATTTTGACCAGTAGAAAGTATATTCTTTTCCTCTAAACACACTACTGGCATGTAGTCTTGTCTCAGATTATCTATTTGCTACCTGTGTAGCTCTTTTGCTACTAATGCAGTTCAATTTTCCTTTAAGTCAAGTAGCATATGAATGTTCCAGCATCCAATTACCAGTTTCTGTCCATTTTTGTGATTGTTTTTCCCACTTAAAAAGGAGATCCCACTGATCACGGGAAACCAGTCAGGAGTCAGTGAGAGGCCTTTTTTACCCCACTTTTATAAGGGGCTCCTCAGATTGAAGCAGGCAGGGCGTCCCTAAATAGGGCCTCCTGGTCACCTAAGTGGACCTCATGTTCCTGTCACCAAGTGAGTCATGCAACTGTCACACTTGGGCTGCTTGTGTGAAGATAGTTGGCTACCGGCTTCCAGCTTTTTGGGCCTATCAGCACTGACTAGGAAACTCTCATTACAAGTTTTTTGGTGAAGGGTTAGTGGATGTTGATTATGAAGTACTGGGAGGGTGGAAACTGTTGGTACCAGTAGATGTCTAAGCAAAATAGTTTAATGTGCAACCTGCAGTTCATACTAGCAGGATGCATGCTCTGGGATGCCACAATCTTTACCGAGCAGAGAGCCAAGGCTTGACAGCTGGAGAGTGCTGTGTCTTCCCCACAGTGCCTGCTAACTCCTCTATGTGGCTCCTGCCATTGTCCAAAGAGGATCCTCCGCCAGGCACCTGGAACTTAGTGGACATTGATCCATATTAGGAACCTTTCATCCATTTGAGCCCTAACAGCTCACCCTGCTGCCGATGAAAGGTGTGCACATAGATTCACCAGTCGCAGATACTGGATGTTTAACCCAGATGAGTACCTACAGGAAAGGTAGGGGTGGCCTAAGGGATGACTCCAGGATGAGGCTCTTGGTGGGGTTTCTCCTACCACTTATAATATTATGGAACTCAAAAAGTCACTCCCAGCTCAGGAGAGCACCTGGCAGTTCCACTTCTTCCTGTTTTCCTTCCTAAAGTTCAACGAGCTTTAATTCAAGCACCTCCACCGCCATTTTTAAGCCCATGGATGCTGAAACACGAGATGCAGGAGGCTGCTGGAGCACAGTAATTGCCATGCTCCAGCAGACTTGATTAATTGAGTCTGCTCTGACTCACTGGAATTCCAGCACATCAGATCCACCTCTCTGCTCATGTATAGGCACCCTTAGGCCAGGGCTGTCCAGCTTCTAAGCAGCTGAGGGCCAAGTGCCCCATGGGTCACATCAGCAATGGCTGCATGCCTGAAGGCTGCATCAGTGTGAGCTATGATCCCCTGGGGCTGCACACTGTATGGACATCCCCTTGTTCTTTGCACTGTATGGGTGTCCACCCCCACCCCCACTGCTACACAGCACCCCTCGCCAATCCACTGTCGTACACCTGCCCACCCCCTACCTCTGCACCACATGCCTGTGCCCAACTCCCCCACTATTGCACCTTGTACCTGCACAGGCACCTCCACCACTGCACCATATGCACTCCCCTCATGACTACACTCTTCACTCACACTACCCCAGGCTCACACTCAACCCTACAGGCTGAGCCAAGCCACGCTGCACTCCCCCCCCTCCCCATATTTTGTGACTGCCCTTGGAATTGGGAATTGGTGGTTGGATTCCTGACCCTGCCAGGGTCTGATCTCAAGAAGACAGAGGAGGTAGAGCTTTCTTCACTGTCACCTCATGCCTCTAGGGTGCTTCTATTGTGGGTCTCTGACATGCACCTCTTTAAGCTCAGCTGCACAAGTCCTGTGGGAAAGGGGACTTCATTTCATTCTTCTGTTTCTTGTGTATATTTTCTGCACTGAATGTGTACTAGGTTTCCCTGGGAGTTTGAATTTGGGGACCTGTATCAAAGAAACCCTGAGCATTTTCTTGAACAAAAGGACTAACTTTGTTGACTGGGAGCAGCAGCAGAAGTGATAAATTAAGTATAAGAACTAACCACTAGAGGAAGACAAATACTCAAATGTGCCTGGGGTAGACTAGAAATACTAATCTATAAAATTCTTATCTGAGTTCTAGTTCTGAATACTCGTGCAATTCGGATTATTCGACTGTGGGATTTTGGTTCAGCCTATCACAAATATTGGTCGAGTCAGGACTTGGTTTTGAAGTTCCCCAGATCTTGCAAGTGTTAGGGTTTTGTTTTCACCCCTCTAGTTTGAGAATATTTGGCACTTCATGGAGAAGCTGATGCCCGAACATGTAGAAATGAACTTTTCTTATTACCTGTCATGCCCTAGTCTCTCTGCTAACTGCAAAGCTACCCCCTCCTGCCTCTCTGATAACAAGCAGCTCTGCCAAGCCACATTAACTTGGCTTCACGTTTCCTAGCATGCATCTCCTATGGGACACACCGCCACATGATCATCTCACCATCACTGACAGATGAAGGTAAACACTTCAGGATAAGCAAGTCTAATGCTCTTTATTTGCACACCTATGAAAAAATCAAAGTCAACCATTCATCTCTTCTGTTGGGTAAACACAGAAACTAACTAGCCTCTGCTGCATGCTCTTCCCCTGAGGATTGTTTTCACAAGACTTCATGTGAGGATTTTTGTTGCTGATTTTGAAAACATTTTGAGGTTGAATTGCAAATGTGATGTCCTCATTTACAGCCTTTCCTGCACCATAAATCAAGGGCTATATAATTAAATGAAACAGATAGTCAAAGCCTTCACTAAGCTGTTTACCAAGCCCTGGAAGGGAGAAAGGGATTTTGTGGTTTTACAAAGGTCTTATATAAAGATCCACTTAGGCATGCAGTAGTAAAGGCTCTGCCCTGCCAGTATTAGTGTGTGATAAAAGTTAGTATATGCTAACTATCAGTGATGGCTGGCAGGTTGTGGGGTAATTTTCAAAGCACAAGTCCTGAAGCCCATTCTTCTAGCTGGAGAGCTGGACTAGATAATATTCTTCAGTAAGGAACATGACCTGTACAAATAACTTTTCGTTTTCTAGCTTTAAAAAAATACTGCTTCAGGCCTATGTGAAATGAAAACTTTATTTAAAGCTCTTTGAACAAAAAAAAGGGGTTTGGTTTGGTTTTGCATCCTCTTCAGGTTTTTCTAAACTTATTTTCAATAATTTATTCTATATATATAAAGGGTTTAGCCCATCTGTCTATGTGTCTATCTGCCCATAAGCTCTTGGGGGCATGGCTTCAGCCAGTGCCTGTCAAGAATGCCCATCAAGATTGATGGGTGGAGCGTGGCTCCAGCAGAGTGGGCCAGGCAGAGCAGACCAGGTGGCTGCAGAGCGGGGGAGAAAGGGAGGGAGGCTGGTGTAGGGCCAGATGTGGAGCAGAAGGTGCGGCACAGGCCTGGACGCAGAGCAGTGGTGGGGGCTGGCATGCGGCTACATGCAGAGTGGGGGGGGTGGCCCCGGGCTGGACATGGAGTGGTATGGAGGGAGTGGCACGTGGTTGGACGAAGAACAGCAGCAGTGCGGGGGCAATGGGGGTGGAGCACAGGGCAGGAGTGGAGCAGGGGGGCATGGGGCCAGACAAGGAGCGGCACAGGGAGGGGTACACAGCTGGATGCAGAGCAGCAGCAGTGTGGAGTGCTGGGGGAGCATGGGGTAGGGGTTGGTGCAGGGGGGGCACAAGGCCAGACGTGGAGTTGAGGGGGTGGCACAGGACAGGACACAGAGAGGGGGTTGTGGCACAGGGCCAGACATGGAGCAGGGGGCCGTGGCATGTGGCCTCATGTGGAGCAGTGGCAGCACCAGATGCTGGGTGGCGATGGCAAGCTTCCCCCTCCCCTGCTTCTGGGACCTGGCGGCAACACTCCGTGCCCATCCACCCCCCTCACCCCCTTCCCCATCATTCTTGACAGGCAATTCTCTTGAATTGAAATAAATTTCAGAAAGAAAGTGTTTCAGTTGGGGGAAACAAACAAATTCAGGGTTTTTTTTCAATGTATAATTCATCAAAATGGACATGAACTATTTTTAATGAAACCCACATTTATTCTTCATGATCTCTTCAGAGCTGGCCAAAAACACGTGCGCGTACACGTGTGTGTGTGCTCTGTGTGTGTGTGTGTGTGTGTGTCCAAGAGCCAATTAAATTCCAAATCCAATTGACCAAAACTCAGTAACTACATCTACAAAAATCCGTAAGTCATATAGCTTCACCCAGGCCAGCATCTTACATGCCAGACCCAGATACTCCCCATATCCAGGAAGACATCCTACATGCCAGTCCTAGGCCTAGAAGCCTGGGAGTTCAGATGTCCCCTGTCATGCTTGATCTTAGCCAAAAAGCTGAGAAGCAGAGGGATACATGTGAAATGTAAAAGAGACATCTTCTTTCTGGGAGGAGTGGTGTAAAGTGGTTGAGTTTTCTATTACTGGTTTAGGGGCATGTGTTTTTCTTTTTTGTCCACTTGGATAACTATTTTATAGTGTTTAAAGACTGCTTGTTCTAAGAGACGTAGCATCTAGTATGTCCATGGTCAGCGATGCAAGGTAAATGGTTAAAAAGGTACTATCTTCCATGACTTATGGATGCATTTGGCTGAATTCAGAGATGATAGCACAGCTCTCTGGGAAGAGACTTGGTTCAGGATAAGCTTGGGCTTTTCACTCTGTATTTGACCTTAGCTGAAAGTGTCCTGTTGTAGATACTGTCTTGTCCAGAAAGTGTCCACTGAGTATGGGATGATTAAAGTTGACTTGGGTGCCTCAGTGGAGCGCTGCTCACTGGGTTGATATTCAGTGTGGCTGAACTCATATTTGCCTGGTGAATCTCTTGGAGAAGATTCTGGCCTCCCACCCTGCCTCAGGTCTGAGCTGTTTGAATAAGGACATTGGGAAGGAGGCAACACAGCTTCATATAGTCCCATCACACCAGAACTGCATTCATTTCCCTGGTTTATCCATCCTTGGTGGGAATGCCCAGGAAGCAGTTGAGCTAGCAGCCAGCCTGCTGAGTAGGGGTGTGCAAAGCGGACCCTATTCAATTCAGATTCAGATATGGCCCGAATCAGAGGTAGTGATTTGATTAGTTGATTTGGATCACTGTCCCTGATTCGATTTGGCCAAATCCGAATCTAAAGGTTCAATACCAGTTCAGAGAATCAGAGATTCAGGCATTGACACAGCTTTAAAAGTTTTTTCTACATACCTTGAAGTAGCAGGCACAGCTCGTGATCGCTACGATGCTGGGGCACATGAAGCATCTCACAGGAGTGCAGGCGGGCCCTCCACATGCTCAGTGGTGAACCCGGAAGTGGCCCGGAAGTACTTCTTGTGCACTTCCGAGTCTGCCGGAGAGTGCACTGGGAGGCCCCCACGACCCAGGAAGCGCCAGTCACTGAGCCAGAGAGGGTGCAGGGCACCCCCCCCCCACTCCCCGGCAGACCTGGAAGTTTCATAGTTTCTAGGGTCAGAAGAGACCTGAACAGATCATCAAGTCCAACCCCCCTGCCCTGGGCAGGAACGAGTGCTGGGATCGTAATACCCCAGCCAGATAGCTATCCAACCTCCTCTTGAAGACCTGCAAGGTAGGGGAGCACCACCCTCCTTGGGAGCCCATTCAGAGCCTGGCCATAAAGTAATGCCTCCTGATATCAAGCCTGAATCTGCTTTCAATCAACTGTGGCTGTTATTCCTTGTTATCCCAGATGGTGCCCGAGGGAACAAAGCTTCACCTATTTTCTGCTGGTCCCCCCTGGTAAGTTTATAGATGGCTACCAGATCCCCTTTCGGTCTCCTCTAGTGGAGGCTGAATAGATTCAGGCCCTTTAGTTTATCTTTGTAGGGCCTGGCCTTCTGCCCCCTAACTATGTGAGTGGCCCTCCTCTGGACCCTCTCGAGGTTAGCCATATCCCTCTTGAAGTGAGGTGCCCAGAACTGGGCACAGTACTCCAAGTGCAGCCTGACCAGCACCGCATAGAGGGGAAGGGTCACCTCCCTGGACCTGCTTGTGATGCATCTGTAGTTGCACAACAAGGTGAGGTCAGCTTTACTAACAGCTTCCTCACTTTGGCGGCTCATGTCCATCTTGGTGTCAGCAATGACTCCAAGATCCCTTTCTGCCACTGTGTTGTTGAGAAGGGAGTTCCCCAGCCTATAGGCTTCTCCCTAGGTGCAGCACCTTGCACTTGGCTGCGTTGAATTCCATCCTATTCTCATCCATCCACCTCTGTAACCTGTCTAGATCTAGTTGGATTCTATCCCTCCCCTCCAGTGCGCCCACCGCACACCACAACTTGGTGTCATCAGCGAATTTGGACAGCGTGCTTTCTACGCCCACCTCCAAGTCACTGATAAAGATGTTGAATAGCACAGGCCCAAGGACCAAGTCCTGGGGAACTCCACTGCTCACATCCCTCCAGGTCAAGAACGACCCATCCACCACTACTCTCTGGGTATGACCATCAAGCCAACCTACCACCCATCTGACTGTGTAGGCATCCATGCCACAGTCACCTAGTTTTTTTTATGAGAATGGGGTGAGAAATAGTGTCAAAGGCTTTCTTGAAGTCCAGGTAGATGACATCCTCCTCAACACCCGCGCCCAAGGACTTTGTGACGGGGTTGTAAAAGGAAACAAGGTTAGTTAGGCAGGATCTGCCTGCAATGAACCCACGTTGGTTGCCCTTGAGCATTACCTCCCATGCTGGGCCCCTGCAGATATGTTCCTTGATAATTTGCTTGAAGTGCTTCTGGTCCACTTATGGGTCTGCTGCTGAGTGCAGTGGGGAGCCTCCCACGCTCCTGTGGGACACTCCATGTGCCCCAGCATCGCAGCATTCATGAGTCCCTGCTACCTAGAGGTATGTAGAAAAACATTTAAAGCTGTCTCTATGTCCAAATCTTTCTGAAATTCTCTGAATTGATTCGGAGGATTCCAATTCAATTCAGAGAGATTAAAGGGTCCTCTGATTCAATTTGGATTAAGAGATTCGGCCACCGAATCGGGCCAAATCTCCACTGAATCGAATCAGGACCTGAAGCTTCGCACAGCCCTACTGCTGAGGTTGGTCAAGCTGCTTGTTCTGTGTGCAGGTCTGGCTTCTCCATCTGTTTTTGCTGCAGTTCAGGTAGCTGGTTTTAGCCAGAACAGTGAGAGATGATTTGGGAGCAGACTGCCTATTGGGTCAGTTCTGCCCCTGTGCCTCAAATCAGCACTAAAGGCCTGTATTTTTTTAATAACAGACCTACTTAAGGGGCATGAGGGATGTCCTTAGACCATTCAAACTTGCTCCATATAGTGTTGTCTGTCACTGTCACCCTGAGCCTGGACTTGTTACCCTTTCAGGTCACTACAGGTGGTTTATCACTCTTTCTTCATCTATTTGAAGACTTTCTCTAGCCATGTATTCTATTTTTTATGCAGATAGCGCACCCGCATGGCAACAGAATGGGCTCTCCAGGCTGGGTCCAAGGTGCAGCAAGGTGTAAATTCCAGGTGCCTGGCCTGCAGATAGGAGCCTACATCCCAAGACTAGGTGCCGGGGCCCCCTATTCAGTGCAGAAGTAGAGAACAATACCTCTAAATGGAAATCCAGAAAGCTCAAATGCTGAACAGGGGCCACCCAGCACTAGACAGTGGGCTCGTATACATGTGCAATTAATGTGAAGCGATAAATTCCAGAATTACCAGGTGCACCATTCCCAGGCATACCACCCAGAACTGCAGCACATTGAGCCAGGTCAGACCAGCTCCAGTTGGCAGGGGGCAGTCAGCCTTCCAGCCTGGCCCTGCTCCCCCTGGCTCAAAGTGTTGAGGAGGGGCTGGTTGGAGCACAAGTCTGTTTCAGTGTGGGACTAGCTGGCAGGCACATGCACTGCTTCTGAGTTTTTTACCCCGCAGCAGGAAGTTGCTATTCTGCTATGGAGTAAATTAGTTTACTGCAACCTAATAGGGGCATATGTTTAGATGCTGAGACATTTACTGCACAGCTAATTAGTCTACTGAGCAGTAAATGTCTCGTGTAGATGTATCCAGTGAGAAATAATGAGCATGAGGGTGTGTCTGAACTCCTGTTGCCTTCTGGAGCATAGTCTCCATAAAACAATGATTCAATTGTTTCAATTGGTATGTCGGTCCCCCCAAGATCCAGAGCACCAAGTTCATTCCTGAGCATAGGTATTTATGAGTGTTCTTTGAAAAAACTGAAAGGAGCTGGTGGTGGCCCCACATTTGTTTAGCAGTGGCAAGAGCACTCACTGAGGAAGAGGGATGCCTAGGTTTCAAACTGCCCTGAGCCAAAGGGCATTCAAACCCCAGAACAGTGCCCTGACCACCAGTCTGTGACATAGCCTAAGTGGGTTGTGGACATCCTTCACAATCCCTTTTGAAGCTGGGCTAGTGGACAGGCAAGGGGCAAAACTCTTTAGTCTAGTCATTTTGGCCCTTGAGGAGAGCGGAGATATGGGTTCCACTCCCTGTTCTGTTGATGGTTTATACCCTTTAAATTAAAGTCATTGGATTAAAAATGAAGCCAGAAACAATCAAGGGAAGAAGTAGCAGGACAGTGTGGGAGTCTTGTAGACCTGAGATGGCAGTAGGCAGACAATGACTGATTCTCCTCTCCTGGAAGCCTGGAGGAGAGCAGGCTTTCAGTCCAGAAAGTGTGGTGACACTGGTACCAGCAAGCATGAATAGTTTGGTCCACTTACGGGCAACAGGGGTGGGGCTAACTCCATGCAGAGGCTACAGAGGAGACGGATGGAGTAGCCGGGCATTCAGTGGGTCCTAGTTCTTTAGTGTCTCAGGGAAGGGGTGAATCTGAAGCTGGAACACTTCCCTCTTTGTCCTGGACTGATCAGAAGCCAAATCCAAATACTACATTTACCAAAATACCACAGCACTCATTTCACACTGCACATTTTCTGTGTTCATCTTTCACTGGCACTGGGAGGCAATGAGGCCTCTTAAGCCTAATTGCTCAGACTGCAAAGCCTGCAGGTGGTGATGCAAAGGTGCGGAGCTTTGGGATGGGCAGGAGTCAAAAAAGAAACTGAAAATTTGATACCAACAGAAGAAGTAGTAAACGCAGCCTTGGGAGGATGCATTGTCACTTATTCCTGTTTTTAGGTGTCCATTTAATGCTGTCTTGAATCTATATTATGCTGTTTAGGTGCTGCTTCTTTTGGGAGGCTGAGCAGCTCAAGAGTACAAGAGAGCCTGATGGGCATGGGGCACCTCAGAGGCCCTAGTATAAGAGTCACAGAGAAACTTGGACCTGGTTTTTGAGCCACAAGTGGCTTTTCAACTTATCACCTGCACATTGTGGTACATATGATGGGGTGGGGGAGCAGTTACTGCATGCATTGCATCTTGCTGTCCTGAAATCATGAATAATTCAATGTATGCTATGAACTACACACAAGTTAACAGATACACTATGGTTTGTGAAGGGGGCACTTAGCAGAGTCCCCAGAGGGTGCAAATGTTGTGGCTTCCTCGTTAGTACTGGCAGCTCATGTGGGTCCTGAGGCAGTCAGGACTGAGTGCTACTGATCCATACCATTGAGGCTGTATTTAGAGTGGCCTTCAGGCCCCAACTGAGCTGTCTGTTTTTGCTCAGCCCCGCATATGTGCAGGTGCTTAAAGTTAACCATGTGCTCTCATGCTTCAGTGAATAGTGATGAACTGAAGTACATGCTTAAGAGCTTTGTAGAATTTGTGCCTAAGTACCTGTCTGGTAGCATGAGGCTAAGAATGGGCAAGCTATAAAGGCTGTCAGCAAGAACAAAACATTAAAGCAGTAGGAGGGGGAGCTGGATGTTGGCACTGATGTTTTAAGAAAAAATAAAACAGATAAATTTTCAGCTTGAATATGGACTATGCAGGGTTACATTCAGCCTATCAAGTTTGTAAGGGTGTAGAATACAAGGTGAAGAACCATCACTTACTTGCTTATTTTTAGAAGGAAGAGCCATTAAACCATCCTTCTTAACCCTGTTTTAGTAGGCATAAAGAGGCAACAAGGTATGGATGGCTGGACCCAAAAACATATCTGAGGTAGGCTAGTGGAGTATAGCAGTAATCGGTGGGAGGGATGGGTAAGCAGCCAGCAGAGTCACAGGAAAGTAATCTTACTAGCTGCTGCACAAATGTTTCTGTGGTTTGGTGGCTGATCACCTCAAAATTGGAAGATCTTTTTGGATTGACATAGAAGGGAATGAATGTAGTATTTTAATCCTGAGGTCAATTGATCCCTTTTAACATTAGGCCAATTTGAAAACAAAAACATTTCTACTTTTTTAAAAGAAACTTCTTGAAATGAAAAGATCAAAATGAAATATTTTTGCTTTCTTGCTTTCCCCTCTGCTTTCATTCTGGTGGAAATATATAGGCCACAGTTTCAAGTAGTTTCAGTCCCCCTCACATCTTAACATTTCTGGAAAATTTATTATTCACAGACACGGAAAAAAAAAAGGTTCACCATGTTTTTATAGACAAAGATATGGAGTCATTGTGTGACTCATCTCAAGATCAATTACACTGTGCTGAAAATCAAAGGATTACATCTTGTCCCAGCCCTGACCTCCACAGAACCAAGAGTCCATCACCTGAAAAGCCTCATCCATGTGGTAATTTAACATCCCCTGAAGAGGGTGGCCATTGCTGTAGGGTATGGTGGAGCATAGGAAAGCAGTTCCTAAAATGATAGTCCAGAGAGCCATCTAAAGATGGGAGCCAGGCTTTGAAATGTGTCCCTATTCATCAGCATCCAAAATGGAGCACTGGTGCAGTGGGCTGTCATTTCTTTCCTCCCTCCCTCCACATTATGAAGGGGGCAGGTTGCGGTCTGTAGTTGACTTATCTGGAGTTTCTGGGTGACCGCTGTAGTCAATAGCAGGTGCGGTGTAGTCTAGACACTAGCCTTCCCAACACAGTCTCAGAGAAACTTGAAATAGGAGAACACAATGTCATATAGGGCGCTTGTACACATGATGGAAATTGGCCATCGTTGCGGTTTAACTGCATCACGCTGTACACGAGGAGTTCTTTTTACCATTTAAATGAGTTTGCTATGTTGCATACTAAACCACATCCACGTGTAGTTTAGTTTGCAACTTAGCTATTTGTAACACTGCAGACTTTGACGGCTTACCCTTCCAGCATGGAAGAAGTGGGCTGAAGGCAGAAGCGACAAGGGGCCTGATCCTTCTTTTTTTCTTTGCAGAGCCTGCTCACGTCTCCCATGGCCAGGGGAGTGAGCTCTCAGTGGGCCAAGCATCCCCTGAGCTGCAGAGGGTCCCAGTCCTTCCTTCTACAGTAGCAGCACCCCTAGGGGAACCCAGGCAGGCAGCTAGTGGGCTCAGGGAACAGTTGGATTGGGCTGAGTGCTGTCTGCAAGCTGGGGCAGCACCCACCTGCTAGCCACCCCCTCGGGTAGCCCCAGGAGGTGCTGCCACCATGGGGGGAAGGTCCAGGACCCCCCTCAGCACAAGGCCTACTGGCAGCTCTCCCCCCAGCTCCGGGAGAGGCAGGCAGGCTCCACAGACAAAAAAAGGGATCAGGCCCCTTGCCTGAGTTGGATCCAGCAGGTGCTGTCTGAGAGCTGGGACAGCACCCACACAGCTAGCACCCTGCCAGGGTAGTACTGGGGAGTGCTGCCACTGTGGAGGGAAGGATCTGGCCCCGCCCCCTGCAGCTCAGGGGCTGCACGGCCTAGTGGCAGCTCACACAGAGAGGCTCTGCTGAGGAAAAAATAAAGCAGCGAGGGACCCGATCTTTTTTTATTTTCCCCGCCTACCCGCTTCTCATGTGGCTGGGGGGTGAGCTGCCAGCAGGCCGTGAGCTGCGGGGGGCCTCCATGGTGGTGGTGCTCCCTGGGTGGCACCCACCCACTAGCAGCCCACCCAGGCAGCCCCAGGGGATGCTGCTGCTATGGAGGGAAGGACCAGGACCCCCCGATAGCTCGGGAGCCACTTGGCCCACCAGGAGCTCACCGACCAGCCATGAGAGATATGGGCAGGCTCCGCAAAAAAAAAGAAAAAGAAAAAAAGAGCAGGCCCCTCACCAAGATAGTGATGGAAACCCCTAAATTGAAACGGTGGGTTTTTAATCATTGCAATTAAAAACTGACTTTTTCAACATAGGTGACTAACCCCCATCATGTGTACAAGCAGCCATGAAACAGGAAAAATGCTTATAAAACAGGAGAAAACACAAAACAGAAGCCTACTAAACAATATTCCAGACACTTGTTTGCTAAGTGCCTGCCCAAATAAGTTTTTACATCACTTCTGAAAGATGTCCAGGCATAGGCTATGGGAGGCTCAATAGGGAAGGAGTTCTAGAGCTAGGAGATGAGTGCTATGATCTCCCACACATTTGTGTCAAGCGCATTGATAGTACTTGCAAGAGGCTGCTCTCAGCTGACCTTAGGGGTCCTGATGGAGAGTAACGGGGATGGCAGTCCCTTAAGTATGTCAGTCCCAGACCGTTCCTCAGCTTGTCTGTGGCAATAAACCTGACTTTTCTCTACTGAGCTCATATATCCAATACACAGGATGAGAGGCAGAACAGGAGCATATTCTCATACATGCAGTGAGCAAACCCAAGTGAGATTCTGCTTTGCTACATCTTATATTCACAAATGGCCTCTGCCCCCACTAGTGAAACCCTTTTTGCCTCAGATCATTCTTCTGTGTAGAACACCTTGCTGTTAAAGGTCTGTCTTCAGGGGAGAAGAAGGGAAAGGGATATTGGAGGTAGGAGAATCTTCTTAGGTAAGCACTGAGGCAGGAAGTACAAACACAAATGCAAGACCTTCTGCTTAACACATTCACTGAGCCAGAAAATAAACAAAGTAACTGGAGGTGGAGCGGGGTGACCAGGGCAACACTGGGTACCAATTTTGCTGGGGGGAGGTTGGGGGTTGTGAAAAAGCAGCTCTTGCCACAGCGGCAGCTGATCACATCACCACAGTCACCATGGCAGGAGCTGGCTCTTCCCCAGGTATAGAGCTGTGCTGCTGTCTCTCTCCTATCCACCCAGGTTCCCAGGGCAAATAAGCCTGACCGAGTCCAACAGTGGAATTTTGCATTGTGGGGCCTGTCAGATACAAAATACCAGTTTAAAATATTTCTCTGGAAGAATTTACAATGCACTTGCCTTTCAAGAATTTAAACACCCTTGGGAGGTCTCTTCTCTGGTAATAACAGTGGGTTGCATGCTTTTCTGCCTCTCTTGCCCAAGTGCACTGGACCCATCAGAGGCCTTTGCATCCTTACATTCTCCTTCCCACAAGCTTCACAGATACACCCCTCCTGTCTGCCCCTCTTTCAGATCCTTCCAACAACTTCACCCCTCCTGCTAGTGCCTCTGTGCTTCCCTGTCCCCTTACACCAGAGGTATTGGCAAATCACTACCATAAAGAGGGAGAAAGTAAACTTCAAGCATGAGGACTTTTACTTTCAGTTTGCGATCAGCAGAAGAAAGGTGCTGTCTTGCTAGCACTGTGGGCTCTCCACATTTTCCATGCTGCAACCCCAAACTGCAATAGGAAGCATTTTCAAGTTTTCCCTCTCCCAAAGTTTTGGGCTCCTCCACCTTCTAGAAATACAAAATGGGTTTCTGCACCACACCTGGGTCTGTTTGGGCCCTCCCACCTCCCCCAGAGCATGCTGACCTCCAGAGCCGAGGTCCTGTGCTTGGAAGAACAGAACATTTGCAGAGTGACATTGTCTCAGCACAGAAGCCTGACAGCCCATCCAGTAAGGTGCTGAATGACTTTTGTAGCACTGAGCACCCTCTGCCCCCTCTGAGTGATGCTGGAGTCTTCAAGCTGCAGCATGTCACCTTGCAGAATAGAGCCCAAAGGATGAAACCAGCCTTTCCTTGCTCCATTTCATTCATTGTAAGTGTAACACTCATCAGAAATGAAATGCTAATTTACAGCCTTGAAAAGTGATTAGTCTGTGGAACAATAGAAATGATGCTGCCTTGTCAAAGACAATGATTGATAAACTCCATTAAAACTGTGCAGTTCAATACTGACGGTAATAAAAATGTCTACTTTATGCTGTGTGACTACATTCCCACGCTCAGCTGATAAAACAGCTCCCCCTGCTGAACCTCCTGCAGCAGCCGTTATTATATATCAACAGGGATCAAGGTTCTTGGCTAAAGCACAGCTTTATAAGAAACGTTCAAGCAAATAAAATATGGTTAACTGAGGCCAGATGAGATGGCGCCTGTGTGTGGAGAGGACCTGTTGTGTCTCCACTTGCACTGTGTCTTGGATGTTGGCTAGAGGCATACATGGTTTGCTATGCATCACACATTACTCCAGATCGTTCTTATTAACTTTACGCTGTAGATCACAAATTATCCAGAAAGACCAGACAAGTGTTTTCACTTGCGGACAGAGATGATGATGATTATCATCAGTGGGGACAATGCTCCCTTGCTTTGCAAGGTTCTGTAAGGACTACTCTTTGGATTGTGAGGAGCTTACTATTATAAAGAGGGCCACATGCTACCTAAACAGGTCAGACCCACAGGATCCAAGGCAGTGTCTTGTTAGAAAAACTGTTATAACTTCAGTAGTTCTTGTTACAGGTGCAAAGAGAAGACCAGTTGTGCATCTACTTTAATGTCAATGAGTTCCAATGGGTGGCCACAAAAGGGTATGCAGCTGGAAACATGTGTGTTTTTATATTAACCTGCTAAATGGTCTGTATTATAAAATAACTGGGTAGAAAGTTGCACATCACCCTTAACCCAAGACACCCATCCAATGGGAGAGGCTTTAAAACAAAAATGAAAAAGAGATAAGAAATTGTGTCATCTTTGCTCCCTTTAGCCAAAAAAAAACCTTGGGTAAACTAGGAGAAATTTGGAATTTCCATCCCATGGAAAAAGTTACATTGAAGTGAAACATTTCTACATTGCTAAAATCAAAATATTTTTGGTTACTTAAAAGGGAAATGCAGAAGGCAGGGTAGAGATGCAGCTTATAGACTAAGTGAACCAGAGAGAAATGAAATGGCTCAAGTCAGTTCTATATTAAACTGGTAACCTGGTGAAGAAAAGAAAGAAAAACCACACAAGCCCCTCATCACCTAGCCTGGACTACCTGGCAAGGAAGAAACAAGCTTCTGATGGAAGGACACCTCTCACAGAGGGCAGCAAGCAAGGGGAATTGACATTATGCATGGTGGAGGTCTCTAAGAACAAATATAGTACATAAAGTAATACTGGTGGAGAAAATTTGATACTAAAGAAGGAGGTAGAAAGAAGAGGTGAGCATCTGTAGTACTTAGGCCAATGGAAGTTTAGTTAAGCCTACCATTTCTTCTGTTCTAGGGGCTGTCATAGAGTGCGGCTGGCTTGCTTGAATACTACTAGACAGGATACAGCCTTATCCCACCAGCTTCCTTCAGTCATCAGCAGGTCATTTGGTGGTGACAGAGGCTCATGTTAGCAGACCATAACCATGGGATCTAAATTCCACTACGTGCAAGGAATGATACCATGGCAGAAGACTGTCGTCTGTCATTAGTGGCTCTTTGCCCACAGTGGAGGCCTGTTCCGAAGCACATTTACCCCAGCTGTCTGTTTCTTCTTCCCCCACCAAGATTCAGCTCTGTAACATACACCCTACAGAAGAGGGAGATGGATCATGCAACTAGTTGTCTAGGCACTGGCATCCAGACAATTATGTATCTCTCTTCTAATTTTACTCAGTGGAAGCTATTGAGAACCAAATCTTGCTTTGTTCGACAGTTGTCTCTAGGATATTTAAATGCCACTGCAATTCTTTTATGCTAAATGAAACTCACTAAGGACTGGCCTCACTTTGGACACTATTCAATTTCTTTTGGAATCCCTGAGAGTTGGACTCAGACTCTTTGAGTTGTCAGGGGCTGGAGACATTGTGGAGACAGTATGTATGGCAGACTGTCTGTTGAAACAACCTATAGTTAGAGGCTTGGTGGTTGCAGGGAAGGGGTAGTGGTAAGTGGAAGCAACACTCAGGCTTCTTTCCCTGGCAAGTTTACAAGATGTTCTAATGTTTTACTAGATTTACTTAGGCAGGGTCAAAATTTATGACACAAGCCCCTTCAAATGCTTTGAAATAGAAACCATTCCTATAGTCCTGGTTTCCCTGTTTTTATCATGGCTTAGTCCTTGTAACAGGCGCTGCCCCAGACGCTCAAAGGGGCTCCAGTCAGAATACGAGAAATATTCAGACCGTTAAAAACAACCTCTTTGGTTTCACTAGCACACAGGGGCTTGAGAATGAGGGCCTCATTCTTGGGGAATGAGCAAGGTCTGCCTAGATTGACATCACTGGCTAGCACCTTTTGTGACAAACAATTTTTAACATGTTTTAAAGGCATTAGGTAATTCCCCGCCCCCCACTCCTATGTACAGTGGCTTACATTACTGATTTATGAGGCTTAATTCCTGATTTAGCACAAATAAAAGAGAAGAAATCAGGTGATAATTTCTATAGGTCTTTAACAAAGAAGGGAAGATGTTTGATCTTATGTTTAAAGCATTGGAAAGGGACCCCAGAAGTTAGGTTTCCATTCCCAGTTCTGTTAAAGGCTCCCTATCAGTTGCTTGGGGTGTGTCACTTAGAGTGCAAACAGAAGTGACACTTCTAACCCAATCTGGCCACAGAAAGCAGTTTATAGCCATGAATAAACACAAGTGCATGGCTGCAGACAGATTAAAAAATGGCCAGTCAGGTGAAAATCTGACCCCACATTGCAAGAACAGGCAAATGAAGATGTTTCAAAACAGAGCATCTTCTGTAACTTGTGTCTCCCTGACTGCCAGCCTTGAGTTCTTTCCAGAATAGGAGAGGGGGAAAGGAAGCAAAGGGAGTTTGGTCTGGGGGGGGTTCAGCCCCCTGAGGGGTGGAGTGGGTATATTGCAGCTTTCCTGAGGTTGAGGGGTTTCAATTCACCCACCCCACCCTCCAATTCCAGCTAGGGTAACCCTAAAGCGAGCTCCTTTTACTCTCTTTTCCCTCTCCCATTCTGAAAATTTTGCAGCCTAGCAGGGAGAAGGGGAGGTTGCTGGGGGAAACTGGCTGCAGGCTGGCAGCCAGCAGCTAGATTCCCCTCCTCCCTGGAACCAACAGTGAATTTCTGTTTGTTCCATGGCACTTCCTCCAGAGTGTTCTCAGTGACAGCAGGGGGCTGCACTTCTGTCTGCACCCTTAATTCTTTTATATCTCAGTACTCCATCTGTAGGAGGCAGGCCCATAGCTTCACACATCTTCCCTTCTTGGCAGGGAAGCGTACTGCCACATAGAGAGACCATATCATCATAGAGTATGCGATAGTGTAGATCAGGGGTTTTCAACTTTTTTAGTAGGTGTAACCCCAGCGGCAAGATGCAGACAGGGGAGTTGGGGGGACAGTGGCGCACAGCCAGATGTGGAGCCAGGGGGCTGGCATACAGCTGGATGCAGAGTGGCTGCAGTGTGAGGTGGTGGGAAGTGGCGGTGGCTGCCACATGCAAGCTTCCCCCCCCGCCACCACCTGTGTCCAGCCACCCAGGCAGTGCCTGCACAGGCCACAGAGTGGCACCGCTGTCCTCTCTCCCCATCCCTGCCCACCCACGCATAGCCCCTAGGGCCCCCCCCAAGTACCCCCAGGGGTATGCATACTCTCAGTTGACAACCTTTGGTATAGATACACATCTTGACTGTCAGTGCTTAGGGACAGAAGTTATACATTAACCAGTTTAAGTGATGAGAAACTGGTAACCTGTAACAAAACACAAGCTCAGTGCGCATAAGCCAGTTTCAAAATGGCTGAAACTGGTTTAAGATAAACCTACACCTGGTTGAAAGTAGTATCAGACTTAACTAATTTGGGTCAAACCTGTTTATGAAACTTCTGTCCCAGACCCCTTCCTCGTTCAAGTTAAATCCCAGAATCCCAGCATGCTTTCCAGGCTTGGGCTGGGCTGTGCTGTCTACTCCAGAGAGCAGGGATGGCCCCACCCCTCTGCTCCCTAGCTGGAGCAGTGAGGGCTGGTTGACAAAGGGGTGGGGGACAAGCCTGGCTGGGAATGCAGCCCAGTCTATGGGGGCAGGGGACTGCTCTCCACCAGGCAAACCCCAGCTGGGGTCTGAGGCCAGAGAAGGGGGTTAAGCACCCCTTCCCCCCACTCAAACTTACTGCTGACTTCAATTGTGGACTACAAATCCCAGAGGCACTGGAAGCAGGAAGAGGACGTGATGAAGAACCCTGCAGAATCCTGCTGCTGTAATTCTGGGCTACAAATCCTAGAGACCTTGGGGGCAGCAAGAAGGGGAAGTGAGCATACATCCAGAGAGTCATGCTCTAGTGGCCTCACCTGACTTCTGGCCTGAGCCACTGCAGCCATGTGGCTGTATTTCCTGAATAAAGGTAAATGTCTGTTCGCTTTTGTTTCAATTTAATCTGTGCATCTTAAATTAACCTGCAAATATTAAATCATTTCAGCATCAGGCTTTTTTACTGTACTTAGCCAGTGAGAACAGGCACCATCCTCTTAACATAGCCTCAGCAGAGTATCGCTCCCATAGAAGCCAAATCTCATCTGGCACAAGTGGTCCTTTCCAGGGTCTTGGAGATGGAGATGCCAGGTTTCTTCTAAACTGTCTCCTGCTATTCTCTCTTCTTGCACAGAGATCATAGACTCATCTTAACAGCCAGGATATCCCTGCATTTTTACCTTCTGTAGCCACTATGCAGTTGATCTACAAGACTTCATCTTAGGCTCAAGTTCTTTTGGAAATTGGATACCTACAGAAGTTCCTTTGAAAATCCCAACCCAACTCTCATAGAAATGCAATGGGATTTTTGACTCCTAAATTACTTGGGCATAAGAAATGCTTTCAAAGGTGCATGTCTGTAGGCAGGTAAAAAAGTGGCCTCATATCCCAGGTGCTATATCCCCAACAGCTGCCAAACATATTTGTACGCTATTACTGTATTTATAACTTGTGTGGAGGTCTAGGGGTGAAGGTACCCTCAGCTCAAATATTCCAGCTGAGACTTAGGAGTCACTAGATAGGAGCTTTTCTAAGGAGTTGGTATTGTACTTCATCATCCAGATTTGGAGAAAGAGGTGTGGGTGTTTGTACAAATCCTTCTAATGCAGTGGTATCCAACCTTTTTCAGTCTATCACTTTTGGAATGTAGAAGCAAACCAAGATCTACCCCTTGCCCCCAGCAGGTAAGTCTGTGGTGAGGAAGGGGGGCAGATCATGGCAGAGGGAGAAAAAATATTTGGGAGTGCGCCTTCCCAGCAGGTAAGTCTGTGGGGGAAGGGGTAGGGGGAAAGGGCTGTCATGGGGGGGCAGGGCAGAGCACATCAAGGCCCTACCCCTATTCCCGACTTCCTCTCTCACCACTGGGTCCTTGATCTGCCCCCCCCACCACAACAGTGATGAGGGAGAGAGTTGGGCTGGACCAGGGGCAGGCCCTGAAGCTGGAGCAGGGTGGAACAGAGTCACAAGTGGCTTGTCCAGGGGGAACAGGGAGGGAGGGCACGTGTAGCCTCACTCCCAGTGCCCCAAAAGCTTCACATGGGGTGGGATGGGGTTCGCTGCAGCTGCGGGCTGGGACTGATCTCTTCCCAGTGTGGGAGCTGGGCCAGTGGGAAGAGCCCAGCCCATGGCTGTGGCACTGGGAGTGGGGCTACGGGGGGGGAGGGTTAAGCCCCACAACCCCTCCTCCCATCCCAAGTACAGCACAGTCCCCCAGCCCCAGTCCACAATGGCAGCTGCCCCACCCCATGCAGATCCTGTGCACTCCCCATGCATGGCCCCCATGCCCTCGAGGGTGGGGATGGGAATGGAGAAGGGAAGGCTGTGCCAGGGTGTTCCTGGCTGTGCTGCGCTTGGAACAGGCAATGGCGGTGCTGGGATGGGGAGTTGGGGGGCTACAGCAAATTTTCAAGAGGCTGCAGCCCTCCTTCCCCACCACCGTGGCCCTGCTCCCAGCCCCACCACCACAGGCCAGGCGCTTCCCAGTGGTCCAGCCCACCCACTGGGAAGAACCCAGCCCCAGCCCATAGCTGCAGCCTGCACCACCCTATGTGCAGATCCGGGAGCATGCACCCTCTGTGCCCTCCTGGAGTGTGTGCCGCCCCACCCCATGCACCCCAGATGAGCCACTCATGGCTCTGTCCTACCCCAGTCTGCCTCTGCAGCAGCCCCACTCCCTCCCTCACCACTGCTGCAGCCACCCATGCTGCCCTGCATGTGGAAGGGCATGTGCCCCCCACCCCAATCTGTGCACAGGGTGAGGTAGTTACCGCTGGACACTGGGCTTTGCTTCCTGAGCCCCAAGCTGCAGGGTCTTCCATTGTCAGCTCCCTCTGTGCAAAAATGAAGTTTATTTCATACCTATGGGGACTTTTTACCATCTTGTACCATCTATACTTTTCCCAGAGCCTGACAAAGGGACTTTGATCTTGAAAGCTTGCAGAAAAGGACAATTTTCTTGTGATTTCACAGTTAGGACTGTGGGACTGTTTGTGGCTTTGCCAGTGTGGGAAATTCAGGTAAGAAGGGGGCATGGGGAGGCAGGGGAGGACCACAGGGATCACCCCAGTTCTTGAGGCCAGCCAGCTGCTGCTGACCCCCACAGTCTGGCCACGCTACTGGGAGGTGGTGGGCAAGTGGGAAAACAGTGGTGAAGGTGGAAGTGAGTGGGAGTGTGGGGCCTGTGCCAGTGATGCTGGGGCCCAGAGTGGAGTGGTAGGAGAATGGGCTGGCAGGGGTCTCTGGAGCTGGGCCGGTAGTGGAGCAGCTGCTGGGCAGCACAGAGGTGGCAGTGAAGCCATCACACCACAGCCCAGTGCAGCATGGGCTCCAGGCAGGCAGCCACAGCAAACACTACCTGGTGGCGGCGAGTGGGGGGTGCTGCTTTCCTCTGCACTGAGCAGCAGCTTCTGGGAAACAAGCTGGTGCTCAGCACAGGGGAAAAGCAGCCACTCCCTTTCCCCTTGGCTAGAACCCCATGCTGCAGCCACTCAGAGCCCACATGAGGCTACCTGTACCTGCTCTCCATTGCCACCGCTGCCCCATGAGGCAGCAGTGATGCAGCAGAGGCAGGACAGCTCTGTGTGGGCTGTGAGTAGCTGCAGCAGGAAGGTCACAAGGGGGAGAGACCTTTTTTTCCCCTGCACTGAGCACCAGCTCATTCCCCATGGGCAAGCACAGGGTCAGGCTGCATGCTGCTCCCCGCCTGTACTGCGGGGCTGGGGCAGGGGCACTGGGAGTGAACAGGTGCGCAGAAGCCAGTGGCAGCCAGACAGGAGCATAGGGCCCACGCTGGTGTCCTGGGGCCAGTGCCGGCAGGGCACAGAGCAGAGCAATAGGAGTGTGGGGTCCAACCCAGCAGGGGCTCTATGGAGCTGGGCTAGCTCCCCACACTCCCTGCTGGTGAAGCCCGGATCCACAGACCTCTGCCAGCCCATGCCCCATGTGCCTACCTCCTCGCTCTGGGCCCCAGGGCCCCACGAGCACTAGCCCTAGGACATTGGTGCAGGCCCCATGCTCCCGCTCACTTCCACTCCTCCAGCCACTTTCCCCATTTTTCTGCCCAGCCATTCTGCACTACATGGCTCTCATACCCACATCCAACCCCCGCACACACATATCCCCACAAACCCCCATGTGCAATCACTTCTGCATATACACCACAAACGCCCACAAATCAGGACAAAAATATTTTTGTAATTAAATTAGAATATATTATTATGGGTGTTTGATTTTTGGTATATAGTTTGGGTTTTTTTCCCCTAACATGGCAAACCGTCTTCCCCAAAGGAGTACTTCCAGGGGCAAGGGGAGGGACTTCCAGTGGCAAAGGTCAGAGGTTGGGGGGCAGGACTTCTAGTCCCAAGACAGTGACCAGGGGTTGGGGCACCTGTCAAGGGGCGGGGCTACCCATGCAGCCCTTGACAGCTTGCCAAACTTGGTAAGCAGCCCTCTGCCCAAAATAATTGCCCGCCCCAGCTTAGAAGTTGAGTGAGCACTACTGGGCAGAGGGAATTATTTGGGCTGATGGTGATAATTACCAAGGAGTGAGTCTGAACAAAGATACTATATTGTGACCTATGTATCAGGGTCTGTGGGGGTGGTCCCATGTCCGAGGGAACAAGGTTGTTCAATGACAATCAGCGCTGTGTATGCTAAAGCTTAAGCAGTGCTTGTTGCCATTGCAGAGCAGTGAGAACATATGTGAACTGGTGCAACTCCCAGATTCAAGGCACAGTTAAGATTTTGGGTTCAATTCTCTCCCACCTAGAGAAAGAGAAGTGGCATGAAAAATAACTGGCTTCAGAGATCCTCCCTCTGAGTCTGTTCCTGTTCTTTCCACACAAAGAGTGGTGCTCCACAACTTTATTGAATTCTGTGATATCCTGGTTGAGAGCCACTGTTGTGCTGACTCAGCTTATCTCTGTGTTTCTTAACTGAGGTGCTGCAATGGCTGCTGTGGCGGCTGCAGCTACTGCCATCAGGTGGAACTACCTCACATGGCTTCTATGGAGCCAGATTGGGAAGAAGCTATGGCAGGAGGCAGGAGTGTGGCCCTGCCTCCTGCCACAGAGTTATCTGATAAATTGAAAGCAGATGAGAGCACCCACTTTTGCTGCAGACTTTCCCAGTTGGATCCCACATGCTCCTACAGGGAACAGAGGTGCACAGGACAGTGTCACCTGCTCTGTGTGTCTCTGTTTCCAGGAGAAGAGTGAGTGCAAGGCACCTCCAGGAATGGATGTGGTAGAATTGGACACTTCTGGCTGCTCTAGGTTTATTAGATAACCCTGATGCAAGCAGAACCATATGCATGTGCCATAGCCCTTCATCATCAGGCTCCACACAAGACACATGGGGCCATTTCATCTGGTCACAGCAGCCATGGCACCCATGCTATGGCACCCCTGAAAGGGTCTGGTGGTACCCCAGTTGAGATCCACTGATATGTGGAGAACCAGCTATTATGATGTAAATATTACATCTGCATGATCTGAGGTCAAAGAGCAATATCGTTCATTTGCACTGGTACAGGATTATGGAGTTGTAACAGTAAGGGTATGTTTGTACATATCCATAGATTTGGAGCTAGTTCACAAAGGGAACATGCTAAAAGGGCAGCAGCTGCTATGTTTTGTTATGTGTGGACAGGCAGGGAACGATATAAATGTAGCAAAAATGCACCAACTTTCAACACTTCTTCATCCAGCGATTATCACATGCCTGCAGCCAACTTATCCTGTTGCCAAGTGCCAATCAGGTCATGGTCTCTCCTTGTCAAACTGTGTTTTTGGATAGTTTAGTGATCCAAGCTGCCCTCACTATAAAGATGAAAGGTTTTCATTTGGAAATGATGCCATGGAGCACTGTGGGAGTTGTGGTTCATGTGCCCTTTGTTCTCTTTTGGCCATTCTCTTTTGGCACTTGGCCTATCATAACTCACCACCTGCATCAAGGGAATCTGTAGCTGTGATGCTTTGTAGGACACGTAGTCCACCTGAGGATCAAAACCCAAGTCACAGAGGAGATCAAGAGCAAGATATCAGAGCTAAGTTTCCAGTGCTGCACTGCAGCAACATTTCTTTAATTAAAACTTTTGGGGTATATCTGTACATTCTTAAATTTTAAAGTGTTATTTTTCCTCACCAGAAGTAGGTACTTTTTTTTTGATTTCTCCCAGCAAAAAGACATGATTTGAGCTGTCCAGAAAATAATTTTCTTGCCTTGAGAAATTTGGTGATTTAAAAAAAAATTCCTGATGCTGAATTGATATGAGAGGTAGAAATGTGTAAAATTTCTGTGAACCAAAAATTTAGGGGGAAAACCCTCAGATTGGCTTGAGGGAAATATTTTATTTCAGTAAAATCAACATTGCTAGGTTTGTTTCCAACTTTGTGTAATTACTTTTGCATTTTTAATCAAAATTTCAAAACAAATATCACTTTTTGTTTGTTTTCAGAAATCCCCTTCCCATAACCAATTGTGATTTAAATAATTTGTTATTTTCCCAGTGAAGAAGTGTTGGGTCTAAAAATTCCCAGTCAGCCCTAGATACAGGTTTCCCAGGAACTTGAGGAATAAACAGGAGGAGCTTGTCCTCCTGCTTAACACAAATAATTACCATGTCATAGGGATAATGGAGACCTGGTGGGATTCCACCCATGACTGAGGCACAGGTATAGATAGCAATACTCTTTACAGGAGAGATTAAGTGGACAAAAGGGGCGGTGGTGTAGCTCTCTATGTCAAGGAAAGCTATGCATCCCTGCAAGCCGACATTGGTGCCCAGGGTGGATGACTGGAGACCCTCTGGGTTAAAATCCATGGGGAACATGGCACAGGGGACACAATGGTGGGAGTCTATTACAGACCTCCTACCTAGGATCAAGAGCTTTACCAGGAGTTTGCCAGGGAATTAGCTGAGGCTGCATGCTCCTGGTGCATGGTTGTCATGGGAGACTTCAATTACCCAGACATCTCGTGGCAAAAGCGCTCGGCCAAATCCGAACGATCGCAAAACTTTCTCTCGTGCATAGATGAGCTCTATCTGATGCAAGAAGTCTATGGGCCAACGAGAGGTAAAGTGCTGCTCAACCTGATACTGGCAATGGCGGATGGCCTAATCAGTGACCTAACAATCAAAGGGAAGCTGGGTGACAGTGACCATGAGCTGATCACCTTCACCATCCACTGTAAAGCTGGCAAGTCAGTCAGCAATACAGGAGTCCTCAACTTTAGGAAAGCTAACTTTGACAAGCTCGGGAGGTTTGTCAGTGAGGCCCTAAGGGACCATGACCCAAAGGGCAGGGGAGTTCAGGATAAGTGGTTGCTTCCCAAGGGAGTGATCCTGGATGCACAAGCAAAGTCTACTCCATCTCGGAGGAAAGGCAGCAAAAGGGCACAGCAGCCCCCTTGGCTCTGCAGGGAACTAGTGGACCTCCTGTGTCTAAAAAAAAAGACCTACAAAGGATGGAGGACTGGATCCACCTCCAAGGATTCTGCACTGGTCTGGACCTGCAGGGAACAAACCAGGAAAGCCAAGGCTGTGACTGAACTCCAACTAGCTACAGGTATCAAGAACAATACAAAAGTCCTTTTTTACATATGTGGGGAGCCAAAGGAAAATCAAGGGTAACGTTGGACCCCTGCTAAACCTGATGGGACAACTGACAACCAATGCCCAGAAAAAAGCCAACTTGCTAAATGGGTACTTTTCATTGGTTTTTCACCAGTCCCATTACAGGATGGGAACTCCTGGGTGAGGATGATGCCTTACCCTCCATCAATACTGACCTTGTGAAGGAACATCTTGAGAGGCTGGACACCTTCAAGTCACCCGGCCCTGACAGTCTACACCCCAGGGTACTCAAGGAGCTGGCAAGCATCATAGCTCAGCCCATGGCACAGATCTTTGAGAACTTCTGGTGCTCTGGTAAAGTGCCCAAAGATTGGAGGAAGGCCAACATGGTGCCTATCTTCAAGAAAGGGAGGAAAGTGGATCCAGCAAACTACAGGTCCATCACCCTGACTTCTATCCTGGGGAATGTCTTAGAAAAGATTATCAAAGAGACCATTCTTAACAGATTGGCCAATAGCAGCATCCTGAGGGATAGCCAGCACAGGTTTGTTGCAGGTAGGTCTTACTTGACTAATCTTATTTCCTTTTATGGCTAGGTGACCTATCACCTGGACAAGGGAGAAGAGATTGATTTCATATATCTTCACTTTAAAAAAGCCTTTGATCTGGTATCCCATGATCACCTCTTAGCAAAACTGGCCAACTGCAGCCTCGGCTTCACCGTGATCCACAGGCTGAGGAATTGGCTCCGTGGTCAGACCCAGAGAGTGGTGGTTGCTGCGGCTAGTAAAGCAAGCAAAATGCTGGCTTGTAACCATAGATGCTTCTCAAGCAGATCCCGGGACGTCATTCTCCCACTGTACTCGGCCTTGATGAGGCCACAGTTGGAGTACTGCATCCAGTTTTGGGCTCCACAATTCAAAAAGGATGTGGAGAAGCTTGAGACTGTTCAGAGGAGAGCCACACACATAATCAGAGGTCAGAAAAACAGACTTTATCATGAGAGGCTGAGACCTATGGGACAAAAAAAGGCTCAGTTAGGCTCCGGAGCAGTGAGACAC
>NW_017728951.1:35522409-35558119 GCF_001723895.1 Crocodylus porosus | reverse complement strand
CCGAGGTCCCTTCCAGCCCTAATGTCTATGAAATCTATGAAATCTTCAGCCTGGAAAAGCTCAGGCTCAGGGGTGACCTCAGTTTACACAGAGTGCTCACCAGGATCTGGGGGAACCTCTGTTCACCAGAGTTCCCCAAGGGATGACAAGGTCAAACTCCTTCATGACCATTTTAGGCTGGACATAAGGAAGAACTTCTTTACTGTCTGAGCCCCCAAGGTCTGGAATAGACTGCCACTGGAGGTGGTTCATCTACTTTGAACACCTTCAAGAGAAATTTGGATGTTTATCTTGCTGGGATCCTATGACCACTGCTGACTTCCTGCCCCTGGGACAGGGAGCTGGACTCGGTCTTCCAAGGTTCCTGCCAGCCCAAGTATCTATGAAATCTACACACACCCACACCCACCACAAATCCCACAGACACACCCACATCCTCCCCCACACTCCACATACTAAGAAGCCTATACCAACCCACCCATACTCCCCTACAATATACGAGAATAAGACTTCATTTTAAGCTATTATACTATCACCTCTGTGTACACTACACAAACACATGTAAAGCGGAACAAAAATATTTTTTTAAATCAAATTAATGAATGTTGTAGTAAATGTTTGATTTTCAGAATATAATTTGGTATTTTTCTTGTTCCAAGATGGTAAACCCTTGCTGAAAGGAGTACTTCTATAGGGGCAAGGGGAGGTACTTCTGGTGGCAAAGGTCAGGGGCTAGGGGTGGGACTTCTGATCCCAAGATGGTGACCAGGGGGTTAGGCACCTGTCAAGGGGTGGGGCTACCCTTGTGGCCATCGGCGGCTTGCAAAAACACTGTAAGTGGCCCTTCACCCAAAATAAATGCCCGCCCCGGCTTACGGCCTCACTATATGAGGGGCCTCTAAATAAGAAAAAAAAAACTGACTCAATATCAAGTTTTATAAGAATCAGTTAGTAAATCAGATTAATAGATTCATGGACTGTAAGGCCAGAAGGGACCTTGGAAGATCATTGGGTCCAGCCCCCTGCACCAAGCAGGAAAGATAACTGTGGATCAGGTGACCCCAACAAGGTGACTGTCTAGTCTCCTCTTGAAGATTTCCAGGGTAGGTGATTGCACCACCTCTGGAGGGAGCTTATTCCACTGTCTGGAGACCCTGACTGTGAAGAGTGTTTTCTAATGTTGAGCCTGAATCAGTCTTCCAGGAGTTTTACTCCTACTTTTCCCCTCAGGTGCCCTGGTGAACAGTTGCTCACCAAGCCCTTGATGTCGTATATCTTGACTTTAAAAAAGCCCCCTAGTGTAGCGGTAAGCTGGTACCAGGTCCCCTCTCAGCCTTCTTTTCCTCAGGCTGAAGAGTCCCAGATCCCTCAGCCTTTCCTCATACGGCTAGCCATGAAAGACTCTGATCATACGGATGGCTCTTCTTTGGTCTCTCTCAAGCTTGTTCATGTCCTTGTTAAAGTGTGGTGCCCAGAACTGGATGCAGCACTCCAGCTGCAGTCTCACTAGAGCTGAATAAAGCAGAAGAATCACCTTGGTTTTGCTGGAGATGCATCGATTGATGCATGCCAGAGTATTATTTGCCCTACTGACTACAGCATTGCACTGCTGGCTCATATTCATACTAGGATCTATTACTACTCCCAGGTCTCTTTCATTTGTGGTGCTAGTCAGTTTGCTGCCACCAACCCTGTAGGTGTGTTGGGGGTTGCTCATCCCAAGGGTGGAGCACTCTACATGTCTCGACATTGAACTTCATCAGGTTCCAATTGGCCCAACTTGCTAGCTTGTCTCAGTCCAGTATCTGTATCTGTAGCCTATCTTCAAGCATGACCACGCTTCCCCATAACTTGGTGTCGCCTGCGAACTTGGCCAGTGAGCTCTTTACCCCCACATACAAATAATTAATAAATATATTGAAAACTCCTGGACCAAGCACCAACCCCTGCAGGAAACCACTGCTCACTTCTCACAAGGATGACACAGATCCATTCACTACAAGTCTCTGGGTCCTATCCTGCAGCCAGTTTCTCACTCACCCAACTCTCTTGGAGTTAAGCCCACAATCCTCTGATTTTCTCATAAGGACATCATGGGATACTAGATCAAAGACCTTTTGGAAGTCAAGGTATACAATGTCAACCTGCTCTCTTGTGTCCAGGTGGTGAGTTACCTGGTCATAGAAGGAGATGAGGTTGATAAGGCAAGACCTGCCCATGAGGAAGTCATGCTGGCTATCATTCAGAATCTTACCTTCTGCAAGCTTATCACAGATGGACTCCTTGATGAACTTTTCTAGGATTTTCCCTAGGATGGAAGTTAGGCCGACTGGCATGTAGTTACCTGGGTCCTCCCTCCTGCCATTCTTGTGAATGGGCGCAACATTGGCCCTCTTCCAATCCTCAGTGACTTCTCCAGAGTGCCATGAGTTGTGGAAGAGTTTCACCAGGGGTTCCACAATGACTTCAGCCAGCTCCTTCAGCACTCTCAGATGAAGATCATTCAATCCCACTAACTTGTATATGGCTAATTTTTTTAATTGATCATACGCCAAATCTATGGCAATAGTAGGAAGGTGATTATTCCTACCATGCTCATCCTGTACTCTTCCAGGAGTTGTTTTCCCCTTGGTCTAGTGAAAGACTAAGGCAAAGTTGTCATTCAGGAATTCAGTCTCCTGAGTTGTTGAGCAAGGCCCCCACACTCCCATTTCTTTTCCTCCTGTTCCCTATGGAGGACTTCTTGTTGTCCTTGATTCCTGTTGCTAATGTAAGTTCAATTGCCACTTTGGCCTTTCTTATCTGTTCCCTGCAAATGCGAGCTGTCGTGGAATAGTCCTCCTTGGACCCACCTTAAGCTCCCATTGTTTATAAGCCTCTCTCTTCTTTCTAAAGAGGACCATGATTTCCCTGTTTAGCCAAAAGGGCTTCCCAGCCCTTCTGTTACCTTTTCTCTGCATGGGAATGGACTTCCTTTGTGCTTCAAGAATCATGTCCCTAAAGAACAACCACTCTTCATGCACACCTTTCACCTTCACTCCCTGATCCCACAGCACTTCCCCTACTAGTGACCTGCACTTGTTGAAATTTGCATTTTTGAAGTCCAAAACTTCAATCCTGCTATCAGATTGTCTTCCTTATGTTGGACAGTGAACATGATGGTTACATGGTCGCTGTCGCCCAGACTTTACTGTACATTTAAGTTGGTCATCTCCTTTGGCCAGGACCAAGTCTAACAGAGTGTCACCTCTGGTTGGCTCATGTACCTCCTGAGTCAAGAAGAGCTCTTCAACACAGTTCAGGAAAGACTGCAACCAATCCAACTTGGCTGAGTGTTCCTCCCATGAGATATCTGGATAATTAAAATCGCCCATAACAACCATGTCACGTGTACGTGCAGCCTCAGTCAATTCTCGGGTGAACTCCAGATAGTGTTCCTTCCCTTTGGTGGTCTGAAGTATACACCTACAGTTAGGACTCCTTGACTGCACCCCCTCCACCCCCACAACTTAACCTAGAGGGTTTCACGCAGTTTATTTTTGGAGCTGATGTCAGCCTCCAAGGAGGTGTACTGCTCTTTGATATAAAAAGCAATGCCACCACCTTTCTTCCCCACCCAGTCTCTTCTATGCAGGATGTAGCCCTCTATAGCTATGCTCTAGTCATGTGAGGAGTCCCACCAGGTCTCTGTAATCCCTACTAGATCATAATGCCCCCTGGAGAGTAGGAGGGCTAGCTCTTCCTGCTTGTTCCCTATGCTTCTGGCATTAGTATATAGGCACCTGAGTCCTCCTACTGGGGCTCTCATCTTCCTGTCCTGCTGATAGAGAACAATTCCCTCACCTCCCACAAGTGTAGCTCTCCCAGTGTCCCTATTGACAGGACTTACTTGTATGTTGGTCCCTGGGCATGTTTGAATTTGTGTATCCCTGTCCCCCAGCAATCTTAGTTTAAAGCCCTGTCCAGAAGATCAGCCATCCTGGGCACGAACAGGGACTTACCTTTCCTCATGAGATCAATGCCGTCCCTTCCTAGGAGTCCTCTCTCCCTAAAGTGCACACCGTGGTCAAGGAATCCAAAGCCTTCTCAGTGGCACCAGCATTGGAGTTGCTGGTTCACTTCTTCGACGCATCCTTCACTTCTAGGACCACGGCCTGCAACAGGGAGCACAGAAGAAAAGACTACCTGGGCCCCCAACCCCTTGAGCCCAGCCCCCAGAGCCCTGCAGTTACTCGTGACCTGATCTGGATTACTCCTGGCCATATCATTAGTTCTCACATGGATGAGGAGCATGGGGTAGTACTGTAGGAGGGTTAGACTAGCCTGGGAATCCTCTCTGCTATATCTCAAATGTGAGCCCCTGGGAGGCACCAGACCTCATGGGCTAAGCAATCCAGATGGCAGATAGGTCCCTCAGAGCCCTGCAGGAGGAAGTCCCCCACCATCACCTCTTTGTGCCTCCTCTTAGGGGTGGCAGCAAACTGCTTACCTTCCTCTTCTTCCAGTGTCACCATTGGAGTCTCCTCATGTGTGGGGTGGGGAGTGTACCTGTAGTGCAGGGCCAGGGGAGGAGCAGGCCTGGCCCTGCATTTTCTGGAGCATGAGGTGACTGTCTTTCAGGTTACTCCTGGTAGGTCTTCTTGGCTAGCTATCACATTGGCCACCATCTGTCTCTTTCTCTTCTTCCTTCTTCTAGAGAAGCCATCGATGAAGTCTTTGTGGGCCCTGATGGTGTGCAACTGACATATCTCCTTCTCGAGCTCCCACACCCACTCATCCCTCCTGAGACTCCACAAGGGAGCACACCACATAAGTGGGGGCGCCCCCATGCCTAGATGCCAGCAGGCACACCAGGTAGCCCTTGCAGACTGGGGCCCCGGGCTCTGCCTGGGTGGAAGTCTCAGTGATGCTGGGACACCTGAGGGTACGACAAGTCACTGCCATGGCACAGAGCAATTTTGTGGTAATGGGCTATGCTATTACCCA
The DNA here is from genome assembly GCF_001723895.1 of Crocodylus porosus. NCBI lineage: Eukaryota > Metazoa > Chordata > Crocodylia > Crocodylidae > Crocodylus > Crocodylus porosus. The sequence goes on along the minus strand of NW_017728951.1, from coordinate 35,553,133 downwards.
TGAATTGGCTTGTGAACTGTCTGCAGACTGCTTCCCCTGTTTGCAATCCCTGTTCTCTGGCTCCCTGGTCACAGGCTCCCTAGTTTCCTAGGTAGTCTCCTTTTATACCCTTCTGGGCCTAGGCTGACTTAGCCCCTTCATTGGGCTTCTGTCAGGCTTCCCATAAAAGAGATATGGGAAAATGACTCTCCAAATATGAACATTTTCATTCTAACATGACATTGGATTATTTTTACCATATGGGGCCTCTTAAAATGCACATAGCTTAGGCCCTCAGCATGTCATAATCTGGCACTGCCAGTAAAGCCAGTTGAGCTCTGCTGATTTACACCATCTAAAGATCTACCTTGTTTTGTGTAAAAGTGACATGGGGGTGACGATAACCTTGCTGCCTTGGAGTAAGCTGGCATCTGAGTGACATTAGCAAAGACACGGCCAGTTCCCAGTTGAAGAAAACATGTGTTAGCCATAGGCCATAAAAAAAGAAATCCCAGCTGCAACATGAAACACATCAGCACTTTCAAAACAAAGCTTGGAGGCAGAAGCATGAAAAAGGAAGCCATGGTAAGGCTGCCACCTGAGTGGTGGTCTGCCTTCAATAACATAAACCATTTGACAAGAATAGAAAGTATCTTTTGAATAGCAGAATTACAGTAACCACAGACATTTCCAGGCAGATGCTGGCGAACTTTGCACCAGAAGTAGGGAATGGAAAGATTAGTGATCTGAAGAAAATGAAAGGCAGAGACACTGAACGAACCAACACTTCTGCCTCTCCTTTCCTGCCCTACTGCAAAAGACTAATTGAAAGAACAGTTTGTTATGTAAGACTCATTTTTCATAATGGGGGGCAACTTTGGTGCCTGCCACTGTACAGGGCTTGAGCAAGCTGCGGAGTGAGAGCAGAGATAATCAAGTGGTAACATGGCAGCCAGGAGGACTTGGTAGCTTGAGTATAAGACCACGCCCAAGGCCCAGGGACCAGGACAGGTAGTTGCAACTGAGAAGCTGGTGGAGTAACATTGCCTGGCTGGTAGAGTCTGCTCCCAGAACATCATGGAGGTTAGGGTAGGAATTATGGGGAAGGAGGAGGTTCCTAGGGACCCAGGGGGGTCTAGAGACTTTAGGAGGGGGCTGAAGGCCTGGAGCTGTGGAGAGGCCAACCTGTAGCAAGGGGCTGTGTATAGAGGCCCCAGAGAGAGGCCTAGAGAAGATACAGGCCAGCCTAAGCAGAAGGGGCTTAGAGTTTGTGGGCCTACAGAGGAGCTAGGTAGGCCTCTGAGTAGAACTGATAAGAGGATGGGCAACTGAGGAAAGGCCTGGAGAAACCCAGGGAGTGGAGCTGACCCTGGAGAGGTCTGTGGAGAGACTCAGATGAACCCAGTGAAGTAAAAGGCTGCTTTTTACAAGACCTGTGGGGCTCCAGGCAAGCTCAGGGTGAAAGGAGTGAGTTATGGAAGGGCCCAGAAATGCCACACCTGTGCCTCCCCAGTGAAAAGCGAGGATGGAGCACTGGAAAGCCTCAGCCCCTGCTGCCTTCTGGGTACCCCATGAAGGGGAAAGTCTAAGGAGCACAAAGTCTAAGGAGACAGAAAAGCAACAGAGTTGGGCAACAGCACAAGGGCCAGGAGGGCCCAAGGTCCAATGCCTGAGAGAAAGTGGGGCCTATGGGTAGCAATATGGGGGCCAACAGGGCCCAAGGCCCCACCGGGATCCCCAATGGTCCCAGGGGAGGCACAGCTAGGCCCAGGGCCAGCAAGGACCTAGTCAGGGAACTTCTGGTGGGACTAGACATGTTCAAATCAGCAGGTCCTGAAGATCTCCACCCGAGAGCGCTGAGGGAATTGGCAGAGGTCATTGTGGGACCCCTGGCATGGCTTTACGAGCACTCATGGTGCTCTGGTGTGGTGCCAGAGGCCTGGAAAAGGGCCAGTGTGGTCCCCGTTTTCAAAAAACAGGAGGAAGGAGGACCCAGGAAACTATAGGCCCGTTAGTCTTAACTTGGTCCTGGGAAAGTTCTTTGAGAAAATTATCCAGAAGCACATCTGCAAGGGACTAGCAGGGGATATTATGCTTAGAGGCAATCAACATGGGTTCATTAAAGGCAGGTCCTGTCAGACCAACCTGGTTGCCTTCTATGACCAGGTCACAAAAGCCTTCAACACAAGTGTGGTGGTGGACGTAGTCTTTCTGGACTTTGTGGCGACCAAGTTGCCTGGTCACGGTCTGGGCCAACACAATCAAGCAGTTGGGGTCTAGCGACGAGAAGTCAGGCGATCAATACTCATTTGGTTGCAAAAAGCACTCTTTATTTTTCTTTTACTTACGCCACCAGGTGATGGTAGTGTAGTGCAGGTCAAGCTTGGTTACAATGACAACGGTAAACGAAGACAACTGTGTGTGAGGGTGGGGTACGCCGGGAGACGACGGTGGCAGACGAACGAGTTAGTCGAAACAAAGTCGAGCGTGTGTGAGGATGGGGTACGCCGGGACACAACGGTGGCGGGGAGACAATCACAAGTGGCCAGCCTGTGAGGTAACTCTGGGCTCATGCAAACCAGGGTTCTGTGAGAGCTGGTCTCCACTCTCTGATTTTCCTGAGCTGGTCTCTGCTTTGGGTGGAAACTCGCTGGCTTAAATACTCTCCAGGTAGCCAATCACACGGTTCTCTTTTTGGCAAGTTCTAGACAGATTACATAATGCGTAGTACATGACTGGGCATGCGTGCTTTGCCAATTCAAATTACCTCACTCAAATTACATACTGACCATGTGTGGGGCGTGTTTGGACATGCGTACTGGCTTTCTGGGGTTTTTCCACTTGCATGCTCACACTAGTTTCTTTTAACTCTGTTAAAAGGTTATCAGCATCCTTTTCAATTCTGGTTCAGACAGAATTTAGGTGGGCCTTCAACACTGTCACCCCATTCTCATTAAAAAAATAGGTGACTGTGGTGTCGATACCTACACAGTCAAATGGGTTGCAAATTGGCTGGAGGGTCACACCCAGAGAGTGGTAGTGGACGGGTCATTTTCAACCTGGAAGGATGTGGGCAGTGGGGTTGTGGGGTTCCCCAGGGCTTGGTCCTTGGGCCCGCACTGTTCTACATCTTCATCAGCGACTTGGACGAGGGGGTGAAAAGCACCTTGTTCAAATTTGTAGAGGACACTAAGATGTGGGGCGAAGTGGGCACACTAGAGGAGAGGGACAGGCTGCAACCAGATCTGGACAGGTTACAGGGGTGGGCGAATGAGAACAGGATGGGTTTCAATACTGACAAGTGCAAGGTGATGCACCTGGGGAAGAAAAACCAGCACCATACCTACAGGCTGAGGAACTCCCTTCTCATCAGCACAGAGGCAGAAAAAGGATCTTGGAGTCGTTATCGACTCCAAGGTGAATATGAGCCGCCAATTTGGGGACATGGTCAGGAAGGCTAAGTGCACCTTGTCATGCATCTGTAGATGAATCACAAGCAGGTCCAAGGAGGTGATCTTCCCCCTCTATGCGACATTGGTCAGGCCCCAGTTGGAGTACTGCGTCCAGTTCTGGGCGCCGCACTTCAGGAGGGATGTGGACAGCATCAAGAGGGTCCAGAGGAGGGCCACCCGCATGACCAGGGGGCAGCAGGTTAGTCCCTATGAGGAGAGGCTACGGGACCTGAACCTGTTCAGCCTCCACAAAAAAGGCTGAGAGGGGATCTGGTGGCTGCCTATAAACTTGCCAAGGGGGAGCAGCAGGCAATGGGAGAGTCCCTGTTCCCCCAAGCACTACTGGGAGTAACAAGGAATAATGGCCATAAGTTGATGGAGAGTAGATTCAGGCTAGACATCAGGAAGCACAACTTCACAGTCAGGGAGGCTAGGATCTGGAATCAACTTCCAAGGGAAGTGGTGCTGGCTCCTACCCTGGGGGTCTTCAAAAGGAGGCTAGACAATCACCTAGCCAGGGTCATTTGACCCCAGCATCCTTTCCTGCCTATGTCAGGGGGTCAGACTTGATGATCTACTTAGGTCCCTTCCAACCCTATCAACTATGAAACTAGTGGACTCTGGCCTAATAGCTGTACATGTGTAGACAGATGATGTTTTACTGCAGAGCTATTTAGGCAACACTACAGTAAGCATCTTGTGTTTATGGGCCTAATGTTTCCAAGTTTTTAACAAAATGACTGAAATGGGAAAAAAATCAAAATTGAAATGAGTTAATCATTTTTTTCTCCTCTGGTAACATTAGTCAAAAAAAAAAATAGGAAGAAGAAGAAGAAGGGGACCAAAACCTCAAAAAAAAGTGTATGTTTGCATGCATGTGTGTGCAAGTGAGCAAGCATGTAAGAATCAGTGAGAATTTTTTCATTTTGATAAAAAAACTGAAACAATAAAAGCAAACAAACCCATACTTTTAATGACATCAGTGAAATTTATTTCCTCCCCTCCATTTTGTTTGGAATAGTTTTGAAACATAATTCAGTTTTGACTGACTATAGCTGCACATGGATGGCTATGTGTAACCATCCAGGAATGCTTTAACAGTCTTTTGCCCCCTGGCAGACAGTCCTGTCTTGTTCTGAGGTGTTTACCTGCCTCTTGCATCCCAAATTTTGATGGTATCAAAATTAGGGCATAGGCCCCCAGTTCTTTAGGAGAGTAGCAAACTTGAGTGCCTCTCTGTGCACAGATCTGGGTCACATTTGCCCAGTCCCCTATGGTCCCATGCGCTCTCTGGCTCCAATCAGTAGTCCATTTGGAGTGAATTCTTCCAGTTTGACTCCTTGAGTAGACCAAAACAAAACTACTTGGGTGAGAGCCCTGCCTGTTATTTTGGCATTGCCTCTCCCTCTCAGCCTACTCTTAGTACTCTACCACCCCCCACTCCAGTTCCAGTGGACTCCGCCACCTTCCACTCAGGCCAGCCAGGGGCATTTTCCCTAGGTCTTCCCTGGTGCTGTGCTTATTTCCCCAAGGCCTCCCTCTTACAGCTTCTCAGCACCTCCATTTAAAAGCACAGCCCACCCCGCTTCTTTACTCTTACTCTGATTTTGTGGTAACAGGGCAGGTTCTCCTGTTACAGTATGGTCATACTTAGGGTGCCTGTACATGAGCACCTTAGCCTGCTCTAACATGTAATTACAGTGTGTTGGAGCAGTCTCGATTAATTGAGTCCACTGCAGCATGGTAATTACTGCAATCCAGCATCCTCCCTCGTCTCATGTATCAGCATTCCCGTGCTTTAAAATGGCAGCAGGGCACTCAAACTAAAGCTCTTCAAACAAGCTTCAGTTCAAGCACGCCTGCTGCCATTTTGAAGCACAGGGACGCTGATACATGAAACGCTGCAGGAGCTTTAATTAGAGTGGCTCTTGGAGCTGCTTTAATTAAAGCACTGCCTCCCTCCCCACCTCCCACTCCTGGAGCACATATAAAAGTGCCCTTTAGATTCTCCCCAGATGCTGAAAATGGTGGGGGAAATTAATCAGAAAAGTGAATTTGTGCTTGATTCATTGTGCAAACCCAAACCACATCGTCAGTTTGCAGTGCTGCTAACTCAGTAAGAGGTCTTAATGGGGATGCTCTTGTAGAGGGGTCAGCAACATTTTGCCACTTTGAGCTTGTGACTAGGTTTCTGGTTGCAAACTGAAATCCACCTTCCCCCTGAAAGCTCAAGCAGTCTGCACTTCCCTGCAAATACCCAGCCCCTCCGCAGCAAGGGTAATCACAGGCAAAAAAGCAGGAGGGAGGGCTGCTGAGGAAAGTACTGTAAAGGAGACAGATGACTTGGTGCAGCTCTTTGTTGCCATATCCTTCAAGCTGCGCTAGTGAGACCTTCCCAGACTGGGTCGGACTGGCCTGTGGGCCATAAATCGCTGGTCCCTGCTATTGTGTACTATCATAAGAATATTAGCTGTGCCATTCTGGGTCAGAGGTTGGAGAGGCTGTCTTCTGAGTAATCCCTCTCTTTTGAGGATCACTAGACTGGATGGGAGCAGCATACAGGACAGGGGGAAGAATCTTCTGTCAGCCAGAATAAAAGCAAGAGAAGGATGAACCAGGGGTTAGGACAGTAGCCTGGCATTTGGGTTCTAGGCCCTGTTTTAGCACAGTTTTTCTGTGAAACCCTAGGCAGGTTATTTTGGGCTAGAATCATAAGAAGAACTTAGTAAGTCCAATATTTAAATGTGAAAAAATGCCCAGTTAGCTACTGTCTGATCCTGTGGGTAGCACAAGCCCCAGAGTTTTGGCTGGTTAAGCTCCCTAGGTGCCTACATTTCAGCTACCAGGCACATGCAGAACTGTAAAAGTCTTGGCAGGACCGAGCAGCTCTGGACCTAACACCTAAGCAGCTGTCACACCTGATCCCCAATAGATAGGCATCCCCCCTACCTGTGTCACCAGAAGGAAATAATCTGGTGGGGTTCTCAGAGCACACATGCCCTAACACAGCAATGAAAAGGAGGTGCCTTATATCCCACGGCTCAGTGCTCAACATGTAGGAGACAGGTACAAATATCTCCTTTGCCTTATCTGTCGGGTATAAGAGGAATGTCATGACCTTGGTGTTTTTCTGAGGTAATCTTAATGTGCTTAGGATCTCACTCCAGGCCTGAGGTCATGGCTCTGAATCCCAAACAGTCAGGAGTCTCACTACTTGAGAAACAGGGTTTTACTCCCATGACTCTCCTCAGCATTTCCTATGAGACAGCTTAGACAGCCCTCCACTCAAGTGCACTGATTTTCACAAAACCTGTTTTTAGATGCCTAACTTGCAATGCACGAATTGGGAATTTTGGAGCTAACATCAAGGTTCTGTATCTCCTAAATTCTTGTGAATCTAGTTCCTCTGCATCTCAGTTCCTCCTCTATAAAATGGGGATTCATAGATGTTAGGGGCTGGAAGGGACCTTACAAGATCATTTGGTCCAGCCCCCCTGCACATATTATTTCTCTCCTGTCTCACATGGGTTGCCATGAGGATAAATTCATTAAAGATTGTTAAATAGTCTCATACAGGAAACACAAGTCATACACACACCTAAGTTAGATGCCTGTGACAGGCGGCCACCCTCAGCAGAGTTTGACATTGACCTGCTCACCTGCCTAGGGCAGTCCGTCCTGTCTTGGATTTGCTGTCACATGAAATTTGATGTTAATCTAAGCAGGAGGCGGCCTATTCTAAGCCCTGATGCCAAGGGCAAAATACGTGTCTCTGACCTTCCCTTCACTGTGTCTCACGCCTCACAGATGGCCTCCAAACAGCTGACACTCAGCCCTCTCCAGGGCCAAACTCTGTCCCTATGTTGGGCCTCCTATACACAGCCCATAAGCAGGTCTCACTTATGCTGCCCCCTTTACTGGGTCATGCTCATTCTCACCCCACCGTGAGCCACACACACTCTGCCCTACTGTGTATGGCCCTTCCAGCCCCCTTGGCCATACTCCATTCAGGCCTTCAGGTTTCCTCTCTCACTCTTGGTCCTGACCCATCACAGACCTTCAGGTCTCCCAATTTGGGCTCTACTCTATAATGGGGCATCAGACCTACTGCCTCACACAGGGCTGATTCTGGTCCCTGGCCTTCTCTAGCCTTGCACATCTCAAATTTGGCCTACAGCCTACTCAGGCTTCAGGTGTCTGTTGAAGTACCTGGACCTCCCTCTCAGCCACTCACTAGGCCTCATTCTTATTCAGGCTTCCCACTAGGTCTCACTCTTATTCAAGCTAATTCCCAATAGCCTGGGGCCCTCCTGGTCCCCAGGGTCTTGCCCATAAGCCCCACACTCTCAGGCTTTGGACCTTCACAGTTTCATAGTTTCGTAGTTAGTAGGGTCGGAAGGGACCTAAGCAGATCATCAAGTCCGACCCCCTGCCATGGGCAGGAAAGAATGCTGGGGTCAAATGACTCTGGCTAGGTGTCTATCTAGCCTCCTTTTGAAGACACCCCAGGGTAGAAGTGTGCATCAATTCCCTTGGAAGTTGGTTCCAGATCCTAGCTTCCCTGACTGTGAAGTAGTGCTTCCTGATATCTAGCCTGAATCTACTCTCCATCAACTTATGGCCATTAGTCCTTGTTACTCCCGGTAGTGCTCAGGGGAATAGGGACTCTCCCATTGCCTGCTGGTCCCCCTTGGTCAGTTTATAGATGGCCACCAGATCCCCTCTCAACCTTCTCAGCATCCCTCCTGTCATGTGGCACCCAGAACTGAACGCACTACTCCAACTGACCAATCTCACATAGTGGGGGAGGATCACCTCCCTGGACCTGCTCGTGATGCATCTATGGATACATGACAAGGTGCAGTTAGCCTTCCTGACTATGTCAACGCATTGATGGCCCATGTTCATCTTGGAATAAACAGTGACTCCAAGATCCTTTTCTGCCTCTGTGCTGACAAGAAGGGAGTTCCCCAGTCTGTAGGTATGCTGCTGGTTCTTCCTCCCCAGGTGCAGTACCTTGCACTTGTCTGTGCTGAAACCCATACTATTCTCATCTGCCCACCTCTGTAACCTGTCCAGATCTAGTTGTAGCCTGTCCCTCTCTTCTAGCGTGCTCACTTCTCCCCACATCTTAGTGTCATCTGTGAATTTGAACAAGGTGCTTTTCACCCCCTCATCCAAGTTGCTAATGAAGATATTGAATAGTGCAGGCCCGAGGACCAAGCCCTGGGGAACCCCATTGCCTACATCCCCCCAAGTCGAAAATGACCCATCCACCACCACTCTCTGGGTGTGACCCTCCAGCCAATTTGCGACCCATCTGACTGCATAGGTGTCAACACCACAGTTGCCTAATGAGGATGGGGTGAGAAACAGTGTCAAAGGGCTTCCTAAAGTCCAGAAAGACTACGTCCACCGCGACACCTGCATCAAAGGATTTTGTGACCTGGTCATGGAAGGCCACCAGGTTGGTCTGACAGGACCTGCCTCAAATGAACCCATGTTGATTGCCCCTAAGCATAATCTCCCCTGCTGGTCCCTTGCAGATGTGCTTCTGGATAATTTTTTCAAAGAGCTTCCCCAGGACCAAGGTAAGACTAACGGGCCTATAGTTTCCTAGGTCCTCTTTCCTCTCTTTTTTAAAAATGGGGACCACATTGGCCCTTTTCCAGTCCTCTGGCACCTTGCCAGAGCACTATAAGTGCTCATAAAGCTGTGCCAGGGGTCCGCAATGACCTCTGTCAATTCCCTCAGCACTCTCAGGCAGAGATCATCAGGACCTGCTGATTTGAATATGTCAAGTCTCCTAGTTATTTACTTGGAGTTATTTACTCTGCCACAATACACATATAGACATTGATGGAGCTGGTTGAGGCACAAATGTTCTTCAGTGCAGGGGCTACCTGCTGGCTAGCACCCCTGTACTCCAGCCAGCCCCTCTGCAGCATGTTGAGCTGGGTCAGAGCAGACTGACCCCGCAGATCTCCTGGCACCCAGGACTGCACCACTCAGGCTCAACATACTGCAGTCCCATGCATATATGTAAATGCTGCTCCCAGGAGCAAGGAAATCCAGTACAAACTGCATATAGTTTGTGTATATATAAGCCCATTGAATGTTAAAATCCAACACATTTTTTTTTTTATTTCATGAGTTATTATGCACCTATCTCTAGACTTTGTTCCCTGTTTCCCCAGTATATTTCCTTTCTGATCCTTTTCCACTGACCATGAGCTCAAAGTACTTTTGACTTCAAGGTAAAGCTGCCAAGTCTAAAAATTAGACAAAACACCTTTTTCCCATCCCTGGAAAATTTATCTCAGTAGGGTGGAAAGAACAAAGTTCTTGCCAACTGTTCTTATCACACCTTTTAGCTATTCCAGTGACCACAATATAGCTTTTCTTTGAATGGCTGGGGAACAGGACAATCTTTAACAGGGTGTCTTCGGCTCCTCATTTGAAAACATCTGCTGCAACCAGCATATCTGAGCTATGAATGAACTTCTTCATGGATGGCAAACAAATGTCTACTCAGTATAAGTAGGGTTGGTCGTTGGGTTTGCTCAGGCTAACTGGTCTCTCCATGGCTGGCCATGGAAAAGTACCCATATTTCAAGACCTGTTTTCTTGGTAATAGACTATAGTATTAGGCAGAGTTTGGGATCAGGCTTCACTTGTGTGGATTTCAGTGCTCAGTAGCAGGACTCAAGGCAGAGCATGAAAAGTTGGTACTTGCTATCATAACACTGAAAGGACTCGAGAGTAAACAAGACTCAAATATTTCGTCCTAGGGATCTAGGGATGTTTGAGAGCCTCTTGGTAGAAGCAACACTAGAAAAGAATCTCCATAATCAGCTGTCAGACAGAGGCCAAAAAGTCTTGGAGATTATTTTTGTTTGAGCCTGTCAGTCTTCCAAGAAATCCAACCAAACTTCTGACCCTTTTGTTTCTGAGCTTGGATGCCATGCATGGTTCCATGTGAAATCAAAGTGATTGGATTGTACTCTATTAAGGAATAACCCAGTGTGACCGCCGGGCTTTGAATATTCATTCTCAAGTGACCTTCACCCTGGTGGTAAATGTAGGGTGTTCAGCAGGCTCACGTTGTTGACCTAACAGGTGTCTCCTCAAGTCACCTCCCCTGTTCTCTCCTGCCATGACTTGTTGTTCCTCAATGGACAGGGTTGGTCGTTGGGTTTGCTCGGTGGCCCATGGTTCGACCAGCGGTCATTCACAGGGCTCCGCAACCCCTACACCCCAGCCTCACGCCCCCTTGTATATATTGTCCTTCCATTGGCCTCGTCCTCTCATGTGGAATCGCATCCCATGGCTTGTCGCCTGCGTGCTTGTCGCCTGCAGTCAGGTTCACCCGTGCAGGCCTGCTCCCTCTGCCTTCCCTGACTCCATCCCTTCTTCTTGGGAAACAAAAAGGAAGTCTCCGTGGCTCTCCCTTGGCCCCGTTCCTTGGGGATACTCACTGCACCCTCTACTCCTCCCCTTCACACAGGGCAACAAAACAGAAAATCATCAACAGAACACTAAAGTGATGGGCCACCTCCTGATGTGGCTACACCCTGTCCCCTTACTACTCTTCCCCTTACTCTAGCTCAGGGACACTTCTCTTACTGCCCGTCACCTCCGGGATTCCCTCCTGTTCTTTCATCGACCTGGTCGAGACTGGCAGCAATACCTGCCCTGATTGAAACCCCTTTGGGGCTCTCCTCAGGGCCCTCCCCTTTGGCGTGGCTCCCTTCTCACCCTGGTTGTCCCAATACTCCCACCTCGAACCTGTTCGAGCGTCAGCTGCATCTCTGGCTCCTTCTTCGAGTCTGGACTGCCTGATGCTCACCCGCCTCTCCAACTGTGCTCCCGACAGGGCGCTCTGCCCCATGCTGTTTGGGTCCACCCACAGCTCATCAGGCTCTGCAGGTTCCATGGGGAAGGTCCTCTTCCCTCCCAAAGGCGGCTGTAACCCCCTTTCTTTGCTGCTCTCTCCTCTCTCCCTTTCTGTGGCACCGGCCGCTCATGGCTGATGTCACCGGCTGGCCTTAATTGAATAAAAAAAAACCATACAGGCTCTTCTTTCTGCCCCTACTGTGCTGCATCTCCTCCTGCCGGTAAGTGTTTATCGTTATTTCTTCCCTCTCTTTCCCTGGGACATCCAGCCACGAAAATATTCTAGACATCTTCTGTGTTTACACTATTTTTCTTCTAAGCCCAGATAGTTATATCAGAGACTTGGGAAGAAAGAGAAGGACTGAATGTGAAACTCTTCATGGTCAGGAGTATGCTAGAAATGTAGTATCAACAACCAGCTAATCAGGACCTGATCAGCTCTCCGGAAAACTCAAGGACATTATTTAACTGTACTAGTTTGGGTCTCGCTGGGCTTCATGGACTTAGTTTATATGAGCATGGAATCTTTACACTGAGCTTGTTAAGGGAGGGCTCCCTTGTTGTCCCTAAAAGGTAGGAAATAAACATGCTGAGACCTGAAAGGACAGTCTAACAATAAAAAAATGGTTAAGGATGTTCAGTCCCAGGATGCTAAGTTTTCAGACAATAAATAGATTCCCCCCCTACGTCTTTTCACTACACTGCAGTGGGAGAGTGATTAAGTGCACCATCAAGGCAGTGTGACAGAGCATTCTATTACTGCATGTAAATGTACTCCAAGGTTCAGTTTTTGGGTTGACTTGGATAAGTATCCAGAAACTTGTACACTGTTGGGGAAAGTATTCCCATGGGATCCCAAAGTCATAAGTACTATTGCATTAGTCCAAGACTAATCCTCCCCTACCTCCAGCAGCACAGCACCTGTAGTATAACCTGCTGAGACATTGGTTTGCTAGTGCCTGGAGCAAATATACATATGCACCAGAACAATCAGTGTTACTCCCTGCAGCATCTACATTATCCTTGAAAATCTCCTAGATGCTATCAAACAAATCCATAATTTTGTAGTTTGCAGGGCCAGACACAGGCATGAGTGAACCGTGTGGCCACCTGGGGCCCAGACAGAAGGGGACCTGAAAATGATCATTTTAAAATTATTATTATCATTATATCTAGCAAAGGGGGGCCTGATACTAAAAGTTTGCCCAGGGCTACCAGGAGTCTAGGTACGGTGCTGTTAGCTTGTGAAGGCCATTTAGACCTGAACCCAGTGTGAAATGGTACTCAGCAAGCTTGAAGCAGGCTTTAAACTCATCCTGGAATTGGTAAATAAATGCTTCAGGAGAATAGGTTTCTGGGATGTAGCAGGCAAGAGAACTAAGAAAACAGATCCTTGCACAAACAAACCAAGAATTGGGAACCCCAAGTGGAGCTCCATTTAAGAATTAGCAGACTGGAGTCTGAATCTCTGGCTACATGTAGCTAGCATAACTCGCAGTCATGCTGCTGATAACCCAGGCTGATACTAAACAGAACAAGGCTAATATTTTCCTTTGGTTGACCTGTTCTCCAGCATATTCTCCAGAGTTTTAGACTGTGTTTTTCATCAATAGCAGGTTGGCATGGCTGCTTTTCCATCTGGGGTTTTTCTTCTTTCTGTTTCTTTGGACAAACACACTGGCTACCTGGCCAATGTACAGAAACCTTCAGTCCATAATAGTGTTTAGAGTTATGGTTTGCTATGGATCCTTCAATTCCAGGGCTTCATAAGGGTGTTCTGCTTTATGTGGATGAAAATTTATTGCTCCTCATCTTTCTGTATGCTGAAGGATAAGGCAATACCCATTACAAAAGAAGGAAACTCTGCTTATCCAGTGGGAAATGTTGTTCCAAGACATCAAGAAACAGCATAATAAAGATGGTAGGGAAGAATAAGCTCCTAGGGCAGCCCTTCAATACAGCTACTTTGACTTACCAGGCACTTGTGCTTGCATGCTGAAAATATAGGCCATAGTTTTGGGATAAAATGTAAGCAGCAGTGCAGGGGTAGAATGGGCCCAGGCCCGTGGCTGCCAGCACCAGTGCTTTTATTCACACCCTCCCCCCACCACCACCTCCCAGGCCAGTGCCCTGGGCAGTTGCCCCTCCTAGTTACACCTCTGCATGTAAGGCAGTAGTAGCACAAGTACAGACGACAATTGTGGGTGCGGTCATCATCCATCTACTAAGCAGTCATTAATAAGGTATGCTTCAAACTGTACCACTGCAGATTTTCTAACTTAATCGGAAGGTTTTCCGAATGCCAAAACGTGCAAGAAATTGGAGAGAAAAGAGACGCTATATCTATAATCCCTCCTATTCATCCACTTACCCACCCACAGTTGATTTACAATCATTTGACTTATTTCACCACTAGAATTTGAGAACATAGAAAATGATTACAAAGCCTTCTAAGTCTGTCCATCCGGCAGTGTTACTTGTTTTGCTGGAAGGGTATGAAAGCTACATTCTGAATTCATTAAAAGAAGTTTTTAACTTCCAATGCTCACGAATGCTAGGAGTTTGGAGGGATAGTTCTGCATGCTGCTGAGACATGTTAGTTCTTCATTCTGCAAATCTTCCTTCTCAAAATCAGCTACTGCCTCATCTTCATTTCATCACTTAATTTTCACTATCTCATCCAAATATAGTTATGAAAAGAAACCCATCAGACTTACAAGAATTTTTTAAAAATGAGTGGATAACCATGTCAGGTGCAGTGTCAGCCCCAAGGTCCTCTTTGTATTATTTTATAATCTCTAATTTTATAAGTAAACTTTTCCTTTGTTTTTTAAATTGACTCTTCCTTTTTGTGTGGAAGAGCCAAACAAGAAAGGAAAACTGCACTAGACAAGGCAAATAGGAAAACTTGCTACACACATAAAAACCTGGCTCTTTTCTGCCTTCACTTGCTTGTTATTGGGTGCATCTACATGAGATACTTTGTCACTGTAGCAATAAGCTACTGTTCCGTAGTTCATTGCTGTGGTGTTGTAGCAGCACCAGGCACGAACCATGATGCTCATCGCTACTGTGTAGTAGCATCTAAAATAATGGTACAGTGATGGGACGGCTCAGTAACAACTGTGCAGTCTGCCACATTTGTAGACATGCCTACTGATGCCATACTGCCATCTCTCCTGGTTTTATTGACAGTCTTATGGCATTTAATATCCTAAGTTCAAATTGCTTAAAACATGGACTATATAATAGCCTCAGCTTTTCACAAGGAAAATAAGTAAACTTCTAGATCTCATGCTTGCCAGGAAAAGTACCCTGACCCAGGATCCATCCTGAAGGATCAGAAACTGGAAAAAGAAAAAGAGCCCAAGATTTATTATTACCTCTCACCCTGCTACAATTCATGATCTTTTTGCGTCCTGACATTTTTTGAATGTTTGAGGATGGGAGTCCTTCTGGCATGTCCACTGAGCCCAACTGTCACATTCAATGTGGTAGCTTGACACTGCTCTGAAGTGTACGGCAGCCTTAAACCAAGGTTGTAGCTTCATTGCCAATTTCTTTTAAACATCAAAAGAGCTATCTTGGTGCAACATCTGAGTGGGGAGATGGCACAGACTGTGTTACCAAAACATAGTCAGTAAAGGTCAAGACAGTCAATCAAGATCAAAGCTAGACTTCACATCTGGTTGAACTTTGCCTGACTACATTGCATGCAACTACAGTGACTTGCCTTCCAGTCAACTTCTACACTGAGAAAGAGGACTCACATTATCTGTTTTTAAATGTCCCTTCTTTGCCATAAAGACACAGGCTGAGTGTGAAAATGATTTCACTTGTATTTTAAGGTCCTTGTGTATGTCCAGAATTCTGTGAACATTCAAGTCGTCTCAAAGGAGCCAAGGATTTCAGCCTGTCAACTACAGCAGAGATCCACCTGACTTACAGCTGTGGCAGTGAGCTGGGAAGTTCACCCACAATGCTGTCACAGGCTCAAAGCAAACAAATGAAAAAAACTAAAAGAAAGCAGTTGTTCTCTTTAATCCGTGGTGTCAGCTGTAACAGTAAAGTCCAACACTTGCAGAGAGAAGCACAGCTCATAAGTAGATAGATCCTTTTGAATTTGATCCTATGACCCCAGCTGACTTCCTGCCCTTTGGGCAGGGGGCTGGGCTCAATGTTCTTCCGAGGTCCCTTCCAGCCCTGATGTCTATGAAATCTATGAAATCTCTCCCATTGTCAAGGTAATCATGTTTTTCCTCAAAGGGGACAATCCTATGGGTGCAGAAGGAGACAATCCCATTGCACATAAAAGGGAGCAAAGGAACCAAGAAGCCCTCTTGGCTGAACAGGGAAGTCCGGGAAAGCCTAAGGGCAAAGAAAGAGGTATACATGCTGTGGAAACTACTAAGGAGGAGTATACCTCCCTGGCTTGCACCTGCAGGGAATCCATTAGGGAGGCCAAAGTAGGATTTGAACTTAGGCTGGTGATAAAAATTACGACAGAAAGTCCTTCTTTGGGTAAATAGGGAGCAAAAGGAAGACACAGAGTAGTGCAGGACCCCTACAGGACACATTAGGGCAACTGGTGACGGAGAGTGGAGACAAAGCTGAGCTCTTCAATGAGTTCTTTGCATCTGTATTCCTAAACACAGACCAAGACAAATCTCCTAATTGGATAATATATAGACACAGGAGGGACACCAACCCACCAACTGTTAGCAAGACTCCATGAAGGGGCACTTGGAGGGGCTGGGTGTGTTCAAATCCACGGGCCCGGATTAACTTCATCCAAGGGTGCTGGAGGAGTTAGTCAGTGTTATAGGAGAGCCTCTGGCCTGGCTGTTCGAGCACTCATGGTGCTCCAGTCAGGTCCCAGAGGACTGGAGAAGGGCCAATGTGGTTCCTATTTTCAAGAAAGGGAGCAGGGAGGAACCAGGAAACTATAGGCCAATTAGTCTCACCTCTATCCTTGGGAAAACTCTGGAAAAAATCATTAAGGACCACATCTATGGGAGCCCAGCAGGGGAAATAATGCTGAAATTCATTGCAGGTAGAACATGCCTGATAGCCTTGTTTCTTTTTATGACCGGGTCACAAAATGCTTAGACACAGGAGTTGAGGTAGATGTCATCTACCTAGACTTTAAGAAGGCCTTTGATATAATATCGCATTCTGTTCTTGTAAATAAACTAACAGGCTGTAATGTAGATGACTCCACGGTCAGGTGAGTGGCAAATTAGGTTAGGGGTCACACCCAGAGAGTGGTGGTGGATGGGCCAATATCGGCCTGGAAAGATGTGGGCAGTGGAGTCCTGCAAGGCTCGGTCCTTGGACTGGTGCTATTCAAAATCTTCATCAGTGACTTGGAAGAAGGTGTGGAGCACACCCTGTCCAAGTTTACAGACGATACCAAATTATGGGGCAAAGTTAACACACTAGAGGGTAGGGAATGGATCCAGGCGGATCTGGACAGGTTGGGAAAATAGGCAGAACGAAATAGGATGCAGTGCAACAAAGACAAGTGCAAAGTGCTGCACCTGGGCAAAAAGAACCACCAACACACTTACAGGCTGGGGGATGACCTTCTCAGCAAAGGAAAGGGATCTTGGAGTCATAGTTGACTCTAAGATGAACATGAGTTGTCAATGTGACAAAGTGATCAACAAAGCTAACCATACTTTATCATGCATTAGCAGATGCATGATGAACAGGTCCAGGGAGGTGATGCTTCCCCTCTATGCGATACTGGTCAGGCTGCAGTTGGAGTACTGCATCCAGTTTTGGGCACCACACTTCAAGAGGGATGCGGAGAATCTTGAGAGGGTTCAGGAGTCCACTCGTACGGTCAGAGGCCCGCAGGCAAGGACCTACAAGGAGAGACTGAGGGACCTAGAACTCGTCAGCCTTTGCAAGAGAAGGCTGAGAGGTGATTGTGTGGCTGCCTATAAATTCATCAGGGGAGAGCAGCCGGGAATAAGAGATGCTCTGCTCTGTTTACTAGGGCACCCCCTGGAGTCACTAGGAACAATGGCTACAAATTGATGGATGGCAGATTTAGGTTGGACATTAGAAAGATCTTCTTCACGGTAAGGGTTGCCAGAATCTGGAATGGGCTTCCAAGGGAGATGGTGCTCTCCCCTACCTTGGGGGTCTTCAAGAAGAGACTGGACAAGCACCTGACTTGGGTCATATGACCCCAGAGCTCTTTCCTGCCCAGGGCAGGGGGTTGGACTTGATGATCTATTGAGGTCCCTTCCAACCTTTACAACCATGAAACTATAAAAGACAGGGGGACAGCAAAAATCCCTGTCTTACCCCTGCTAGTATGGGGAATGCTTTGCTTAAGTAACCATTTGTCACAGGGCTGGGACATCTATGAATCTATGAATCTATAAACTAGTCCTGGCTGATGTATGTATGAACTGCTCTTGCTAACTACCAGCAACAGATATTCTACAACCTCTCTAGATTAACTGCTCCACTGCTGAGCTATTCTTATATTTAAAAAACTTTCATTAAGGAGAGTGACCACTGAGCTCTGCAATACCTCTGTAAATCCAAATAAGCTCTAGCTGAAACCTGGGAGCCCTCAACAAAGTCAGGGCCCCATTATGCTGGCATAGTGCACACATAATAATGAGAGCTGGCAATCTAAGCAGCCAAAGGAAGTGCAATTATTCATATTCTTCAGGGAGGAACTGAGGTGCACAGAAATTAAGTGTCATCCAGGAACTCAGTGGCAGAACCAAGAATTAAACCTGAATCTCTTGAGTCCCTAACTACAACACAGTCCTTCCTCTCCATTGATTTCAGTTTAGTTGCTTGAGATGGGCCCTATGATTGTGCATGAAAGTTTAGCTGCATCAGGATGATTGGGAATAGGTGCTGCTGATCAGTTTCTTCTGAGTACAAAAGTATGGCCGCATAGACAGAAAAGGAAATTATTTTGCCCCCAGAAGTGTATATAAAGAAAATATGGATATTCTTAACTGTAAAGCAGCCTTCCTCAGTGTTGCCACTTTAAAAAGAAATGAGAAAGCAAAGAGTGTTTTTAACATGAGTAAATCATGACAAGGTTCTGGAAACTTGGCACCTTCCCTTATCCTAGGCCTGGCACAGTGCCTGACCTGCAAATATAAGAAGTGAAAAGCTTTTCAATTTCTCCAGTCCAATTCATTATGCAGCAGCGTACAAGTTGCACATGTGCACCATTAGGAAGTCTCAGCACAGATGGAAGCAAAGCTTGTCACAGAACACAGGCATCCATCACTGCTGAGCCTGTGCTTCCCAAGCCATAGAATGATTAACTGTCTTGAGGTTCATTTACAAACTGATCAAAGCTGTGAAATGGGGCTTACTGGCTAATGCCTGTCTATTCCCTCACGTTTTCTGAAATTAATTAAAGGAAGAGCAAATGATGAGGATTTGGAAAACCACAGGAAAGAGAAGCTTCCAGGTCTGAGGTTTCTACTTCACCTCTTAACTAAAAGAAAGGGAGACTTTTCATAATTAAATGTTAGCTCCTCATGACATGTAGATTCTCAAGCCTGTTTCTGCTCTTGCTCTTTCTGGAACAAAGCAGGTGCTGAAGCCTCCATGGGGTTTGAGCTTCAGCCTCCATGAGGTTTGTTAGGATGTGCAGGTGCTCAGGCTTAGAGGTGCTTGGTGATCAGAACTGATAACAATTCCTCCCAGTGCTGTATGTCAAGGGGAACGATGAATGAGAAGGTGAACTTCCAGCCCACGGACCACTCTGGGGTTAAGAAAAGTTTGGAACTCTCTCTATTTATTGATACAGGATGCGTACGGATGCAGGAACTTACCCAAGCCTTCTCCTAAAACACAACCCATCTTTTCTTTCTTTCTGCGTTTTATTTTCTTCCTAAAAGGAGGAGGAAAAAGAAAGATACGATTGTAAGTGTCAAAGGTGGTGAGCTCTAGGGCCTTGATTTCAGGTATCTTTCTCACACTGCCATATCTACAAAGCCAGGTATACCCTATGATAGCATAAATTCTGTTACTTTGGGACAAGGACTGTCTCTTCATACAAGTCTGCATAGCACTGAGCCCAGTGGTGTCCCAATCCTGATGGGCACTGCTGCATGCTATGATATAAATTGGAGTCACAGTTTAAAGCTGGGAGAACAATGTATCCAACATAGAAACATAATTCTATCAGCAAAGCTTAAATCTCACCAAAAACTGTTTTCAGACTCAGAAATTTCAGTGACTTTCCGAATTTGCCAGTGCAATCTCAGCTTTCCAGTTTTGTTACATCGGATGTAGATTCTGCAGCTTATTTTGGATTCAGGCTTTTTGCATGTCCAAAAAACTTCTTTATCGGGGGTCTGTAACAGGGTGCCATCCCCAGGGGCATTTGAAAACACCCAGAGGCACCCCACAGTCCCTTTTTCATATTTTAATTTGCTTCTGGGAACAGACTCCCCTTCACTTTTCTGCCACAACTTGGTGTTAATTTTGGTTCTTAAAAGGGAGGCTGCCCCAGGGTTTCTCAGATCTGTTCTTGTTTCTCAAACACCAGGAGGTGAAGATCTCCTGCCCTAAGGGCTATTTGCATGACTCCAACTTTTCTGTATTGTGCCCCATGACTTGCAGGTGTTGTCTGCATTTTCTGCTCACTTTGTTGGGGGTCTCAGGTAATGGAGCTTCTTCCCCCTTTATGTAGCTAAGCCTTCCAGCTCAGACTCACTATTCTGGGCCCAGCTCTGAGGCACTAGCTTCAATCAATCTGCTCTGGACTCCTGGCCCTGTATAGCTGTGCCCCTGCAGTGCCAGGATCCCTGGCCCTCTGTAGCTACATCCCTGTGGGCACTAATGAGGCCTCCAGCTCCCCTACAGCCCCAGCCACAAACCACCAGATTAAACTACAATATAAATAGTAAGCCCCTGGGCTATAACAAAAAAAAGTTAATGGAGGCAGTTAGCCTTCTTACTCATGGGCTCCACGTCTGAGTTCCCACTGCCTGTGGCTTTCAGTTGTGGAGCTGCTGCTAAAAGCTTTGCTTGGAGCCTTCCAGCTTCCACCCTCTGTCTCAGCCCAGGCTCCCCTGGCTAGCTCAGACCAGGGCTTATATAGTCCTGGCCTGGGCCCTCTCACAGTCACCTGCCTGTCCCATTCAGCTGACTGGCCTGCAAGGCTTAGCCTTTAACACCTCCTCTGTTATCTGGCTTTGCTCTGAAGACTTGAGTATTAATGGAGCTGCTCTGCTTCCTAGTGACAGGGATAGGGTTCCCTGTTACAGGGTCCCTCTTTTGAGCCTGCAGCCCCTGGCTCCAGCTGGAATCTGAAGTGGAGGTTTTTGCTAGGAGGACAACACAGTACAGCATAGGCTGTACAGAATATTTCTTCCCCAGCTCCATGTTGGAAGCACTAGAAATCTTGCAGTGAAAAAGCCTTTGCCCAAGATTAACAGCTCAGTAATTCAGGCTTGAGGGGGAAAGGAAGTTAAGTGAGACTTGGACCAGCAGCCACATTTTTAGGATATTTTTCTGAGCGCAAGCTTTGAGCTAGCTTTGCACCTTGCAGTGTGGTTTGAGAAATGGTTACTGTGTGGTTTGATACCAAGCCTGGGGCAAAGAATGTGACACAGAGGAGAAACAGGGACCTAGCAGTGACAATCTATTCTCCTCCCTTGTTTCAGGAAGTAATTGTGTTTCACCAGCCATTTTCTCTGTGTGGCTTCCTTCCCCTCTCCTGCTTCAGCTGTGCCAGGCAGTGTATTGAAGAGGCATGATCCTCCACACTTCCCATGCCAAACCACTTTCACCTGTACAGAAGCAGCATCTTGGTTGCTGTCCTGTGTGTGATGCCCCTGGCAGGCATTACATTTATCATGTGATTAATGTGATGTTTGCATGTTAAACAATAACCTGCCAGATTTTCAAGCAATTTATCATGCAATTTTACATAATCAACCCATTGCAAAAATGATGAACTAGCCTCAGAGAGGTGACTCATTGAGTGCTGCTTCCCTACCCCATGGGGCATCCAGGAACAGCCCTGGCTAGGCAGCAAGGGTGCAGAGGCTCCCTGCAAGCAGCAGCAGGAGTAGAGGGGGACAAAGACCTCCAGTAACCCCGGGTGCATTGTTGGGTAGGGCATCCAGGAACACCCTTCACCCTTGCCTCCAGTGCAAGAGAAGACAGCAGGAGCCAATGAAGTGTTCAGATCCCAGATCAGACCCTGTCACTCCGAGAAATTCCCATGGAACACCCCACCTCTACAAGGGTCACCAGAATCTGGAACATGCTCCCAGCAGAGGTGGTGCAGTCGCCCTCCTTGGAGGTGTTCTAGATGGGGCCGGACAGGCAGCTTGCCAAGCTCACCTGAGCCCAATACTTCCTGCCCATGGCAGGGCACCAGACTTGTTGATCGTACAGATCCCTTCCAGTTCTGTGATTCTATGGTTCTAAGTCCGGGTCTAGCTGGCTCTTGGGCTGCCTGAGAGCAATGAACTTTTAAGGGCTCACAAGTCTTTGTGGTCTGCAGGCCCTTTAAAGTCCCCTGGGGGTGAGAGGAACTGTAGAATACGCTATTGCCCCCTGGCAGGAGAACATGCCTTTGGCAGGTTTGTTCCCTTCAGCCAGGGCTCCTAATTGTGTGATCTAGGCATGTGTGGCACTTCATTTTTTGTAGGGCCACAAATTGTGTATCACTACAAACATAACATCTGGAGTGGGCCAGGGGGCCCCATTAAGGGAGCCTGGGAAGGTTTTACTCTATTCCTGGTTCATGGTGGAACCCCTTGTAATGCTAGCTTGTTTTATGGTTTTTACTTTGTTTTTCTTCCTTTCATCCTTTAAAATTCCTTTCACCCTTTATAAGCCAGCAAGAGGTGTGTCCTACAGGACCGTGAGCATGAAGTGCAAGTCATGACAAAGCCTCGGCTCCTCTAAACTTCTCTGAACATTAAACATTTACTTCATATGATGCATAGTTCATCCCAGAGAGTCACTGGACCAAAATCTGATCTCTCTTGCTTGGGAAAATCTGAGCTAACTATTGAATAAATTGAGTACTTCAGGGTAAATGCTTATGTAACTGAAAGCAGAATCTGTCCCACTGCCCTGGGCTATTGTGCCAGTTTCTGACGGCTGATAAATTAGATTTTGTTGGTGGTGAATCTGGGGAGCTATAAGTTGTGTTTCTCTTCAGTGTAGCACCACCAACTCCATTTGTGTAAATGACTGTGGCAGCACTGGCTTGGCCATAGGTGGTGTAAATTATATTGTGCATGTTAAATGAAGAATTTACAGGCCACAGGAAAAAGCTATCCTTTTATCATTCACACAGTCAAGATAGTGATGAGGAAAGCTCCCTCTGCCAAGCCCCACACCCCTCTGCCTTTGTAGAACAAAATATAAAGCAAACCTCTGGAACTTTTCAATTATTGGAATAAGATGTTATTTTACATCTGGTTTCCATCTAGGTCTGGAGGCAGAAATGCCAAAACACCACAAGATGAGCCTCTTGCGTGCTACTTCTGATCCTGACCAGAAATCAGCCAATGCCCCCCAGAAGTGGCTAGATGTGTGACAGGATTAGAAGGCAACACCCCAGGAGGCAGTATCATGTCCAACAGTGCACTCCATCAAAGTGAGCCTTTTTTGCTAGTGGGAACATGCAGATGTCACTGAACACAACTTCTGAGCATGTGAAAAACAAGAATCGGGACAGGTGGTGGCCCCAGCAGGCAGATACTGCAGAGCAGTGTCCAAGACACTCAAATGAGATGTTTGGATCTCTGCTACTCTTAACTGCATGTTGATGTTAATGTTACAGTCATAAAACATTATCACGGGGAAGGAAGCTCTGGTAGGACTTCAAAATCAACAGCATATCTGAAAATATTCTGTAATTAGTGCAGCTTTCAGTAAGCGTGAGGATAAAGAGCAAGAAGGTGTCATGACATCCGTTAAAGTTTGTTAGTGTAAGAGCATTCTTAGGGCTTCTGCATACAGCAGCAAAATCCCCTACCATGCCTATCCTCCCCTGCCCTGACATTGTGCCCTCATTAAAGGATTAAGGATGTTATTGTAATATTGTTCACAGTGTATACAACTCCCAGCACCCTCATCTGTTTTCTGCACTTTTTATCTAATCAGCAAGACCTCCATTTATATTTGCCTTAGAGATAACAAGGCAGGATCCAAAAAGAGTCCTGGACCAAAAGGAAATAACAGAAGACTGGTGTCATGCACTAATTAAAGACTCCAAGGTCAGGCAAGAGGAATCCAGAATTCTATGGTGAGATTGGACTCCAAGGATACACAGCCTCCCCCACTCCCCTCCAATGAGGGAGGCAAAGCTTCTTGATCACCACAGCCCAGGGAACATGCCTCCATGAAGTTGTCCAGCTTCTGATAAGTGGTTGTTGTTCTCGGCCAAGCATTAGAAAGAGATGACACACAAAAGACTGAGAGGAGAGTGAGCAGCTTGCTTTCACAGGGAGTTCATGGCATTAGTCATTGACAGCCACATCTGAATGAGTCAAGCTTTTTTTTTTTCCCTTCCTTGTTGACCTGTCAATGCATTCACTGACTTGGCCCAAAGAACTCCAACTCATGGTTAAAATGTAGGATGCAAATGCAAGATATATCCAAGTTCAGTTTTTACTGTGCTTTGACGCAGTTGTATGTATTTCCTCTGTTTCATCATTGTAGTGGAGGAACACAATATTTACATGTATTTCAGTAGCACTAAAACTTGGAACCTAGGGACCCAGTCTGTTAGTTGCCATACAAAGATGTGATTATAGTCTATGGATATTAGGGATGTGCAAAGTGGGCCCTATTCAATTTGGATTCAGATTAAGATTTAGATTCAGCCTGAATCAGGGCCAGTGATTTGATTTGTTGATTCAGATCACTGTTCCTGATTTGATTTGGCCGAATCTGAACTTGAAGATTTGATGCTGATTTGGAGAATCTGCATTTTGGACATAGGCACAGCTTTAAATGTTTTTTCTACATACCTCAAGGTACCAGCGCGGCTTATAAATGCTGTGATGTTGGGGCGGATGGAGCATCCCACGGTGGGGGAGGGTGGGGGGCCTCCACACGCTTACCAGCAAACCCAGAAGTGGACTGGAAATACTCCCAGTCCACTTCCGGGTCTGCCAGGGAGCGAGCCAAGGGGTACCCCCGCACCCCCAGCTCAGCGATCAGCAGCAGGGGGACCCCAGGTGCCCCCCTCCAGACCCAGAAGGCACCAGTCACTGAGCCAGGGCAGCACAGGGGGGCCCCCAGCACGCTCCCCGGCAGACCCAGAAGTGGACTGGAAATGCTTCTGGTCCACTTCCAGGTCTGCTGCTGAGCATGCTGGGGAGACCCCTGCGCTCCTGTGGGACACTCTGTGCACCCCAGCATTGCAATATTCACAAGCTGCCTGGTACATAGAGGTATGTAGAAAAAAACCTAAATCTGTATCTATGTCCCAATTTCCGAATCTTTCCGAATCTCTCCAAATCAATTGAGAGGGTTCCTATTTGATTCGGAGAGATTAAAGGGTCCTCTGATTCAATTTGGATTCACAGATTTGGCCACCTAATCGGGCCGAATCTCCACTGTATCAAATCAGGAACTAAAACTTCTCACAGCCCTAACTGATATGAACAAATGCATCTTTAACTGTTTTAAAGGGGGAGGGGAAGCAGCAGCTCAGAAGTCCTAACTCTGATCCTGAATGCAACAGGGTCTATTCTTGCATCACTACAGGATCATGCAGATGTAGATGTAACAGTTGTGTCAGAACAGCTTACATCAATATCTTTATCATTACATCTGTCCCATGTCCCAGACAACTTCAAGTTATAACTGGTCTAATAATAGAATGTTCTACAAAAATTCCTGCATTTCAGATGTTAGCTTTTTGTTCCAAATCAGAATGAAAAACTCAAAATGAGAATTCCCTACAAATGAGAATAAAAACAAAAAACATTAAGATGAACAAAAACATTCCAATCATATCAAAATGTTTGTGTGTATAATATATAGATGGTAATGTAATATTACAGTAAACATTTGATTATAAAAGATAAAGAAATTTATCAAAACGTTAACATTGAAAGAAGCCAAGATTATTTATGTTAGGGGGTTATTTTCTCCATTGACATTTTTGGCAAGTCCAGAAGTGAAATATTTTTATTTTGATGAAGCGGCATTTCCCAATTAAAAACGAACTGAACAAATAGTTGCACTGGAAATGTTTCCACCAGCTCTACTTATAAGCTGCATATAAAACAAGAAAGGAAATAAACACACAAAAACCCTCAGAGAATAACAAGGAAATAATGCAAATCAGCATAACAAGTAGCATTTACTGCATTTTGCTATGGGGTAGATTTTCTAGTTTAGGGCTGGCTTTAGGAAAAGCTTGTGAGGGGATATGAGTGAATATAGGCTGGGTTAGCCATTCAGAGAGCTTGAAGAACCACAAGCTCTGTTAATGTCTGGCAACATCAATTGGAATTTGCTATAGTGTCCTGTCTCTTCCCTACTGCAATGCGTACTGCAAGTCCTGCCTACTAATGGGCTAATTGATTCAGATTTGATTTCATTTCCCTAAATTTATCATTTAAAATCCAGAGGAGATTAGCAGCTCAGATACATCTCTGATTTCTAAGCCTGCTTCTTGTTGGGAACCTAGGCATGAATACGTCTGCACTGTCCCCAAGTAACACTGAAGCGTATTTTAAATTTAGAAGGTATGATGGGTCTTTTCCAACCAGAACAGGAGAGTATCCCAAATCAGAGCCCCTGAACTTTGCATGTGTGAGTGAACGAGACCCAGGACTGATGCTATTAGAACAATTTTGCAAACAGTGGCTGTGTCGACATGTGCATTAACAAGTTTTAGTTAATGTACATTAAATCTAGTACCTCCATTGTGAGGTACTAGGAAAATGAGCATCAGCCTGTCTTAATGAACATTAACTAAAGAGCACATTTGTTCAGTGACTCTTTAATGCGCATTAAAATAAGCTAACATGCATTGAAGCGCGTATGTAAATTCATCCAGTGAGAACCAGTAAGGTGTTAACCCTTCCCCTCAAAGGACGCCCTATCAAGTCTGCTGGAGCATAGCAACTACCGCTCTCCAGTCAGCCTCCATATCTCATGTATCAGCATCCCTGTGCTTCAAAATGGTAGCGGTGGGACTTTAACTAACAGTCCTTTGACAAGCTTTAAATAAAGCACCCTGGCCACCATTCTGAAGTGCAGGGACACGGATACATGAGATGCTCTGGGCGCCTTAATTAGAGCAGCTTAGAGTTTTTACTGTGCCTTGATGCAGTTGTATGTATTCCCCCCCCCCCCACACACACACACACTCCTGAAACATGTATAAAAACACCCTCTGATTCCCAGTTGGTAGAAAAGGACTTCCTCTGTAATGTAGATCAAGATCTAGGGGTGAAAAGTACTTGATACAATTAGGTTTTATTTTGTAAAGAATGGGATCACTGTGGTGACATGGACATATCTGGAGAGTTTCTGAGAGGAGCTGCTAGGATCCTTCTTGGTCTTGCCAATAGGCCTCTTTCTCCATCCTTTCCTGACAAATCTGAGGCATCATTAGAGGGCAAGAGGTAGCCTGCTTTCATTTTATTACCATCTAATCATCTGCTAAGAGCTAGTGGCCTGCAATGAAGAGTCCTGATGAGGCTGGCTGGAGCAGCACGCTCCTGCTGCCTATCACAGTCACATGTTAATCAGGGAACAGTAATTTGTGAGAACATTAATAAATACAAATCACTCCCCAGGCTCGAGCTGGGGACCATAATACATTACTTTACCTCTCAACAATAACAGTCCTTATTATCCAGCAATGAGATGCTCCTGTCAAGGCATTCAAGGATGGCCACATTTGATGAAGACAAATGATCCCCTTCAAAGGAGCTCCGGGCCTTCATTTGGCTTAATGGCTGGCTAATATGAAGCATGAATTTAATCAGAGCACCAGCTTCTGTCACGCCTGGGCCTTGAAGTTGGGTAATTGGAGGCAGGTGCTAAGTACAATTTAAATGAAACATCTAGTTAATAAGGACAGTTTACAACAAGCAACTTATCCCCCTTCCCAAGCTCCCTTGGAGATGTGGAAGCAGCCAGCTGTGCCTAGGCACAGAATGACTTAATTTCTCAGCACTCCTTTCCTTCCGCCTAACTCTGTGCTGCTGTTCTAAGTTTTCCACACGTCCCAGCTGTAGTGATGTTCTCAGAGATTAAGGAGGGTACCACAGGAATGACAGAGCTCTGCACATGCTAGATGGGGGAGTTAAGTCAACATCTTTAGAGAGTTTTATTCAAGAAATCCTACCTTTCCAGCACCCCAAGTACTGCTGATAGATTGACGAAGCAGCCAAGCACAGATGTCTTTCAAAATGTATGCCATGTCTCAATCCCAGGTTGCGGGCTTAAATCACTGGATGAATTTTCTGGCCTGTGATGTTAGACAGACTAGATAGTAATCACATGTCCTTTGGGCCTTAAAATGTATACAAATAAATAGTTTCAGCTCCTTCCCTCATCTGGTCTCTTTATAAACAAGTATAAGGATACTGTAAGGACTGGGTCATAGTCTGGCCTAGTGGGTAAGCCACCAGTGCAGAGCTAGAGACAAGAGCTGGGGAACCCAGAGCTATACAGAGGGGCAGGAGCTTGAGCCCAAGTTTCCAAATAGGAGGGGCAACTCCAAAGGCAGAGTCCAAATTGTAGGCTGAGTCAGGGACAATATTACCAAAGTTGAGAGGAGTTCCCAAAAGGCAGGGTCAGAAACCAGATAACTAGAGGTCACAAGATCCAAAAAGGCTTTTTCCAGTCTATTTGTTTTACTACAAAAATATCACAAACTTAAAAGTTCAACAGGTAAAACTACCCTGTACACAACATAACCTTTCCTCTATCCACATTACATTTCCATGACATAAACAAACATTAACCATCCCTTCCATGCCAGCCCCTCTTATTCCTCCCCCACCAAAACACTGACAAGTATATTCTTCTTTGTATAGGCCAACTAACAGGTACAAACTATAACATAACCTAAACTAAACGTCCCATTCATAAGACTCACCTGGCATCAATTTTATACACCAGGGTAACACTCTTAACACCCTCCTTATAGCCATCCCTCTTCAGCCTATTCAGTTTCCACCACCTCCCACACCAGTAAAAAAAAAAAAAAAGTCCCTTTTCCTCATCCTTGTCCATTTGCCATGTGTCCAGTCTTCCATTTCCATATAGTGCCTAGTTGCTCCTTCACCAGGCCTCATCTGACTTCTCTTCCCCATATCCTACATTTTTGGCCATGATACTTTTTCAGCCAACTCAAGGCTAGCCTTAAACAGTCTGGATCATAAAGGGCAAGGATTTAAACACTAACAACTTCTGCACCATCCATAAACTTAAACTTGCCACTGATTTGTGGACTGTTTAAAAATTTTTGGCAAGATACTGTACAGTACTCTGTCATTGGTCAGCCACTGTCCCTTGGCTACTCACAAGATTAGTCCACTGACCTTGTTCCACACCTCTTTAGCAAATGTGCAGCCACAAAACAGGTGCACCTTGCTTGGTCTCTTCCTGTTCACGCAGGTCCCTTGGACACTGCAAGGTCCTCCCAAGGTGCCATGAATACTGGGTCATCTGTACTGCCAGGATCTTTCATGCTGTGAGCCAATTCAAATCAATATGATCTGCTACCATCATCTTGATGATGCTGGTCCCCACCTGCTTAAAGTGTTTGTACAACAGATGTCACATTGGTGCCAACACATCACCCACCATCACCTTCACTTTCCGAATCATCTTTTTTTGGTCCATCAAGATCCTTGCCTCCATTTCCTTCAGCCTGTACTTCATCAAAACAGCTTCCATGCATCTGGATGAGGGTGGGGGCACACCGCACCCACGGGCATGCATCAGGGCCCCTGTATACCATCAGCTTCTGCAACGTAGTTCTGGCAAAGTACCTTGTGAAAAGCCCAGGCTTTATCTTCCCAGCCACTGCTGCCTGGCAGCATGCACTCACCAGTTTCGCATAAACAAGTAGGTATATGTCCCGTAGTCACTGCTGGCTTGAAAATGGCATTTAAAGGTCTGTTTTTTGGGAATTAGCTTATAGGTATAGATATATGTATTGTAAGGGTTTAAGATGGGCAGCCGGGCTTAACTGATTTGTAAAAGTCTGGGTTTCACACACAGAGTTCCATGTAGCCCTGGAAGCAGACCGGCTGTCTAGCACAACAAGGCCAAAGGATGGACATAGCCTGAGAATTGAGGGGGGCCATTCCAGAACATGAAATCACAGCCTTCAAGGCAGACAGGTTGTCTAACACAACAAGGACACACAGCCTGGGAACCAAGGAAGTATGTACCATACTGTCCCACAACACAAGATAAGTGAAACCATCTACAAGGCCCCAGAGCAGAGTGGGGCCTGAGTCACAGTTTTGGGGGAATAGACCAAATTAGGAAAAGGCCCGAAAGGCTACGTGGACATGTGATCACAGAGAGGCAACCAACCAGAGGTAGCCACAAATGAAGAGTCCTCAGGAGTCATCAGGAGGGAAGGAGAATACAAAAGCAGAGACTTGAGATTAACCAAGGGTCCCTCCCATCCCTCCCTTTGTTCCTTCTGGTCCCTCCCTGTCCCTCCTTCTCTTCCTTGAGAAGGGTCCCCATCCCCATCCCCCAGGGAGGGTCCCCATAGCCACTATGGACCAAGGGCATACCAGCATCCTGTCCTATGCACCCCACTGAAGCAGGGGCTGTGGGCCTCAGCTTCCCACCTCCTTAACACCTAAGAGAAAGAGCCTCAGAATGGAGCCTACATCCTGACCAGATGTACTTTGACTCTGATGACAGCCCTAGGCTTGGTAGATATAGAATTGTTTAATTGTTTGTATTGTTGCTTTTTTGTTATCGCTCTATATCAATAAACTTGCCTATTATCAACTGGCAGGCGTTGTGGTCAGTCTGAGGGTTGTGCTCACCCGGAACAAAGGTATAGGGGCTGAATCCAAATCCAGTGCCAACTGTCCCCATCCCCCGAGCTCTCTCATATTACATAGTTCAGTCTAAGATAACCTTTCCCTGTTAGATGTCCAAAGAAAAAGTATACATTGCTTTGTGTAAGCAACATGCCTCATGCCTGCCACCATGGTGGCAGAAGACCAGCCCGGTATTTCATAGATTTCATAGATTTCATAGACATCAGGGCTAGAAGGGACCTCGGGAGATCGTCGAGTCCAGCCCCCTGCCCAAAGGGCAGGAAGTCAGCTAGAGTCATAGGATCCCAGCAAGATAAGCATCCAATTTACTCTTGAAGGTGTTCAATGTAGGTGCTTGAACCACCTCTGCTGGCAGACTGT
>NW_017728951.1:35518685-35522264 GCF_001723895.1 Crocodylus porosus | reverse complement strand
GGGAGAATGACGTCCCGGGATTTGCTCGAGAAGCATCTCTGGATGCAAGCCAGCGTTTTGGTCGCTTTATTAGCCACAGCATCGCGTTGCAGGCTCATGTTCATCTTGTGGTTAGTGATGACCCCCAAGTCTCTTTCTTCTGTAGTGCTATCCAACGTAGCACTGCCGAGCCTATAAGAATGCTTCAGGGCCCAATGACATGCTCTTTGCAGCCAGGGATGCCTCCTCCCTCCCATGTCCATCAGCCTCCCTCTTCCCTGATTTTCTTTCTTCCCTTTTTCTCCTGCCTTGCCTTTATGTACTCCTCTATTTTAAACTTGCTCATGCCCCTCCTCCTCTCCCCCAAGCTGCAGCTTTTGCCTCCTTTTCTTCACCTGCCTTCAATGCTTCTGGCTCCTTCTTGCTCTCAGTGGTCTTCTCCTCCTCCTTCTCTTCTCTCTGAATTCGCACTGCCTGGGCTGCCTCCTCCACTGAGATCCTTTGGGTTCCCTCCTTTAGTACCTCTTCTGCTGTTTCTTCTTCCTCCTCCAGAGCCTCCTTCCTTCCCTTCAGTTCCTTGGGATCTCCTCTGGTTCCTTAGGCTCTCTCTCCTGCTCCTGGGACTCTCCCGCTGATTCATTGGACTCTCCCTCTGGTTCCTTTGGTTTTCACTCGGCCTTCCCACTTCTGGCTTGGAAAACGTGGACTTCTCCTTCATAAGCCTAGCACGCTTTTGCAGTATGGCCTTTCTGTCTACATAGTGCACACATTTTAACAAGGCAAGTCATTGTCAAGCAGCCCCAGTCCCCACATTTATAGCATGTCTTCAGTTGGCTGTGGTATATTACAAAGTCTTGCTGCACTCCCAGGTCTATAGCCAGGGGAAAGTGCCGTACCCCACCCAGGTCCCTGGGGCCAAAGCCCAAGATAACATGAGCCCTCGCTCTTCAGGATGAGAGAGGTTGCAATTTAACCCACTTCTGATAGTCAAGATGCAGGCAGCAGCCTCCTCTCAGGGTGGAAATGTCAGGGGTACATGTCTTCCCAGGGCTTGGAGCCAAAAATTTCTGAGACCTTCCATTTAAACTGTTCATCAAACAAACCTCTTGCTTCTTTGCTGCTTTCCATTGCCCGCCTCGGAATAGCCTGGAAACCCAGTGAAAGCAGATGGGGGTCAACCTGATGATGGGAGGGATATCTGAGGAAACAATCAGCATTTGGGCCAGATGAGATGTCCTCATAGCCATAGCTAGTGGCTGCTGACATGCCAGTCCCAGGAAGAGATGGTGCCAGGGAGGAAATGGCAAGGACACAGACTACTTTTTAATTACAGAAAGAGAAAAACTTGTAAATAATGAAGGACACTGAGAAGCCGCCATTTCTCTTCCAGATGTTAGGGCCTCAGGTGAATAGGTGAGCCTGCTTGGATCAGATCAACACCACTTCACTCCACCCCCAGGAATCTCCTCTCAGAATTTGAACTGAGTTTCTGAACAGCTCCAGTTAATACTTTGTTACACTGTTATTCTGGTTTTTCGCGGCTTCCTCTGGACTTGCAGGTTCCAGCAGAGGATAGGAAGTGAAGTTCCCTGATCAGTACAATGTTTCTGATTCAGCGTGGACAGGAGATTGCATCCAGGAATTTTCAAGGTTGCCATATCTTTATGAGATGATGGCAAGCCTCGCAATGCTTCGTGTTTTCCTTAACTTCAGACTCTTGGAGTCATGTCATTATGGAGAAATCCAAGTTACTCGTTTCTAAAATGCGAATTTCTAGCCCTAGTTGTCAAGATGTAGTAAGCTTGTTCAGTACCTAGGGCAGAGTGGGGGAGGGTGGGAATTATACTGACCACTAGAAAGTGGAGTGCGGAGGACGCAAATGGAGGGCTGCTGCTGCTCCTGGTGCTCTGTTCACCCCCAACTCTGAGGGCAGAGTTTGCCCCCCAGGGTGGGGGCCTCTTTCCACACCCACTTCACCCCCAGGTAACCTCTTGGGCATAGGACTGCCTGGTCCCTGCAGCTGGCAGCAGCTCAGGGCTGCCCCTGCCATAGCAAAGACTCCTGTGGGAGAAGGGGCCATGCTGGCTCCCCCTCTAAGTCAGCACCATTCCTGCTAGTTGTTATGGAGAAATGTTTGAAAATGTGATCCCTAATCCCTACAAAAATGACCAAAACCCTCTTATTTCTAAGATCACCTGATCTGTGAACACTCAAGGTAGGCAGCACAGGATGTGAAGTAAGCAGAGCTGAGTGAGCTGGCATCAGTGAGTGCCTGGCACATTTCACACACACACACACACACACACACACACACACACACACACACACACACACACACACACACACACACACACACACCCCCTGTGCCCCCGCACCCCACTCTCACTCTTAAGTGAACAGGAGCCCAGTTCAGATTTTTACCAAAGTAGTAATTATTTGGATTCTTTAATCAAACAGGAAAATGCATAACAAGATCCAGACCCTACCAAATGGAATCCTTGCAGGACAGTCCTTATGTGCCCAAGAACTCTCCTTCTTGAAGTTAAAAATTGGAGCTATGCAAATTCAAATGAGAAGTAAGGACCCCACTTTCAGCATGGGGTGTGAATCAAGCACTGGAGCAAATGACATTCTCAAGCACTTGACAAACCTTAACTCAAGCCAGGATATGTTACCTCAGTAAGGAATTCAGGACTGAGCAGAAATCATAGCTTCACTTTTCCATGGGATGTTTATGAGGCCCAAGTTTTTATCCTATCAGTCACGAATGGGCTTCGGAACCAAGGCCCATGTCTTTAGCCAGCAACGTCTCAAGTTCTCTCAAACAGTGTTAATCTTTCACTTCCCCAGCTGTAAGCCAAGCTGTGATACAACCAACTGCCTCTCAGAGATAAGAGCAGGTTTATCTCCCCTGGCATGAAAAGAACATTGTATTTGCTTTGTCCTGCGTATCTGATTTGGGAAAGAAGCACCTCCCAGCCCTGATATCTCTGTATGAACACTGATAGGGAACTGGGAATCTCCAGCTGCTTCCTGAACATGGGGCATGCTGTGCTTTCTCAGGCCTGCCAGGGAATGAGGCATCCTCTCTGCTAAAACTTTTCATCCCTACTCATTTGGGGTGGGCTCCTGGTCCATGTTGGTGAAGAGTCAGTCAACCAGGGCTTTGTGGATCTGGATAGCCAGCCATGGTGCAGGGCCAGGTTCACAGACATCAGTGGGGGGGCTCGCCCTCTCCCCCATCCCTGTGCCATGTCTGTTCATAATGCTAGATCCAGTCCATAATTGAAGTGCTCCTTCCAGCAGCCCAGCTGCCTCCCAATAGGATCTCTTGAGCCAGGGCAAGAGGACATAAGCCAGGCCCCTGACTGCAGCGTGGGAGTGGGGGTGATGACATTGCAAAGACAAAATCAGAGACCCTTGGAGCATAGCATCCACTCTCCATCACCTCAAGGAATGGGGAGTTGTGCAAGAGGCAGGAATCATCCTCATCAGCCACATGCAAGTTGGTGGCCCAGTTGTGCCCTGGTTGCCTGGTATCTGTAAATGTGTCTGTGTGTGTTTGTGTGTTTGTTTGAATGTTCTGCATACCTGGATTCT
>NW_017728951.1:35514696-35518585 GCF_001723895.1 Crocodylus porosus | reverse complement strand
GTGTGTGTGTGTGTGTGTGTGTGTGTGTGTGTGTGTGTGTGTGTGTGTGTGTGTGTGTGTGTGTGTGTGTGTGCATACCTGGTGGGTGCAGGGCATGTGCAGGATCGCTGGATGATGGCTTGTGGCCATGATAAACTGCTACTGCATCAGGTCCTGGTAGATGGCCACAACATCCCCACCAGCCAATCATGTGGCTCAACTGTTCAGCTCCACTTGGGAGTCTTAGGCAGCCTGGGATGCCTGCAGGGCATGCTGGGAAGTATGCAAAAGCCCCCCTACCTGCTGCACTCAGGCTGGGCAGACAGGCTCTGAGCACTACCACCCTTTTCCCCCCCTCCCCCCCCAGGCTAATGTGCACTCTGCTTCCTCCCAACCTAAACAGGGGTGCTTAGAGTAAAGCTTGAAATTTAGAGTGCTTTCACTGTGGGCTCCTTGAACGCCTGTACTCAGCCGTAGAGACCCAAACTGAGACCAGGTCCCTGCTCAGAAATTCAGTGAGAAAGATTCTCTGTCCCAAAAAGCTGACCAACTCAAATAGTAGAACTGGGTAGGGAATCAGATTTTTTCCCACTGGACCTTTGAAATTCTCCTGTTGAAATATTTTACTTTCCTCTGGGTCACTGCATAGTGAAATAGCCATTTCTTTTTCTTTTCAGTTTCACTTTGGGTTGGAGGAAGCAATAATTTGGGGGGGTCTTTCAGGTCAGCTGGGGAATTTCACGTAATAGTAAGAAGGGGGAAAAGAGGTGCAGTGTCCAACCTGAACTCCAGAGATTGAGGAAATAGCCAGGACCAGAACACGGTGCTCCTGAGTTGCTATGCAGCACCCTGTCCATTAGACCACACTGCCCTCATGCTGTAGCATTTGATTTACTGATTTCTGTTTTATGGGTGGTCAACACAATACAGGGAAAATATCCTACTAATGACAAATCCAGTGGGAAAAAATCCTTTGTGTGCCTATGATCATGACTCCCTTCAGTAGCTGGTCTAATCAAGGGCAAGATTTTGCTGTTTTGCTCCACCCAAGGCAATTTTTCCATGAGCATAAGCAGAAGGGGCTTAGCTTTGGAGTGCAGCAGTTTCCATATTCCCTTGCTGATTGTGCCCCTGTTGTTTGTATGGGCATATGGCCAGAGCTTGTTACATCCATACATGGAAATGGGTCATCAGGAAGAGCAGCTGAGCACCAGACAAAGGTGGGTTTTGGCACATACAGATCACTACTTTGCTATTTTAGATGCCAGGCTTTCTGGGCAGCTGCATCAAATGCTTATGGCAGATGGAAGAAACATACATTTCATCATAAAATGGGATGCCAGGAAGAGACCTTGTGCAGTTTCAGACCCTTACATTGGCAGGGGAAAACAGGGAACTCTCAGGAGGCAAGAGCAGGAGGTTACACTGGTTGCCTTGAACGTGTGTGGCTGAGAAGACAGAGAGAAGGAAAGGAAGACAATGAGAGGCTCAGTTTAAGATGTAAATCTGGGGCTTCTTCACATGCCAAACACAAGAGTGTGATCAGTGCATGTGCATACTTTGCAAGCATGTGCATATATGTATACACATGTAGAAAATAGCTCTGTGTTGTACCCATATTCATGGACTGCCTAGAAGAGACTGACAGGCAGTTTGTAGAGGACTCTCTCCTCCAAGCAGCAAGTGGGGCAGATCCCAGTGCTTCTAGGCCAAGAAGGAAGTATGAAATCAATTGCAGCAGTGGGCAAGAGACAAGACTGGGTCTCCTGGTGAGTTACATCTGGGTACAGTACCCCATTAATGAGCAGGAGCCATTCCACAATCAACTCTTCTCCTCACCTTTCAGCCTTACTGGTGACTTCAGTAAGTGTTTGCCTGGGCATCACAAAGCAGAGTTATGTCCGAGATGGAGGTGCTCCCAGCTGTGAATGCTGGAGGCTGCTGTGAGCTCTGTCTGAGTCAATGTATACTCTGCTCCTCCTCGCATAGGGCAGGCAAAGGAGTGATGAGTCCCCAGCTACTATGCCAGCTTGCCAGAGCAACTTCCCAAGAGGCAGCTGACAGCCTGCAGGAGCAGTGGACTCTGGACTGCACTGCAAGTCCCATTCCAGCTCTGAGCTTCACACACCACAATTCCAGACAAGCCATTTTTCTTGGCTTTGCTTCAGTTTCTGGAAAAGGCAGTGAATAATGCTACCAGACTCAGGGCACATCTACACAAGATGCTACACAAATGCTCAGTAGTTTAATACTATTGTGAAGTAGCATGTCACATCAAAAGAGTGCTAATACCCTACTGTGCAGTAGAATTAGGCTACTGAGCAACAGTGTCACTAAAAAGGCATTCTCCAGTGCTAATGCACAGTAGCACCAGTTACTGCACATTGATATTTATCACTTGATTATACAAGTACTAAATTTAATGTAGAGTAACCACAGTGCATTAATGAATGTGTAGCCGTGCCCTCAGGCAAGCAAAATAGTCTGCAACCTTCTGAAGTAAGGTACTATACAAGCTCAAACCACTATTGTCAAG
Source organism: Crocodylus porosus (assembly GCF_001723895.1). Lineage (NCBI taxonomy): Eukaryota > Metazoa > Chordata > Crocodylia > Crocodylidae > Crocodylus > Crocodylus porosus. Next base: position 35,516,070 of record NW_017728951.1, on the reverse strand, counting down.
CCTTTCCTAACAATGTAGCACTGCATTTGTTCCTTTCATACTTATGCTGTGGCCGTGGGAGATCAAGGCCCCTTCAAGACAACAGATGTCTGAAATTTGTGGCAAGTCCCCCTCCCCTACCTCCATTAACAGTCATTCATTTCCAGTCAGATGTTTTCTCTCTCTAATATACTTCTTGGATGTTTGTCAACTTCTTTTCATCATATTTAGTCTGTGCATCTAATCTCACTGAGATTACACACATTGCCTCTGACTGGGGAATCTTAGGAGCGTTGTTTTGCTAACCCTGATGCATAGGGGATGTTGCTGAGGGAGCTGGTGCAGTTGTGAACATGCACACTTTTATTTGATCTAAGAGGCCTTGGGCAGCACTCCTGGTGCTCAGAGCAGGAGCAGAGCCTGGGAGAGAAGGGTGGCCTAGTGAGGCAGGCCCTGCAGAAGGAGTCGGGTACCAGGGTTCAGCTACCTGTTCTGCCATTGATCAGGCAAGTTGCTTCTGTCTTGGAGTCTATATAGTGCAGGCTTTTCTTGGGCACGTTACCCTGGGCTCCTGCTATGCACTGACCTGGAGGAGAGGATAAGCTGTGAAGCTCTCAGCCACAGGTAGGAAAAGCAACTGCTGTATAACAACTGCTAGTTGTAACTGGATAGAGATCAACTCATTCCACATAGAAGCAATCAAGCTGGGGTCAGATGTCAGTAGTTTTGAGCCTCTATTAGCCTAAGCAGGATCTGACCCACTGACACTGTGAAAGGTTGTGACCCCAGATCATGAAGACAGCCAACCCACTGTGGTTTAACAACTGAAAAAACTGCAGCACTGATGGAGGAAGCCCCTTGAATGCAGATCCTGCCCTAACCCTAGGAAGAGAGAGAAGAAAATGATGCCATCTAGTGGGCCCTGACAGAATCACAGGCCTTTCAGTCCTCACTCTGCCCAGCATTGGGAATTTACCCCTGAAACAAGCAGTTAGTGTAGGGGCAGGCAATTATTTCAGCTGGAGGGCCGCTTAAGGAGTTTTGGTGAGCTACTGAGGGCCACAAGTGTAGCCCCGCCCCTTGATAGGTGCCCCGCCCCTTGGTCACTATCTTGGTACCAGAAGTCCCTTACCCCTGACCTTTGTCACCAGAAGTCCCTTCCCTTTCCCCAGAAGCACTCCTTGGGGGCTGCCATCTTGGAACCAGAAAAAAACAAATCATATGATAAAAATCAAACATCTACTATAACATATTTTAATTTTATCTAAAAAAATCATTTTTGTCCTATTTACATGCGTTTGTGTAGTGTATATAGAGGTGATTGCATAATGCTAAAAAATAAAGTCTTACTCTTATATATTGGAGGGTGGGGGTGAGTCAGTGTGGGGTTTGTGG
>NW_017728951.1:35499433-35514309 GCF_001723895.1 Crocodylus porosus | reverse complement strand
ACTCACCAGGTGCTGCTGGGCAGGGAGGAGATCCCCACTGCTCCTCACTGCCCCATGCTTCATGGGGGGCTCTGCACAAGCCCCCTGAACCCCCCTGTGCTGTCCCAGCCCCCCCCCCCATGGCTGACCTGGCCCTTTAAGAAAAACAAAAACCCTGCACTCACCTGTTCCTGCCTGGTGGGGGGGTAATCCCCCACTGCCCCCTGCTTCCCCACACTGCATGGTGGGCTCTGCATGAGCCCCCCAGAAGCCCCAAAGCTGCTGCAGGAGCTGGTGAGTCCTGGGGATTTTTGAGGGGTTTTTTTCTTAAAGGGCCAGAGCTAGGCCAGGTGGAGTAACCATGGCGGGGCTGGGGGAGGGGGCTAGGGTCAGGGAGCTCATGCAAAGCCCCCCATGAAGCGTGAGGCAGTGGGGGACAGCAGGGATTACCCCCCCACACCTCCTGCCAGGCAGCACCTGGTGAGTCAGGGCTTTTTTTAAGCCATGGGGGGGTGCTGGGGGAGCAGGCAGGGGATGAGGCCTGGCAGGGGTCCCCCCCATGGCCCCCTCCTCCCTCTTCTAGCGCCCCCTCCCCAGCCCCCTACTTACCAGTTCTGAGCCCAGCTCCAGCTCCCTGCTGCAGCAGGTGGGGACTTCCCGAATCGTCCAAGCTCTCCAAATCTTTTCCGGCCTTTGAATTGATTTGGACCTTTTTATTGGTCCCCTGATTTGATTTGGATTTGGAGATTCGGCCACCAAATCGGGCTGAATCTCCTCCAAATCGAATCAGCACCCGAAGTTTCACATAGCCCTAGCCTTTGCCCCGTTCTCTATGCAATTCACTGCCCACTCAGTGTCTTCCTGCAGGGCACGAGGGGGCAGTTTCCGGTGCTGGGTGATAGAGGAGCTGTACTTCCCAGCCTGTCTCTTGGCTGAGCCCTTCCTACTCTAGCAGGGATAATTCCTTAAGGCCCTCTTGCAAAATTCCACTTGTGTTTCCGAGATGACCTCCTGCCCTGGATCCAGGGTGGCCAATGCAGAACATTAAAGCTCTTGACAGGGACTGAGAGAGCTTTCTGCTGCCATCTACTGGTGAGCAGAAAGAATTGGCTGAGGAGTGAGATCTGATCAAAATACTGGCTGTCTACACGAGAGGCAGACTGAAGAGTTGTTACTGCACAGTCATTTAGTATTTGCATAACCAAATGCTAAAAGACTGCGCAGTAATGTACATTACTGTGCCGTAATATCCCCACGTTTTCTTTTCTGACACTATGGCACAGTAGTAACGAGATACCGCGTCACATCAGGGTTAGTGCCCCCCAGTGCTGCTGTAGCATCTCATGTAGACACAGCCACAGTGTATTTATCAGTGCAGGAATAATAACACAGCATACCTGTGCAGGGTAATCAACAGACACTCCACCCCTATACATGCTCCTCTCTTTCCAAGTCACCAGGGTCAGTTCACCTTGATCTAAGCACTGTCAGACACATTTGAGTACAAGAACCCAAGCAGCAGTACAGCACAGCCTGCATCCTCATGGGGAAGATGGATGGCGTCCAGCGGTTCTGGAAAGGGTCTTTGGCTGTGGTTTGCTCTTAACTAGCAGAAGAGAGCTGAAAGGGTAGAAATGAAGCCACAACAGCAGCAGTTTTGCTGAGAGAGTCCAATAAGGGCCTCCCTACACAGCCCAAGAGCTATTTATTATCCCTGCAGCCAAGTATGGAGGAGACCCCTTGGGACAACCAAGACAGAATGGTCCTAAGAGGCTTGAAATGGATCTGCCCTAATTTTGGACTCTGCCAATCAGAGGCAAAAACACAGGTTAGCGCTCACAGCCAAATCCGTGCTTGGCCAGGGTAGAGGGAATCTGGCTGATGAAAATGCCTCGTGACCAGTGATTTCTGCAGGTGTGGGATGACCCATCTTGTAGGTGAGAGCTGATTATCTCACTAGACCTGTTACACCTTATGGTATAAGCTGAACAAATGTTAATCGGCTCAGTGCTGTTCGGCTTAGTGGAGCAGTCACACCTTAAGGCAAAAAACATTCTCTGACTGTCCTTCACCAGCACAGCTGTGACTAGTCACTAGACGCTTGGTCTGCAGGGGCAGGATTAGGAACTATGGGCAGAACCAGCTCATTATTGCTTGTGCTGTGAGGGGCCCAATGCTTGTTTTCTCAGGAGCCTGCCTGCTTGCGCCGTACCTCTTCAGGATGCTGGCTAACCGGGCACCACATGAGCTCCAAAGGATCAAGTCCCTGAGAGCTTAGACAGCACCCAGATAGCCAGCAGCCTGGCAAGCAATGGCATGGGCAGGGTGAGCTCCAGAGAAAAAAAGGATTGGGCCCCAGGACCCAGACACATGCCCTGGCAGGGCTAGGTAGGTGGAGCAGAGTAGAGCTCAGCGGCTGCGGCACAGCAGCCCAGAGCCAGTTCCCAATGACCCTGCACTGTGCCAGGCTGGGCAGGGTCTAGCCACCAGCTCTACCTTCCTGGCTCACCTGCCAACAGCCAAAGTTGGCAGGTGCCTGGAGCCCTTGAACCCCCTGTAGCAGCTGGGCAGCTCTAGGCACAGAGCGCAGGGCTTTGTATTGCTCATCTGTACTAGCGCTCCACAGAGCAGGTAGGGAGGCTGCACTGCTCAAAACCACCTCCCCCCAACCCCGGCTCACTGCTCCCACCAAGCAGAGCCAGAGATGCAACCCTGGAGTTCGCTTGCTCTGTTCATGCCCATCATTCTGGGAACATGCCTGGCATGGGGTACAGCTGCTGACAGGCAAGTCAGGCAGGGGAACCAGTGGCTGGACGCTGCACAACCCAGCAGAGCACACAGTCAGTAGGAATCGGCCTCAGGCTGCCACATTGCAGCCACCAGTTGGCAGGCACCTGGAGCCCCTGAACCCTGCAAAGCAGCTGGGTGGCTCTGGGCATTGAGTGTAGGATTCAATGCTGCCTGTCTGGGCTGGGGCTGCACAGAGCTAGCTGGGAGGTTGTGCCACTCACTACTGCCTCCCAAGCCCAGTGGGAACAGAAGTCCCATCCCTGTACCACCTTCCCCACCCCCCAACTTCATAGATTTCATAGACATTTGGGCTGGAAGGGACCCTGGAGGATCATCGAGTCCAGCCCCCTGCCCCAGGGGCATAAAGTCAGCTGGGGTCATAGGATCCCAGCAAGATAAGCATCCAAATGTGTGTTGAAGGCATTCAAAGTGGGTGCTTGAACCGCCTCAGGTGGCAGTCTATTCTAAACCTTGGGGGCCTGGACAGTGAAGAAGTTCTTTCTTATGTCCAGCCTGAACTGGTCGCAGTGGAGTTTGTGACCATTCGATCTTGTCATCCCTTGGGGCGCTCTGGTGAACAGTCATTCCCCCAGATCCTGATGAGCACCACTGATAAACTTATAGGCGGCCATCAGATCACCCCTGAGCCTGCGCTTTTCCAGGCTGAATAGCTCCGTTGCTCTCAGCCTCTCATCGTAAGGTCTGTTTTCCTGACCTCTGATCCTGCGCGTGGCGCTCCTCTGCACCCTCTCAAGCTTCTCCACATCCCTTTTGAATTGCGGAGCCCAAAACTGGATGCAGTACTTCAGCTGCGGCCTCATGAAGGACGAGAACAGTGGGAGAATGACATCCCGGGATCTGCTTGAGAAGCATCTATGGAGGCAAGCCAGCATTTTGCTCACTTTACGAGCTGCAGCATCGCATTGCAGGCTCATGTTCATCTTGTGGTCAACCATGACCCCGAAGTTCCTTTCATCTGTAGTGCTAACCAGCGTAGCACTACCGAGCCTATAACCATGGTGCAGGTTTTTCCTCCCAAGGTGGAGAACCTTGCATTTTTCAGTGTTGAACACCATCAGGTTCTCGTCCGCCCATTTCATGAGTCTGTCCAGATCTGCCTGGATGCTTTATCCCAGAGTTTGGTGTTGTCAGCGAACTTGGCCAGTCTGCTTCTGACACCAATGTCTACATCATTGATGAAGATGTTAAATAATATAGGCCCTAGGACAGAGTCTTGTGGGACCCCACTGGTCACAGCACACCAAGACGATTGACTCCCATAGATCACCACCCTTTGGGTCTTACCATGGAGCCAGTTTCCCAGCCAGTGGATCATGGTGACAAGGCCGCAATTAGCCAGTTTAGCTAAGAGGTGATCGTGGGATACCAGATCAAAGGCTTTTTTAAAGTTGAGGTATACAATGTTGATCTCTTCCCCCTTGTCCAGGCGATAGGTCACTTGGTCATAAAAGGAAATGAGATTGGTCAAGTAAGACCTACCCACAACAAACCCATGCTGGGTATCCCTCAGGATATTGCCTTCAGCTAGTCTGTTAAGGATTGCCTCCTTGATAATCTTTTCCAAGACCTGTAGTTTGCCGGATCTACTTTCCTCCCTTTCTTGAAGATAGGCACCACATTGGCCTTCTTCCAATCATCGGGCACTTCACCAGAGTGCCAAGAGCTCTCAAAGATCCATGCCAGGGGCTGGGCTATGATGCTCGCTAGCTCCGAGTACCCTTGGGTGTAACCCATCAGGGCCGGCTGACTTGAAGGTATCCAGCCTGTCGAGCTGTTCCTTCACAACATCAGCTGGGATGGAGGGCAAGGAATCTCCCTCACCCGGGCTTCCCTGACCCATAGTGGGCAGGGCCATCCCATGGGGCTGATGAAAAACTGACACAAAGTACCCATTTAGCAAGTTCACTTTTTTGGGCATCAGTTGTCAGTCGCCCCATCTGGTTTAGCAGGGGTCCAATGCTGCCCTTGCTTTTCCTCTGGCTCCCCACATATCCAGTTCCCAGACTGCAGGCCATGAGCAGAGCAGCAGGGCAGTCGTGTCATGCCTGGGCCTGCTGTGCCCCAGCACTCCTGCTGTGCCCCAGCTGCTGTGATGCAGCAAGACTTCAACTTGGGCAAAATATCTGTCTGGAACAGGAGCAAATTTAGTGGAACAGGAGCAAAATTAGGTAGACTAGAAATAATTCTGCCTTGGAGTGGTGTAACTTTAAAACAAATAATGAGTGTTCTAAGCCACTTAAAAGATGCTAACATGCAGCCAGTCCACAAGTTAAGAGCTCCAGAAACCGCCTAAAATTACCATGTAACAAGGTCCTTAGAAAAAGCAGCATCACTCTGCAGGGCTGAGCACATGTAGGGGGTAGGTGACAAGTGGGGAAGCTCTGTATGGCATGGCATTGCCCAGGCTTTACTGAACTCTGACTGTAGAGGTGTGCTAGATGGTGTCATCCAGCTTGATTTAAAACTTCAGTCAGGCAGCACAAATGGTACTGAGCTTGCATTAAATGGTTCTGGTTCATTGCCCTCTGCTTTCTTCAGCTGTGTCTGAAATCCTCCTGCAAAAAAGCCTGCTGTTATTACCAAAGAGCCAAATTTTCCTTTGCAGAACCAACTCCTGGTGGAACCATAGCAGTGCAGTGGCAGGGCCATGGCAGCCAAAGTGTCTAGTGAGTGCTGACCTGCAAAGTATTTACACTCTAACAGTGTAAACAGTGTCTCTCCTCTGGAACTCCTGAATCATTCTGCAAACATTTGCTAAGTTTAATGCATCCCCCATGGGAGAGGGGACATGAAACCCTTTAACTACTGAGGAAACCAAGGCACCGTGTGGTTAAGTAGCTCATGGCTTTACAACAAGTTAGGATCAAGGTGAGTGATGAAACCCAGGAGTCCTGGACAGAGCTATTTGACCTCTTGCATTGTCATTCAAAGCAGCACTTTCTTTCCTTTTCCCCTGTGCAGCTACACATTCCTCAAGGCTTATGCAGAGTTCCTATTCAGCAAATAAAATAGCCAGATCCAATATCAGTAAAAAATTTCAGGCATAAAGTGCAGATACAAGCCTTGCTTGGGATAAAGGACAGCCTTGTGAGTAGGCAGTAGGCCTGTGCAAAGCAGCTAGGGTTTGCTTCAGATTTGGATTTGGCCGATTCGGGAGACAGTGATTAGATTTGGTGATCCAAATCACTGTCCCAAATCAATTCATCCAAATCTGATTCGGAAATTTGGCTGCTGCCAAATCAGCTGAATCCCTGAATCGGCCCCATCCCCCGACCACTCTCCCAGCCCCATCAATTGTTGCCCCACCCACCCCCAGCTTCCAACTCTTTGGGGAAAAAAGCCCAGCACTCACCGGCTGCTGCCAGGTAGGGGAGGGGCAATCCCTGCTGCCCCCCACTTCCCCATGCTACATGGAGGGCTCTGCCATGGGTCCCCAGAAAGCCGTGACAGCCACTGTAGCATCTGGTGAGTGCAGGGGTTTTCTTTTTCTTTTTTTTTAAAGAGCCAGAAGCAGGGGCAGGTGGGAGAGCTGATGGGGGGAGGATGGGGGGAGCAGGCAGGGGTCAGGGGTCAGGGGGCACTCAAGAGCCTGGGGGAGCAGGCAGTGTAAACAGTGTGAGTCCTGGCCTAGTCATAATATTGGTTATGCATGCGTAGGATGGCTAGAAGTGAGAAGTCTCTGGAACATCTAAACTTCTGACCTTGATGACGCCATGACCTACTTAAGAAACTGAGGCATGCACAGTTGAAACCTTGTTATATAACAACAGAGAGGGAAAATTATGTTAATAAGTTTATGTGGTAATAATGAATGTGATTGGTCCAAGCAAGTGATGTTCTTGATTGATTGGAATGAATGAGTTGTGATTGGACAGGTGACGTGAGTTGGCCACCACAATTGACAGGGGGTGTGCATGATTGACAGGTGACATGAGGTGGCCACCATAAAATAGGTCTTGGCCATTGCCTCAGCATGTGCGTGCATGCAGTGGGGAACGCATGCGTTGAGAGGCGGTGGGAGCTGTGTATATGCAGGTAGATGTGACTGACGGGGCATGACTGGCTGTACAGCTGGGTGTCTGTGTGCATTGGGCATTGTGGCTGAGAGCCAGAGAGATTTGTGTGGTGCTGGATCTGCTGGGATGTGGTAGAAGTGAGCAGTACCCGTGTGTGAGAAATGGGGGAAGATCGGGTGTGTGGGTGCTGAGTGGTGCGTGTGGGGACAAGGACAAGTCCACCAGGATACACCTGAATTCCACTGGAAATACTGACCTTCGTTCCACCCCCCCCAGGACGGATAAAGTATCACCCTTCCCCTCAGAGGTCTCTGAGTACTTCACTTGTGGAGGAAAGGATAGAAATCCTCTGTCTGACAGGGACCTGACAGCAGGCCCTGCAGCCTGTGTGTCGGTCTTCCTGGCTGCCACCACTGGTGACAGGCCAGGATTGCTTTCTGTACATATTTTATATAGTGTTCTGTTCAATGGTTGTTGATTAGTTCATGTTGTCATGATTGTTGATACCTTTGTCTTATAATACAAATTTGCTTAGTAACCCCTACTTTGATGTTTGTCTTCATTAACAGTAGGGGCCTCAGGGTGGGGCTAGGCCGCAGGCCAACCCTTTCAGATGCAATTGAATCATAGACCCCTGGCACTGTAGAGGCCTAACAAACCTCTGCCCATGCAATTACCATAGCTCTTGTGCTAGGCCAGTCTTCAGGAGGGGATGGGACTTGGCAGGGGTCCCTCCAAGGTCCCCACCCCTCTCCTGTAGTCCCCCCCTCCCCCACCCCCTAGTTAGCAGTCCAGCTCCCTGCAGCAGTGAGCAGGGACTGCCCGAATCTCCAAAGCTCTCTGAATCTTTTCCAAATCAATTTGGAGAGCTTTGAAACAATTTGGACCTTTTAACTGGTCTCCTGATCTGATTCAGATTGAGAGATTCAGCTGCTGAATTGGGCCGAATCTCCTCTGAATCAAGTCAGCACCTGAAGCTTTGCACAGCTTCACTGTGCAAAGTCCTGATATGAAGGAAGAGTTGGGTTTAGTCCTTACTCTATTGCAGTCTATGCATAGGTGAGTCAATGCCTTGGTTGCCCCAGGTGCTAAAAGGTGGTGATGATGAAAATATTTACAATACCTCCAAGTATCTAGATCTGAATAACAGGCTGGACAGACCCTGGCAGAATGTAGCTCTCCACTATCCTGTGATATTAGCATTAGTAGAAATAAACTCTTTGGATGAACCTGCATCAGGTTTTCAGAGAAACCCAGAGCCTACTGAGTGTGCTTTGGGATTTCATCTATACTCTTCTGTGCCACTTAGGACCTGGCGCTCAGCCCTAAAGATTTCCAAATGTGCTTGTGCTGAAATGCAGCTTGGCTGCTATAAGCACTTGACACATGTGTATGTGTGCACTTGCCATAAGATGAAAGCAAATCCAGTTCACCAACACCTAAAGTCCATTTCCCTCTGCCCATTTCCAGCCTTTACTGGTGCTTTCAGTGCAATAACAGCAACTTCCCTGAACCTGGTGGGGAAGCGGGGGGAAGAGTGTTGTTGGTGCCAGTATTATTATAGCCATATTGTATTCCTCATTTCTTAGTGTCTAATAAATGCCACTCCTGTAAGGGTATTGCATTAAGCAAACTCACGGTATATAATTCCTGTCTTGGCAACTATAGATAGAGGGGGCTGGATGGACCATAAGCTCACTGTCTGGGGATTTGCCCACCATAAGTCAGCTCCAGATAGAAAGGAGGAAGTGATGGAATGATTACAGGCCTCCTTACAGCTTTCTGATGGGAAAGGGCAGTTACAGTCCCAGAGGGTTAATTTCTAAAGGGGCTGAACTGCAAGGGGGAGGAGGAACACTGGTCTCTGATCCAAGCAAAGGCAAGAAGGGAAGAGACTCTGAGCAATGCTGCTTAATTGCTATGTTGTGCTAATGTGCCAGGGGAGCTGAACAACTACCGTACAGCTTCTACTGTGCCTGTCCCTTGGTTGGGGTGGGGCAGGGTCTACAACCCAAGGGCATTTCAAGCTTATATTAGTTTAATTAGGGAGCTAAGTAGCTACAAAATTCAGAGCAGGATCTGCAAGACTAGGGACAGAAGTTACACATAAACCCATTTAAGTCACCAGAAACTGGTTTAAACCTGTTTAAACAGAAGTTCAGTGCACATAAGCCATTTTCAAAATGGCAAGAAACTGGTTTAAGATAAACCTGTTTGAATGTAGCATCAGACTTAACTGATTTGGGTTGAACTGGTTTATGAAACTTCTGTCCCAGACCCCTTCCTGCTTCAAGTTAAATCACAGTCCGCATCCCAGCATGCTTTGCAGCCCTGGGCCGGGCTGTTCTGTCTATTCCAGCGTGGAAGGGGAGGGATGGAGAGAGAGTCCTGCAGCTATGATGTTGGACTGCAAATCCCAGAGATCTCAGGAGCAGCAGGAAGAGGAAGTGAACATACAGCTAGAAAGCTATGCTCTAGCACCCTCTGGCACCTGGCCTGAGCTACTGCAGGCATGTGGCTGCATATCCAGAATCAAAGGTAATTGTGTGTCCAGTTGTTTCTCAGTTTAATCTTTGCAGCTTAGACTAACCTGCAAAGACTGAATCGATTCAGCCTTGGGCTTTATTTTTGACTGTGTGTACTTAGCACAAGAGTTCACTGTCTCTTGATAGATGAACAGGTCTGTCTGGTGCTTTGCAGAGAACACAGCAAGGTCTAATCTGACACTTGTCTCCTGCACCGCTTCTGGGCACAGTTTTCCCTTCCTGCGCTGATAAGAACACAGGTTATCAATTCCCATCATCGAGTAACCTGGCCCTGGACAGGTTGCCCACACCTCAGAGACAGTTTACCAGGCTGGTCTCTCTCTGGCAGCTGCTGTCAGAGCACATCAAGCCAGTTGACTGAGCTGGATTCTTACTTTGATCATCAAGCATGGTTTCAGATATACACTGAAGCAAGTGTCACGTTTTCCATAGCACGTGTCTACCCAAGAGCGCTGCACTGATTCAGCAAAGAGCAGTTTCCAAACCTGAGCTAAATCTCCATGTGAAAAGATGCAAAATCTCTGTGTAAACATGTGTCCATCAAGCAAGTCTCTGGGACTTTAAAAGATCAAGCCAGAAAGTGACTTCCTTACTTTACCTGCTCAGTTTACAAGCTTCAGCTCTTTTTTCAAGTGCAGCACTCTCAGCTGGGGTTTATTTTCTGTGAAATATGGAGGTGTTTAATCATCACAATCAGCAAACAAGCCCTGATGGGGGCAGTGGCACAAGGTGCTTTGCTGTAGAGCCAGAGATGTGAGATTAAGGCCTCCTCTGGGCTTGTGTTAAAGCCTACCTTCAGTTAACCCAGTGGTGAGTGGCTACTTGGTCATCAGGCTGAGGAACAAAAAGCAGCTGGGTGTGCTGTTAGCTAGGTCACTCACTTTTGTCAGAGGTTACAGGCACCAGCATGATGTACTCATGCAACAGAATAAGCTGCCAAGGCTCTGGCAGACTTTGGGCTTGGAAACAGTCCCACCTTACTTCCACATTTCTTGACTTGAGAGCACCTCACAGTTACTGCCTCCCATACTGCATTGTGTCCAACCCTGCTTCAGTGCAAAGGCTTTTTATGTACATTCAGGGTGCAGACAGTAGTTGGCAATAATGCTGTAAATTTCATTGCTTTACAAAAAGCGCTGAAATGTACAAGGCTGTAAAAACTAGATAGACGAGTAGCTCCTTCACATGTGGGCTTGTACCTCTGTGCAATGACAGACTGCACAGCAGGGAGCAATACCACCTGCATCGTAAGCCAGCCAGGGCTCCAGACAATGCATACAGCCGGCTGCTGAAAATGGACAAGGAGTGCTGCGGTGCTGGGTGGGGCTTGGAAAGCGGTTACCAGGCAGCATGAACTAGGGCTGGCAACCCAGGCTGGGGTCCCAGGGGTGATGGACAAGGGTGAGGGCTCAGTGCCCCCCTCCACTGTCTGTCAGCAGCCAGCTTGTCTGCCTGCTCTTAGCAAGAAATAGCGTGATGGGGGCATGCACTGCTGGCACCAGGTACCACGGGCATGGGCTGGCTGTCTGGGCTTGGGTCCCTGGGCCTGTTAATTTCAGCCCAGTCTAAAATTGACAAGAGACTCTGTCTCTGCCTCTTCCCTGTGGCTGACTTGGGGTATGACAACTAAACTTCCTGCTGAAATGTACACATATTCTCTTGAGTCGATTTTAAAGAGAGAGACTTAGTCAGATACTTAACTAGGCAAGGCTTAGTTTTTCACCCAATCAGCCACTTTTGAAGTGGTCTGCAGCCATGCACTTGTGTTTGGTCATGGCTCAGGCTGCTTTTTGTGGCCAGATCAGGTGAAAATTGTCACTTCTGTCTATACCCTCAAAGGTTAGCAGAGCTGGGTTTTGGTGGGCAAACAAAGGAAAATAGTTTACAAGGTTGAGAGCTTCACACTAAGCATTTCCAGCTCTAGTAAAAGCTTAAGAATCAAGTACATGAATGTCTCTGCTGATCACAACAGCCAGCACTGTCATGAAACAGAGTTTATCAAATAGGATTTTGCCATGTATAATGTTTGATCATTTTTAAAAGAGAAAAAAGAGCCCTTTCTCTTTTATTCCATAAGCAAGTGGGTTGCTGTGTATAGACACTGGTGTAGTGTTTGCTATGGGCCTCTAGGTGGTATTGTTTTACTAGCTGTACTTATTCTGCATCCTAGATCACGTTCACATTTATGTGTTCTTCCTTATCCTTTAATGGGCAATATCATTATTATTATTATTATGAGGGAAAAGTGGTGACAGTGCCCTTGGTTTGCTAAATAATTTAACAGAAGTCTTATTCAGGAATACTGAAGACCCAGAAGCTGAATCTCTTAAAGGACAAACCCTGATCTTAGTTTCTCAGTGGCGGTCTAAACCAGAATTCTTTTCCCTCCATCTAGATGTTGTAATTCAAACTCCTCTCCTTGAGCCAGGTCCATAAGCTGGTGTTTCTGACCACTGGTATTCTGCCAGAGGCTAGTCAGTGGTTGTGTAAACTGCTCCTCTGGATGTGGGTCAACAAAGGGACCAGAATTACGGTGTAATTCAAAGAGTCAAAATTAGAGATCTGAGGATCAAGTGGTTCAAACCCAAAAACAGTAACGCTCAGAGGGCAGCCACAGGGGGACTTGGATGGTCCTGAATATTCTCAGTGAAGGAGTGCAACATCTAGGGCCCTGTCACCTATCATGGTCTCAGAAGAGCAAGCAAAAACAACCCAATGGACCTAGTCAGCTGGCTGGACATAAGAAAAAAATATGGTCCTTCAAGCCTCTTGCTGTGATATTGTGATGATTATTACTGGGGCCACCACCATCTCCTTTTCAGCCAACTGAGCCTGAACTAGATCTCTAGGGTCTGGGTTCATTTCCCAGTGCTTCCATTAACTCCCTCTGACCTTAACCACATCACCTTGCCTCTCTGTGCTTCGGTTCCATATTTCTAAAACAGGGTAATACATATACGTTCCCCCCACTATCGTGTCTTATTTAGTTTGAATATGAGCTCCTTAGGGCAAGGACTGTCTTGTGCTGCAGATATGTTGAGCACCCATCAAAATGCAGTGCCACTCTGCCAGGGTTTCTAAGTCTCTGGGCATGTCTACACACGATACACAGAAGAATAATTCTACTGAGCATTAGCACGGCTGGCAAAAACTGTGTTAATGCCCTAAATGCACAGTAGACTTAGTCTAATATACATTAACATCACAAAAAAAAGCATTAATCTGTGCTAATGTGCAATAGTGCTGATTATGACGCGTTCAGTTAGTATCTGTTATTACAGGGCATTTATACACATACGTTTTTGTCCCACAATGCACTGGAGATCCACCGCTTTGGAGCAGACTCAATTAATCAAATCTGCTCTGCACATGAGCTGAGGAAAACTGTGCTGCGCTGCAAGCAGTTATATAAGTGGCAAAATGCGTATCAGTGCGCGGAAAATGACAGTGGTGCACTTTTGAACTAAAGCACCTCCAGCGTGTTTTAGTTAAAAAGTGCATCACTGCCATTTTATGCATGCTGACATGCATTTTGCCATTTACACAGCTGCAAGTGTCACAGTGCCAGGCGCTTTTCATAGCACCTGGCACTGCGGCACTTACATGTGTAAAAAACCCCACAGGTACTAAACTTAACGCGCGCTAATGATGGTACATTAATGAATGTGTAGACACACCCTACTTTTTTGTACGTAGGGAACAAAATTCTGGTTTAAATTACAGCTCAAATTTGGGAAATCTTCCTAAAGATTATTAAAGGAAGCAAGTCTGCAGTTTCTTAGACAGAAGTATGAATTAATTGCATTTAGAAGGAGTGTCAGGATGGCCTGTACTATTTCTCTTTGACAAGTACAGTTCACAGCTGTCACTTCTCTGCTATGCACTGCTGATCAGCAATTTTTAAGACATTTGGCACAAAATTACCACACATTTTTTTAGGGGAAATTGTTTCCTGAGGCAAGCTGCAAATTTTTCATACACAGAAGACTCTGTTCTTTCCTTATGTATGTATGTATCTTAGAACAGTACAAACCTTGTACAATATGCATATATATTTGTGGTGTTAGGTGTGACCTTTTAATGGTAGTGATGTTGAAGCAGAATAGTATGCAGGTGTTCAAGCATTAACCTTCATTCAGAAAAATGCTTGTCATTTGGTGTCTTGTCTCCAGCAATGACCAGCATCAGATACTTTAGAGATTGGTACAAGAACTGTCACAATAGGCAGTTATGGGATAAGTAGCCAATTGCCAGTCAAGAATGATTCATAGATTTATAGACTGTAGAGTCAGAAGAGCCACAAAGGATCATCGTGTCTGACTCCCTGCCCCTGGCAGGAAATAGGACTGAGGTCAGATGACCCAGCCAAGTGTCTATCAAGCCTCTTCTTGAAGACCTCCAAGTTAGGTGATAGTACCACCTCTCTTGGAAGTCCATTCCAGATTCTGGCCACCCTTACTGTAAAACATTTCTTCCTAACTTCTAACCTGAATCTACTCTCCACTAGTTTGCACCCATTATTCCTAGTTACTCCTAGGTGTGCCCTGGTAAATAGCACATCTCCAATTCCCTGCTGTCCTCCCTTGATAAACATATAGGTGGCTACAAGGTCTCCCCTCAGATGTCTCTTGTGAAGGCTGAAGGGACCAGATCCCTCAACCTCCCCTCGTAGAGTCTTTCACGGAGGCCACTAAATGTGCGAGTGGCCCTCCTCTGAACCCTGTCCAGATTCAACGTGTCTCTCTTGAAGTGCAGCACTCAAAACTGGACACAATGCTCCAACTGCAGCCTGACCAATACTGCATAGAGGGGGAGCATCACCTCCCTCGATCTGGGGGGGGTGGGCAGTGGACAGGGATGGAGCACCATCACCCCATGCCACCGCTGCCTCCCAGGTGTGTGAGGGTGGGGGGGAATTTGCCTAGCTGTCCCCTCTGTCCCTCTCCACCAGCACCCTGCACCACCACCACCTCCAATGCTGCTGGCTCCCCCCATGCCTTGGCCCTGCTCCTCAGAGGCAGCAGAGCATTGTCATGGCACTGGCCTCACCTCCCTGTTCAGTCCCCTCTGTCCCTGCCATCATGTCAGCACTCCAGACTCTGACTGGTTGCTTCACTAACCAATCAGAGTGCTCCAAGAGTGTTATGGTCAGACAGACAGGTGGACTAAGCCCTTTATTATATAAGAATATTCTCCTAGAAGAAAACACTTAATCCCCAGAAATTAAGAGTTTGGTTTTGGCCCCAGAACATGAGGGATCATAGCTCTTCAAAAAATTTTGTTGTTGGTTAACCTTTATTATAATATTATACTATCAAATTGCCCATCAAGAATGATGGGTGGGGTGGGCAGGGACAGAGCCAGCCAGATGTGGAGTGACAGGGAGGGGAGTAGAGTGAGGCTGGACCTGGCCCCAGGCCCAGCCCCACTCCACCCCTCCCAGCCACTCCAGGTCCAGCCCCACTCTAGGCCCCACCCCTGCTGCTGTTCTGGGTCTGCCCCCCCCTCTTCGCCACCACTCCGG
>NW_017728951.1:35471206-35499333 GCF_001723895.1 Crocodylus porosus | reverse complement strand
GGGTCCAGACCTGCTCTACCCCTCCACATCTGCCTCCTTCCCTCCCTGCCCACCACCTCTCTCCCCCACCCCTCACTGGCTGTTCTGGGAGGCAGTGGGGCTAGGTGGTGGGGAGCACCACCACTGATCCCCACCCCCTTCACCCTCAGGCAGGGAGGTATGGGAGAGCCCCACTGCTCAGGCAGCTGTGGCATGTTCGCCACCACCACAAACTTCCCCGGCAGCAGCTCAAACTTGGGTCTCTGCAGCCCAGGCTGAGCAGCCAATTGCTGCCCCCACTCTCGGTGCTGCACGCACAGTTGGCCAAAAGCATTCCAGACAGACAGACACACAGACAGACGGACTAAACCTTTTATTATATTAGATTATTTTGGATTCTGTGTAATTCTCCTCATGATCCCTTTATTGGCTTCTGTGATTCTTTCACCTTCCTTTGCAGCACTGGATGCTGACCATCATGAAAGCTGTAGGTTTTGACTAGGGTGCATTGACAATTCTGCTGGTGTTTGAAAACCATTCAGGTACCTGCCTGAAGGGTCTTGCTCTTCTAGTGAGGTCATACCACATATGAGATTGGGGGCAAAAAATATTTTTTCCCCTGGCCAGATTGATAAAGACTGTGGATTTTTTTCCCCTTCCCCTTTGGCATAGGACATAGTTCTCTGAGTATAGATCAACCAATTACTTTTCTGTCACTACATTGGCAGGGCATTGACTGTGGCCCTGCTTCCCTGCATTTTACCTATGGCAGATTGTTAGGTGTTTTCATTTCATTTTGATAATGTGTTTTGTGGGTGTAATGTGAGGGACTCGAGTGGATTATTTTCAGGACTCTGTGGATAAAATGGTTGGCTAAGAGTGCAAGCAATTGGACTCTGACCCAAGAGGCCCCTTTGAGTCCTATGTCCATATGAGACTAAAATGAAATGCGAACTAGTACTTTCTAAGATCTCTTTAATACTCCTGTAAAACAGGAAACATTTCTGTTCAAACAGCTACAAAGTCGATGCACAAATAAAACTGAAGCAACACACATTGCCAAAAGGATTGCCTTTCCAAACATGGTATAGCTGTTCCCAGCAACCAATAAAACACTTTTAAGTACAAAAATTATTCTGTTGAAGATCTGGCTTGAATCAGCCAAGTACAAAAAGTGAATCGTGCATTAGAGTGTGCAATGGTATCTTAGTAATGTACCATGGTATATCAAACCATAGTGAAAGGCCAAATACCAAATGGAGATAAACTTCTGACTGTACTTTTCCCTAATGATGCCTAACAGAATTGTGCAACTAATACTCTGGATGCAATGTGTAGACAGTAAAACAAATGAGTAATATATGGAAGCTAATGCTTTCCAGAAGGCTGAAAATCAGCTGAAGACAAAATGGTAGTTACTCTTATGTATGCCAGTGTGAATCCAAACATACCAATAATGGATCCTGGACTGAAGCAAGAGGGGTGCGACGCTGCTCACTTTGTGCCACATATAAACACTAAGCTCTCTGGGCTCACTGCCTGGCCAGCATAGATTTCAGCTGGAGCTCTGTGTGAACAGTGAGCTCTGAGCTCACCAGCTGATTAGGGTGGGCTCTGGCTTTAGCCCCTGCTTTTACATAGCACTGGAGCCCAGGGGATGAATGCAACTACTGTTTACCCTTCTGCTCTCTTGCCTTCCCCACCATAGGTGACCCGTAGTGGGAGTATGGGGGGCATATACCCCCTGCCCCCTCCCCTCAAGATTGGTCACCACTGCTGGCTTCTGCAGGTAGTTGCCACTCGCCACCTGCCCCTCCTTCGCTGCTGCCACCAGCATCTGCAGGTGGACCCCACTCACCGCCACTGCTAGCATCTGCGGGAAGTTGCCGCTCGCCACCCCCCCTCCAGCACCAACACCGCCGCCAGCATCTGTGGGTAGACTCTGCTCGCTGCCAATGCTGCTACCTACAAATGGTGCCCCCCACCCAGTTTTGGGAGGCATCAGTCATTCATGTTTCCCACTCGATTCAGCAGCAAGGGAAAAGGAGGAGATGAATGGCAGCAGTCCCCTCACTCCCTGGACTCCAGAGCTATGTGAAAGCAGGAGCTCTGGCCAGATCCCACACTGAGAGCTTACGTGCAGCACAGCCAAAGTGATGTGCGAGTGTACTACTGCAACCCTTCTAGATCCAACTCTGAGACATACTCCACTGAGTTAATATTGATTTCTGCCAATGGCATTTAAATCAGAAGCTGGTTTGCACTGTAAATGCTACTCACTGTTATTGCCAGATTACCTCAGGATCACTGATGACAGAAAGCAGGAACTGTCCATTATAAAATAACAGGTACTCTAAGATTAATGACGAACTTTTTGAAAATCGACTTTTAAGTTATATTTAATGTCATAATCTTTCTGTTCCATAAATCCATTGTTCTGAATTCATAATAATATTAAAACAATGGTATTATCATCTAGTTTATGGAGTGTTTATGTAGGCAATTACTCCTTAATATTATCCCTGTTTGGAGGTAAGGGAGCTGTTTTAATATACACATTGTATTTAAATATATTTACAACCACACAGCCTATTTTTAAAATAATGTAATCTTCCTTTAGGTATATAATAATTCTACCTCCATAAATATGAACTTCAACATAAGATACAAATGCACTGATAGACATAGTTAACAATTCATAAACATAAATGAATGAAATCCCCACAATCCCCCTGCCTGTGTGGTATGTAAGAAATCTCGAGAGTTTTCCAGTTTAACTATAATGCAAGTCTTGTTGACTAGAATGGAGAGGAAAAACAGTAGAAATCTGCTAATGGTGGAATTTGCACAATGTAAATTGGCTCTTGCAAAAAAAAAAATTCTATAACAGCATTATTAGCTCTCACTTAAAGGCCTGATTCAACCCCTACCAAAATCAAAAGGATTTTGCATTGACTTCAGTGGAAGTTGGATTAGGCCTTAAATAAGGGATTATTAGGTAAAAAAAAACAAAAAATCTACAATGGAAAAGGTCACAGGTATATGTACAAATACATTCATCTTGGTTAGTATCACTTTCTCTTTTACATGGGTACACACTGAGAAAGTTAATTATATCTACATATGTTTATCTTGCTTGGACAAAACTTTGCTCCTTTCCAATTCTGTAGCATCATTTGCCTGCTTTGAAGGCACCTCACTAAAGCTTCAGGGCCACATCCTGCCATCAATATTGTGATTTCCATTGATCACAGTGTGAACTCCAAACCTGGTACAATGCCAGGAAATGGGCTAAGTCAGGGATTGGCAATTTTCTGACTGCAGGCTGGAAGAGTTTGGATCTAGCTTAGTACAGCTGGGAGGAAGTGGGGAAATCAGTGGCACACAGTGGTGTGGACCACAGAGCAGGCTGTCCCCAACTTCCTTCTGCCTGTTGTGCACCATTTGTCCCAGTGCTTTCCTATGCTGAGCTCCACCTCTTGCCTGCAAAGTCCTGGTTGATGCCTGGTCCTACCTGCTCTCTACCCTCCCTACTGAATTTGCCCCTCAAAATGGCCATTGGCCATAGAAATCTGTGGCATAGTAAGTGGAGGCTGTGGTGGGACACAAGAGAGCATGGTGTGCTGGGGAAACTACAGGGGATCAGTGGCCCAAAGCAGCAGCCAGATTGAAAGCTATGACCCACAATTCATAAAGGTTGCAGACCCCTGGTCTAAGCTATTAATACTACCAGAGCAAATATACTGACTCCAAGCACTTAAGAGCATTGCTAGGAATAGAGAATATAGATACAAAATAAAAGAGCAAGTGTACAGAGTGACATTTAAGGGACAGTTTCTTCCACTTGCTACATGCATGGTACAGGAGCATTTTAACTGCCTTTTGTACAATAAAAGTTGGTTGATCATAGTTGTAGTCCTTCATAAAGGTGTGTCATCTCTTGGCCACTAGTCAACTTTGTTGTTCTAGCCACCAATACGCTGCAGCGCTGAGCATCCGAATTACTGTGATAACCCAATAGTGGCATCGTGATGCTGAGAGTTTTTCAATATATAGAGCCAAAATCTATGTGACATTTAGCTCACATTATGCTGATTTAGAAATACTTCAAATATCATAATCTAATACAGTGTAGAAAGTAAGACAGTGCATAATATATTCAGTACAGCACCTCTCTGTGCTGGCTTAACAGCCTTTTAGAATGAAGTAATGCAGGGACTCCAAGATGAACAGCTATGGCAGGGGTACTTATTGCAGTTGATGGGAATCCATGGCTTGAATGTTCTGCAGGACTTTGAGCACAACTTCATAACAGAATAGGTACTGATCCTGGACATGTGGAGAAACCAGCACAGTCACTCTGTCACATTCAGTACATGTATGCAAAGGGTGCAGAGCTTCCTGAAGCTCCTGCTTTGGACACACCTTCATAAAATGAATTATCATCTAGGGCTGCATGAAATTTGGGGTGTTCAAGGTCTTTTGTCTCCCCTCCCCCATTAACTCACTGGTTTTGTTCTCCTCCCCGCATTTATTTATTTTTTTCCTCCTGTCCCCATTCACTCTGGCCTTCCTTTTTCTCCCATTCATTCATTAAAGTCTTGGCTCAGGAAGGCTTTCCTATTTAGAACTTAAGTACATGCACATGAAGTTTTCAAATGCACACTGAGTATACTCAAGACCATTGAAGTCAATGCAAATTAGTGTGCCATTACAGGCACACTAGCAAGCTGTCCGTCAAGAATGATAAGGAGGGGCGGAAGCGATGGGAGCCACAGCCCTGTGTGGGAGCGGAAGGGGGAGGGCAGGCCAAGTTGGGGCTGGGCCTGGGCCCACTCCTCTCTCTCCCCTCTCACCACCCCCCCAGCGCCTTGGGCCCGGGGCCACTCCCCACCTCCTCTCCCCACACACTGCTGCTTGGGGTCTGGGCCCACTCCACCCACCGCTGCCTCCAATCAGCAGGGCAGGAAGGGGCAAGGCCAATGGTGCTGGCTCCACTTCCCCCCTGCCCTTCAGGTCCCCATGGTCATGATTCATCATGGCTCCGCCACCACCTTCTGTCCAGAATGTCCTTGGAGCACTCTGATTGGTTGTTTTAGACAACCAACAAGAGTGCAAATAAAGCATTATGGACAGACAGACTAAGGCTTTTATAATATTAGAATGCTTAAAGCATTGTTCATAAGAGAGATGTATCTAAGTACATGTTTAAATATTGTACTGCAGTAGATCTATATGCTTTCCTCCATTTACTCACACAATTTTCTCATCCCTCCATCCCTGTGATGCTATCCTCATCAAATTCAGCTCGTTTATCTCTTAATAGTCATATATGAAAACTTGTCAGGGGCAGAGATAGGTTAGTAGTAGCTAACAGGGCACTCGTCTGCCCTTCCATCCCAAGGATTCACTTCAAAACTGCACTTTTTGGGGGCAAGACTTGTAAAACCCAACTCATGTTAAAGGTTATTCTAGCCTATTAGTTACTCCTTTTTGAAATAAGGAGTAACTAGTAGAGATTGGTACAAAACTGGCCCTAAATCCTGGAAATACTGTCTATCCTAGCATGAAAATCAAGGGTCAGTAGTGACTGCAGCATATTACACAACACTAAAGATCACTTTCCTATGCTTTTATTTCTGTTCCCTAATAAGGACAAGATTCTACCAGAATTACATTGAGCAATACCTCAAATCTAGGGAAGACACTCATGTAGTAAGGTGCGACTCAGCAGGAATAAAGGTGGTAGGCATAGGTACATGCTTACTCTCATTGAATTCAATGGCATTTCACCTTTAAATTCAAAAGGCCTTCCTGAAGCAGGGCCTTTAATGAAGAGCTAATCTGATTTCCTTATGGAGACCTTACCTTTGTTTGAATCATGCCAAAGCGCTGATGTCGCAACTCTCTCACTATCTGTTTGATGTTGAACTGTCAAAAAAGAACAAAGTTATCAACAAAGAGAAAACACAATCTAGTGGGAACACTTTTAGTTTTTACTTTCATAAATATTTTACTCTTAATTGTTATCCCTAAAGACCAAAATCAACATCAGAAACCAAGTTTCTTTTGAAAATAGACTTACTTGAATCAAATTGCAGCAGGAGTGAATTTGATCCAAGCTCTTCTACAATAAAATAGTCAGCCATCATATTTATAACCAGCTGTTTTAGATATACTTACAGACAGATTTTTCTCTATGTAGCTCAGCAAAATATCTACACATAGTAGAACCCCACTTCTTCCAATCCCAGCACTGCAGTGAGCAACTATAGGTCCTGTCTGATGAACTTTTTTCATGTAACAAATGAATTTTACCAGCTGTTCTGCTAGTTTAGGGGTGCCATGGTCTGGCCAGGTGGTAAACTGTAAATGTTTTATAAATCGTCTTTCTTCTGTCTGAAAAAGAAAGAACACAAATAGTATTTGCTTATGGAATTCTATAATTTACTCACATAAAGTCACCTAGACAACTAAATACAAGTAATTTAACTGAGTATCTAGCGATGGCCAGAAAAATACTTCACATTAAAAATGCTAAGTGAGAAAAAAATAGCTCTAGGCTATCCAGAAAATGGCCCATGTTACATATTGCTCAGGGGACACTCAAAACCTCTCTCAAACTGGACATTTATAAAACTAGGAGTTCCAGGTGTGCAGAATTCAGAAGCTTTCAGGACTGAAGTCTTCCTCGCAAAGCACAGGTCACTGGAATCTCCAGAAGCATAAATGACCTTTAGATAGCCCAGAGAGATTAATGGAAGTCAGGATTACACTGTAGTGATTCAGTATCTCTATAAACCTTCAAGTTAGGAAAGGGATGGGATTAACTCTTTTTTGACACGACCTTTGAAATGCTGATGCTTTGCAAAAAGCAACAGATACGTTTTACATAGCAACCACCATGCCAGTGTTTGCCTTTCTTTGCACATCATGCTGAGGGACATCTGCAAAACTATGGTTATGAAGAGTTTTGTTTCACACCTGAAATCAGAATCAGTCTTCTAATGCCACCATCTTCTTGTTATACCACAGACCATGGATCATTATGGCTTTCACAATAACATAAGGAATAAAGCAAGAGAGATTCTATTTTCATATAATACATTGATCATGATAGAGAGGGACTAGGACTACAGCCCAGGATTAAACATTTACAATATCTGAGAGATACTGTAGGATTTTAATATGTTTTGTGCTTTAAAATCCTTGGGTGTAAGTATCATAGAAACATAAAACTAGAAGGGAGCCTCTGGGTCAGAATCGAATCCAGGTCCCTGCTATCACATGAAGCCACATCATCAAACTGATTTCTCAGACCTATCATTCTCCATTTTAAAATACACTCGGTTGTTTTATTACCGAGGTTTGTATTGGCAGGCTGTTCTAAAACCTTACTGCTCTGATAGTTAGAAACTGTCCCCTGATTTACAGTTCAAATTTTGTTATGGTTAGTTTATATCCATTTGTTCCCATGTTAACATGTCCTTTGCCTTAATATCTCTACTCCTGGTGTTTACCCCCTGCATATTTTTAGATAACCCCATATCATATCCCCTCTCAACCACTGTATCACTAGGCTACAGAATCCAAACTCTTTTAGAGGTGGTTGTACTACTATTTAGAACAGGGGCGGGCAAAGTCCAGCCCACAGGGCCAGATTTGGACCACAGTGGACTCCATTTCCCAGCAGCCCTGCCCATGTAGCTGCAGCTGGTTTCCATGAAGCCCCCAGGCGTGGTGGGGCCACGATAGTAGGGGGCCAGGATTCCTTTAGAGACCCACCCGAGCGGTGCTAGTAGGGCACATGGCTGGGTGGGGAGCTGCTCTGGGGCACAGGCTGGGATCATGCAGTGGTAACAGCATGGGCCGGAGCTGGGGCACGGCTGTGATCCTCTGCCCGCACACCCAGGGCAGAGGTGTGCAAGCTGTGGATTTCAGCTCTGCCCCAGCTCTGGACCATACTGTCACGGCTATAAAATCCCAGCTCCAGCCCCAGAGCAGCTCCTGGCCCAGCCATGCACCCTGCCAGCACTGCTTGGGCCGGTCTCCATGGAAACCCTATTACCTCACTGTCACAGCCCTGCTGCTCCTGGGGACTCCACGGAAACCGGCTGCAGCGATGCAGGCGGGGGCTGCTGGGAAATGGAGCTGGATCCCCCATTTTGTCCGCCCCGGGGGGCAATACTGAGAGATATGCTTAATTAGCTCAAGCCACATAAGTTCCTACTTTGCAACTTCATTATCTTACCACTGCTGAAGTCCAAACACAGGAGACACAAGGAGTGAGCTAACTGATTCCTAGAAGATTTTGACGAAGCTTTCTGTTCTTAAAGCAGAGCCTTTCTAGGAATCAGTCTACTAACTACTTGTTTCTCCTGGACAACAGAGATTATATTTAGGGGAGAGACAAGCTGTAAATCAGTTGTTGGCGGGTTTCCTGTGTCTGAGGCCTGCAGCCTGGGTGAGTTTTGAACACACTCCAGGGAATGGTACGCTCCGATGAAGATTGACCTCAGACTGATACACAGTAGAGCTTCTGCTGGTGGGCTGGATTGCCAGTGGGATGAGTTAAAGGCTTTTTAATTATGTAGTTGATGGGCCTGAGTTAAATGGTGGACTTGGGGATGACACTAAATAACAGTATAGATACGCCCTTTACACCCTTATATTTTCTTCTTGCATGGTATGCTTTGCCAGCCCGTGATCCCTTGTCTGCATCTTTCTATCTGAATTCATCTTTTTTTGTACATGGATGACAAAACAGGTACACAATATCTTAGACAAGGTCTTGCTAGTGCCTTGTACAATGGCATTAATATTTTCAGTAGGGAAGTGCCTCTTAACTCTGTATCAGTAAATTTTATCAGCACTCCCCCATGTTTTGTCTGAGAGTTATTAACAAGATCAGTCCTAAGACTGATCCTTAAGGAAATGCACTGGCAACATCCCTCCATCCTGATATGAGCTCTCTAAATTGAAAATATTTCCATTTCCCTTTGAGTCAGTGCCTTATTCACCTTATAGTTTGACTAATCTCCATCTCTGGCTGTTAACTTATTTTCCATGTGGCACCATATAAATGTTCTACTGAACTGTCATCCAGTGGATGAGATTTGTTTTATAGTCTGGGGTAATCCACATGTGTTAAATACATGTCACATTTAACCCCATTTTCTATTTACCTTCATGTCTTTAGGTATTATTTCCTTCTAAATTATTTCCTTCTACATTTGTTCTAAAGCAAGGATATCAAACTCATCCCAGGGCCTGGACCAGATTCAGGTGGCAGGGGTCCCTCCTGAGCTGAATCCTTGGGGCTGAATTCGGGCAGCAGTGTGAGTCTGGGCTGGGTGGTAGTGTGGGTCTGGGGCATGTAGCTACACAGAGCCGCATTTGTGCAGTGGAGAGCCAGAACCACATAGCATCACAGGACATTTTTACACATGCAAGCGCTGCAGCACCAGATGCCCGGTGCTGCAACAGTTGCAGTTGTATAAGTGGCAAAATGCATGTCAGCATGAAGAAAATGGTGGTGGTGCACTTTTGAACTAAGACACCTCAAATATGCTTTAGTTCAAGACTGCACCGCCACCATTTTCTCTGCGCTGGTGCACATTTCGCCACTTATACAACTGCACACTGTGCAGCGCAGTGAACATTAGCTCACGTGAAGCAGCAGATCTCCGGTGCATTGCCAAACGAAAAGGGATGCGTATAAATGCCCATAAAATCGTATAGAATCGTAAAAAGTTAGGGTTGGAAGGGGCCTCAGGAGATCATCTAGTCCAAACCCCTGCTTAAAGCACGACTGTCCCCAACTAGATCATCCCAGGCAAAGGTTTGTCTAGCCAGGTTTTGAGAACCTCCAAGGAAGAAACTTCCACCACCTCTCTGGGTAACCTGTTCCAGTGTTTTACTACCCTCCTAGTGAGAAAATTCTTCCTAATATCCAACCTAAGCTTCCCTTGCTGCAAATTGAGACCGTTGTTCCTGGTTCTGCCATCTGTCACCTCTGAGAATTGTCTAGCTGCATCCTCTTTCAAACCCCACTTCAGGTAGTTGAAGGCTGCTATTAAGTCTCCTCTCAGTCTTCTCTTCTGCAGACTAAATAAGCTCAGTTCTCTCAGTCTTTCCTCATAAGTCATACACCCCAGCCCACTGACCATACTTTTACTCCCAGATTCATGACTTTTGTTAAAAATACTTGTTACAGGACCTGTTGTCTCATTTACAGTTCTTTCAGAATTCTGGGATTTAAATCATTCCTTCTCTTGCATTATCCATCCTGTATTTGTCTCCCTAAATCAGTATGATCATCCTTGAAATCTGATGCAAGGATTCATTTAGTTTTGGGTCATATCTAAATTAGTTTTAATTTCTACTTCATCCATGCTGTGGAGTGGCCCCAGTTCATTTATTCTTGTTCTCTTTTTATTTATGATAGAAGAATCTTTGGCTATTTGTATTAATGTCTTTTACCAGGTCTAACTCAATCTGATATTTGACAGTTCTCTCTTCATCCATATGTTCCTTGACCTCTAAAATATGCCTGCCTTTACTGATCAGAACTGTTTTTCCCATTCCTAGACAGCTAATGTGTTTTTTGAAGTGGTTATCCATTCAGTTAGCAGTGGAGACCTTCCAACAAATTTTTCCCCCTTTGTTTGACATAAAGCCATCGACAGTTTTAGTAACTTAAAAAAATTCCAGGCAGCTTCTCCACGTTCAAGTCCCGTAGCTTGTTTGTTCACTGGACTTCAGTAACTAGTTCCCTTAAGTTATCAAAGTTTATCCTTTTGAAATAAAAGCCTTTAGCAACAGTTCTATTTTTTTTTATTCTGACATTTAATTTAAACAAAACTAATTGCTGATGATATGATCCAAGGTAATTTTTATATGACCAACTCTTTTCTAATGGTCTTATTGCTTGTCAAAACCATGTATGAACTAATATCTCTTTTTGTTGGTTCAGTGACACTGGTGGGGGAAAAAAACACCTGTTGACTTGCATCCAAGAATATCTGGATCTTTGTTCTCCACTCAGTATCTGGGAAGTTAATTTCCCATAATGAATTAATTTATGAGAGCTTTTCTTACTCTAATAGCATGACAGAGATTGCTGCCCATATTCAAATATGACACTGCAAGTTTACCTGCTAGACAGAATCTTTCTAATCAACATTTTCCAAAGTCATTTTTATCCAAACAAATTCTGTTTTATCCAAGCCATCCTGTTTTCTTTCTTTACAGTGGTGGTTCTCAACTTCTTTAGATTCAAGGGACCACCTCATTAGACCCAAGGCACCCCTCAGAAAATAGCAGCTCTTTGTTGCCACTTGTTTTTTGTGAACAGAAAAATAATAGTGCAATTCTGCTGTTGCAGAGACAAGATCAGAATATTTTTAAATTATTAATTCCTTTTTTTTAAATCTCTGGGTTTATCTTGTAAATCGCATCCGCACTCCTAAGAGTGCTAATTGCATGGCAAACCACATCATTCTTAAAAGGATCTCAAGGCACCCAGGGTGCTGTGGCACTCTAGCTGAGAATCACTGCTTTACAGTCTATCACATCATTGTCAAAAGATGCTACCTCACTACTTCTCCAACATTTCTGCTTCCTGAACAGCACATATCCTTCAATACCAGTCCTGACTGCCATTCCATCATGGTTCTGCTATCCCTGTAATACATGGTTGCATGTTCTGCACCAGTAGTTCAAGTTCCTCCATTTTGTCTCCCAGGCTCCTCACATTAAAATACAAACTGTAAAGGGTGAATAGGGTGGAGGCAGTCAAAGCTGATCACTCTAGGTCAGGTGTTTACCAGAATGGAGGCCAAGTTCAAGGGCCAGGTATCAGTGCTATTATTAGACAGCAAGCCAAGGGTTGAGACAAGATGAGTTAATCCAAGCCAGGAGGTCCAAAAAAGATACAAGCAATCAGGAAGAGGCAAAAGAGTCAAAGCCAAAGGTTCACAGCACAGAGTCAGAATTAGGACTTCCAAGTAGGCCAGAAGCACAACAAAGTGGTCTGTTGCCAAGACATTGCTGCTGTCTGGGCAAAGCTTAAAATAGGCCAAGGTGGGTAGGGCCCTCTTCCCCTCTTTCTGAAGGATGTCTAGGCCCTATTGCCTGATAACTTCCAGCTGGGCCTAGGATTGGATGTGTCCCAACTGGGTTTCAGCTCATGACATCATCCCCTCCTCTTGGAACACCCTCTGGGTGACCGAAGCCAAACTCTTCCAAGTATGTGCAGTGGAAGGCTTAGACCAACTCAGGGTGTGCACGTTCTGGGCTGGTTCCATGAACAGTCTGCTGGTCCCAGGAGCAGATCCATGATTTTGCAAAAGGGAGTCCAAGATCAACAAATACTGCAGAGGTGGCTGCACACCCTGCACCAAGCCTCTTCCCCACAACTGGCGCAGGCAGACCACACCATGAAAATGGGAACTGGGGACGTGTAAGACCCAAAGCATGTAAGAATCCATTCCCCTTCCCCTCTGTGAGGGATGCTCCAGGCCTGTTCCTGCCTGCTCAAACTAGACTACACAAAAGCCAGGCTCAGCTGGGGACAGCAGCCGCAGTGATGGGTGGGCGCTTCCCCCTCCCCACTCTCAAGAGGACAGGGCAGGGAGGGAGAACCCTCCCTCCCTCTGCCACCACTGCCACTGTCCCCCAGCGGCACCCAGCCCCTGCCCTAGCTGGAGTGAGCAGGAATGGCTTTGCAGCTTCTCTTACCCCCAGGACAGCATGGAAAACAGCAGCAGCAAACAGGGGAAAGGGCGAAGGGGAAGAGAGGGAGGACCTCTGAACATAGAAGGGAAGGGAGAGGGATTCTTGCAGGTTTGGGGGACTTAAAGTCACTGGCTGTTGCTCCCAAGATGTGGTTCAATCTGAAATGGGGGTGCAGTCATGCCACTGAACCCCCTCTAGATCTGCCAATCTACAAGAAAGGAGTTTACCTCTTGCCTTTTTACTGTCAAGGACTTCATTAACAGTATGCTCCCCTTGCCTTGGACTAAAACTGAAATGATTATTGTAGATGATTTTGAAGGCTCTCCTGGATCTTTGACACATGGCATACTAGCTCTGCTGAGGTGGGGGCAGTGAGATGATGAGCAGGATCAGGTGAAAGCAGAGATGGAATCCATAGAAAGGACCATGCTGTGGGGAATTACGATCTGAGTTCTTACAGGCAAACTCAGTCAATGGCAAGAGGAAGACCCAGTTATCTCACTTAATCTGTCTGTTGGACCCTGAGTAATAGGTTGATAAGACATGTAGCTCCACCTTTAGAAGTCAGGAATGGGATATAAGTTGGAGCCGTTGGCTTACAGGCATCCCATGGAGCTGGAAGATGTTTCTTAGAAATAGTAGGAACATCATGGCAGGGGATGAATAGTCCACCTTGGTTAGTGAATCTCTACCCCTGATAGTGAGGATGTTCCATTCAGGTCTAAAGTCCTGGTTGAGTTCAGGCCCTAAACTCAGCACAGTGGGTGCAACTGTCCAGAAGAGGGTTTTGGTTGAGGGAGGACAAAAAGAACTCCAGTAAGTCTCTTTCCCTCAAACCGCATACAAAGTTTGTATGATCCAAGATCATGGGCAGATTCTGTGGGCTGGCATTTATGTATTCATCCTTTCTGGATAGAACATCAGTCTTGCCAGTGTGAATTCTGGATCTATAGGTAATTAACAAAATTAAATCTGGAAAAAAAACCCCAAAAGACCCAGGGGCTTGTTACTGGTTGGGATTCCTTGCTGAGCAGAAATACTGTAGGTTCTTGTGGTCAGTCACAACCTGTACTGGGTGTCAGGATACCTCCAAATGATGGCATCATTTTACAAAGGCCTTCTTTATGGCCAGCAGTTCCTCATTCCCAGTTTCGTAGTTAACTTTGGCAGAGTTCATCTTCTAGGAACAGAAGGTGGATGGCCTCATAGCCCCCTGACACTGGGACATGTTCTGTTCCAACCGTGAAGTGGAAGCATCTGGCTCCATTATGAAAGGAACAACCAGACCTGGGTGTGCCAAGACAGATGTAGAGGTAAAGGCCCACTTCAGGGAGTCAAGTGTGAATTGAGTTTTCTAGGACCATTGGAACAAGTCCCCCTTTTTGAGGAGCATGTTCTAAGGGCTACCACTTTGGAGAAATTCCAGAAGAAACCTTGGCAGAAGTTAACAAAGCCCAATAATCATGGGCTCCCCATACATCTCTTGGAGAAGCCTAGTAGGGACCCCTTCGATCCAACTTTGTGAAGACACACACTTGCCCCAGTCTTTCAAACAGTTCATTGAGAAGGGGTAGTGCATACTAGTTCTCATGAGTAGAGCCAGTATTTTGTAAAGTGTGGGAGGGTGAAGGAGCAATGATCAACGCAGCAGGCCACACCCCCACTGCCAGGTTCCCTCCCCCGACTGAAGCAGACAGACCACACCTCAGAAACATCAGCCAAGGACATTTAGAAGACCACAAATCAGGTAAGAACCTCCCACCCCACTATCTTTATTGTTCAATGGCTGAGCTGTAGTGTTTCCATGGAGAGGGGCTTGGAGCAGGCCATGTAATGGCTCTTCATGGTACTAGATAGGCATGACCAGACTAAATCAAGCTGAACTGTAGCAACTCACTGTGGTCTTGGAAGGTGACTTGGAAAGAAGCAGTTTCAAAGATAATTGGGCTTGAAATGAACAGTGAACCATCTATCGTCACTAGGTCAGGAGTTTCCCAGAGTAATTCAGATTTTCATATAGTTTAAAAGATAATAAAAAAATACTACAAAAATGAAAATAGTCCAAATACTTACAAAGATATAATATCAAGTCACCCTTGTGACAGCAAATAATTAAATATATTTAACTTACCTGTTTATTAATCAGTTCTATTATTCTGATTATAAAATAATCTAGGATCTGGTAATTGTCCAGCCTCAGGTGGAATTGAGCCAGGTCCACAGAGATACATGTAGGTTCAGGCCAGTATTGATGACATTTGATTTTTCCAAGTTCCACTTCTTTTGTCATCATGGCAATCACATCTGATTGGTTCTCCCAAATCATCTGCCAGAAATCAGCTATGGTGGAAGGCAGAGGCCCTTGGGTTATAATATAGAAATGCTCCTCTTGTCCAACAGGAATTCTGATGTAACTTGCATTAATATAAGCCTTGTTTTCTCCCAGAGGTACTCGTGTCTTATCATCTGAAGCAGAAAAAAAAAGTATTGTTGAAACCTTGTCATTTCAGCAGAAAATCTGAAGCTATGTTCCTGTATATCTATAACTGAAGGAAGCCTAAACATCTGGCAACTGAAGGTTACCTCAATGGTATCTAGGATGCAGATATGTTTGGCTAGCCAAGTGGCACTAATATCCATACTAACTAATAGGCAGTTTCTGCAAACATATCATGTGAGTCATCCCTTTAGGACTTATAATGGGACTTCTGACAACTCTTATAACTATTACAGAATCCTACAGTAGTAGCCTGATATACTGCAGCTCACACTAGTATTCTATAGTAGTGATCTACTTCCCTACAATAATACTTATTTGTATAACATTAGAAACTTTAAAAATGTGGACTATTTCACTATTTTACATAGCAGTGCAGTGCTACAAATCCTGTTTCTGGTCCTAACATAGACAATTACAAAGATTTATATGAATAAATGTAAGTTTTGCTTCTTTCATGATGAGTCTCTTCAGATTTACTAATAGAGTAGATCTGTACTTCAGTGGCTGTGTCTACAAAAGATGCTTTACTGCACAGCAGACTAATCTACTGTGCAGTAAAGTGTCACCGTCTACATGTGCACACCATTTACCATGCAGTAAATTAGTCTAATGTGCAGTTAGCTAACTGTGCAATAAATACTGTGCAGTAGTTATTGTGTAGACACTGATTGGGAGCAAATTTGCTTCTAGTCAGCCACAACACCAGGGGGTCACAGGGGATTAAGAACCTCCCTGGTTCTGGTACTGATCAACTCCCAGTTCTCCACAGGAGCCAGGATCCAAGTAGCACTGGGACTGAAGAGCTCTCTGCTTCCCTGCACAACTGGAGGCTAGCCAGGAGCTGTCCCATTTCTGGGGTAACTCTCAGCCAGCCCCCAGCTGCTTGGAGAAATCCCTGCCCAGCCTGGGGCTGGCTAGGAGTTGCCCCAGAAGTGGGACAGCTCCCAGCCAGCCCCTGGCTGTGCATGGAAGCCCCACTGAGCATGGGGCTCATCCCTATGTGCACAGGGCAGGGACAGTTCTGCAGTGGCAGCTGTCTCCCAGCCCTGTGCACAATCAGGACCTCTCCCGAAGTGTACAGGGCAAGGAGACAGCTGCTGCTACATACAGCTGATAGAGCTGTCCTGGCCCCTTGTGCATGGGGATCCGTGCTCCCTGCCTGCCCCTAGGCTAGCACCCCAGGGAAGCATGGAGCTCCCCCTGGCTGTTGCATGGGGCCAGAGCAGGGTAGAAGCAGCCTTGTACTGGGCAGCTCCCACTGGGAGTAAATTTGCTCCCAACAGGGAGCATGGATAGACGTGCTCCCAGGGAAGGATTACTGTGCAGTATTTTACAGTGCAGTAAGCCTTTATAGTATTAACAGTACATATAGACATGCCCAGTGATCTGTGTTAATACTAATCATTCAGTTCTAAGATTCAAATCCTCATTCCTAAAACTAATTTACTGGTAGAAAAGCTTTAAACGCTTATTTAGAATGCTCAGCTAAGAATTGATGTTAAGGACCAGATCAGACACTATTTTCTGAGAACATGGGAAAGGATCTTGGACATTTTCTAGTAACACAATGATCCTAGGAGAGAAGTCTGTTGTATCATTGCAGGGGCCAACTGATTATCTGTAAGGAGCTACCATTACAGAAATACCACCCATCCCACTCTGCAGTTACTCCTGCAGAAAGTTTCACCCACTCCTGATTTGTAGGGTTGATGCCTGGGAGGTTATAAACAAAACACCCAGCCCAGGGGAAGAGAAGGGACTCATTGTATAACCAGGATCCATAGTAATAATGAAAGACTTAATCACATGCATACTTCCCATAAATCCTACTTAACTGCCCTCTAACAAAACTTCATATATTCTACTGTTTTGGACTCATCCATGACCAGAAGCAGTTGAGGTTGTTTCTGTAACTCAGTCTGATG
Organism: Crocodylus porosus; assembly: GCF_001723895.1. NCBI lineage: Eukaryota > Metazoa > Chordata > Crocodylia > Crocodylidae > Crocodylus > Crocodylus porosus. The sequence continues at coordinate 35,482,191 of NW_017728951.1, read as the reverse complement.
GCCATGTTCCATAGTTCCCAAATATTCTTCCAGTGGCTTTATGTTTAAACCACCTAATAATGTACTTGCTTACATGGAAGGATATCTCGGTATCTATTTTTCTCTCTGTTCTCTGGTGCTTTCCCAACTTTGCAGTCATCAAGTGGTTTAATGTGTTCTAGAGCCTAAATCAAAGGAAAATAGTTATGTTATGCTATTTTCTGTCTCCAGAGAAGCTGCAGAGCTACTGTCAGTAACTACCATCCCCACAGCTAGAAAACAGCATTCTGCCTGCAATGCAATCAGCATACCATGCTCTAGACCAGGGGTTGGCAACCTATGGCCCACAGGCTGGATCCAGCCTGCAAAGATCTGACTCATTCCACATTTTACTAAAGGCATATCCATTTCCCCAGCCATTTGATCTAGTCCATGTTATGCTAGTGGCACACCTATCACCAAAGTTAAGGCTAGCTGCTCTTCCTTGCTGGAACTTCTGCTCATAGTTGCTGGAGTGGCTGGAGAGGAATGCTGGGCTGGCCAAGTTACAAGCTGCAGCCTGGGTTTGCAAAAGGTTGCCAACCCCTGCTTTAGACTTATCAGGGAATATGAAGACCCAAATCCAAAACACTTGAATTACCCATGAAAAACCAAAGGTGCAAATCATGTTTCACTAATTTGCCATTAAGTTGGTGATGGGAGTGTCAATTCTGGTGTTTGAGACACATTCTAGCACTGGTAATTAACAGGAACAGTTTGGGATGTTGCTTGTGTAATCCTGATATATCCACAAGCAACACCTCAAACTGTTCCTGTTAATTTCTGCTGAATTTCAGTGCTAAATTTCAGTGATGAGGGGTGGAAAAAATGTATATTTGCATATTGTAATGTGCAAGTTAGTGTAAATTACATGGTTTAAACATAGGTCTGAAGGGGTCTAATTCCACACAACACACACTAGGGAAGATAGGTGTGTACATCACAGTTGTTTCACATCCCCTCATATTTAGATGCTTTTCCTGCTCTTCATCTTTTTTTAACCTTTTGGTATGCATTGCACCAGCTTGCATTTCACCATGAATCTACTCAATGATATGGACATTAAATTGACTCTAGCCCACAGTCTGTAACATAATGCTTTAGCATGGAAGTAGTCACATCCTGGTAAATTACTTCTTCAGCCTAACACAGTCAAAATAGATGCTAAGTTTGAATGAAGGATCAGATGCAGAGAGCGCCAATTTTCTTTGGCATCCTTGGTGAGGAGACCTCTGTGATTCAAATTACAGGTTTCCCTCAATTTATGCGGTAGATGCGTTCCCAGGAAATGGTGCATAAATCGAATTCACATAAGGTGAACCCAGTTTACAATGAAACAGGTAGGGATGCATTCCCAGGGCAGTGAGGGAGGGAATGGGCCTGGGGCTGGGGCTGGGGAAGGGCAGGGAGAGGAGCATGGTACAGCCCACTGGCTGCAAGCAGGTGGCATCTGCTGTTCCCAGGGCTGCAGCAGGGGCAGCATCGGGTTTTTCATGGCGCTTGGGGTGAGTGACAGCCCCACTCACCCCACTTCAGGGCCGGGCCCCACTCACCCACCCCTGAAGAGCCTGGTGCTGCCACTGGCTTGAGTCTGCAGCGGCCACTGGCCCCCACCTGCTCTCAACCAGCTGCAGGTGGCTGCCCGCCCCTGCTGCAGCTGCTCTGTGAGCAGCCAATACAAACAGCTTGAAGCTGCTGAGTTGCGCCACGCCCCAAACCCCCCAGGGCTCCACCTTCCCGGACACCATGTCCCAAACCCCCTGACACAATGCAGCCCAGTAGCTGCAAGCAGGCAGCGTCCACCACTCCCAGGGCTGCAGTAGGGCAGGCAGCCGCCTGCAGCTGGACAAGAGCAGGCTGGGGCCACCCTTTCCCCTTCCCTCACAAACTCAACTTACCTACTTGGGGAAGGGCGCAGCATGCCTTTGCGGATCACATAACATCGGCCTATGCTGATCACATATATGTGAATTTACCTCGTGTATAACCAATTTCAGATACAAAAGGGTCATTGCATAAGAGTGAATTTGTATAAATTGAACCCACATAAATCAAGGGAAACCTGTATGGTATCTAACAGTTGCTAGACTCAGTGATACACTTCTGTCTTGATCAGTAATAGGCAATGCATCAGATATCAAGTCTTTGGACTTTAGGAAGGGTAAACAAATACCAGACCTTGTGTCCACTGGAATTTGTAATTGGAAGGTCTAGGATGAAACAAGGGATAGAAAGAACATATTAACATGCAGAATAGCAATTACCATTTATGACCAGAAGCATCTAGTCTACTATTCAGTACCAGATGCTTCAGGGCAAGGTGCAGCCTTATAAGGAACAATTATAAAATAGCCCACCCATAGGAAATTGGTTTCTAGCCCCTATTGGTAAGTATTTGCAGGAGAGTTTCTGCCCTTTTATAGAGTTAACCCTATTTGATGTACTTCTGCGTGTTTCATCAGATTCCTTTTGAGTGTTACAAAATTCTTAGCTTCAATGACATTTTATGCCCCTGAGTCCCATGGTGCAGTGTATTAAAGTAGTTCTTCTAATCAGCTTCCCATCTAAGTACCTAACAGCACTAGAGATGCTACCTCTGGAATGTACTTTAAAGAATAGCTCAGGAGAGCTGAGGGGGCTCTGCAGAAAAATTAATCTGCCAAGGTTGATTCCTGGGGGCATGGAATGGGAGAAAATATCCATATTCCCCCTGTCTGGGCAGGGAAATAGAGTCCTGCCTGCATGCAAAGAGGGAGATGTTTATTTAATACTTCCTCTCTGTATAGATCTGAAGACTTGCTGTAGCTGGGAGCAACTCCCTATCACTGTGGCATCAGTAAGGACCATCTCTGGCTATGGCATGTGGAGAGACGCTAGAGCTTAAGAGAGATACCAACAACTTTATGCCCCAGCTGTGCCAAACACTTAAGCCTATGTACTTATGCATCTCACCAAAAACTCCTTTAAGATGTCCTGCTTCTCAATCTGCTGCTGAAGGGCTTGAATCAGATTTTTCATGCCAGTCCTCAGACCTACCCCAGTTGGCACTGGGTTAATGTTAGTCAACTCAGTCAGTTCATCTTCAGACACAAGGATGCTACCTATGGATTGGTTAAAAAAAAGGGGATGTGTTCACAACTGATTTTTAATATTGTAATTCAGTATACACATGCAGCAAGCTTTCTAGAGGTTGGATTACTATCCTGTTAAGAATGTGGTTCCAAATACCATCAGCTTTCTTGTGGGAGACAGCCTGATCCAGATGCTATGGCCATTGCCATGTGCAGGTTCTACATGCAGCCCAGACTAAGTAAGATGTTACTACAGAACTGTATTCATAATGCCTACAGGGCAAAAGTCTCTGGCTACATCTTCACTGTAGCTCAATTGCATTCCCACAGTGGGTTCCTGTAATTAATCTTGTCCTTTTCCTACTGCTAGGAAACACGTGTAAATCACTCGCATCCTTCCTGTCAGGACCTATTTCCTGTTGTCCTCATTCTACCTTTGTAATTTGCTGCTATTAAAAGCAATCAGTAAATCACCACTCCACTGGAGAAAGGAAAAGTAGAAAAGAACCTGAACCTCCGAAAGGTGTCTCCTAAATACTCCCTGGGCATGTCTACACATTGCCTTTAATGCACAATAGCCTATTTTACTGTGCATTAGAGCGTCACAGCAAAAACCATGCTAATACACTAATGTGCAGTAAAATTAAGCTACTGCATATTAAGTGTCACTAAAAAATTTGTGAGCTTTTGCTACTGTGCATTAGGGCAGCCTAATGCACAATTAGTTAATACCTCACTTTAGAGGTCCTAAATTTAATGCACAGTAACAAAAGCATATTAATGAACATGTAAACACACCCCAGTGACTCAGCTTTCTGACCATCACCCCTTGATCAATAAAGATACCCTTCTCTACTTGAGATGGAAGCAATTGAACTTCTCATGGGACAAACAGGCAGAGTCCTTGCGTAAGTGCCTTTCAAGCCCTCAGAACAGGGTTCAGCCCTAATCCACCAAAGCAGGTGTTAAGTATATGAGTGGTTCTGCTGATTTTAATGACATTATTCTTGCATAAAATAGAGGATAGGCATCCGTGTTTGTAGAAGTAGAGCCTATACAGGCAACCCCCGCTTAGCACTCTTAATTGGTTCTAGAAAAAATGACTGTTAAACAGAACCTCAGTAAGCAAAACCCATTTCCCCATAGGAATGAATGTAAATAAAAATAATCGGTTACCACCACTTCTTGCCACCATCGCCGCTTAAGCCATGTACCATCCTGGACCCCATGCTCCTGCTGCCCTACCCTGGGTCCCACCAGCCCTGGCCCTGGGCAGCATGGGCAACTGCTGCCTCCTGAGTCGGGGGAGGGGGCACATGCCCCCTGACTGGACAGTCAGCAACGGGGGGGGGACTCCCCCCCATGGCTGATCCTGCTGACCAAGGGGAGGGTTCCCCTTGCAGAAGCTAATCCTGCTGACCCACAACTGGCAGCGGCACATCGCTGGCACTTCCAGGTGCACCGCTGGCATTTCTGGGCTGGTGGGATTGGCTGTGGGGACTGCTTCTCCTGGCATACTTCCCAGCCAGCAGTCTCAGGAGGGGCACCAGCGCTCTTGCCTACCCTGCCTGCACGGAAACACTGGCTGACAGGGGGTGCACCAGCACTCTCAGAGGGTGCATGTGCACCCCCATGCACCTCCTATGTCTGAAGTTCTCATAGCCAAGATAAAAACAGAGATGACTGTTGCTACAGGTAAGCTCCATGGAACCAAATCAGCAGGTGCGCAGGCATAATAGTATTGACAGTGCTAGAGCTATGCTGGAGTTCTGGCCTAATATTTTAGGGAAAAGAGAGCATCTTACAGTTACCTCTAGGTAAAATGGAAATCCGCCGAGACGCATCATCTTCATTGTTCCAGCTGTCTGATTCAGACTCCTGGCTGTTTCTCCTAAAGCTGCTTTCATGCTCAGTGTATATCTGGGATCTGAAAAGTATTTGTTTTTGTTGTAAATGGCCGCCTTTACTGCAGTTAGAACTGCAAAAATTTCTTAGTTCTACTTTTGCTCATACCTTTCTTGAACCTTCTGATTTCAAGCACTGGTATAAGCACTGAGTGCTATGAAATCCCAGGAGTAAAAGGTTTTGGGTTTTTTGTCTGTATTTACAGCAGTGCCTATATATACAGCTGATTACAGTATTAGCTGTTAAAAATGAAATTCCATAAAATTACCTGGATGAAAAGATACATCCAAAAGAACTGTATTAATAGACTGTCCATATAACAACAGTTAAAGTTATACCCACCAGAAAATAGGGTCTTCAAAAGTTTTAGATAAAGAATACCTGGTAGCATTACCTATAATAAACATCAACACCATACGCTTGACATCATGGTGTACAGTAATGAGGGCCAACTTTTCTGACAGAAGTATCCCAAAGGAGTCCTGCACCCTCCCAAAGTGTCACGCCAGTCCCCTTTTCCTGCCTGATCTGCTGCTCTGCTTTCTGTTCCCTGACTGATCCATTTCCATTTTCTGCTCCCTGCCCTATTTGCCACTGTGCTGCGTATCCCCTTCTGATCTATCACAAGCCACACACAGAGGCTGCCCATGCCATTTGTGGCACTCATGCTGCAGATTGGCTATCCCCAGTGAACAGAATCAAAGGCTGAATCAAAAGCTACAATCAAAATAGATCTGAATGTGGGGAAGTCTGGATCCAAATCTAAATGTCAAGGCTATCTTATTTGCTTTAATAGTCTAAAACTCTACATTCAGAGCTCTAAGATATACATAAAAACAGAGCTTTAGGGAAGCTTGGGTCCCGAACCACTCATTCAGCTTGAATCCATTCCTAGTGTGCAACTGCACATAAAAAATGGTAGCAGATTTCTAGCCAATGAAAGCAAATGCTCAAGTCTCCTCAGGATCTTAGTCTGATGTCTTAATTATGAAGTGATTATTTGTTGTGTTGTTAATTTTACAAGGAAAAAGCATTCCCTATGCTCTTCAGTGTAAGCAAAGGTATTTTTTTTTCTCTCCTGGTACTGGAGATGGTCCTCATTGGTTTGGGGAAAAGTACCAGTCCACTCAAACCTTCAACCAAAATGCCACCTCATACTTTGACAGCAGGAAAATGGCTGATACATATGTTGTTTTCCAGTTCATGTCCATGAATGTTTCCAGTAAAGGCATAACATATTTCAGTCAGTGGGTAGGTCTACATTGCAAATGAAGACATTACTCTACTTCATGCAACTACACCAGTTGCTTTTAAATGAACCAGCTTAGGTACAGCTTACCACTGGAGCCACAGCCACATGAAGCTCCATCCAGGCCAAGTTTTACAGCCCACTCAGTCAGCTAGTCCTCACTGGGTGCGTCTACACGAGACACTGACTGCACAGTAGCCAAGAAATACTGCGCATCAGTGCATCACAGCACAGACAGTGCTAATATGTTATTGTGCAGTATTATTAGGCTACTGAGCAGTAGCATTATGTAAAAAACATTCACTGCACAGTAACTCCAGTTACTGCACATTTATTTAGTACTTGCTATTACAAGCACTAAATACATGCACAGTAATGACTGCGCAGTAGCTTCTCATGTAGACGCACCCACTGAGTTCCATATTGCAAGGGCTACATGACCTTCACTACCCACACTAGCTAATTTAAATATAACTGGAATATGTCTTCTTGAGTTGTAGCCATATGTCTGGATTGCTGTGTAGATGTACCTGATACCTTACTCACAAGCTCTTTGCATGAATGCACTGTTTACTATTTACTAGTTATTCCATGTGATTGGTGACCTGTGTCAGAGGAAGTTATTTCTGATTACTGAAAAAATGACTCCAAAGCTAGAGTCAAGACAAACTAGTTACACCCAGTGATGTTAGTGGGAGCTAAATGTGCACAGCAAGCACATTTATACATGTCGCTATGGTGATGTTTTTACTGCGCTGCGATATAGTTCTTCCAAAACGAAGTAGTAAATCATGGCACAGTAACAGCCTGTATTGTAGACCCCCATGTGTAGATCCCTGCGGATGCTATGTCACTGTAGCACATTGCTACGGCAACATAGCAGCACATGTAAATGCAACCAGCATGTCTCAAAGTCAGGCCACAGGGACAATATGAATCATATGGTGCATTCTGTAAATGCAACATGTGCTCTAGAGTCCTGGTCTAACATCTGCTCTCCTTGCACTACCATGTAGACATAGGCTGGCATTCCCCACCCCAGAAATCACTGCAGTTTCAACAGTGCTGAATAAATATAGTTTGAACTGCCCTGTAGGAGGGCAGGAATTATACAGACATAAGTATAGGACTGCTCAAAGACATATAAGGATAAGCTGATCCTGCTATACAATATAATGACTGCTTGTACTGGAAACATTTACCTGCCTGCAGCAACATTGGTAACATCCTGATAAACTTGTTCTGCTGAATGATCTTGCAGGGGGGGACTACATTTGCTTTCTGAATCCTATAGAAACAAAATATGAAAAAAATAAAAATAAAATTAAAAATCAGCAGAAGGAAGCAGCAAGAACATAGCTCATTTCACTGACAATTGACAAAAAAATACCTTTTGTCAGAAGAGAAACAATTGTCAGAAAAGGGAAATGGATAGAATAGGTTCCCCTTCAGAGCTAAATGTATGACTGACTCAACATTGCAGAACCTAAATAGATTTAGATTAAATCTCAGATAAAAATAAATTAAGAGCAGCAACCAAAAGCACAAGCTGCCTAGGAAAGCTGTGGAATTGCCTTAACTGAAGGTTTTTTTAAAAAAGCTAAAGGGACACATATCTAGGGCAGGTAAGGAATAGCTCATCCTATATCTGTGCAGGTGATTGGTTTAGATGATCCTTGAAGTCCTTCCAATCTCATGATTCTGTAAATACACAATCTGTCAAAAATCACTGAAGCCTGGAAGAGTTTATGTCAATTATTCCTCTCCACCCTCACAAACTGAGCACAATTACTTACAAGTCTTAACTGACACTGTGCTCTTTAATTTCCCTTTGTTGAGATACCAAAGGTATTTTTATCCCCCTCCACCCAAATACTGTATTTATTTGCACACCAGGTGCACCTTTCCCCCCAAATAATAGGCCTCCATAATTGGGCTGTGTGTTCTAACTGAGGAAGCTGATTTCTGCGCTGGAATGCAGGCACTTAGGGTGCCTACACACGACGATTTTTGCCATTTAAAGTATTCTAAAGCCATCACTTAATACATGTGGTAACTTGAGAATGTTTTTAAAATGGTGGAAGTTGCCTTGATTAAACGTTGTTGTATGCGTTTTAAATGTAAGGCAACCTGCAGCAGGGCGTTTTAGCCTACCTACTTGGCCTTTATTGCACATGTATTAAATGGGGCTTCCCCATGGCCTCAGGCTGCATTGTGCCGTGTCTGCACCCCCTCCCTCCTACTCTAGAGAATTACAGCAAGGCACGAAACTCACACCAAGCCACAGAATGTCTATTAAGTTTTAAGGCGTTGTACCTAAACTGTTTTAAGTAAAGTGCAAAAGTTACTCAGGCTGTCTAACTTCTCAACAGATGAAAGGAGATGTGACAAAGTCAGTCAATCAGCGGTCCTTGGCAATGGTGTGGGAGAAAAGCCCAATGCACAAGTGGCAAACCTTCCCACAGTGGCTACAGGACCACTTGTCAGATGGAGGCTGAAGTATACTCTGCTTCCTGTCTCACCTGTGGACCTCAGCCTGGGCTGAGGCTTTCCACAGCGACTGCACCAGCCTTGACCCGGCTTCTCCAGACTGACCTGTTGTAGGCAGGTTATATACCTGCACCTGTAGAGGTACCCATGGATGCTAGAATGGCTGCCAGGGTATCTGTTTCCTTTCCAGACACATGCAGGAGTGACAGAGTCCTGTTATCAGCGTCCCTCACCAGCTGCAGCTGGACAGCTTGAAGTTTGCATACCACGTGCCCCTGTCACAGCTGTGCCCGAGTTGGTTCAGTAGCTGGGACAGCCTTAAACGTCAGGCTATACAACTGCAGCCAGAGGGTGAGTGGCACTGATGATGGGATTCCACCCTTCTGCATGTGACCAGCATTCAGCCATAGCGAGCCCATGCCATGACCAGTAAGATTCTGGAAAAATCTTTTTTGCTTCATTCTGCTTTCCCAAAATAAAGTGCATGTCTTATTTAGGGGAATATGATATGTAAGAAAGTAGATGTCTATTTATCCCCAAATGATGGAGCTGTTAATGGTAAGGTATTGCTGGTCTCTGGAAGCAGCACTTAACTAGTTGTAATGGGACCCCTACCCCATTACTGAAGAAAAGAGGAGCCAGGGAGCAACTGGCTCACTCCAGCCCTCTGGAGGGACTAATAGAGGCAAAGAGACCTTTAATAAAATGGCCGCATGCCCCAGATGCAGCCTTCACAATGCAGCTAGTGGTGGGTCAGGTGACCCAAAGGAGAGGTTAGAGTCCTTATAAAGCCAGGACCATGGCTGAGGCCTCTGCAGGGGCGGGGGTCTGACCTGCTAAGGGAGAAGGACTCCAGACCATATGGAGTTGCAAGGAAGTCCCTGCATCACTAGGTAGCTAAGCTAAGTATTTTGGCCAAATATTCAGCTTGTTTTCATGGCTTGACATTGACCCAGAGTTGGGGGAAGCCTTTTGTGTGGGAGCAGATGCTCATATTTTGTACTGAAGTTTGCACCAGAGGACCAGATTGTAGCTGTGGGGGAGGTGGAGGCCCCTGAGAAGGGTGCCTGGGACACACCGGGTCTTGAACACTTCAAAAGGGGAAAGGCAGTATAAGTGGGCTCCAGCTGAGAGGCCAAAGCCCAGCTATGAGCCTTAAGAGGCTGCAGGTAGCACCAGAGGATGTACTGGTGTCAGTTGAGGACAGTAGCATAGAGCAAAAGAGACCATTCTGCATTTAGGTTATGATACAAGGCATCTGCCTTTTACATACGCAAGTTGTAAAAGCCTTGGAGCTAATTTTGCAGTACTGGATCATAGAGTCATAGAGAAGTGGGGCTGGAAGAGACCTCCAGAGGTTACTTAGTCTACCCCCTGCCTAAGGAAGAATCATCCCTATCCAAATCATCCTATACAATCGATTACCTAAACTCTGCATAAGACTACCACCAATCCCCACACAACACCAGGACTCTAGACCTAACATCCTAGTCTGCCACACACAAATCAGGAGAACATGGCACCCAACATCCTGCTTCTATGAAATATTGTCAGTATATGCTCAAGAGATCCCAGGTAGAGGGCCATGCCCCTTGCTACAGAGGAAGTCAAAGCCCCCCATACCCATTTGACCATGGAGTAGAGATACTTCCTGACCCCAAATATGGCACTCAGTCTGATCCTAAGTGAAGGGGCCAGATCCTCCAGCTAGGGAGTGGGGCCGGGGCTGGGGCTGGGGCTGGGGCAGATGCTGCACAGCTGGGTGGATGCAGGACTGAGGCATGAGCGGTTCTTCCAGGGGGCGGGGCTCCTGCTGCTACGTGTACCCCTGGAGGCATGGGGACGTGTGCCCCTGCATCTGTGCTGGGCAGGTAGGCTGCCGCTGCAGGCTGCGGCTAGGGCCGGGTTGTACTGGGCTCTTCCTGTGGATGGCTCTGAGCAAGGCAGGTTGGGCACAGTGGTCCCGGGGGCTCTGTTCCCTCCAGCCTGGCAGTGCAGCTGAGGCTGGCCTCTCTCTGCCACCTACCCTCTCCCCAGTGGTGCAAGGCCAGGGCCAGTGCAGGGAGGTAGCCAGAGCCAGTGCAGAGCTGGGAGGTGGTGGATTTGTTGGTGCAGGGGGTGCTGGTGCTGGGCAACAACCCCAGTCGCGGGGGAAGGGGTGGCCGGATGGGTGCAGCAGGCCCTGACCCCAATCCCAATCCTGGGCCCAGCTCAGCTTCACTCCCTCCCAATCCATGCCTGGTACCAGACCC
>NW_017728951.1:35440886-35471106 GCF_001723895.1 Crocodylus porosus | reverse complement strand
CACACACTCAACCCCCCCCAAAAAAATTTCTCCCTCCACCTATGATTGTGAGACATGTAACAGAAAAAGGGGAAGGGGGCAACCAGCAAAACCCAGAAGCATGAGAAACACCCAATGTAGCACAGACATAGCTGTTCCAAGATCATCCCCAGCCAGTGGCTGCCCAACCTCTTCCTGAACACCTCCAGTAATGTAAAGTCCACAACTTCCATAGACAGTCTATTCCACTGCCTCACTATTCTTATAGTGAAAAAGTTTTTCTAGATATCCAATCTAAATTTACTTTGTTGCAACTTCAAGCCATTGGTCCACATCCTCCCTTCTTCTGCAGCAAGAGGGAAAAGGTACTTTCCTTCTTTATGACAGTCTTTCAAATATTAAAGACTACTATCAAGTCCCCTCCTAAGCACCTTTTCTGCAAGCTGAACATGCTTAGCTCCCTCAGTCCTTCCTCATCTGACTTGCTTTCCAAGCCTTTGATCTTCTTTGTTGCCTGCCTCTGGACCTTCTCCACCTTCTCCATGGAGCCCAAAATGGGGAGCCCAAAACTGCACATACTACTCCAGGTGAGGTCTACCCAGTGCTCAGTAGAGGCACTATCACTTCCCATGTCTTGGACCTAATGTTTCTATTGATGCATCCCAAAACCACATTTGCCTTTTGTGCAGGTGCATAACACTGCAGACCCATGGCTGGGGCCAGTCTCCATGGAGACCCCAGTCACAGCTGTGCTGTGACAGCACAAGGCTGGGGTTGCCATGGAGACCCAGCTGTGCTGGCAGGGCGCAGGGCAGGGGGCTGCTCCGGAGCCTCTGGGAGTTTGGTCGGGGCCAAGGCAGAGCCATGATCTGCAGCCTGCCTGCTCCAGGCGGGGGCACACAGGCAGCAGATCATGGCTCTGCCCCAGCTCCTTGCAGTGGTGACAGCGTGTTCCCACACTGGGGCAGAGCCGCTATCACTACCTGCATGCCCCTGCCTAGCGCATGCAGGCTTCAGATCGCAGCTCTGCCCTGGCCCTGGACCAAGCTGCCCCCACTGCAAGATCCCAGTGGCTTCAGAGCAGCCCCCTGCCCTGCCTCCATGACAACCCAACCTTGCATTATCAGAGCACAGCTGTGGCTGGGGTCTCTATGGCCCCAGCCATGCAGGCAGGGGCTGCTGGGAAATGGAGTTCACGATCAGGTAGATCCAGCCCACCAGCCAGACTTTGCCCATACCTGGACACTAATCACATGTTCACATATTATTTTTTCTACCAGATCCCTGCCTTATTACAAAGTGCTATCAGCTTTACCATAACACATTTTCCTGATCATGGCTTATTCTCCACTAGCAAGTTGTAGTCCCTTAATTCATTAATCTGTATTGTACCAAGTCCATTCCAGGAAGACAGATGCAAATACATTGTCAGATAATTTCTAGACATGTCCTGCATCACCTTGCTGCACATCTGAGTAGATTGCTCTTCCTTTCCTTTGACAGTGAAGTTGGGCCAGTCTCCAAGGCCTCGCTCACCACCACAGTCATCTGAAAGCAGGAAAGTGGCATCATAGAAAAATGTCTCTACAACCAAAGATTCACACCTTCTGTGCCCCTGGCCTGCAAACTCCACCAGAGGCAGAAGCAAACTCCCCTTGCCCAGGTGCTCTATAGGAAAGATGACCTGGAGTGCTCCAAAAGAGACAAACCCAGCTTTGTTTTCTGGCAAACCCAACCAGAATACCACTGGGTTTTACTGGCACATGAGGATATTATTTGAACCACCCTACACCAGTCCAACCCAAAAAGGGTGCACAGGCCCCATATTAAAGATCACCTTTCCCTTCAACTTAGAGAAACTCCTAGCTCCAGTAAGAGTTTTGCCACAAACTGTAGCAAGACCAGAAATTTGCTTGGGCTGTTTATGTGGATGCTTTTGCCCTTTGTGCCCCACTTGGCCCTGTACCCAATCTGAAGGCAATCTGGAGGAGTTAACCCCTTCCTTCCTGGCCCATGCCCAAAGCAGCTCCTTAGCCCATTGGAGAAGAAGCTTTTAAACACATCTCAAAGACTGGGCATGTACCTGCCACGGGAACCTCAGTTCCAAAGGACAAAGGAAGAGATAGGAATGATTAAATAAGCAGCTCCCATTATCTGACTCAGCTTCCCAGTCATGACTTGTAGGGGCTCGTTGCTCCCAGCCTGGCTGGGCAGCCCCCCCTGCCCATTCCTCGGTCCTCAACTGCCACCAACTGCTGCACCTTCCTGCGGAAGCGTCTCCCTGGGTGTCTGTGACATCACTGTCAGGCTCCCCCACAGCCCCATGGCCCAGCTGGTGTTAGAAACTCTTATTTCAGGAAGGAGCCTTTCACAGGTAACATAAGCAAAGCAAAATAGGCGCCCTTGAGGAAAAATTATCCAGTGAATAGCACACAAGCTGGGAACTCAGAAGACCAAAGCTGACTTGTCTGTCCATGCAGTAATTTCCTGTGTGACCCAGGGCAAGTCACCCAAGGCTAGATCCACACAAAGGGCTATGAGGCTAAGACATGATTTTATTCATTTAAACAGGAGTGACTCTGAAGTCAATGGTGTTATATCAGTGCTATTAATGGGAGATTCAGGTGCAAGTAACAGACTCCCACTTCAGTGCAGTGGGTTTTACCTGACTGTGCTGCTGTGCTCAGGGGGGAAGATGTATTGCTGTGGCTGCCTGAAGAAGCCTGGTGCAAAGCTGTGCTTCGGCAGACCGTGAGCTGAACAGATCCTTGAGCCTGGCGGAGAAGGTCTACCACCATGCACCGTGGCAGACCAGACACCGATGTCCTATTCACCTGGCAATCACAGAAACAAATGCCTTTAAATTCCTATGATGACAGGGGTTTTCATACCATGCAGTATCCCTGAGCATGTTTTATGCACTGAACATTAATCTCCTACATTTTGAATGTCTGTTTTCCCTACCATTTTAGCAACCTCCTCAAACTTCTCTCCTATTTTGGGCATTATGTTGTGAGGATCATGGAATAATTTTGTCTGCAAGAGTGTATGCTTGCATACGTGTAGCAGTAAGAAAGATGCTCTTGTGTAGAACCAAGAGGCCAGCACTCACACTCCAGGAACACAACATTTTCAGTTTTAAACTTTTCTCTCCTTTCCAAAAGGAAAAAAAAAAAGGGAGAGGATGAAGGGGGTGAAATATGAAGAAAAAAAAATGGATTTGATTTCTTCAGCTTTTATTTGTCTCATATGTCATCCTTAAGAGAACAGAATAATTTCTAAAACAGGAGGACAAAACAACTTAAACGGGAACTAGAAGGGAAGGCGAAGAGGAAGGGAATGGGGCAAAGGAGAAGCAGCAGCAGCGTGGACTCAGCTTCCAGCTGCCAGGACAATTCCCTACCAACTGGAAGCTGTGCCTATGCCACAGCCAGAGAGAGACTTGGGAGTGGGGGAGAGAAGCAGCAATGGCAAAGGCACAGCTAGAAGTTGCCTGGCCTCAGCACAGCTCCTCTCTGGTTAGTGCCAGCATGGGCGTATGCAAAGCCCTTGGGCTTTGCAGGGTGGGCTCCAGGAGCTGGATCCAGCCCAGGGACTGTATGCTGTTGACTCCTGCCTTAGGCATATAGGGCCCAAACCATTTAGGGCATTCTAGGTCAAAACCAGCACCTTGAATTGCACCCAGAAAGCTACTGAGAGCCAGTGAAAATGCTGGAGGACTGTGGAGATCTGCTCCTGTCAGAAGGCAGGCTGCTATATTATACACCAGCTGCAGCTTCCAGATGGTTTTCAAGGGGCCTGTGTATGGCACATTGCAGTAGTTTGCCCTTGATGTTATAAAGGCATGGATAATGGTGCCAGATCCAAATCTAAAAGGATCACAGTCTTCTCCCTAATGGAGCTGGTGAAAGGTGCTCCTAGCCATCACTACCACCTGAAGATCCAGGAGCAGCACAAGGTCCAGTATTTTCTCAGGGTTGCAAATCTGAGTGATAAGAGAAGGCTGAAACCCATCAATGATACATTTCATAGACATTAGGGCTGGAAGGGACCTCGGAAGATCATTAAGTCCAGCCCCTCGCCCAAAGGGCAGGAAGTCAGCTGGGGTCATAGGATCCCAGCAAGATAAGCATCCAATTTGACCAAAGTCAAGTTGTCAACCTCCACCATCACTATTGTCTTGTCTGATTTCAGTTTCAGCTGCATCAAATCCCCAACTGCAGCCAGGTGCTGGGAAAGGACTGAGATTGCAAGGCCAGGGTTAGATGAGGGAGAGAGCTAGAGCTGGGACACAGCATACTAATGGCACCTCACTCCAAATCTCTGCAATCTCACCTGGCAGCATTCTAATAAAAGGGTTAGTCTGTGTGTCTGTTTGCCTGTCTGCAATGCTTTTGGCCAACTGCACATGCACCACCAAGAGGGCAGACAGGGATTGGCTGGGCAGCCTGGACTGCATGGGTCCAAGTTTGCATTACTGCTGTGAAAATGGCAGTGGGGAGCACGCCCCGGGGATCCCAGCAGTGAGGCTTCCCTCTCTGCCCGCCTTCCTATCTGAGGGCAAAGAGTGGGTCACAGTAGTGGCATCCCCCACACCGCCCAGTCCTGCCACTTGCCAGGACAACCAGCAGGGAGGGGGAGGTGGTGGGCAAGGAGGGAGGGAAGGGGGAAGGCAGGCAGATGTGGGTCAGGTGCATGTGGAGTGGCAGGAGGCACAGCCCCCCAAAATTCACTTTAGCCCCCTGTATCCACCCCTCCTAGTGCTGGTACCTGAATTCAAAGGCGTGGCATGGGGCTCCTGGCCTGAGCTGGCCTGGCCCCGTGCACGGCCGCAGGGGCACAGGTCAGCAGCAGCTCCCTGCCGGTCTGTACCATAAGGGCTGGCGGGGAATGAGATGGAGCCGCAGGTGGCTGGGTGGGGAGGGCTGCCTCAGTGGTGGAGAGTGTGGGAGGGAGAAGGGTCTGTGAGGGGAAGGTATGTGGCTGGGCGGGGGTGTAGGTGTGTATGTGTGTGCACGCATCTATGTGCATACATCCGTGTGTGTGCACGTTTGTGTGTGTACATGAGTGCTTATGTGTGCATGCATCTGCAGATCCTCTGTGTGCGTGTGCATGCATCTATGAGTCTGTGTGCATCTGTCTGCATGCATCTGTGTGTGTACATGTGTGTGTGTGTACGCGCACGCATGCGTTCATGGCAGGTACAGTGTATTTGTCTCTGTGTCCATGTGCAGAGAATGAGTAGAATGCACACCTGTCAGCATGTGTGCTTGCATGTGTCTGTGTGTGCATGTGTCTGTGTTCATGGCAGAGAAAGTGTATTTGTGTCTGTGTCCATGTGCAGAGAGTGAGTAGACTGCACAATCACCTGTGTGTGTGCATGCATGTGTGTGTTCATGACAGGAGGGAGCTTGTTTGTCTCTGTGTGTCTATGTGTAGGGAGTGAGTGAGTAGAGTGCACACCTGTCTATGTGTCTGTGTGTGTCTGAGTGTGTGCATGTCTGTGAGTGTGTGCATATCTGTGTTCATGGCAGGAACAGTATGTTTGTGTTTGTGTGTCCATGTGCAGAGAGTGATTGAGTACAGTGTGTGCCCATCTGCATGTCTGGGTGTGCGTGCATCTGCTTGTGGGCGTGTATCTGCATCTGTGTATGTCTGTGTAAATGTGTGTCTGTGTGGAGTGCAGCCCTGGCCAATGGCTCCCCCCAGCTTCCCACTGCCAGGCTCAGCTCCATGCTGGAGCTCAGAGTTTAGGAAGACTAGTGCTGCCACTGGCCCCAGGCAGCACCGGCACTCTTGTGTCATCCCACGTGCAGATCTGGGGGCCTGCACCCCTGGGAGGGCTGTAGGAGAGAGCCACTGGTCAGGGTTGTGCTCAGAGCCGCTCTGTCACTGGTTCTCCCGCTGCCAGGCTGAGCTCCATGGGGCTGGTGGAGACACTCGAAGCACAGCCCTGGCTCTTCCCCGTTCCCGCCACTGGGCTGTTTCGAAATTCAAAACATTTCTAGTGCCCTTATTTCATTTCAAAGCCTTTTGTTTTGTTTCAGTTTCACGGTTTCAAGCTCAAAATGCATCAAAACAGCTTTGAAACAAACTTGCATCGACATTTCATACAACCCTAATGGTCAGTGTCTGGTTAGAACTGCATAGAATGTAACATTGATTAAGACTCAAGAATAAATAGAGACCAAAGTAAAGAAGGCAAACATTACCTTTAGCAAGATGTCACCAACTTGAAGCCTCCCATCAAGATCAGTGATACTGCCTGGGCTGATGGCCTTTATTAGGAGAACACCATTTCTGTCCCCTACCAGGGCAAATCCTAGGTTCCCATTTGCTGTTTTCTCCAACTCAATATTGATTATACCGTTCTACAATAAAGACAGGTCTGGTTCAAAATGGGATTAAGTTCAGTGACCATGTGAAATGGTGTAGTAATAACTGGGTATTTTCAGGCACCTTTAACCCCAAAGAAGACCACCACTTTTCACAATCCTTACTAATTATATGAATTATAGGACAAAATCTTCTCTTGCACAGACCTGCAGGGCTTCTGGTGATTTAAATGGGAGTTATGCATATGTACCAAAGGGAAGATATTACATATATGCATACATAAAATTATTAAAAACAATTAAAGCTGCTTGAGGGGGGGGGGAACCTCACAAAAGTCTTTAAAGCAAGAACTGCCTTTAACACATCAGATACACTACTTTCATTGAAAAATAAGTCCCATTCACCTCCTATTTATAAAGTTTCTATTCTCCCCTGCAAAAATAATGCACGAATCTTGGCCTTAACAACTCTAGTATACATTTCTGTTTGTCATTTGTATGCTGTTGGGTTGTACAGTAAGTTTCTTTCCTAGGCAGAAACCTAAAAGCAGAGTTAAAGTTTAATGAACAAATGTAATGCCATAGAAATATTTATACTTTATTCCTGAAAAAAATATTAATAATATATTGATCTTAAAACATCCTTGCTAATATTGAAACAATCAAATGCATTCCAAAAGGGCAAAATGTTGCTCTTCAGAAGAACTGTAATGATTGCAGTAATAAGATGCAGGAATACCCAGTTCTGGCAACTTCCTCAAATGAAAGTCAGTCATTCCAACTTCCCCTTTGGTTTGCTGGTCTGACTTTAATGTGAACTCTCAGAAGCAATTTTTAATAGAGCACCAGCTGTATAAGGCCAGCAACTACACTACAATAACACTTCATCCTGCAACCAGGCAATTTCATTTCAGGGCTGCTTTACAGGCCTGGTATTTTTCCACAAATAAAAGAAATTGTAGTAAAATGCCAAGAGTTTCAAAATACTGTGTGTTTCTGTGTGATGATTTGGGGATGGGAGGAGGTATTAAGAAAACCTGACACTGTAGAAATCTATAATTTTGAAAATATCACCACTTTATTTTAATGTTAAAGCCATTTCATTTCAGACCAAAATGTGTCTAAAAAGCCAGTTTCTTTCACAAAATGTCCCTTCTAACAATCTCATAACAAAGTAAATAAATTGCAAGTTTCAAGAGATTCTTTTTGAGTTTCATTCTGAAAAGATTTCATATGCCTAGTTACATTTATTTCCTCCGAGTCTCCTGCCGTACTACATCTATTAACCATGATGCATTCCTTCTAAGTTAGAGCTTGAAACTGTGAGCTATTAAGGGGAGCTGGAGACAGTTACATCCCAAAGGGAGCTTCCAAGAGGACACTTACTATATCAGTTCTGCTTCTGTTACACAATTAATAACACGGTGATATTATTCATAGGAAAACAGCAGTGGAGGAGCCCCATCCTCTGAGGAGCTTAGCAACCCCCAAGCCAAAGAAAACTGAGGCAGTTCAGCAGCACATAAACACTACCCTAATACCTCACGTTTGCTAAAGCAAAAATAAATGCATTCAGCATAACTGTAGAAAACCTCACTGCAGAAAATAAAATCTGAGTCAAACTCCTTTTGGCAAACAGACTGCTTGCTACTTGATAAAACAATGACTTACCTGGTCATTTGCTAATTCCAATGTACTTTGTTCAGCACAGCAACTATCTTCCTCTGAGTGTTTGGCTGAAAAAAGCAGGACACTTTTTTTTTTAAAGTAGTAAGTTTTAGAGTATAACATTGGACATCACAATATTAGTAGAAACAATACAAATTGTCCTAGATTTCACACACAAAAAATCCCACCAAAATCTTGACTGTGCTTGGTTTGTTTGTTCTGTTGCTCCTCTTCAACTATTAACTGAACCTGTTTCTGGCATCTCCTAAATCCTTTTACCTCTCAGATAACAGTTTCCCAGGCAAGGTTTAAAGCTTCATGCTCAGAAATGTTAACTGGACAACAGGTAACATACAAGTGTTCTTTGATAGCCCAAGGGAGGTAGTTCTGCTTACTAATAATTAATCTTTTCATTTACTGCCAAAAGCACCTGTAGACTTTTTTTTCTTTTAAAGAGATAGCACAAAACTTCGCATTTCAGGCTCTGTAAAGTGATATCCTTACTGTGGACTGGGTAGATGTTGTTCTACAAGGCTAATGTTTTTATTTGAAAGAGTTACCTGTATCTCAGCAAGTGGCCCTAAACCAAAAACTGGTAGATTTACTATAACTGATAGGCCTCCTACTAAATTTCATGTGTGTGAGGGAATGTTACCTTGGGCCAAGTTTAACAGACTAGGTAGCAGAGCTCCTGGATTGTGAATAATATCACTGTGTTATCCTGGATTGTAATCTCTAGCCTGAAGACTGATTGTGTTACTTTAGATGAGACTTAATGTTCTTAAAATGTCCTTCATTTTCCCTAGTTGCACAATTCTTTCATAACTGACAGGGACATTCTGCAGTTTAATCACTGCAATTAATGTTATTTAAAATGATGGCAAAGATCGGATGATACAGTTAAAGTTACCTGGATATGACTGTAGTCATGCTGGGTCAGTTTGCTAGGGGAATGAATAGTGTGTAGTTATGCCTATGCATGCAGGCAATGTGTATTTCCTGGTTTCGTGGCTTTGAGTTACCAATAATTGTCCCTTACCAATCATAGCTAGTTTTCCCAAAATGCTTTTTATGTCTGAATTATATAAAACAATAAATGTTCTATTAGGCTAGCACAAGGACTCCCTCTAGTAGTTCCAATGTTATTTTATTTTTTATGTAACAATAGTAGCATATATAGAAAAGGATTACACCCTCAATGTCATTAATGCTCTAAAAGAAATGTATTATAGTTTTTAAAAATGTTTTTCTAACCATTTTGGATTATAAAAAGAACATGCAATGAAGGGGATGAAATTTATTGCACTTTTATATTAATAATAAATCTATGCAAAGGATCAACAATAAATGGTAATCTGTTGGTTCTGAAAACGTCCTGAGAATAATCATCAAAAACTAATTTCTCAGTAATATTCATGAAATTTTGGTCCAGAAGTGACTACTTCAACACCTTCATCAATTAGGTTTTATTCAACTGGCCAACAGAAATAAAACTACCTAACTTAGGTCTAGCCCACATTCAGGTCAAGTCTAAACTACAGAATGGTACAGCTTGGGTAGGAGTGTGGGAAAAAAATCCTCCCTAACCTTCACAATTTGCACCTCCTACATCTTGCACTAGTAAACTCCTAATAGGATAAACTACCACTTATTTTTTGCACCCATTTAATTATGTAAAACCTTTGGCTTGACATGTTAAAAGAGCAGGGAACTCCCTGATGATGAGCAGAGAGAAAAAACAGCCCAGAGTCAATGAAAACTCCAGGATGCAGACACACAATACAATTACTGTGGGGCCAAAAGGTTGAGTATTACCACCTTAGACCATTGCCTATGAGAGCTTATGCCTCTCTGAACCAATTAGTCTCCAAGGTGTCACCCTGACTTGATTTCACGTTTAATTGACAGCCCTACTCTCAACTATAATCTTAGTCCAATGAAAGATCTCAAATAATACATAATACCTATATTTCATCTGGACTATCACAGCTCAGCAACGCTACATCATTAAGATAGCCCCAGAGATGGGAGCCTCACCTACCATGGAGCATTGATCTGACTTGTCTAAGTTCACCAAGTCTTTCACCTCCCCTCCCACTAAAGTGTTTTAAAACCTTAGGCTAAGGGTGGGTAAAATACAGGCCATGGGCTGGATCCAGCCGACCATCTAATTGGATTCAGCCCACAGTTGCCCCCACAGTGTTCCACATGGTGCCTCCTTGCCTTCTACCCCGCTGGGAGCTGGAGCCAGAGCCCCATGCATTAGTGCAGGAGCTGCCTGGCTGAAGCTTTGCCTCTGCCCAGTCATGCAGGAGGGACAAGAGCAAAAGGAACAGCCACTGCTGGAGGTGGGAGTAGCTAAGCAGCATCAGGGCAGCAGCAGCAGCACCGGGAGCAGCCCTGTTGGTAAGCTGTATGTGCTGGCCAGAACCAGGGCCAATGGGCACAGGCGGGGTGTGTTGTGGGATGCCCTAGGCAGAAGCAGATGGGGTTTGGCCCCTACAGAGCACCATAGGGGTAGCCATGGGCCATACCACCTGAGCAAGCTCTGCTGCACGTGTCCCCAGGGGTGTGCAGGGAGTGAGATGTGCCTCTGCCCAAGCCCCAGCCCTGCACACCCCTGTCCACAGAACTGGTGCTGTGCCTCAGCCCCAGCCCTGGCTCTGCATGGTCTCTACCCCATGATCCCACAGTCTTCATGGAGACTGGCCAGGAGCCACACTGGCAGGGCACATGGCTGCGTGGGTTGGGGAGCTGCCTCTGAAGCTGAATCTGGAGTCATGGGGTAATCACAGTGCAGGGCTGGGCCCCAAAGCAGAGCCGTGATCCACTCCCTGCATGCCTCTGCCCATGGAACCAGCACCCGTCACAGGGGTGTGCAGGCAGCAGATCTTGGCTCTCCCCCAGGCTTTCACTGCTCTGCAATCTTGCCCCACAATCCTGACCTCACCCTCCCATCCTGCTCCCAAACACTGCCCACAGCCTCATCCCACAAAGGGAATGTGTACCCTCATCCCACGCTTGCCTTAGACTCATAGGTACCTATACACATGCTTAAGTCTGCTGGAGTGCTCCAATTAGAATGCTCCAAGATGCTGCAGCATCACATGTATTCAGTGTCCCACATTTCAAAATAGCAGTGGAGCCACTATAACTAAAACTTGTTGAATGAGCTTTAGACAAAGCACCTCATGGCCATTTTGAAATGTGGGACATTGAAAACACGTGACGATGTGGCATTTTAATTAGAGCAGCTGTCTGGGAGCTGATTTAATTAAAACATGCCTCCCCCCCACTAGCTCCCCTTCACCTCAGAGCATGTGTGTGGATACTCATTGTTTGCAAGTGTGGAAATATTACTCACTGACTGCCCATATGATATAATTTTGAAAACCTGTAATAGGTGCAGGTCATATTGTAATATGCACATAGTTCTCTATTTGTGGAAAATATTCAAAACAGCAATCTTGGTGAATTTTTTTGGAGACTGAAATTTGTTCATCTAAAACTTTTATCCAATAATTATATAACAAACATTCATACAAAGTCAAATTCTGGTCTTAGAGCATTCAAACATAGGTTAAACTCCTTGAATGAGCTATTTTCCTTCCACATAGTTCATGTATTGTCACTCATTTTGTAAACTAGTGCTTAATTTACTCATACCAGGGGCATGATTTCAATATAAATAATGCATAAGATATTGCAAATTATTCATTACATTTTAAAAGTGCAATATATCAACACTTTATCCTGTTTCCAAATTCAGGCCTTGCTGTGTCCCATAAATAAAATATAATTACGATTACTTACTATTTTGCTGCTCTATGGGAACCACTGGATTGCCATTTCTGCAAAAAAAGGAAATGTTTGGACAATTAAGAACTCCATGATTTGAAAGCAGGTATGAAAATGGTATTTTTTAAAAAGGCTATAGTTCCATGTATTATTATATTTCTATAATATGGTTATTTTTAAAGTTATATTTTTATACTTAGGGCACTCAGCATCTAAAACCCCTCAGAAACCTTAGGAAGGGCACTTCATCCTCAAAAGCTTGTCAGATACCTCTCCCTACTACACACTTGATCTAGTAAAAGATCACTAACATCCTCGCTTATTAATAAGTGTAAATCCTTATTCTGCATTTGTACCACAGTAGAACACTACAACACTAGAACCTGTTATACCATTGATTCCAATATGGGACTTCTAGACAGTACATATTAAGTATTTTGCTGAATCCTACCTCAGTTGCCCATCTGAAAATAGAAATAATGACCTCTCATTTCATTTACCATTCATCTAGCTTGTCTGTTCAGATTGTAAACTCTTAGGCTAGGAACAGAAATTATACATAAACCGGTATAAGTGATTAGAAACTGATTCAGATCTGTAACACAACAGAAGTTCAGTACACATAAACCACTTTCAAAATGGCAAAACCTGGTTTAAGATAAACCTGGATGGATGTAGTATCAGACATAACTGATTTAGGTTAAATCACCTTATTGAACTTTCGACCCAGATCCCCTCCAGATTCAAGTTAACTCACAATCCCCCAGTATCCCAGGATGCTTTGCACCTGCCCCGCAACCTGCCCCCCTTGCAGAGTGGGTGGACTAGCCATAGCCCAAGCTATCTGCTCCAGCCACGCAGGGAGGCGTGCTCTAGAGTCCCAGCTGCACCCCCCAGCTTTCTGGCCTGAGTCACCACAGGCACGTGGCTGCATTTCCGGAGTGAATGTCTGTTCACTTGCTTACTGGTTCAATCGACAGAGCTTAGACTAACCTGTGAAGAAAAGATTGAATTAATTCAGCCTTGGGCTTTTTGATCGTCTGTGCTTAGCCCTAAGATCAGGAATGATCTCCTATTATGTGAGGCTCCAGCTCCTAATAGTTGCTACTATAACATAGTGAATAAATAACAAATTATCCGACCTTCATTAAAATCCTTTCAGTTATGCTGTAACCAGAGCTCTATTGTTAGCTTTAGTTATGGAGTAAAACTATCTAACCAGCTTTAGTTATGAAGTGCAAACTTGGTTTATATTATTTGGCTTTCTACCTGAGATCATTAGGAGCTGTTTCTCTGTACCAAGCCAGGGCCTGTTTATCAGACTGTGTGGCAAAACAATTCCAAAATACCATCAAGACCTAATGAGAGAAGCCGCTAATTGCAAATAATTGATCTACATTATGGATTGGCTTTCTGGTTGAGAAAAATATAACCAAGGTTGGCTCTTTTAAGTTACATGAGTTCTTAGACAAAGGGAAATCCTTTCCTATAACTGGATGTCAGAAAGTACAGCACAGTTTGGAGCAAATCCCCATGACAGGGGAATGAAACAGAGCCATGAAAGGAGGATTGTAAAACCCTGATCTGCCTCAGTATTGACATACCCACACTTACGCACTGACAAAGAGATTGCCTTATCATCAGTGTCATCTGGCTGCAAAGAGCATTGCCCACACCATGTGCAGACTTTAGACTGGCCTCTGAGCAGGACTGTCTTCTTCAGTGAGGAAACCTTGTTCATGCATTGCACATATAGCTTGATATTGTAAATGCCTTCAAGTGAGTCAGAGATTTGTATTTCAATTAATGTAGTAGCAGCAGTGATATAACCAGAGATGGGGGAACCAGAGGGTTATAAAGGCAGGTCTTAGTAAGCTAATAAAGATGTTCTTTTTAGTTACATTTTACATGGGCCTGAACCATCTAAATCCCAAATACAAATTACCCAGGATTCTGAGAATCCAAACTGCAGGGTTCACTATCACTGCCTTAAGGCTATAATAATTACTTCATATTACCAGTGTCCTACTGCAAGTTGGCATGCTGGATTTTGCCACTCACTTGTGTGCTTATTTAATGGTTAGTCTTGGATGTGCTCATGTATGCTTCAGATGATGTAGTAAACTGCCTGATTAATTCACATCTTTGTCCTATCCATTATTCCTCTACTGGGCTGCAGCAGACTATGCCTCATGGTCATCAAATATGGTTAACATGTCCCTGAAAACCAGATATTAGGAACAGAAAGCTTGTCACTGACTCCCTGCTGTACTTTATGGCTGAAGTGCCTCCCTGGCCAAATTTATCTTTATAAAACAATTTGCATACAAAATATTGCAAAATATTCCATAGAAATTCAGTCATAAATGGAGATTTAAAGGTCAGTATTAGAGACCTATTTCATTTTTCTAAATGCTTTTTTGATAACACAGCATGCAAGTATAAGAAGAAATGACTGAACGCAACACAGTTTGCTAGACCAGCTGCCCCAGGGCTCTGTTTTAAGTAACCTTTGTACTCTTGGCATTTCAGGACTAATGGGGGCCCATTCAGCCCCTGGAACAACTTACAGCACTCTCTGGATTACTCTAAACTTTGCTGGATTGTTAAGAGGCCCTGGAGGCTGCTACACCAGCTCTGAGTAGATGATACACACTGCAATTCATTATGCCCTTTAGTGGGCAGGGTAGGATTGGGTAGCAGAGAGTCAATTATAACATCTTTAACCCATCTGAAGATTTCATTGAACCTTATATCACCATTTTATGACACATCAGACATGGCAGTAGTAATACAGAAATATTAGACACGTCATGACATAAAATTAAAAATACAAATCAAAATTAGCTGAAAGAAAAATTTAGCACAATGAAAAAAATTGCAATATTGTCCCCATGGAAAAATTTGTCAAAATTGGTACAGTTTGGAAAAAATGTGGTTTTATGCAAATAATTATTCCTGATTAAATTTTGTTTTGGGAAAAGTATTCTACCCAGCTCTGTGTGTATAACAATCAAGTATACTTATGTTCACGTATCATTGCTTATCGTATCAATGACTTACTTCTAATATCATAGTCCCTCCACCCATCAGGGAGCAACTGAATAGTGGAGCAGGAGGAAAAAGGGGGGAGCTGAAACATAAAAAGGGCAAAAGAAAGAAGCGGATAGGCAATGGGAGCTCCGCCTTCCTCTAACCTGCAAAAACATCTTTAAAATAAACACCAAAAGTCAGATTTACCTTGTTGCTTTGATGTGGACATACTGGCTTGCAGCTTCAATTGCTCTTATGGCTTCATCCAGGTTGATGCCCTCAGTCCGCAACCCACAAATGTAGACAATCTGGTCGTGTGGTTGCAAACTGCCTTCTATACTGGCAGGAGAACCAGGTACTATCTCAAGAACATAGATAGCATGTAATTTGCTTCCAGCTCCTCCTGTCAACTTCAAACCTGGAATAATTCAAATCAGTACATTTTGGTGCAGTGTACTCTGAATTTTCATTAGCAGTGTTGTCTAGTCTAGTGGAACATACTCCCAAAGGAGGAAAGGGTAATTAAAAACTAGACTTGATAGGATTTTCCTGTATGGTCCCTCTGGGGCAACCTATGAACTGGAAGTTAGGCAAAGTAGAAGGCTTGGGAGCAGCCCCAAGCAGCTTGAAGCAGACCTGAGTCCCAACCCACACAGACAGTCACTTGAACAAGGCAATCTATCTCAAGTACTTATACAATTCTTGTCATCTGAGCATTCAATCACTTCACCATTTTAGGAGTATTTATCCTCCCAGCCATTGGTGAGGTAAAGCTGTGCTGTTATCCCTATTTTACAGATGAGAAACTGAGGCACAGAAACTAGTGATATGCTCACGGTCACAAAGAGAATCTGTAATGCATCAGGAAACTTGACACAGGTCTTCTAAGTCAAAGGCTAGTGCCCTGACCACTGGATGGATACTTTGTAGCTCAGATAAAAGAAATCAGTTTTTGGAGTCTTAATGTTG
Source organism: Crocodylus porosus (assembly GCF_001723895.1). Taxonomy (NCBI): domain Eukaryota; kingdom Metazoa; phylum Chordata; order Crocodylia; family Crocodylidae; genus Crocodylus; species Crocodylus porosus. The sequence goes on along the minus strand of NW_017728951.1, from coordinate 35,455,324 downwards.
CTTCATGCATCTCCCCTGATAGTAGATAAACCACTATACTCCAAAGCCATTCTGAAGGGTAACACTGAAGTTGTCCAGGTAATAGTAACCTCTTACCACCAACAAAAAGGGCTATTTTTTTCTGTATCACGCACCTAATTGTCCATTGTCACCTTTTGTGAGTATAATTTCAGGAATATCATCCACTGTGACAGACGGATAGAGGTCATTGTTACCCCGTCCAACCACCAGGCTCAGATTGCAAGGACAGCTCTGTAGCAGTTTCAGGGCTTCACTGCATGGTAACACTGTGACATCAACTCCATTCACCTAATGACAAAAAATTAAAATGATGCCCTGGATCTTATTAACTGATAAAACATTTCTTCATTTACACAGCTCAGTAAATACAAATTTTGGGAAGTTCCCATTCTGGTACGATTGACTTATAATATTCATGGCAGTGAATATTTCAGTTAAGGCTACAAAGAAGTTTCTGTTTTGACATTTTATTTTCATGAATACACAACTTTCTGAAAAATTCTCTTTCTGAACTTAAATTTTCCATGCATTTTATCCAAATTTTCTCTTTGTGATATATAAAGAGCTGAACTTTTGTTTAGGGTCATAATCCTTTATTTTTTTAATATTAGACATGTCAGCTCTTTCTGATCTTATTTTTGCTGGAGTTCTTTTTGCATGACTGGCAACTTAGAAGAGTAAAAAGATTACATGTGAAAACCTGAGCAACTGAGGAAGAAGAAAATTTTATTCTAAATATTTAAAATGTTTTGTATTTTTTTTCAAGTCAAACACTTGCAGTGAGGACTGATGTTAACAATTCAAACACTTTCAGCATCTTCCATTTCAGGACTAAAAAATTCCAGTCCTTCATTCTGCCAAAGATCGTTATAAATAGGCTTTATCTGTAAACAAGAAAAGAAGTATATAAAGGGCACAATTCCACCAGCCTTTGCTGACCACTTTTACCATTACAATAATGTAGTTTCTTTCATTTACTTAATATAGAAAAGGAATTGGCATTTTTGTTGACTTTCATTTCTGCTGTTCATGGTAGGTGCCTCATCCTACAAGCCCTTCTGTCTGTGACTAGTCTTACTAATGTTAGAGGAGAGATTTCATCAGGCTAGTAGCTCAGGGTTGCCAAACCAAGACATTTTTTTTTACTGACAGTCTGAAAACTTTTTACTGAGATACGTTTTACATTATACCCTCTGCCAAGGCCTAAACAAGGGCTTGTGTGAGAGGGGAGGCAAGAGCCCCACCCAACATGCCCCCAGTTCCCTCCCAATGAGCCCCGATACTTGCCACAGGGGAGGAGACAAGCGACAGCTGCAGGGAAACGCCGATGCAGGCTCGGAAGTTTCAGAGCTCCCTGAGCCTGCAAATTGGTAAGCCCCAGAGGCGAGGCCTCGGAGAAGCCCAGACTGCTCAAAGAGCAGCTGGAAGAGGAGTCAGTTGGGCAGAGGGAGAAACGCTGCACACCGGCTGGGAGACGCAGGTAGCGGAGCCAGGTGGCAGTAGCCCCGAGAATGGGGAAGGAGGCCAAAGCATCAGCCGGGGAAGCCCAGCTGACAGACCAAGGAATTCAGGCTCTGGGAGCCAAGGATTGCTGGAGAACTGCAGCGGGGAGAAGTGGTCCTCCATTACCAGTCCGAGCGGAGCCTCAACAGCGGCAGGGAACTCAGGTACTGCGGTGGGGAGGGGCAATGAGCGACAGCTAAGCTCTGTGGGCAGCCTGACAAAGAAGGCGGAGCAGGTGCAGCTGCATCAGAGCCCTATGGAGAAGTGGCAAGTACCACCAGGTGGTAGGACCAGGAGTTATTAGCTCCTAATCAGAGGGATCCTGGAAATCAATCAGAATCCTAGGTGCCCATCGGCAGACGCTGAACATATTTTTTTAGTTGAGAATTATTCTAAGTTACCATTATCCCAGACTGGGGCAGGTTTATTTTGCCTGAAAGGTGATCCGGAGACCAGGGCTTGACCTGGGAAAGATTGATGGCCAGAAGGACTTGACCCAGGTCCAGGCGGGTAATGTGGATGAGAAGAGATCATTCCAAGGAAGATTGCAGGGAGCAGCATCTTCCCAGGCCATGGATGTGGTAAGGGTGGGGTAAAGGGGAGGTTTGGAGCCCCATGAAGAAAGACCAGGGTCAAGACCCCTTTTGGGACCACCAACAGGGACTGCCTCCCCATCAATCAACATCAAAGACGTGGCAGGTAAGTAGGGGCAGCGCCTGAAACCATCTAGGTGGCCCCAGGGTGCAGTCTCACCCTGATGTTGCTAGGGAACAAGGTACTGACCAGAAAAGGACCAAGCCTTACAACACCTACCAACGACAGCTTGGTTCAAAAAGTAGGGGTTAAATATTCACCATAGCAAAAAAGTGTATCAGTAAAAAGTTTTCATATTATTACTAAAAAACATTAGGTTGGTAACCCTGCTTGACTGCAGGAATGGATGCCATATTGCCTCCACACCCAGAGCCCACAAGTGCACCCCATGCCATGCTGTCCCCCAGCCCATCCCACCACCCAACTTTACCTGCACTGGCCTCGCTCACTGGCTCAGCACAATCCCTGAAAGAACTACTTTCTGCCTACCTGCAACCTAGCAGGCTTGCAGACAAGCAGTGGGATGCAGCAGTAGCACATGGGTGGGGGAGGGGTGAGGTTACAAAAGCTGCTGAGAGCTACAAGGCCCTGAGAAAATGCTTCCTGCGTGATGCTGTGCTTCTGCTCAGCCACCAGGTAGCGCTCCTCTGCTCTGTCTGTTCGTCAACGCTTGCCTCCACCTTCTTTCCCATGAGGGATCTTCAACCAAATTCCCAGTTGCTTAGATTTTTCTGGACTGATCCTTTTTTATGAATTTTACAGACAGGCATTTTTAGCTTCTCATTACAGGCTGTCAGTAAAAATTTGCAGGCAGTTGACAATCCTGGCTCCTCACATGAGTAAGTGTAAGGCAAACTGGGGCTCCTCTAAGAATAAGGATGCCAAAGCAAAATGCCATTGATCGCCTAGCATTTTCACCCCCTTTTTTAAGCCAAGGGATTTCTGTACCATAATGATTCTGTCTCCTCTTCTCAGCCTTCCATCAGACAAGGCAGGATCATTCCGGATCTCATCAACATACAGGCAGTTGTCCAGTTTATTAAGAACCACTGTGAATCCATAACCATTGTTCTCAGACCTTGTCAAAGTCACAGAGATCTCAATTTCCTATCAAATGGAACATACAATGTAATCAAGGCCTGACCTTCTACTGCACCAACTTCCTTCTTCATGGTTTAGATCTAAACTAGGGGCCCAGTCTTCAGCTACACTATACCAATTGTAGTTGGGGGATCTGCCCTTTGGGCTAAGTACAGGCAGCCAAAAAGCCCAAGGCTGAATTGATTCAGTCTTTGCAGGTTAGTCTAAGATGCGGAGATTAAATTGAGAAATACCTGGACACTAGGGCTGTGCGAAATTTTGGCAGCTATTTCATTTCAGAGGTGTTTTGGGCCATTTCAGTGTCCGAAATACCAAATCTGAATCAAAATGGAAGGCTCTGAAACATCTCTGAAATTAACTGGAAAGCTCTGAAATGTTTCAGAAATGTTCCAAAGAATTTCAGAGTTTCGGAGCCGGGCTTGCAGGAAAACAAAAACTAAGAAGAGAGAGGGAATGAGGACTGCTCTGATACTGACATCTAGCTCCTAGTTCAATTCCCCAGCCCTCTGATCACTTCCCCCAGCTCTCTGATCATTTCCCAAATTCTTTCTGGTGGGCACGGGTCCCCGACCTGCGCATGGGGTTTCAGCTGGGGAATTGAACCAAGAGCTGAGGAGTTGAACAGGGGGCTGGGCAATTGAGCTGGGGGCTGAGCAATTGAGCCGCGGGCTAGGGAATCCCTGCCGCATGACCTGGCTCTGCAGGAAGCAGAGATCCATGCGAGGGTCATTTCACTGCAGTTGTCTGCCCTGTGCAGCCCCAGGTTGCTGGGGAAGTGCAGGGTGGGCAGCAGAGGCAAGAAGACCCTGGCATGGATCTCTGCTCCCTGCAGAGGTCAGTCACAAAGAAGGGACCAGCAGGCTTGCCTGACAGTCTGCACTGCTTCCCTACCCCATAATGCGGCATGACAGGGATCAGAGATCCATGCAAGGGTCTCCTCCCCTATACAGAGAGCAGCATCCCTCCCTCTCCCCTGGACAAGCCATCCATGGCCCCATCCTGCTCCCTGATGGAGCCCCAAGCTCCCAGCCCTCCCTGGCTGGGTAGGACAGAGCAAAGCTTCCCTTACAGCTAGTTTGAAACAAATTCAGAGGAGATTTGGCCAAAATGAAACAGGACAGTTATCTGAAACACTGAAAAGAATTACTGTTCTCTAAAATGCTGAATCTGAAACCAAATCAAAACACAGCTGTTTTGCACAGTCCTACTGGACTCACATTTACTTTTGATTCAGGAAATGCATACACATGCCTGCAGTGGCTCATGCCAGAAGCCGGGGGTGCTACAGTATGTCTCTCTGGCACAGCCAGCATGGGCTGTGCGTTCACTTCTTCCTGCTGCCCCTGAGGTCTCTGGGATTTGCAGTCCAGACTCACAGCAACAGAGCTCTGCAGGGTTGCTAATCATTTCCTCTTCCTGCTTCCAGGCAAAGGCAGGGGCTGCTTCCAGGTGCCTCCAGGATTTGTAGTCCACAGTCACAGCCAGCAGTAAGTTTAAGTAGGGGAAGGGATGTTTAACACCACCCCCCAGCCCCAGACCCCCGCCAGCATTTGCCTGGGGGAGAGCAGTCAGAGGAGGTAAGAAGAAAGACAACTCCTTGGGCACAGACGGGGGTCTGCCTCCCAAAAACACATTAGGTTTCCCAGACTGGTAAGAGAATAGCTGGGGAAATGAGACTAAAATAATGTGGTGTGGGTTGATTAGAGCAACACTAACAAGTTCGTCTTTAAAAACAGTATTATCCAGCTCCCTTTCCTCCCCATTTCAGTGACAGAACAATTGCGTACCATGGTCAGTCACTTACCCAAGTATAGTCTTCCTCCTCCTCTTCTCCCTCCAATTCATCCATATCCTCCCATTCATTGTCACTGTTGCTTGGTTTTCTAGCAGGCGAGGAGGCTGAGAGTCTGCTATGTGCCCAGGGTTGCGGGGTGGCTATAGCTGGAGAAGCTGTTTCAGAATTTCCACCACATGAGAGCGAGGTCAGAGATGTTGAGCTGATGGCGAGATATTCCTCATCAACAGGGGCAAGAGAGAGAATTTCAGGCATGCAATACATGCTCAATAGTTCATCATCACTCCTGTCAAACACAGGGCTGGAAAATGAAAACCCATATGACTGCAGGACAGGGGTTGTCTTCTAGATGCTTCATTGCTGGGGCACTGGGACCTCTACTGCATACAAAGTATCTCAAATTTAACAAAGGTGAAATTTATTGGACTAAACTCTGGCAATAGTACCATTCTTATTTTTTAAAAATCACCAATTTGTTGAGCTAGGTGAAAATATATATATATATTTTTTTAGACTTCCAATGGAAAACTATTTTATTCCAAAATTTTTGCACTGAATTTTCCTTGTTTTTAACTAGTAGATTTCTGTTAATTGGGAAGAAGCATTTGAATCAGCCTGTTTTGATTACTCTGCCTGTATTATAAATTTCTTCATATGAACAATGAATAACAATTAGTTTAACACCAGGGTGCAAATTTTCACTAAAATGGCTCTTTGGCTTTCATATCCACCGTCTCCTTATTTCAAAAAGAATGCCTCACACATCCCTCATCTCTGTGATTCTTTCCATGGCAACCACAGTTCAGATCACAAACATCTATATTAAAGAGACAAAAATTGCTCCATAGTTAAGTCATAACTAATTTTCCATTGTAAGTCTGATCTTGACCTTCTCTCTATATTCCATTTAGTTAAATAAAATATGTTGTCAACTTAAAAGTTGATATGTGCAATCCATGATGGGAGGAAGGCTTGAAAAATTAGTTTGGTTATTTCAGTGGCAGGAGCAGAGGCTCAGTGTTTAATGGCAACCCTGAATCAGGATTTTGGAGCCTATCTTTAGCCCAGGGGCGGGCAATTATTTTGGGCAGAGGGCCGCTTACTGAGTTCTGGCAAGCCATCAAGGGCCATATGACAAGCAGCCCAGGGCAGATAAATATTAATTTTCTAAATTTTTTAGGAGCTCTGTGGGCCAGATAGAACGGCCTGGCAGGCCGCACCTGGCTCTCAGGCCGCGTTTTGCCCGCTCCTGCTTTAGCCTCTGCTTTTGAAAACCACAACCCCAGTTCCTAGTACACACCTCTGATTGGATTAAACTGATGTGCATGGATATGTGCACATGCATGTATGTGCGTGTGAGTGATCTAATCTCATTTTTCATGGTAGGATCCAGCAGTACTTAGTCTAGCAAATTGCTTAATGCTGTAGCCCCACTCCACCAAAGCACCAAATACGTGCTCAGCTTTAAGCAGTGAATAGTCCTCCTGAAGTCCATGACTTAACTCCCTTACTTAAAATCAAGTATGTTTTTAATTTTCTTTGCTAGGTCAAATCCATACATCTTGTGACTGCACCTACCACCAAGGAAATACTGCAAATACTGTTGTGCTTTGTCAATTTTTGCATATATAACACGGCTTTTTAAAGGTTTTATTTACAAAAACCCTAGTTTTATATCAGATATTTATTCTTAAGGTGTTGCAAAATTTCCCCCAACTCTTTGATTAGACCAATATGTAACTACCATGATAATGCAATTGTGTAAACACAATTAAAATAATCATAAGTCACAGTCATTTCATATTTTGAGCCATAGAACCTATGAGCTAAAGGTTGTTTGAGATACTGTCTGTGGCTAGAAAGAAAAAATTAAAAATAGTATAGCAAAATAGGATCCTATCCAGATAACTATTACTCATATTTTTAAGCCATCCTACACAGTACCAAGATTTGTTCATGCATTATTTAACACAGGGGTGGGCAAAATGCGGCACAAGGGCCGAATGCAGCCAGTGAGGCCATTCCATCCGGCCCGCAGGGCTCCCCCAAAATTAAGAAATTAATATTTATCTGCCCCTGGCTTCCTGTCCTGCGGCCCTCAATGGCTTGCCAAAACTCAGTAAGCAGCCTTCTGCCCAAAATAATTGCCTGCCCCTAATTTAACATTAGGGTGAAGCCACTTAGCTCCAGTAAGTTCTGATATAAGAGCTCTTGATGTGAACATTAAAGGTTTGCAGGAGCAAGCCATATGTATTCAATGGGGTGGGGGACAAAATTCTTTATTAGTTAAAACAGGAAGTGTAAATAGGAAGAACTGGCCATTGCAAATAACAGAGCAGCAGTGAGGAGGAAACTGATTGTGTACCTGCTTCATTAGTATGAGTACAGATACTTATGATGCCCTGTAAGAGCACCTTGATGATTTAACAGAAGATTTCAGTTTGGCAACGCACATGCACCCTAATACTTCCCTTAGGGGCAGAGGTCACAACTTTAACAGAGACCCCAGCATTTTTCCTACAGCAGTCCAACAGCAAGGTACTGGTTGGCCTCCAAGGGTAGGGAGCATATCCAAATAGGTACAATTGCTCAAGGTAATGACCCAAGTAAGAGCTCATCCCAATGCATACACGAACTGTTTCTTGCCCATGTCTGGCAGCAGGGAAGATACAAAGGTCCTATTTTTATGTCTATACAAAACAAAACCAAAAAATATAGACACTTCTGTATCAGAGGGTGTAAAACGGAGCAAGGTGCTCCTGTTACATTAAGGGAGAAGCTGCCGCAGGAATGCCTGAAGGTCAGGGGATTATGGGCTAGATGTGGGGGGTAGGCAGCCAGGGACCCATAGGCTGCAAGTGCCTATTGTGGGATAGCTGCCTAGCAGTTCGGGTGTAGGGCAGAGCCCTAGTTAGGCAGCAACCTGCCCTGGAGGCTGTGGAGGCACACCTACAGTGGGTCAGGGGAGCACCTGAGTGGAAGAGGAGGAGCCAGGGGATATAAGCCTGGGCCCTTAAGGCAGGGGAGCAGCGCAGCCTGAACTCAGCCAGGAGAGGACCTCTTGCCAGCTTGGGCTGGTGGGGAGTGAGAGTTGCAAGCCACAACAAGTACTCCCGAGACTGAGAGGGTCAGAAAATGGGACAATGGCTTGGCAGTAGCATGATGATCCAGAGGGGGAATGTTTGAGTTCAAGGAGGTTGCTTGGATTTACGTTCTAGTTTATACTGGAATTTCAGCTGTGGCTTTAAGGGGTGGAAAGGAGGCCACAGGGGTGGCTGAGGGGCATGTGAGGTTTTGAGCCCTGTCAGGGACAAGGGCACAAGACCAAAACAGGCCAAGGCTGAGTGGGGTAGAGCCTGAGCCCAGAAAGGGCAATGCAGGCCAACTAGAGGCTGAGACCGGAAAGACATTGCCCAAGACAGTGGGCCTAAGCCATCTGTCAACAGTCGGAGTAACCTATAGGCTAAGGCAGATGAAGTCTATACAGGAAGACAAACAGTGATGAAGTGACATCTGCTAGGCATAGACATGGCTGTAAATAGCCCTCAAGGTGATTAGTGCCCTTAGGGCAGGGCCGGAGACCAGAGCTGCGGCTCGTGGAGGGGATTACTTCTGCTGCTTGCACCCCGGGATGGCATGGGGGGGGCACGTGCCCTCTGGATCTGCACGGGGTGGGATACAGAGGGGTGGGCTGCACCCAGGGCTGCATGGGGCTCTTCTCAGCAGCACTGGGAGGATGCTGCATCCACCCCTAATTTCATCACCACTCCGCTCCAAGTGCTGCTGCCTTCACCAGCCGCCCAGCACAACCCCGGCTCTTCCCAGCACATGAGTGGAGGCACGGTGTTAAGCCAGGGCTGTGCTGGGCAGCTGGCAGTGGCAGCACTAGAAGCAGAGTGGCAGTTAAATTTGGGGTGGATGCAGCACCATCCCAGCACCCACTCCAATCCTAGCCCCTGCTGAGAAGAGTCCTGCACAGTCTCGGCTGCGGCCTGCTCTGCCTCACCCATATCCAGGGGTCAAACACTCCCCCCGTACCCTCCCGGAGTGCAAACAGCAGTGAGAGCCAGCTCCCCCGCCTCCCATTAGCCACGGCTCCAGCACCCCACCCCACTGCGCAATGCCTGCCCCTGCCCCCTCCCTCACCACAGGAATGGGGGTTGATCTGTCCCCCAAGTCCCTTCCAGCCCCCTCCACTTCCACCACACCGGACTTACCAGCTGGGGGCAGCTCTCCACACTGCCAGCTGTGCTTCTCGCTGCCTGAGTGCTGTGCTGCAGCTGCATGCAGCACGGGCATTTATCAGCCAAATTACTGGGCCCATCTGGCCGATATCCGATATAACCAGTTTCAGATGTATCAGTGCACCTCTAACTATTATTAATAATATATATATTTATTTAATCAAAGCCAACCTTTTTTCATATGTCAGAAGATACAAGTTCCAATTAAAACTTTTTTTCCCCACTGTAGCAGGACCAGGCCCCAAGGGCAACTGTGATGCTCCCAGGTGGACACACAGCTCCTAACCCACAATGTGTGTGTGTAAATAATGTACACACACAGAGCTTGCCTACACCTACATTTACTCTGGGATGGTTTTACTTTAGAGTAAATGAGTCTAGTAAACCCACTCCAGTAAGGCATCAACATATACAGGGATGCGGAAGCAGATGTGCTACTCCCACCTCCTCCGGCACTGCAGCAGCCAGGGGGAGCTATAGGCTCCCCTGGGTGCTAGCCCAGGGGTGGGTAGGGAGCATGGGGCCAGAAAACAGCTCATGGCAAGGGCTGGAAGATTGCTCCCTACCCTGGCAGCAGGGAGCTTCTGGCCCTGGCTCCCCAGTCAGGGGCTGGGGACTTGGGAAGAGCTGCGGGGGAAAGGCAGGTCCCAGCCTCCTGTCCCAATCCACTGATGGAGCTGCTAGCTGCAAGCCTGTAACTGGGCAGGGATTCACTGCCCAGCTGGCAGCTCAGAACTAGCTGCCCCACCGGTGGATCAGGGCAGGGGGCTGGGACTTGCCCCTCACCTGCAGCTCTTTCCAGTTCACCTACCTTAATCACCTGATTAGGGAACGGGGCTGGAATCTGCCCCTGGCTGGGAGCCTCTTCCCTGCCCAGCTCCATGATTACTGCCAGGGCACAAGAACATTGTCCCTGCTTGGGCTCCAGTGCCAGCAGGCAGCTCCTGGGGGCAGGGAGGAATCTCCCAACCCCTGCTGCCTGGTAGCCCCCTGCTGCCTGGTAGCCCACTACTGCCCAAGTTTGCTCCTAGTCAGGGGTCTACATGTGTGCGCAGTTAATAATCTTGAGTAAATTTGCTACCTGCATTCACGTTGGAGCCAATTACGGTGCAGTAAGAATCTGCATGTTTAGATGTGGATACTTATTGAGCAGTATTTGTCTCTACTGCACAGTAAAGCATCTCACGTGGATGTGCCCACACACACTTGTAACACCCTCTCCACCCTTCCCACATACACACACCTTTTGATCTACTCTTAGATTCAGCTATGGAAAAGCAAATCTGTGAGCGGTAGCTCCTGTAGGAAATGGGAGGAGCTAAAGATGTGCAGGGGGCAGACTCACTCCAATGTAACTGTGTTTAAGCCTTTGTTTCTGTACTGTATCTCACAGGGTGCTGGAACCCCAGATTTTTGTTGTGGCATTGGTGAATCTGGACAGACATGCATGGATCTCAGCTGAATGCATGTGAAAATGGGCTCAAGCAGTTGTTAAATAAATGCTACATAACTGAATGGGAAGACAACCCCCTGGAAGATTTCTCATACTTATGCAACTGTGAGCTTCACCTCCCCTCTTCTGTATTAAAGTGACGATTTCATTGTTTCTTTTCTTCCCATTTCAAGAGAAAGAGGAGGAGGGTGAGAGAATTTCACATTGCAGTATGGATACATGAATGTATCTTTTATTCTTTGATGGGTTTGTTTGATTTAACAGCTGTGGGGGGGTTTCAAGGGGATATAAAACAGTTTAGTATTTAAAAAACAGATTCTTATGAACACTATTCTTTTACAACAAGTGAGTTTCATTTTGTACTTCATGCAGAGGATTAAAACACATTGCATAAGGAAAATGAAACTTAATCTCCTGTCCACTATATATTTTAAACATATGACTATGGAAGGGAATCATAAAATAGGTGCCTACTTAATGCCTATTTAAAGCAGCCTTTCTTCTAACTTCAGTGGAAGCAGCATAAGATGGTGACTTATTTTTGTAATGCATCACTATTCATACAAGTGTCTTACCATGCAGCCTACTGCATGGTTCAAGAATGAAGGCAAGGAGACAGCAGTGTGATAGAAAAGGCTAATATTAGGTGCTGGGTAATTAACAGGGCACAGGGCACGTGCCCTCCAGAACTTTGTGCTTAACCCACAGCACTTTGTTTGCATGCAAAAGTCTGAGGGCTAACAGAAATAGCACAGGGTAGGCCTCAGCACTTCTTACCTTTCAGCCCTTCCAAATTCACATGGTGAGTAGCAATTCTGCCTCACCTCTTCCTCCAGAGAGTGAAAAGCCTCAGTAGGGATATTTTCGTGGTAGGATTTCCAGAGATGCTGGTAGGAGCATGTGTCCTGGGCTGCTGATTTGTCCAGAGGCTTCTCATGTGGGGGTCCTGTCTTCTGCTTCTCATGTGGTGGGCTTTCTTCTTCAAGGAGTTCACTGCAAGAAGCCACAGCTGGAAAATCCTGGTTGCCTTGCCGTTCTGGCAAGGTACAATCATCTTCTTTAGCAGGTTGACTCAAACTGTTAGTAGCATCTGGACTGGCCAATGTCACTGCCACAAGCCCCTTAATTGGAGAAGGTGCTGGAGTCTAGCAAAATGACAGAGTGAGTATATTTAGTTTCTTATTTCTTTCCCATCGCTCTTTTCCCCATCTTTCTTTCTTACAAGGAAAGAGGAAAAACAGCAGTGCAAATATCAACAGATTCTCAATGCAGCACAGAGCTAGTGACTTGGTGGGAATACAGCTCTGAAAGAACCCCAAGATTAATACCTGGGAGGGACTCTGAAGGGGTCCAGATCACAAACCAAAAATTGTCGTCTTGCAGGCCAGGAAGCCCATGACCTAAGGACTGGTTGGGGTTGCCTATACTTCATATACAGGCAGTCCTCAACTTATGATGTTTTGCATAATAAACATCTTAAGTGCCCTTCATTGTAAATTGACACCCTGTTTCAACCTTCAGCTGTAGGTTTTGACTCTATGATGCTGGATACAGCTGTGTCCAGCTAGTAATTCTGGTGTTGTGGAAGGAGTGGAGGAAGGGAAGAGGTGTGTGGGGAACAGATCAAGGCCCCCCATGGTGAGAGAGGGTCTGGGACTGTGGCTCAGGCTGGTGCCACTCATGGGCACGGAGGGGGTGAGGGGAGGAAGCACGTGCCCCCAGATATGCGCAGGGCTGGGCAGGCGAGGCTGCGCCAGGCTGTGCTGTGAGTGGGAGCTATGCACTCCTGCTGCTCGCCCAGCCGGGGCAGGGCAGGCACTGGGCAGAGCTGCCGTGCTGCCTCTGGCTGAGTGGCATGCAGATGCGGAAGCCGCACCCTCTACCCCACCCTCCAAGAATAAGCTGTAGCTCTGACCTGCACCTGCCCTGCCCTGCCCCGGCTGGGCCAGTGGCAGCAGGGCATGGTTGGGGGGGAGGTGTGGGCTCAGATCAGGGCAGGCAGTGGAACGGAGGCTGTGAGGGGCTGCAGTCACCCAAAAGTTTGCCATAGCCCCCCCATAGGCCCCACCTCCTACCTGAATTTCAGCCCAGCGCAGCCCCAGCCCTACCCACTCTGTCCTGATCCAGGAGCACACACCCCACTCCCCATGCCCTGCCATTGCTCATTCAGCCAGAACAGAGCCAGTGCAGGATGGAGCCATGACTCATCCAGGAAGGGAGTGGCTCCCACTGCTGTATGATGCTCATCCAGAGGCAGCACAGTGACTCCGTCCTGCGCCTGACCTGCCCTGGCTGGGCAAGTGGCAGGAAGGCATAGTCCCTGCTCCCAGCGCAGCTCAGTGCAGCCCCAGCCCTGCCTGCCCTGCAAAGATCATGGGGCACATGCCCCCCCACACAAACAGCACCAGCCCGTCCCTCACCACAGGGGGTCTTGATCTGCCTACCCCCACACCCTTTCCAACACACCAGACTTACCAGCTGGACACAGCTGTATCCAGCATCATAAAGGAACTAATCCCCCAGTTATAACATTGTTCCTATGGGGAAATTGTTTCTGAATTATGTTTCAGTTTAAAACACGGTTTTCAGGACCCAGTTGTATCATAAGTCTGAGGACTGCCTGTAACACCAAAGTCATGGTAAGTTTTTCCAATTTTAGGTGAGTTGGGAGTACAGACAGACAAGTGAGTAGTGGCAAACCCTAGGAGGCAGCCAATTCAAGGGGTCTTACTAAGCTGTCACAGGATGCAGAAAAAACAGTCCAATAGCTGCTTATGATCTGTGTATTTCTTTAAGTATACAGCTGAGGAGACTATTTGTCTGTCAAGACTATTCTGCCTGTGAGTTCTATTCCCCACAGGCACTGTCTCACTGGAGACTGGCATAAGGGTAGACCACAATGGTCAGCCTTCAAGCAAGTCTAATCCAGCCACATGTGTAACAGGAGAGCTGTAGTATGGTCCCTTAATCCCTGCTACTTAGATGCCGCATTAGAAGTCTGCAATCTGATATAGAAAGGTGGTCTAAAGCTAACTTCAGTAGAGTAAAAAGCCAGGAAAGAGCCCAAATAAGAGTTACCAGTGCTGCTAACAACTTGGGAGCTAGCCAGGCAATAGGCAAGCAAGGCAGTACTCCAGACAGGGAAGAAGGGCTGCATCTCAGCTGAGCCTAATGCGATTGAGGAGAGCAGGCTACTCACTGATGGGATAGGCCATGCCTGGGGCTGATCAGAAATGTGTGACTGGAAGGGGTGAAGCCCAGGGAGATAAGTTCAGCCAGTGTGAGCAGTCTGGCTTAGGCTGTGCTAGTGGAAGGAGCTCCTGGCACAGAGCTGAGAAGCACTGTTGGAATGGTGAGTTGGCTGAGAGAAGCCAGCTGAACAGGGTAGAAGCTGGGGAGAGCCTGGTGAGAGGTACCCAGCCCCAGCTGATGATGTTTGGGTTTTGATAAATGTAGATTTTTAAACTGGAGGACCAGGTTGTGGCTACATAGGTAGTGGAGACCCTGGACAGGGTGCCTGGGAGGCACTCCACACTATCAGGGGCTGAGGCCAGGATAAAACCCTGCAAAGTCCTGGGACCCTTTCATAGATTCTCATAGATTTCATAGACATTAGAGCTGGAAGGAACCTTGGAAGATCATCGAGTCCAGCCCCCCACCCAAAGGGCAGGAAGTCAGCTGGGGTCATAGGATCCCAGCAAGATAAGCATCCAATTTACTCTTGAAG
>NW_017728951.1:35436808-35440786 GCF_001723895.1 Crocodylus porosus | reverse complement strand
TGGCAGACTGTTCCAGACCTTGGGGGCTCGGACAGTAAAGAAATTCTTCCTTATGTCCAGCCTGAAACAGTCTCGCAGTAGTTTATGACCGTTCGACCCTTGTGCAAGCCAAAGCCAGGCCATGCAGAGGCAGTGAGTGAGTAGCCCTAGAAATGGGTCCAGGCGCCCAAATGACTGGAAATGCCTACAGACCCAGAGGTCCCATGAGGGATGACAAAGTAAAAACCACGAGGCATGACTATTAAAGAGGCTGGAGGCCATAAATAAGGCCTTTAAAGCAACCTAATGCCCTAAGGCATGGAAAGGCCCATGAGTGGTGCCTTCAGGGCAGGTTAAGGGCTGGTAGGGCACAGAATAAGTTGGGGGCAGGGGGTGACCAGTAATACTGAGAGTATGGCTTAGTCAGTTAAAGGTGGTCAGGATCACTCCAGGACTTGGGGGCATCCTTCCACATCATATGCATCAAGGCATGGCAGGAGAATACACTGAGGAACTAGAGTGGGCAGACCTACTACAGGGGCCAGACCTGCTACAGGAATGCTTTTGCATGAGCATGTCACTTGTTATAGAGATAGTGTCAAAAATACAGTGGCTGACAGTAAGTGGTATAGACAATCCCATTGATCATACTGGGCTGCACTGGTAGGTGTGTTGCCAGCAGATCAAGGGAAGTGATTATTCCCCTTTATTCAGCACTGGTAAGGCCACATCTGGAGGACCTCAAACTTGCCTCCCAAACATCAACTCGAATGGCGAGAACCCTGTGGACTCCTAGGGCACCTCCCGGTAGGCAAAGAGCAAATGCGGCAGTTTCTCATCCCAGTCATTGGGGTTTGAGTCCACATAGGCCTTTAGCATCCCTTTCAAGGTCCCATTGAACCTCTCTACTAGCCCATTTGTCTGTGGGTGGCAGGCTGTGGTCTTAAGGTATTTCACCCTACAGCACTCCCACAGGCACTTCATCACCTCCACCAGGAAGTTTCCACCCCAGCCAGTCAGGATCTCAGAGGGAAAACCCAGCTGAAAGAAGATCTTGGTTAGGGCATCAGCAACCACAGGTGCCTCGGTGGAGGTCAAGGCAACTGCCTCTGGGTACCGAGTGGCAAAGTCCACTAGAGTCAGGATGTATTTCTTCCCTCTCTGGGTCTTATACCTCAGAGGGCCCACAATGTCTATCCCCACTCTTTGGAAGGGTTGATCAATGTTAGGGAGGGGCTGTAGGGGAGCTTTCCTCTTGTCCCCACTTCTGCTCTTCCGCTGGCATATCTCGCAAGATCAGTAGTAGTCCATCACATTCTGGGCAATTCTGGGCCAATAAAAGTTTGCCTGCAGCCGCTGGCGTGTCCGTTCCCTGCCCATGTGACCAGCACACGGTAAATCGTGAGCCATGGAAAGCAATTGTTGCCTGTATTTACGAGGTACTATGATCTGGCGATGGGGTTCCCAGGTCTGGTCATGGTTCTTTGGTACCCGCAACCGATAGAGAAGTCCCTTATCCCAGACCACCTGCTCCCTCTTCTCTGGGGTGAACTCACTCTCTTGCTCCTGAGCCATCTGCCGGATGTCGTCCAAGCTGGGGTCTGCTAGGACCTCCTGCTTGAACTCCTCTTGCCCGGCTAAGCCATCAGCAGAGAGTTCGGGGCTCCTGCAGGGAATGTACCTTCACCCTCAGGGACTTCCCTGGACTCCTCCCTGAGAGCCTCTCCTTCCTCTGCCACTGACAGACTGGATGCCTCCCTGGGACTGTCACTTAGACCCCTTGAGGGGTTGCTAGTTCCCTCAGGAACTGGTGTGCAATCACCCTCCACTGGGGCCTCTCCCAGTGCAGCCAATGGTGTGGCTGTCTCTTGGGGAGTTTCTAATCCTTCCCCTCTAGCCTTTCTGCTCTGTAGACGAGTCACTGCATTAATGCGGTAGGGCTCTAGCTCTAGGGCCTGGTCCACCTCGCGGTGTAGGAGTTCTATATCAATGATATCCCGTCCCACCAGGATGGGGACTGGAGCCCCTTCCAGCACCCCCATTTCTATGCACATCGTGCAGCTTCTCTACTTGATGGGTGGACAGGTTACCTGTACCTCAAATGGTGGAGACCCCACCCCTTGAATGGTAAGGGTCTTCTCTGGGATTATACCTGCAGGTGAAACCAGGTTGGCACTGATTAATGTCACGCTGGACCCCGTGTCCAGTTCCCCAATAAGGGTTCTCCCACTGACCGTTATCTTAGTCCAGTGGGGGGCCATCACCTCCTCTGGGTTTGTGATCCTGTAGCAACAGGCACGCCCCTCAGAGGGGCTCGGGTCTCTCCCCTCATTGCTTACAGCTCTGCATGTCTGACAGGCTTGGGTTTGTTGCTTAACTTTGGGCAGTAGGGCTTGATGTGGCCCGGCTCCCCGCAGTTATAGCAACCCCTCTTTTCCGAATTCGGAGGTTTGGTCGAATCAGGGGCCACCTTACACTCAGTCTGGGATGGCCCCTTTTCCCCTTTTGGACCTGGCCCTCCCTTCCCCCCTCTTTGGAACCCTTTATGTTCCTTCCCAGAGTAGGGAGGCTGCTTGTCTGACCCTTCCCGGTTAAGCAACAGCTGATCCGCAATTTCAGCGGCCTCAGGGCCGGTTTTGGGGCCCCTGTCCTTGACTAGGGTTTTAATCTCCCTTGGACATTGGTGGTAAAATTGGTCCAGCACCATGAAATGGAGCAGCTTCTCGACATTGTCAGCCTTGGCTCCCCCTACCCATTTAATGAGTGCATCCCACAACAGGGCCATAAAATCAGTCATAGACTTCTCGGGCTGTGGGATGAGATTCCGGAATTTTTTCCGAAAATAGTCCAGTCCTAACCTGAACCTTGAAGACACGGCCTGTTTAAAGGTATCATAGTCCTCAGCTGCATCCGAGGGCAGGCTGTTCAGGACCACCGCCAGGTTGCCATCTACCAGAGCAGCTATGTGCAGCATGTACTCCTCCTCGGGCACCTTCAACCGTCGGGCTTGCCTTTCAAAGATGCTGAGGAATACATCGGGGTCATCTCTGGTTGGTAGCGAGAGAAGGCTGAGGAGTTCGGTTTGGGGCGTTCCCCCAGGCACTCGCAGAGGGCCCGCATCTTCCCTGTTGGTCTGCAGACGGAGTATCTCTAGTTCGTGCTTGCGCTTGGCCTCTGCCTCCTGGGCCTCCACCTCACGCTTGAGCCTTGCCTCTTCAGCCTCGCACTTGAGCCTTGCCTCTTCAGCCTCGCGCTGTGCTGTCTTCTCCACCAGCTCCATCCTTTTCAGCTCTAGCTGTGCCCTCTCACGCTCATGCTCATGCTCACGCTGGATCTCCAGCTCCAACTTTTTCAACTCTAGCTCATACTTGAGCTTGCCCTGCCACTCCCGCTCCCGCTCTTCAGCTTCTAGCCACATCTGGTACCTCCAGCGCTCCTCCGTAGGGGGTGATCTCCCTGAGGACTGCAGACTTGGCGTGCGGCACTGTGATTCTGGGGAGGACTCAGGAGTTGGCGTGTGTAAAGTTTGCTCTGAGGCTGAGTCATTGTCGCACAGGAGTTTGATCAGTTCCTCCTTCTTTAGCCCTTTCGTCAAATGAAGGCCTCTCTCTTTTTCCCGTTCTTTTAGTTCGGGCATGGTCATTTGGACATACTCATCCACCATCCTGGCTATCTACACTATCCAGTCGACCCGATGCCAAATTAGAAAATGCTCAAGGGATTTCAGTGACTCTATTACTCTTTCCAAATTATCTGTAAAACAGCAGGGTATTCGGATCCCACCAGTGCCACCACGTGTGGCGGGCCAGTAGAGGGCGCTCCTGCATTGAGCCACCCACCTCCCTGCGCCCGACCACCTGCCAGGCTCCGAATGCCTCCCTAGGGGCGCCTTATGTCCGGCCCGACCCCTTCCTGGAGCACACTCGCTAGCCTGGGGGTAACGTAGCCGCCACCACCCCGAGAATGGACTCACTCTCGGCCCTGTGTCCTCGGGGAAAC
>NW_017728951.1:35398147-35436708 GCF_001723895.1 Crocodylus porosus | reverse complement strand
GTTACTGCCAGCTAGATATCTAATCAGATCTCGAGTAGCTTACTCACAAGCATCTTCCAAAGGCCGGTGAAGTTTCCCCTCTGGAGGCAGGCAGTTCCTTGCTCATGAGTTATGAAGGAGAGAGCCAGTTTCGGATGGTAAAGCACCCCTGAGTCCCCCACATGGCTGCTGCCCCTTCCTCCTGGGCAGTCCTAACTTATATAGCCCCTGTGACTTTATTCACCTGGTCCAGTGGAGGCCAGCTCCAGTTGGCTGTCCACCAACCGATTTGAAATACATCACCAGTTACCGAGCAGATTCCACCCCACCAGGTAGATGCCCCTCACCCAGGTAACTGATGCCAGTCACGTGGGCAGAGGGAGCAGGTTTCCTCCCTCCCTCAGGAATGCAGCCAGCTCAGGTTACCTAAAGAGACAGGCTGAGGTGTGAATCCTCTGTGTTGGGCCCATCTTAATCACATTGTCACAGGGCAGAGATTTTGGGGAGAAACCAAGGTGGCTTTCTGTGACAGGTGTGTTGCCAGCAGATCAAGGGAAGTGATTATTCCCCTCTATTCAACACTGGTAAGGCCACATCTGGAGTACTGTGTCCAGTTTTGGGCCCCCCACTACAGAAAGGATGTGAACAAATTGAAGACAGTTCAATGTAGGACAACAAAAATGGTCAGTGGGCTGGGGGGCATGACTTATGAGGAAGGACTAAGGGAACTAGGCTTATTTAGTCTAGAGAAGAGAAGACTGAGAGGGGACTTACTATCAGTCTTCAAACTACTTGAAGGGGGTTCAAAAAAGGATGGAGCTAGACTGTTCTCAGTGGTGGCAGGTGACAGAACAAAGAGCAACAGTCTCAAGTTGCAGCAAGGGAAGTTTAGGTTAGATATTCAGAATAATTTTCTCACTAGAAAGGTAGTAAAACACTGGAACAGGTTATCCAGAGAGGTGGTAGAAGCTCCTTCCTTGGAGGTTTTCAAGGCTCAGCTAGACAAAGCTTTGGCTAGATTGATCTAGTTGAGGATGGTCCTGCTTTGAGCAGGGGTTGGACTAGTTGACTTTCTGAGGTCCCTTCCAACCCTAATTTCTTATGATTCGATGATTCCTCAGCCCATTCTATCTTTGGTCTGTAGGCTAATCCTGTTAACCAGCGCCATTAACAAAGGTTGGCATACAGAAACTGAACTGAAATCACTACTTCATCTCATGAAGCACTAACCAGCACCTTAGATATTAAATGTTTTGTATCCCCTCCCAGTCCCAGGAGCAGTCAAGTCTACTGAAAACTCCAAGTTAGCATCTAGAAAACTGGACAGAAAATCTGTACTCTGGGACCTAGGAGGGAACCCCATAGTCCTGGGCCATAAGCATAATCTGCATGTCACACTGGTTAATACCAGCTACACATTAAAGATGCAGATGTTGCAGTTTCATAATAATGACCTACTGGGACAAATAGTGAGGCAGGTCTGCTTAATATTTCACTATTCTGGCTTGTAAGAGAGCTGCTGTTGAACTCTGGAGGTGGCAAGGTTGTAGTTGGAGAGTTGGTGGGGGGTAGAATAATATGCCATAGCTGCCTTTGTGACAGTTTCCAGGACTACAAATGCAAGTATTGTATTAACAGGTCTTGTCTTACCAATGCACTCTGGTCTATTTCTGGAAGGACACCTTTAGGTGGTCTGCAGAGAAGAAGTGTGACTTGTGGAGGAGCACCTCTTAGCAAGTGGAGAACATCCTAGGCAGGAAGAAATTATATTAGCCTTGTTGTATAATGCACAGGTCCCAAGTTACAACATATCTCCCTTCTCTTAAAAGAGATTACTCCCTTAAGAGTGAAAACATATTAATTGCGTTTGATAATTCCTTCATGCCTGGACCTTTCATCAGCATATCAAGGCCAACAATCACTGTTCAATAATGTGCATCTGAAAGCAGTATTGGACTTTTTAACAACAAAACAATGTTTGCAGTTATTAATCTAGCTTCCATTCCAACAATCCATATATAGCCTTGGATCAATATTTGTAAGATATATTTTTTGAGAAAAACAGCTGAGGAGGAACAAGCTAAAGTCCTATGTAAGTGAGACAAATCATCAACTCATGTAAATCAGTATAGCTCCATAAAGTACAGAAGAAGTATGTTGATTTTTCACCACCTAGGAATTTGTCTATTAGGAGCATTTATTTACTGGCACTTTGCTTTTCATTCCAGTGCTGGATGGAGCCCTTACCTTGTTGAAAAATAGATATTTTAGGGCACCAGTTTTAACTCTGTTTGGTACCTTCTTTGAGATGAAGCCCTTAAAGACCAAACTTCACTCCACATGCACAGACTGAATATATTGGCTGCACACAAAGAAACAAGATAAGGGAGCTGGGAGGGAAGGGTATCTTCTCTGACAACATTAAGAGCACAGCATAGAGTGTACCTGCAGTTCTCCAGGGCCAACTACAATCATTTCTACAAGTATATTTTCAATAGAAAGCCTCTGGATTCTCAGATCTACTAATTATGGTCTGTGGGCCTGCTGGGGGGGGGAGGGGCTTCTATGCAGCAGCAATCCTTGGTGCCTTGGGGGTAAAATCTCTGTATTCTAACCCTCCCCATACAAAGGAACTGCACTGAATGCATGGGTTTGGATCCCCTTGTGTTGCTTTCATGGCTAGGAGGACTTGTCCCTGCCTGGATGTATGGACAGTGCTTGTGATTTCATTTCCCAGATGTGATGTGCACACAGCATACTGAGGGAATGAACCAGCATGTCACTTTTTAACCACATCTTTATGCACTATCTAGCAAATATTCTCTGGCATCCTTCTCACAAAGACAGCAGGTAGGCCTAGTATTATATTTCTGCTTCCGGTTACATGTTGGAGGCCTGTGTAGTATTACAGTGTGGCTTACATCACCATAAATTAAGGATGGACAAATCTCACGTGGTTAGGAGCTGGAACAAGAACCCAGGCAGAAGAAATGTTTGTGAAATCCTATCTGATCAGGCTTTCCCATGGGATTCCCAGCCCTCCTTGCTGCTGCTTAGACTGGAGATGCAGTGGAAAGAGCCCCCTCCATAGAGCTATTTGGCAATTCTAGCTTTCTACTAGAAACAGGAAATACAGACATGGGACAATATTGCTAGATTAGATTTTATCTAGGAATCAGTGAGACTTGTTGCCTTGGGGAAACTCTGTCAGAGCATTAAAAAATCATATTTTATGGTAGTCAGCCCAACCTGTAAAGCACTTTCTGTCATAGTTACTCAAAGTAGGTATATGATGCCTGATCCAATGAAGCTTTTAACATTAAGATATTTGGGTGTCTATATCCAGAGCTGCAACCCTGGAAAGCCCCATACAGCTGCTGCCTGATCTTGGAGGTGCATAAATTCCAGAGGTGCGATAGTCTTAAACTGCCAAGAATCCCAGTGCCTGAAAGTCCTATTTCTTGCAATCCTGGAGGCACCTCACTTTTGACAGGGCTGAGCAGTTTGGCACCATCCATACACCTAAGCTGTAGCTGTTCCTCTGTCTGCGTCCCCTGAGGGGCTCAAGCCAGGAAGCATTCTTAGAACATGCCTGAAGCATCATTAGGATTGGGCTCCCTACAAAAATTCAGGGATGATGGCTTTCTTCCAAAATATATGTGAAGCAGGAGGTTGATAGTGCCCCCTATGGGTTAGGATGCTCTGGCAGGAAGTGGGAGACCAAGGCTCATCTTCAGGGAGGTCAGACCAATGTCTTCACACCAGGAGAGTCCCCAAACCACCACACTGTTCCAGTTTGACACTCTCCACCCCTTTGACTGGAGTTGTACAGAAATAAATGGAAGTCGTGGGGCTCGAGAGCACATGCATGGCTCTGTAAGCCAGTAATGTGGGCAACTGCCTGGAATGGGGTGAACTTGGGTTCTGGTTTCTACTTCCAGAACTGTTTCCATATTTTGTCCAATGCCCGTTTATGAAAAATACAGATGCAGTCTTGAGACGGAAGAGCAGAAGCCTGATTTATCCTTACCCAGGCTGAGGAGGGAACTGAACCGGAGTGAGAGCTGTACCCACCCACTGAGCTGTTGGATAAAAGGAGAGAAGCACTCCATCATCATTCTGATACAAAAACGTGAGTTCTGCTCAGTTCTTTGAAAGAAAAAGCAAAGGCATCCCTCTTCATGAACAGGCTCTGGATTGTGAGTCCCAGTTGAACTATGCTGCCTCCCTGTACCCCCATGAAAGACATCTGGGAGATGGAACTTAAAACCTTCCCTGCCCTCAGAGTTTCCCTCCCGGCTGTTTTGGATACTGTTCTGGGTGCTTATGTCTCTCCATGCACAGGATAGTGAGTCTGGGTGCCTAACACAGGGTTTTGGATCTTACTGCAAGGACCAAATGCCCATAAATTAGGTTTCACAAAACTTATTTTTTAAATGTCTAAGTCCTTTATTGGATTCATTCCCCATTTTACCGATGGGGATTGGCACAGCCAATTTAAATGATTTGCCAGAAGTCATATATAGAATTAGGAATAGAAGCCAGATCTCACTACCTAGCCCTAGTATGACTAACTACCGTTGCACGCTGTCAACAGGAGAGTTTATAACATTGTCTGTCACCCCAGTCTGTAACAGGCATCCTCAATAATAATGGCTGCCTTCATAGATAGTATCTTTTAGGAGACTTCATAAAGAGAAAAGTTAATAACTGAAAACTAAACAGCAAAATATAGGGCTAGATCCAGATTTCAGTTACACCGGTGTAAAAATGGAGTTACTCCATTCAAGTCAGTGGAGTTTCTCCAGTTTTACCCTAGCATAACAGAAATTGGAATCTGGCATGGCACATTTCATATGACATTTGAGAACATACATGGACTGAAGGGAAAAGTATGTCTGCTGATTTATTTAAAACAAGACAGATGATAGTGAATTAAGTAACTGGCACATGTCAGCCAATAGATCTTTTTAGTGTTAAGAGCAGACAGCAAGGTAACTAAATAGTGAAGGAAATTCTACATAATAGTTTTATCTGAATTCAGTACAAGAGTGAGCCTTTTAAGCAACAGTAAAGTAGGTTGGGTTCATTTAAACTTAATTAACATGTTACATAGCAGGAGGCCCATTCAGGGTGCTGCCTGGTACCTGATATGAGAGTCCTTGAATAGGTTTCCCATTCACAGCTAAAATGACATCTCCAGCTTCAATTTCTCCATTCTCTTCAGCTGGCTGCCCAGGAAACAGTCTTTTGATCCTCACAATATTTCCTCCAAGGTGTTTGCAAGCATCTCTTTTCATCTGCAGAAAACTGAAGCCAAGGCCTCCAGAATTCTTTATCAGTTTGACTTCAAATGTATTATCTGCTCAAAAAGCAGGCAGGAAAATGATCAGGTTCCATGGCTTGTACCCCCCTAAAGTGGCAGTCGACTCTGAAAAGCACCTTCATAAAAATGACCCTCTCTTATTCAGCAGCATGGCTGACTAGTGCCGCTTTAGTAGGAGGGGCACGTGTCCCCACTGCGATCCCCCTGCACGGGTCTCCCTGCGGCCGATTCCACCGTGCACCCCCTATGCATCACTACTGTTCAGCAGATCTCCTCTGTGTGTCACAGAGTCAGGTCTGCTGAAATTAAGGAGAAAAAAAAAATAAAGGCTTTGATTGTTTTTATTGCCCCTTCACCCTGAGGCATTCATTTGGTTGAGAGGAACTGAGCTGGATTCTATTCCACCTTCTGTGTCCATAGGTGTAGTGACTCCCAATTAGTTACAAGCCAGCTGAGGGGGAGTCAAGTGAAGGCAGGATGGGGGTCTTTTTTGTGACTGCCTCTGAATACTCAGAAGAACTCAGCAATATTCTATTGCATATTTATTAAGTCTAGTTTAGGTACCTTTCACACAGGTATAACTCAAGAGTTTATGGATGTTTCTGGGGGAGCCAAAAGCAGCACAGTAAGAAGCAGGACCTACTTCACCTTCATGGAAGTGTGGTGACAGCACTCAGCAGCAGGGATCTGCACGTGGACTAAGTGCATCTTATTCCCCACCCACAGCACTGTCCCATAGGCATGCCTAGCACCCTCAGATGAGCCACTCTACACTTGGGATCTCAGAACATAAGCCCAAGCAACCTGGCTGTCAACTGCATAAGTATGCTGTGAGGGAGAGGAAGGGACTGACTGCTCTTTCTTGACCTGTGCATTCATGGAGAGGACGTTATTATTTGTCTGTCAACCAGTGACTGCATATCTGCAGTACAACCATCAGTCAAAAAAGCAAAAAGTGCTGCTCATTTTTTTATCCCACTAAAATAACAAATAGATCCAGTTTTACTCTTGCTGATGTCACAAGCAATTTCATTAATTTTAACAGGGTTACAATGGAATAAATGTGGTATCTCAATCAGCAGCTGTAATATTAAATGCATCTCCAAATGCTTTGGAAATATTATACAAAATCAATTTTAAATTATGTCACTGACATCTTTTATTACTCTTCTTATTCAGTATTTAGATTTTCTTTGTGAACTGTGGAAATATTATGTGATTGTTTTCATTCATTCATTTCATAGAAAATGTAGTAAGCACAATAAGAGATTTTCTCTTGGGTTCTCTTTGTTATCTCTCACCATCTGTTGCAAACGGGTAGCCCTTAGGATCATCTGATGAGGAAGCAGCCAAGGAGGTGACTGGACATTTTCCTTCCTTTCTGTCGTTAGCAGCTGGGTATCTCTCTGCTAAATCATGATGGCCCCTTTCTAGAACCAGCTTTGCAACCTGAAAGCAGGGTGGAGAAGATTCATTCAAAAGCTGCACAGTCTGCATCCGTTTTGTACTTCTCTTCAAACAAGAGAACAGAAAAATCCCTCTCAGCTCTGTTCTGCTGCAAATTTCTCCAAATAAGTAGCCCCACTCAGTTCTGCCTTATACAAACCTGGCCAGCTTTCTTAAGATATTCCACAGCCTGCTTGTGTGTAATGCCACATAAGCTGATCCCATCCACTTCTAGCAAGCGATCACCTGAGGCAGACAACAAATGAAGCAAGTCAGTCACGTGGTGCTCAGTCCATATGGGGATAAATTCTGTGCTCTTGAAGCTACCCACACTTCTCGACTGTGGTTGCATTTTGTAACTTTCAGTGGCTGCCTTAAAAGCAAGTATATGGCTTTCTAGTCAAATGCCATTACTTCTGCATTTGCCATATTCCTATATATTAGTGGTGTGCAAAGCGGGCTCTATATGATTCAGATTTGGATTCGGCCCTAATCAGGGGTAGTGATTCAATTCATTGATTCAGATCACTGTCCCTGATTCAATTTGGCTGAATCTGAATCTTAAGATTCGATGCTGATTCGGAGAATCAACAATATGGGCATATACACAGCTTTAAAAAAATTTTCTACATACCTTGAAGTAGCAGGCGCAGGTCATGATGGCTGCAATGCTGGGGTGCATGGACCGTCCCACAGGAGTGTGGGGGGGGGGAGTGGGAGGGCAGTGCTCGGCGGTGAACCCAGAAGTGAACTGGAAGTACTTCTGGTTCACTTCTGGGTCTGCCAGGGAGTGCACTGGGCCTCCCCCACCATGCCTCCCCAGCTTGGTAATCAACCACAGGAGGACCCCAGGTGCCCCACCCCAGACCGAGGAAGGAACCAGTCACTGAGCTGGGGTGGGGGTGCTCAGGGCCCCTCCGCCACCACACGTGCTCCCTGGCAAACCTGGAATTGGACTGGAAGTGCTTCACTTCTGGGTCTACTGCCGAGTGCACTGAAGAGACCCCCATGTTCCTGTGGGACACTCCATGTGCCTCAGCACCACAGTGTTCATGAGCCCCTGGTACCTAGAGCTATGTAGAAAAAACATTTAACATTTCTCTATGTCCAAATGTTTCTGAATCTCTCTGAATCCATTTGGAGGGTTCCAATTAAATTCGGTGAGATTAAAGGGTCCTCTGATTCAATTTGGATTAAAATATTCAGCCACTGAATCAAGCCAAATCTCCACCAAATTGAATCAGGGACCGAAGCTTCACACAGCCCTACTATATATCCCCTGTTCTAAGATACCCTGTAAAAAATGTGATGATGTTAGTTACCACAAAAGATGTTCATCAGCAAACTCCTTGAAGACACTGGAGACTCTCTGGCCATATCTGTGGCTATGAAGGACATACAGACCTAGATTTGCTTGGGACTCCTGTTTTAAGCAATGGGAGGTGTGGGTAAATTCAATAAATGCCAGCTCTTAGCTTTCATTCATTTTTTATCTACAGACAAATTCTGAAACAGGAACAAGAAACACAGCAGTTTGCAAGCACTTTGCTGGGAGCAAAAGAAGGAAGAGGAAGAGGAACCAGGCACCAGATCCTGCTCCAGGAAGGTAAGTGAGCTAGGGCTGCCTGTGTGCTTGGCTTGCTGAGTGTTTGTTGGGTGGGCTGTGTGTCACAATGACAGAGCCACCACCTCTGGCAGCTCTTCCTCTGCTTGTACCTGTGAGATGTCTGTCCAGGCAGGACCATGAACTGTTGAGGCTTCCCCCAGGTCCTGGTTTGGTGCTGTGGAGACAGTGGCTTTCAAGCTCCTTCCACTGAGAGCCAGATGAGGGAGTACCTGCAGTGTGAGTGGTGTGTCCTGGAGCTGTCCCTTAAGAAGCAGGCAATAGACATACAGGAGGAGATAGCAAGGCTCTGAAGCATCCTCTGCCATGAGGACTTCATCAATTCAGTGCTGAAGTGGACTTCTCAGACTCTGGAGGAAGGACTGCCAGAGGCAGCACTAGAAAAGGAAAAGGACATGGATTCCCAGGAAGGTGGAAGCTGGAACTTTGTGACCTCTGACATCAAGCAGAAATCTTCATCTCACCTGAAGCAGTTTTCCTGGAGAACAGATATGGAGCTCTTGCAACAGAGGAGAAGGAACATGTTGCATTGGAGGTCAGGTGAGGCATCCCCATGGTTGGGATGGTAAAGACCACTACCACCAAGAGGAAGCAATGGGTGGTGGTGGTTGGAGACTCCCTTCTGTGAAGGACAGAGCATCCATCTGCTGGCCTGACCTGTTGCCTCAGGAGATCTGCTGCTTGCCTGGAGCCCATATCCAAAATGTCATAGAAGGATTACTGAGACTCATCTGGCCCTCTGACTACTACCCCAGGCTGCTCATTTGTGTGGGTGCCAATGATACTGCCAGGGGTGACCCTTAGCAAATCAAAAGTGACTAGAGCTCTGGGTGCAATGATGAAGGGGACAAGGACTCAGCTGATGTTCTCCTCAATCTTTCCTGTCAAGGGAAAGGGCCCAGGTAGAAGTGCATACATCCTGAAGATCAATTCATGGCTTCACAGATGGTGTTGCCAGCAGCACTTTGGCTTCTTCAAACACAGGATGTTGTTCCATGAAGAAGGATTGCTAGGAAGAGATGGGATCCACCTGACAAAAAAAGGAAAGACCAACTTTGCAGACAGGATCGCTAATATAGTGAGGAGGGCTTTAACCTAGGTTAACCGGGGGATGCAGACCAAAGCTCTAAGGTAAATGGGGAAGTGGGTGACCTGGAGGAAGCACAAGCAGGAGGGGGCAACAGGGGACACATTCTCATTCTCCTGAGAAAGTAGGGCTATCAGTTAGTTACCCCAGGGGTCTGCACATGAACGCAAATATCCTGGGAAACAACCAGGAAGAATTAGATGCCCACACCCGATGACAGAACTATGATGTTACTGGAATACCAGAGACTTGGTGAGATAGCTCACATGACTGGAGCACTGCCATGGATGGGTATAAACTGTTCAGGAAGGATGGGCCGGGGAGAAGAGGAGAAGTTGCTCTGTATGTAAAAGAGCTGTATGATTGCTCAGAGCTCCAGTATGAAACTGGAGACAGGCTTGTTTAAAGTCTCTGGGTTCGGGTCAGAGGTAAGAAGAGCAAAGATGATGTTGTAGTGGGCATCTGCTATAGATCACCAGACAATGAGGGTGAGATAGGTGAGGCTTTCTTCAAACAGCTAGCAGAAGTTTCTCAATCAGAGGCCCTGGTTCTAATTAGGGGACTTCAATCACCGTAACATCTATTTGGAGGGCAATACAACAGTGCACAGGAAATCCAGGAAGTTTCTGGAGGGGGTTGGGGACAACTTCCTGGCACAAGTGTTGGAGAGGTCAACTACAGGCCATGTTCTTCTTGACCATGATTTACAAACAGGGAAGAATTGATAGGAAATGTAGTAGTGGATAGCAACTTGGGCAGCAGCGACCACGGGATGATTGAGTTCATGATCTTGAAGAAAGAAAGGAAGGAGAGCAGCAGAGTATGGACCCTCAACTTCAGAAAAGCAGACTTTTAACTCAGTCAGCGAATTGATGGGCAGGATCCCCTACGACAGGGGTTTTCAACCTTTTTTAGTTTATGTACCCCCCAATTCGAACACCAAGGAGGGCGGTAGCATTTAGCCAAATGCAAAGCAACCTAGTGACAGATGACGTGGAAAAGTGAAGTACTCAATGCCTTTTTTCACCTCAGTCTT
Organism: Crocodylus porosus; assembly: GCF_001723895.1. Classification (NCBI taxonomy): domain Eukaryota; kingdom Metazoa; phylum Chordata; order Crocodylia; family Crocodylidae; genus Crocodylus; species Crocodylus porosus. Next base: position 35,426,210 of record NW_017728951.1, on the reverse strand, counting down.
TATAGGCAAGGTCAGGTCCCAGACTACTGCACCTGGTGGCACAGTTTGGGGGGGAGGTTAGCAGCCGACAGTACCGGAAGAACAGGTTAGGGACTATTTAGAAAAGATTGACATGTACAAGTCTATGGGGCAAAACACGATGCACCTGTGGGTGCTAAGGGAGTTGGCCAATGTGATTGCAGAGCCCCTAGCCATTATCTTTGAAAACTTGTGGCAACTGGGAAAAGTTCCAGATGATTAGAAAAGGGCAAATGTAGTGCCCATCTTTAAGAAAGTGAACAAGGAGTTTGTGGGGAACTACAGACTGGTCAGCCTCACCTCAGTCCCCAGAAAAATCATGGAGCATGTCCGTAAGGAATCTTTTTAAAGCATTTGGAGGAGAAGAAGGTGATTGGTCAGCACAGATTCACCAAGGGCAAGTTATGCCTAACTAACCTGATTGCCTTCTATGATAAGATGACTGGGTCTGTGGATGCAGGAAGAGTAGTGGATGCAATATACCTTGACTTTAGCAAAGCTTTTGACAGGGTTTCCCACAACATTTTTGCAAGCAAGCTAAGGAAGTACAGGTTGGATAAATGAACCATAAGATGGATAGAAAAGTGGCTGGATTGTCAGGCTCATATAGTAAAAATCAATGGCTCAGTGTCTAGCTGAAAACCGGCATCAAGTGGAGTGTCTAAGAGGTTGGTCCTGGGACAAGTTTTGTTCAATATCTTCATCAATAACCTGGAAGATGGAATGGAGTGCACCCTCAGCAAGTTTGCAGATGACACAAAGCTGTAGGGTGCAGTAGATGTGCTGGAGGGTACAGCTAGGTTTCAGAGTGACCTAGACAAATTGGAGGATTGGGCCAAAAGAAATCTCATGAGGTTCAACAAGGTCAAGTGCAAAGTCCTGCACTTAGGACAGAACAATCCCACTACAGGCATGGGACCAACTGGCTAAGCAGGAGCTTTGCAAAAGAGGACCTGGGGGTTACAGTGGTCAGTAACCTGAATATGAGCCAGCAGTATGCCCTTGTTGCAAAGAAGGCTAATGGCATACAGGGCTGCATTAATAGAAGCACTGTCAGCAGATGAAGGGAAGTGATTCTTCCCCTCTATTCAGCATTGGTGAGGCCACATCTGGAGTACTGTGTCCAGTTGTGTCCCACACCCCCCGCTACAGAAAGAATATAGACAAATTAGAGAGAGTCCAATTTGGATTTGAATCCAATGGTCTCAAGTTGCAGCAAGGGACATTTAGTTTAGGTTTTAGGAAAAACTTTCTCAAGAGGAGGGTAGTGAAGCACTGGAACAGGTTACCCAGAAGGGCTGTGGAATCTCCATCCTCAGAGGTTTTTAAGACACGGCTAGACCAAGCTTTTGCTGGGATAATGTACTTGGTCCTAGCTTTGAGCAGGAGTTTGGACTAGATGACCTCCTGAGGTCCTTTCCAACCATAATTTTCTATGATTCTGTTGCAAAAAACTCATAAAGATCACAACAGGTCAGAATGTTTTTGACCCTATAGCTTCCTATTTGAAATTTCTGGGTTTATATTATGAACCATGCCTAGGTTTTAGCACACCTATCAATGCAAATACTGAACGGCACCACTCAACACCCTTAAAAGGGTACAACAGTTCCCCAAGGTGTCATGGCATCATTACTGAGAACCCCTACAGTAATCAGTAGACTGAAAGGCTGCATATTCTGTCACAGACAGCAGAAGACAATCACTGTCTGCCCCTCAACCCTTTCATGTACCACATTTCAGATATCTGTGAATAGAGTTCAACCCCAAACATTTTGCTTCCCCAGCACAGAACTGTATTTGCAAATGTCCTACCTATTTTTATTTGTCCATCCTTATCAGCTGGTCCTTTAGGGATAACCGACTTCACATATATCCCACCATGACGCACACTAGTGTTAATTCCACCCTGGAAAATACATACCCATATCTTAGAGGAGTCTTGCAGCACTACATGTCCCTCCTTCAATAAAAATCAAAGCAAAAATGGGTGTTGCCATGTAAATTCTGAAGAGTTCGTCACAAATCAGCAACTACATCAGAAATTACCTTTTAAAAATGTAGGGGGGAGACTGAAAACAGCTGCTACTCTTGTTCTATAATGAGTGTATAATGAACGTCGCAAGGCAGTCTTAATTGTCCATGTTTTATTGTTCTATCTAAAATTCTGAGTGCTTCTATGTGACTGCATATAAATATTTTAAATCATTCTGGAATTCCCCCTCATGCTACTATAAATGTAGTTAAAGGTAGCTAAGAGTCCACTTTCCAAAATCTGGATAATGCATTAAATTGCTATTAGTCCTTCAGATTAAACGTACAGACCTGGTCCTGAACACTTGTTGCCAGTAGAACTTCCCTAACATTTTTTTGCAAGAATAGGAGAGTTAGTTCCCAGCCTCAGGCAAATCCCAAGCTCACTTATAGGTCTGTTCTGTCTGCCTCTCTTCACCCTCCCAACAACTTCGAAGGAACAGATAAGCCCTCACTTTCTGCTGTATTGTCACCTTGTTTTAAAGCTGAAGTAACTGTGTTTTAATGGTAAATGAAATAATCTGTGAAACTATATGGACAAAATAGATCCCATGACCCAGTGGAGGGGTATCATTTCACCAAGATAAACAGGCAGCATTTCCACTGCTGCCTCTGAACATGGGAAAGGAAGTTCATATGATTAGAACCCATAGTTTCTAATCACTTTGCCAATCACTTAGGAGGGTTTGGGCCTTGAAGTACTGGGCCTTGCTGTCAGCCTGTCTTCTTCTAGGACCCCATGTAATACACTTTCCCATATGTTCCTTAGTAATGTGGGCATTGTATTCATGAATGCATTGTAAAATCAAAAATAACACTTGCAGTCACACTGATTCCCAAAGTCCCATCATCTTTAACCAGCTCCACGGTGTAGATTCCATTGGAATTGACTTCAGCGGGAGGCATTGAGTGAAAGAAGTCAGCTCCCTGTCTCGAAAATATAAACGCTAATGAGACGACAGTGCAGAAAGAGAGAGAAATTCTAAGAGGCCCAATCTGCTGTCATTTATACCAGTCTGGAAATCCAGATTACTATCACTTCTACTCAGGTATAAATTGGAGCAGAATTTGATTTACATCATATAAGCTGAGGACAGCTTGGGAAGATTTTCAAAACCCAGACAATTAGATTTTTTAAATTATTATAGTCCATAACAATAAGACTTTTGAAATAATAAATTAGTACCAATTGAGAGAACCCACATTTTTCCATCAAAAACATGAATTTCCACAGGAAAAAAAGAGAAAAACTATTTTCAACATTTCCCCTGTATTTTGACTGGCTCTAAGCCTGGTCAAAATTATTACAGTCCATTTAAAAATATCAATAAAGAACAACTGAAAATTGTTAAGCACCATTTCCATGGGATTTCCTTCTCACCCAGCACATTTTTGTTCCACTTTGTTACTTTCTATATTCTTAATAGCCAGACGTTTCAAAAGGTACATATTCGACATACTGGACACATCTACATGTTCATTAATGCGCCATGGTCACAGCACATTTTAGTACCTATAACAACAGGTACTAACTGAATGTGTAGTAACTGGCACTTCTGAGCAGTAGCACTGGCATACAGTTTTTTTGTGATGTTAATGCGCAGTAGACTAATTCAACTGTGCTTAGCATGCCTTTGCTGTGGTGCGTTAATACTCAGTAGGATTTGTCTATGTGTAGATGCACCCACTGTTACTAAGTACTACTAAAACAGTAGTTACCTCCACATCCATGTGGTCAACTGAAAGAACAGAAATCTTGTTAACCAATTCTGGTGCTAAACTCCAAGAAAGAACCTTTTCAAGTTCATCTATATTTATGTCTTTTTCCTTGGAGGGTCCTGTATGGCAGCCTTGTATTCTTTTTTTCCCACTGTCTATGCAAGTTGTCTCAGACTCACTGGTGCTGCTTTTTCTTGATAGATTTTTCTCTTCCGTTATTCCTTCCTCATACATGTCTGCAAAAACAGACCAACACCAAACATTGTCAGCTGAAAAAAATCTGGAGAGAGATACTGTTGTGCATTGCCACTGCCAAATTCTAGCCCCACAGGCCAGATGCCATGACTCCATGCTCTGGATCTTACCCATGACAATTTCCATTGACTTCACTGGTACAAGATTAGTATCAGAAAGCACCAATACATTTCACAGAGACTGCTGAACAGCCAACAGATAGTAGCTTTTAGGAGTCACTTGTACTTACTACTTACCAACTTAAACTGCAGTTTAGTGTGAAAAACTCTTCTAACATATCCCATTACAAGTGCCCTGAGCCAACTAATCTCCTACAGCGGATAAAGACACCCAAAACTGTATTGTACCTTTTGGTTGAGAGATGATCAGTTCCACTTCATCAGGAGAACTCTGTATAATTTTAACTGCAGTATTAAAAGAAACACCCTCAAGACTAACATTATTCACAGATATGAGTCTTCCACCTAAAATAGGATTAAGACAAAAAACATCAAAAGGGGAAAAATAAGGTCAGAATGATTCATTATAAACCATGAAAGCATCTCAATTCTAATTAAAAATTGGGGACAGTGACCTGGTTTGATGCGCCCAGCTCTGTCTGCAGGTCCTCCGGGAATAACTGAAGCAATAAAGATTCCAAGGTCTAATTTCCCCACATTTTCTCCTCCAATAATTACAAAACCTATAAAAATGAGATAGCACAAGACGACAGAGATGCTAGTATTATTGGAAAAAATGAACAGCCAAGAAACAAAAGCATCTTTTCTATTGCCATAAGTTATGTGCACATTTCAGGGACTTAAACTCTCTGATCTTTAACTTCATCTAGAGCTTGATTTAGGGCATTAATTAAGCTCAAACTTAAAATTTAGCATGCACTAAATTTTAGCTTGATTTCAACAGAGAGTGGTTACCCTTCCTGAATAAAAAAGATGCTCTCCTGAGTCAGGACCTTAAAGCGCTGAACTCCCAAGTCAGATAAGCCACAACCAACACAGCCTTGGAAACTGTTATAACAACTAAATTAGAAGTATAAACCTTGTTAAGTGCATTTGATAGATCCTTACTAGAACACGTTTATCATATGCTTGATTCTGTATTTTGACTACTTGTACCATCAGTGCTGCACTAGCCAGTGCCTGCATTAGCTATAAGAAGGCTCATAGCTTAGCATATATGCCTTTTGCCTCTTTCTTATTGGATAACTAGTGATAAAAATTCCCCTCTGGAACTCTGATTTATTCCCTGCAGCTGGTTTTGGTGACAAGTTTGTTTTACTAAGCAGCATGCAAGAATTTCAATTAGAGAGAGGCCCACATTGTGGTGTTTGCATCTAAATGAGTTCATTCTTAAGATTCAGGTTTAGACCCAGGGTTTAGATCTAAATAATAATTCTACATGCATTGTAAGGCCACCCCACCTAAGTAATCACCTGGGTTTTAACCCCTGACTTTCCAAATAAAGCTCTGTCATCCGCATTACAAGTGTGACTGAACTAGCAGCAGTAACATGCTGCTGCCCTCTACAGACCAGCCATTAAAAGAGGGTGCAAACACATACTTTGCTGGTGTGTTGCATAACGGAATATTATGTACATAACAATTTAAGCACTCAAAAGTCAGGAAATAGGAGTGTTATGATGATATATTTGCTATATTGCTGAAAGACCTGGCCAAGTACCTTAAATGTCAGGTGGGAAACCAGGATCTAGTTGTGTAAAGCACCATAAACCTCCCTGAGTTTTTGTTACCCCTTTGAGAAAAATGTAGCTACTGATCCTTTGAACCTGTCTAATCCTTTCCTATACCCCTTTCTATCGACAAAACCAATCTTACATATTGTGAGAGCCAGGGCAAAAGCAGTGGGAGGCCGCTTTAATACCAGACAGTGGCCAGTATGGTAACTCTTTAATGCTGCAAAGAAATACCACAAAATATTCATGTGCATTTGAACAACTTCATGTACAAATATATCTTAAATGGTTCAAATACACATGATTATTTTGTAGTATTTCTCTGCATTTTAAGTAATTAATTCAGTGTACAAAATGTCTAGACATGATTCTGCCTCATTGCTTAAAAATAAATGAATTCTCTAGTTTGGTTCCAATGTGCAGTGCCCCATGCAGGATGGGGCCTGGGATACTTGCCCCATTATCCTTGCCCTATGGCCACCCCATCACTGATGGAGTCAGCAAGAAAGAGGAAGCTTATGGACTTTTTTAGTTTCAACCAGCAAATGTCATACTCAGTAGCTATCTTTGGATAGAGAAAACACAAAGGCATTTTTATAGCTGGCAATACACAGCCTGTGAGCAGCCTATCTAGTTAGCCCAGCTCATTAAAAAAAAACTAATAGACTTTATTGAATGAAAACAAAGACTAGAAATAGACATCACCAAATGAAGCAAATCATCCATCACAGGTTGTGTCCTGGTACAACAGATCCAGTTCATTAGGTGAAACGTATATTGCCACTATATCACCTCTATTGATTCTGGGAGTGCATCTTGGTAAGTGGGAAAACCACAGCTTCCCCACTTTCAGAAATGCAGCCTAGAGATTCCCAGGTGCATGTCTCTGTAAGTGGAGAAAGCTGGGCAGGTGCTCCGTGGGCTTGAGGAGCCCCGTCCTAGGAATTCCTGTGGTTTGCAGGATCAGGCTTCTCAAGCCCCCATAACCTCTGCCTGCAGCAGCGAGGGAGCATGGGAAGCTCCAAGGTGCTTATGCTCTTGCACCATAGAGTAAACAGACATCCACTGTTAAACTCTGGCAAATATTGATAACACTTTCATCACAGCCACAATTTGTGGCATGAAAAAGAGGTATAGGTGTCTGTTTGCTTGGCCTTTGTGCTGCCATACAATTTTTTATGGTAGCACAAATGTTATGGAAGGCAATGCCTGTTTTTACCCGAAGAGTAAGCTAAAGACTCATATGCGTAAGCTGAAAATCCCGGTAACAAAAATATGAATATTTCTTACTCACCAAAGCCATTTTGAGAATCACGTTTTAAATGGACACAAATAATTTCTCTTTCCAGTCCACTTAACACCATCTCCTTTTGGCTAACTGGTGAACATGATGCTGTGAAACAAAACAGCTGAAGTCAATGCAGACAAAAGCCATGAAGGAAGAAGACAGTGGCATTTGGTTTGGGGCAATTTGGGTGTTTCAAAGGTAAATGTACTTTGTCCTTAATGTCAAGATTACTATTCATTTTAAACAAATATAATACAGGTGGGGAGTGCCAGCACTCTGTAGGCATCCAGAGAACACATAAGCACAGTTTGTGCCCGCCGCATGCTGCTGCTATATTGCCCTGTTCACCCCCACTCACAGGATTCATGTCTAGCAGTGGATGTGTCTACACAAAACACTGTGTCGCCATAGTGACAAGCTACAGTGACATGCTGCGGCTGGCACAAACTGTGATGCCAATGCTACGTTGCCATAGCTCGTCACTACAGCGACACGGAGTCTAAAAATAACCAAGTGCCACCGGGACTGCACAGTGCATGTGTAGATGCACCTAGTAAAAAGCTGGTTTGAGCTGGGATTTTTAATGGAATTTAAGGGGAGCAAACACCCAACTCATATTGTATTTGAGTGGGATTTAGGACTTAATTCCCTGGATTTAACTCCCTGGATTTTAGGACTTAACTCCCTGGACTTAACTCCCTCCCAACCAGCAGCAGTTGTGATGATGGCTATTGTAATGGGAGCATACGTCACCCCATGTATGAGACTTGAAAGTATGGTTTTACTCTGAAAGGGGAATGTGTACAAATTACATTTTTGTCCTTGGTAGATCTGCTCTCTCTCCATATGTGAATCAGACAAGCTGACTTCAGTGACAAAAATAGTTTTTTATTGTTTTTATTTTTATTAGCTGCACAATGCAAGCTTAGGTATATAGTGGAACCTGGAGTCTGTTCTGACTCATATATTATGTACATAATTGGCATGACATACCAAGCCAAATTATGCCCTTAGAAACATCCATGGAACTTCAGTTAAGGCATTCACATGATTGAGCAACCTCACTCAAGACAATTGTGTGTCACTGCACGCATCTACATGTGCCTCTTTTAAGCAGACTTAACCTAAAATCGCCATTTTTAAAGCACATTAAGGGCACATGTCTACATATGCATGTCCTTAACGCACCTTTAAAACGGTGATTTAAAGCTATGTGAACATAAATTTGATACCTGCATAAAGCATAAAGCAGGTATCAAATTTAGGCACGAATAGCTAAGTTGCATTAGTGCATGTGTAGACGTGCTAATGTGCATTAACAGTATGCATCAAAGGATAGACACTCTGTTAATGCACATTAGCACATCTGCAAGTGCACTAATGCAACTTTAGCTATTCACACCTAAAATTATTGTACCTTAAGGCACATTAGCGTGTCCACATGTAGATGCGCGCCTAAATTACCTTAAGTTTAGGCAAACATAAATACATGTGCACTGAGGCAATAACTTGACCTGGAAACCTTATTACTGTTGCTGATGTCAGAGAATGGAGAAAAAGATCCCAAGTAAACTCATTGACTCAGGGTTAATTTATAGGTCTGATTGGGGAAAAAAAATCTTTTGCTTTCTAAAATGAAGAATTTTGGTCTGGAGTCACTGAAAAAAAAGTGTAGAATCCTTTGGTTCCATTTTTCAATATAGCACTGCCTGTTAAGTACATCACGACCATTATACTTACGGCTGGCTATATTCTGATTTGAGCGGATAAAGAGATAGTCATAACTTCTTTGGTTTTCATTTAAATTAATGTGCACTTCTGACTGGGACAATCCTGATGGTGAGCTAGCAGTCAAGAAAGGAGGTTTCCATTAATATAATAAATCAACAACATGACTTAGCACTTACCATCTTCTCTAATTTATGAATAGTGGTCAGAGGTAAGAAGAGAACACAGACATTCCTCACTTATAACCACATACTCAAGCCATTAGACCATATTTCATAGACACAGATGCATGCTGTTTGTTGTGCTGACATTAGTTTTCAAATTAGATCTAATGCAAGACCACTTATGTAAGGATGTTTTCATGAGTCAAGAGGAAACAAACCCTTTATTTTAATGCAAACAGCAGGAAAGCAGGGCAAAATCCCAGCATGAGTCAGCTATTCCTGCATATAAAGGGGAGTATTACGGCTCATTACTGCTCCTCGCTCTTCTAGACCCTAGCATTTTAAATGGCACAAGAAGCTCTTCAAGGCCTTCAGAACCCTGTGCAGCTAAGGCAACCACCAGCACTTTGGTGGAGGTAGTGATGTAAATGAGAAGAGAAGTCATTCTCTTTTTCTGCCTACAACACTTTTAAACATTGAGGAATCCCTCGGGCAGGAGCGCCTTTGAGGTAGTTAACGCCACACGTAGGTGGATCTAGGACTTTGTTAAGGGGATGCAAGAAAAAAAGTGACCAGCACTGCAGGGGTGGCTGCATTTTGTACTCCTAGTGTCCCTCCCAACCCATACAGACAGACCACACCATGAAAGAACAGCTGAAGACTTTTTTTAAGTCCCTGAATCAGGTAAAAATTCACACCCACTGTTCTCACACCCCCTCCATTCCCAACAGCATATTCCCTTCCCTCCCATTCCCCATCTTCCCTGCCCACCACTGTTGTTGTCCTCCACTGATCTGGGGGTGGAAGAAGCTGCAGAGCCAGTCCTGCTGGGCTATGTGGGAGGCCAAACTCAGGCACAGTAGCCGTGACAGTAGATAGGTTCCCCTTCCTGAGCCTTCCCCCAGCCTGGCAGGGAACACACAGAGGACTGGGCCAAGCAGAAGAAACTACCCATCACTGCCACTGAGCCTGGCTCACCTGACAGCCCAGCTGGGGCAGAGTAAGAGCAAATCTAGAGTCCTCTTGTCCCTGGTTAAGCCTGAGAAAGCAACAGCAGTGGATAGGGAAAGGGAGAAATGGAATGGGAAGGGAGGGGACATGTTCCTGAACACAGGAGAAGAGGGGGATTCTTACCTGCTTCAGGGACTTTAAAAAAGTCCCGGCTGCTGCCCCTGAGGCATGCTTAAAAAGGGGGAGGGGGGTGACCATGCCTCCTCTGTACCCTCTCTGGATCTGCCTCTGCCCCATGCTTTCAGTTCTGATATGGCCTGTCTGAGAGGGGTGCACACACACACCCTGTGCTCTCCTTTTCACTTCTGTTCTTTTTTTCCTCTGTTCTTTTTTATCAGGCAGAGAGAAAATGGTTTGGTCTTTGAATTTGACACAAAGAGTACTTCTGTCAAGGTGAGTACCTCTGTAAGGTCAAGTACTTACTTGTTAGATTGTGCCTTCTGTGTGTTTGTGTAATATCCTATTCAGTGTAACCCCCTACCCTATCAGGGGCTGTTGGGCCTGACTACAATTTTAATAATGACTAATGACACACACTGGGTTTTCAAGAGATTTGAAAAAAGTCTGCAAGGATATGAAGTGCAATAGTTCATTTCAACTCAGATATACAGTGCAGAATCAGTTTTGGCATATCAGAAAATCTTAGGGTCAGTATTATTATTTAGACCTGAGGAATAATGCCTTGTATTCAAAATCTTGTCTAACTTTATCACAACTATATAGTTAGTCCAATAAAATATATCACCTTACGAAATTCTTGCCCCTTGGATTATTATGGTTATTAAGACCATTTTGCATGTGAATGCTGCTTTTTACAGCAGGTAACCATGTTCAGGAAGGCTAAGGGTATAAATTGGTAAAGAGAGTACAATATGGAAACAACTGGGGTGATCACTGCAGGTGGGATGCATCATGAGTTAACTCTGAAGCAACAGTGTCCACTTTGGAAGAAACATACTGGACATGTCTAAATGGGAGATTTACTGTGCAGTTGACTAATTAGCTGCACAGGAAATATCTTGGTATCTTAGGCCAAAGGAAATGAATTTACTCTGCAGCAGGATACTACTTGTAAATATACACATGTACACACACTAAAACTGGTACGAACTTACCTTTTCAGTTTTATTAACTTACTTAACAACAAAACATAAGAAACAGCCAAACTCAGGAAAATATTTAGGCTGAGGTTTAAGGTTCAGGGTCTTTCCATGAAGGAACTCATCTATCGCTCCCCCTTTTCTCTGCCACAATGGGCATTTATACACATACTCCAGCACTTGGAGGGTAGGGGGGATGCTTTAATTAAAGTGTCTCTTTGAGCTGATCTAATCATGAACACCGCATGCCTCTGGAGGCTGGTGGGGGTATGGTGAGCTCCTACAGGCGGCGACAGAGCTGGCAGCGGTGGGAACACAGTGACAGCAAGCAGGGAGCACCCACAGGCAGCCATGGTGCGCTTGGTGGTGGGGTGGCGACTGGCAGCCAGTGACCACCTGCAGATACCACTGGCAGCATTGGCAGTGGCCAGCAGCAATCACAGACCACCCACAGATGCCGCAGGTGGTGCTGGCGGTGGGGAGGTGCAGGGGGCAAGCAGCAACCGCCTGCAGATGCCACTGGCAGTGTCGGTGGCACCTTTTCGCAGGGGGTGCACCATCACGCTCAGGGGATGCACATGCACATACACATGTCGCCAGTGGATCTAATTAAAGTCCCTGGAGCACGTTGTGTATCAGCATCCTGCACTTAAAAATGGCTTCAGGGGCACTTTAACTAAAGCTAATCAAATGAGCTTTAGTTAAAGCACCCCCTCCATCATTTTTAAGCACAGGGACACTGATACACAAGATGCTTGAGTTTGCTGGAGCATGGTTTTGCATGCTCCAGCAGACTCAATTAATTGAGTCTGCTTTGACACACTGTAATTACAGCACATCAGAGCAGCCTCACTGCTTGTGTATAGGCACCCATTGATTCCCAAACCTGTTTTATGTTCCTGGTGTAGGACCTGTAATAGGACCTTTCTAGTTTGACATGACAGTAAATCAGAAGAAGTAAGTCAGCTCTACATCACTATGCTGGGTCCTATATTTTGGCACTTTGTCATAAAAATGTTTTAAGTAATTCTGTAAAAGGTTGCAGTGCAAGCTTTAATCCTGTTACAGCCACTGCTGAATTGGCAGCAGCTTTTGACTGCTAAAGCTTGAATTGCAGAGTTTTCAAAGAGAAAATAAGTGTTGCTGAGCAGCAGCCCCTGCCCCCCCGCCTGCAGCCAGAGCCAAGCACAAAGCCAGCCCACAGCAGCCATTCCAGTGTCCCTATGCCTCCATGCTGGCACAGAAGTCATCTTCCTTGCTTAAAGCACACACCCCAATTTTAGATGGTTAATTTTGGGGGAAAAGGTGTATATGGTATATGACTAAATACATGTATCTATTTGCCAAACTAATATACACTTTTAAACACATTTAAAGGAAAAGGTGCAAATTTAAACCCACCTGCCTAGGTTGCTTTTGTCTCCAACCACATTGTTGGTTTCCACACTGATGCTATCACAAGACCTACTCATCATTCCAGCATCTGCATTTTCCAAATCAGTCCTGCACAGCAAATTTTCTGAATGAGACATTCTTTGAGACAAGACAAAGTGTTCATGTTGAACTGCATATGTGGCATTCAGTTCATCTGTTTGCAAATATTTGCTTTCTTCTCAGATGGAAGGGGACCGAAGAAGAGACAGAAAGAAAAGAAGGGTAAAAGGATGCCAGAGATTTTATGTCCAAAATTGCTCTCAGTTTGCCTTTTTTAACATAACAGACTTACAAAATATGTGGCATTCTACATATTACACTTGTTTTGATACCCTAAGATCGTTTATGCACTATGGTAGGGAAAAAGATATTCTATCATTTTCTTTCATAGGAAGTATCATGGTGGTTTTCATTTGGGTCTGAATTCCATTCATATGGGCTTCAGTACAAATTCACTCTCTACAGAGGGAACTGCAGTGCTTGGCCCCAGTAAACCAGAATATCTCTCAAAGGCTGTGTTTACATGAATGGCAGACTGTGCAGTTGTTACTGCGCTGTCATTTAGTACTCGCATAAGCAAGTACTAAATGACTACGTAGTAACCGGTGTTACTGCACAGTACCATCCCCGCAGTTTTTTTCCAATGCTACTGCACAGTAGCTCATTACTACTGCAGAGTAGCGTTGCATCATGGTTAGTGCCTGGCAATGCTACTGCATGGTAGCCACAAGCTACTGCACAATAGCTCATTGCTACTGTACAGTGGTATCTCATGTAGATGCTCCCAGAAATGTGCAGTTTAAGATCAGGAAGCGGAACTCAAATGAAAAAATTCTGTCTCTGGAGGACTGAATTGACTGTAATCAGAGAACCCTCATTTGTTTCATAAATCACCAGTCCAATAAGCATGTATCTAAGGAAATCTGAGCACTTCCGATAATCCTTCTACAACTCAGAGAAGAAGAAAGAAGCTGAGTCTTAGCCCTGAGCATTTTGTGCAACTGAAGAAAGGGCTAAATTAAGACAGTACACAACATGTAATTTTCCACATCCAAGTTAAACTGCCAATTCGTTTTAGACTACTAAATATTGTGGACTGTAAGAAAAGAATCTGCAACTCTATCCCATGGAAGGTCCTTGGAGTGACTAAAGCTAACTGAGTCAATGTTAATCTGTTCAGGCTTTTGCTCAGCAGGTAGGAATACTTTGGGGAGAGGCTGGCAATTAGGACGCATCTACACATGACGCTCCCAGGGGTCCTGATGCTGACTGGCTAAGCCCTGATGCTGGGAGGAGATATGCCAGCTGCAGGGACAGCTGTCTCCCCTCCACATGGGGATCGGGACCCATCCTGATCTCCATGTGGCCAGTAGAGCTCTCCCAGCAGCAATGCATGGAAATCAGGTCAGGACCCAATCCGTGTGGCCAAGAGAGCTGTCCCTGCTCAGTGGGGGACGCTGCCTGCCAGTCATATAGAGACTGGGATCTCCATGTGGCTGACAGGCAGCATCCCTGCTGAGTGAGGACAGCTCTCCCAGCCACATGGGAATCGGGACCAGCCCCTGTGCCCCCTGCCAGCCCCAGGGCTGGCACCTGGGGGGCCTGGAGCTCCCCCTGGTTGCTGCAAGGGGGCAGAGCAGGGCAGCAGCATCCCTGGACTGAGCTGCTCCTGTCAGGAGCAGTTTGGTCCCAAGAGGTGCACATGCAGCCCCAGAGCACTTTATTACACCTAAATTTTCTGGAAAGAAAATTCATGTGCATTATTTGCACATGTGGATATGCCCATATAGAAGCAAAACAAGAGCTCTGCTGCCACAAGAACAGGGCTTGCAAGGTAGGGGAGCTAAAAACTAATAAGGACTACCTGTCCTACTTAACATGCATGGGCCTCTCTTCCAGAGTTCTCTTCCTATTAGATATTATTCTGCATGTAGCCCTCTCGAATGGTACTTTTTAATTTCATTACAACTAAGCCCCTTAAACTTAATGGATTTGGACAGAGACATTTTAAAGTATCTAAAGGGTTTGCTGGCCACATTATTAGCACAACCTGAGAGTTACCATGGTGATAGCTAAGTAGGCGGTTGCCAGCAAGTTTGTGGAGATTTTGACTTATACCTCTGAACCAGGGAGCATTTTTATTGATTTGTGCATAAGGGATTCCACTACTATGAAAATACCGAGGAAAGAATTATGCTGGTAGTTAATATGGTTAAATTGTCAGTAAGGGTCCCTGTCAACTGCCTTAAAGGAACCATCCCCTTAGACCAGAATGACATGCCAGTACTGAATCCCACAACCTGCAGTCACTCCCTCAGGCTAATGACTGGCACAAGCCATAGCAGTTTCTGTGGTATAAGGCACTTGTAACTAGGGCTTGTGTTATAATTATACTGCTGCCTAATTCATTTTGCTCTGTTATATCTTGATTATAACAGTCTTCATTCTAAAATATTACTGCAAGTACATGTTGCCCAACAAACCATACAGTCTGCTCTTGAGGCTCACTTATATGCTAGATCTCTGTTGCATGGAGTTAAATTAAGAGTAGAAAGAACCTCAATAACATAAGTGGTTGACAAGCATAAGCCTTGTTTTTATTTCTAGCACTTTTGTGTACGGATTTCATGCTAGGGGCAAAAAAATTGTTTCCTGTAAAAGAATGTTGTAAATCTGCAGATCAAAATGCTAACCATTGCCTAAGAATCAGCGTTCCCACAAGAGGTGGGGACAGGATGATCTAAGGGGCACAATGCTGACTTGTAAGTCAGGACGCCTGTGTCTATTCCTAACTCTGCCAAGGACTCATGGCTTTTTGTTTGGGGGTCATCTCTTATTTTCAGTTGCTACAGAGCCGTTTATTAGGCTTTCTTGGTTCAGAGATTAAATCCAGCCCAACACTGCTGGACACAGTAAGCCACACATTCAGTGGAATATATCTGTGCTTTCCACCAGCAATAGATCTGATCAGTTGACCCCAAAACCACCAACAAGGTTACTGCAGCACTGTGTAATAAAACTGTTTTCCTGTTTATTTAGCTGTATGCCACTGATTACCAAAACACCTTACAGACATTAATTAAGACCCCTTCAGGAAGAGAAATACTATCCTCCCTATTTTACACATTGTGAGCTGAATCACAGTCAGATTAAACAATTGTATAAGAGCACCTGTGAGAGAGGATGTAGTAGAACCGGCCACATCTACATGAGATGCTGACTGTGCAGGAGCCCAATACCACTGCACAGTAGTGTTGTGTGGCAAAACCTGTGATGTGACACTACTGTGCAGTAGTTCCGGGCTCCTGCACAGTCAGTGTCACAAAAACAGGCCTTCATCAACACTACTGTGCACTGCACAGTAACCCGAGTTGTTTATACAAGTACTAAGTGACTGCGCAGTAACAACTGCATAGTCGGCATTTCATGTAGACGTGGCCACTGAGTGGTAAACCCACAGCATATTTCATTTCCTTTTGCTTCCTTTGTGCCTCACATGAGGGAAGGTATGTTCCTAGCTCACCTGATGAAGCTTGCCGAAGATGAAAGGAACTCATCCGTGCATTAAATTTGTGCTGAGCAGAGCAGAGGTGCAGCAAATATTTACAGGTCTTTGCTGTGTCAGTGATGAACTTGTGTTTTTTTAAACTGCTTTCAATCATGAACTTTTTTCTCTAGAGAGAACACAAATGCACATGTTGGTTTATATTCCAAAAACGACATTATTCTGACGAATATAAAGCTCCCCTATATAACTGTGCTCATTTTTCCAGATATACATATGCATTGTACATGTAGTGATTCAAAGTTGATAGTAATGAATCCAATGTCTGGCATATGTATTTAGAACAGATATGCCCTTCATTGAAATCAACGGGCTCTGGACACTGATTTCATTGGAACTGACAAGACTTGGACCTATGAACGTTAACATAACGCTCATAACATTTTCACCAATAGGTTGCAAGTACCTTGAGGCAGGCAAGCTAGTGATGAGAAGAGAGAAGAGGGCTGAGTGATGACTGGCTGACATATTTCTGATCCAAGCATACCACCTGGAAGGGGACCGCAGTCCCAAATACAGCTGAGTCAGTGCACAAGCATTCTAATGGTAACCCTGAATTAGATGTGTTTATCCAATTCACAGTCTGAGTGGCTATAAAACTGAATGGAAAGCAAAGGGTTCTCTTGGTTCCCACTCACGTGAGCTGAAATCCTCTCCATTTCCTGCCACTGAAACCTTAAGACGGCAATTCTTGTGTGGTTTTTCACATCATACACAATGATGCCTTTGGCACAGATTCCCAGGACAGTATCAACTCCTGCTGCCTTCTTCTCTTGGAACACATGATGGAATAGCATGCCATATTCAGGGAGCTGCTGAGTCACCTTTGCAGAGGGAGACATGGTGAGTTTACACCACACTATGTATAATGTGTATTGCATAGAGCCCAATCCTCCTATCCTAGCACATGGCCAGAAAGGAACAAAATCAAGTGGGAAAAAATGTAGACTGCCAGGAGAGAGAGAGGTAGCAGAAGACTTCTTTCCCACTGAGAGACATTGGAAACCCTTGCAAAATTCTAACCCCTGCTCTTCTGCTAAATCAACTTCTGACCCTGGCAAACCATTGCACTGCTTTATGACTTGGTTTCTCACTAGGAATAGCACTTTCCAATCCAGTTCACAGGGAAAGCTGAGAGGAATATTTGTCTGTATTGTGCTGTAAATGTTATAGTGACACATAATTTCTCAGTATTACTGCCTCTTAAAACCATGTAAATTTGTGGAGTAGAAAATCTGCTTGAAGTTAGTGCTACTTCATGAATGTTAACATGTTCCTTCCCATCTTTAACTGTATGTTTTTGTTCCCATGCTCAAACCCAAACAATCTAACACATAGCAAATAAACTGATATTGCTAAAACTTTGGCATCAAAAGTATTAGATGCACATGCAGTTATAAAAAATCCCCAGAAATTTTACCTTCTAGAACATAATAGCTCTCTGCCTTCAATGAATACTCTGAGGTACTGACCCACATCCCTTAATCTTTCTAATAAAAACACACATTACACATTATTTGGTTGTCTGCTGGTTTCAGCTATGAGTTTTGCTAAATTATAATTAGAGCTCAAGTCTAAACATTACAGCAGCCTACGAGGGAGATTTTGGTTCTCCCCTAAGATGCTATCTGATTGAAAGTGACTGTTCAGTCCCATTCCCTTCAGGCACAACATTCAGCTTACAGAGAGGGGAGAGCAGTGCCTCAAGAAACAGAGGAGACACTTTTGCCTCTAGGACCCTAGGAGGAGAGCTCTTCTGCCTGGGATGTGTGCAGGCTGGAGAAGGGAGTGAGAAGTACCTATTATAGCCCATTCATCATACATAGCTCCCCACTCAGCAACTCTGCGTTACAATCCCTACCATTTAGTGACAATGGGTAGAACTATATTTTCCTCTGTGCATCTAAAACTAAGTTTTCTAGATATCTACCTGGCCATTTTTGGCCCTCACTTTAAGCTGTGGCTGTTTAAGGCAGCATGCATAGAATGAGGCACTGGTCAGGTACTTACATGACTACATTTGTGTATTCAAGCACAAGTCCTGGAAAAAAGGGAAGGGAAAGGTCCTCCCATGTTTTTGCTCAATGGGTTAAGGCACTCACCAAGTTCTAGGTCTTCATCACTTACAGGGGGGATGCAGCTGTGGTTCTCTGACTTTCCAGCAGGGTACCATCAGGCCACAAGTCAGGCATCATCCCTTGTATTTAATAAAAATTGGATATACAGTGGGGAAATTTCCATCCCATTGGGAGCAAAGGCCCAAGCTAAAATCCAGGATGTACTTCCTTGTAAAGCAAGCAGCCATCTCACTGTACCACAAAGCCTCCTGACTTCATATATCATCCTCTCTTGGCCCAGAATGGGCACACATACATAGCTGCATATGTGTCCAGCCAGTATGTAGTCTACTATGCATGTTCACCCTATACGTATACACTTTCATGTCTACTTTGCAGGGGTAATAGAATCATTATCTGTGTGTAAATGGCATTTGTAGCACTTATGACACACAAAGAAAAGCAGAATTCTACCTAGTATGTCAAAAAAATATTTTCTCACCCAAATCTTTGCCCTTCAGAGGTTTGTGAGATATGGGGGATGGTTTTTCAGTCATTCTGTGAGTTGCAGATCAAAATAAGGCTGAGTGCCTTATTGTCCCTCAGAGGGTATCCAGGGTCTTAAGCTAAGCTTTTAAAAAATGGCCAAAAGATTTAGGAGTGACCAAATGAAATCACTTTTAAGGGACCTGGTTTATAGAAAGTGTTCAGGACCTGCCCTCTGAGAATCAGGCCTTGTTAAAGTTTCTCAAGTGAACACCAAAATTGAGCCACCTGGAACTACTAGCCAAATCCTGGCTGTGACATCAAAGCTCCTTTCATATTTGAAAGGAAGAATTTGATTTTTCCTTGCTTCATGAATTTCCTTTTCCTTGAACATGGTGTGTTCTTGTTTCTATAGATTTGTTCATTGAAAGAGAGGCTAACAAAGCTGCTTTTCTTCATTTGATTTGCCATGCATGATAGGACTCTACACCCCAGTCTGTTGCAACAATTCCACGAACACAATTAAGCAGCAACTGGACTGAGATGATGACATAAATAAAAGCATGTGTGACTGGAACAAAATAGACAGTGATGTTCAGATTCTCCCTGATCCTAGATATTTCATGTTAAGATGAGGAAACAGAAAGGTAACTGTGACACCCAACAAAACAGTCATCTTAGAAAATGGATCTCCACTAAATAAATAGGTCAAATAAGGCATTTTAGATAACTCATTCTTCACACTTAGAATTCACAAATAATTTTAACTGTTTAACAAATGAATAATAGATATTTAATAATGACTGATCAGTTGCTATAGAATCCAAAAGTCCATGGGCTGTTTATATCCATGTTTTATAACAATGTGGAATGCTTTCTACTGATGTTGTTAAAACTATCTACAAGACATGCCATGTTGTCTGTAACATACTTAAACTATGTATCACTCATATATAAATTATTTATATAGCATAATGTGTGATCCAAGTTTCCAGAGCAGCAGTACCCACTCCATGGCTAAATTTGCAATTTTATTATATGCCCAAAGTTGGTCCCTCCTCTAAAATCCACACAATTTCAGATGATCAGCCTCAGACTTCATAGGTTCAGTGTACAGTCAAGGTCAAAGGTCTGCCCAAATCTAATGCTTCATTAGGCTAGCACAATTAAACCACACTGTTTTCTGCAGTCAATGATATAATGTGGCCAGCATAATTTAGACACTTTGGACTGCCCACCTAAATTATCAGATACCCATTTATAACTGGGTCATCTGAGAGTGAGTTTGGCACACACTTAGAGCAGGGCCCAGACTGATCTGTCTGGTTCTCTGCGATTGTGTCCCATTGGTTAGGCCTACAGCAGAATTTTTCTGCTAACTTTCCAGTTAATAAGATAAGAATGCCCTGAAAGCTGACATCCTTAATATAGGGCCCAGCTCAAAAAATATTTCATTTTATTGGCACACTGTAGCAAAAAGACTAAAATGAATTTGAGCAAGGAGAAAATAGAATCCCCTCCCACTCCAGGCTTCTTCCCTGCCTCTTGCCCCCCAGGGCTCCCCCACTTCCCCTCATGCCCCAGGATTCCCCCCTTTCCACCCCTGTCACCTACTTGTAGCTGCCTATGCTGTCTGTCCCAAGGGAGCAGGCAGCAAAGGATTAACCTGCCTGGCCAGCCACCATTGCCAGGCTGCTGCTCTTCTCAGGGCTGAGCGAGCTCAGAGAGCAATGGGAAGCATCTGGGCAGGCAGGTTAACCCTTCCCTCCCTGTTCTTCCGGGACAGACAGCAGGGGGGAGTGAGCAGGGATCTGGGGTGCTGGGCAGGGGGGTGGGCAATAGGTCCAATCCCAGGCAGTGAAGGAGGGGGCGGGTGGGGTGTTTGCACTAAGGTATAGCCTAGAATGGCTACACTTTAGTGTAACAGGAGCTGAGTAACACAGATTAGAGATAATCCTGCCCTGGAGGTGTAACTGACCCACCTAACGAGTGCTTAAAATTAGCTTCAGGAGTTAATGTGCGGACAATCCAGGCCTAAGAGCTCTAGGAGCTCCACCTAACAAGGCCCTTGCATACCCAGTTGGAGTAACAGAATCTGACCCCTAGTGTCCAGCACTGGTATTTACTTTAAGTTACTAAAATTTTCCCACGTTCCAGAAGGAGTATGGTGGATCCATGATCAAACTGGGTAGGCTCACATTGTGAAAGAAGAGCATTTATGGGAAAGAAACAAGGGTTAATTTAGTGACTGAGCACCATGCTTAATATCAGGTTCAGGTAAGAAGCAAAATTAGAAGACCAATATGCCTCACAGTATTTTCAATATGCAACCAGGAAGAAAGAACGGTGGGAGGGGAGAGGATAGGAGGGTGTACTAGCAGCTTTAAGGGTTGTTAGGTACCTTACTTTCGAGTTCTTCATAGAATCACAGATTCACAGAAGTTTAGGGCTGGAAGGGACCTTGTGAGATCATCGGGTCCAACCCCACTGCTCTGGGCAGGAAAGACTGCTGGGGTCAAATAACCCCAGTAAGATGTGCATCCAGTCTCCTTTTGAAGATCTCCAGGGTAGGTGCCTGCACCACCCTCTCTGGGAGTCTATTCCAGAGTCTGGTCACATGAACCATGAAAAAGTTTTTCCTTATATCCAGTCTGAAACCTTCTTCTAGGAGCTTATGACTGGTTTCCCCCTGGGGCACTTTGGTGAATAGTTGTTTGTATAGCCCCTGATGCTCTCCAGATATATTTGTAAGCTGCCACCAAATCCCCCTGAAGTCTCCTCTTTTATAGGCTGAACAGTCCCACATCTGTCAGCCTTTTCTCATATGACTTGCTCTTCAGCCCTAATCATAGAAATCAAGGACTGGAAGGGACCTTGAAAGATCATCAAGTCCAGCCCCCCTGCTCTGGGCAGGAATAGTGCTGAGATCAAATGATCCCAGCAAGGTGTTGATTTTTCTTCTAACTTCCTGTCAGCTCTCGTGAACTCTAAATGTCCTAGTTTTTCAATGATTGTTTTGTCTATGCCAATATCTTTTGAAAGACTGATATTCCTAAACTACAGGGATAGTCTCATCCTGAAAGCATCATAGTTCCATTATTCTGTCATTCTGTTGCCCTTGTTGTGGTATCAAATAGGCAAAAAGGAAATGATCGGCTGATGGGTAAACAGACAAGGACCTTCCACTACTAAAATAAATAAATAAATAAATAAATAAATAAATAAAGTTTGCTATTTCATAGGATACCCTTAGAAACTCTAGTTCAGCTTCATCTTCAAAGAGGGAGCAGGTCATATGATGCAGTTTAGCAAGTTCTCGCTGTACATACACCAGGGTCATTTTCTCTATTCGGCTTGCAGGGATGTAGTCCTCTGCACGAAAATAGCTCTTCCCATGCATCTTCAGAAAGGAAGGAGAGAAATGAGAATGAAAATGGTGGGTTCCACAGGCAGTAGGATTGAAAATATGGTTTGCACCGAAGTTAAAGAGCTGTTGAATGTAAAGTGTGGTGATCTAGAATGTGAAGACTGTGAGGCAACAAGTTGGCTTTTATTCCTGGGGGTGCATTAGAGGGGACAGGATGTGGAGCCAATGAGAGCAAATAGAGGCACTCCAAGGCATTCAGCTGGAAGAAGACAAATGAGAGAATGAAAAGAAGGCTCTTCAGATCCACTGTACAAATGTGAAAGCACACCCTATAGGCCTGCTTTTGGGTGCTAGCTCATTTACGGTAAAGGGGCTCCAAATTTATTCTTCTTGGAGCACTAGTAGCTGTGCATTAGCTGGGCCTCAAGTTGTATTAATAAAACCAGCCCCATTCTGTACACCTCCTATACAGGTGTTCTTGAAAGCTGAAAGAAAAAATCTCCCTTGGCCACCTTCTCCTCAGCACAAGATACTGCAAAATGTAAGCCTGGGATGGTGTCTGTGTTGAGCAGTCTGTGTGGCAACAGGACTGTGATGCTGCTGTTTTCTGTGCGCTGCACCTTCAAATTCTAAAACTTTTCCTATGGGAGAGGCTGCAGCCATTTTGGTCTCCTATCTGCTGTGACTTATCACAGAGCAGGGTAACATACAACATGCTGTCTATCACAGTGACTTCGAATTCACTTCTCTCTTGACTTCTACATTAAATTAAAGAAAACAATATTCTTAACCTATAGATGGAGGTGTTGTAAACACCTATAGGTGTTGTAAATCTCTATAACGCCATTTAAATCAGTACAGCTACATCGATTTGTACTAGCTGAGTGTATCTACACGATACACTATTGCACAATGGTTACTGCACATTTACTTAGTACTTGTATTAGCAAGTACTAAATAAATGCGCAGTAACCAGAGGTACTGCACAGTAGTGCCAGCAAACGTCTTTTAAGTGATGCTACTGCACTAGTAGCCTAATAATACTGCACAGTAGCACAGGGGTTGTCAACCGGGGGTACATGTACCCCTTGGGTACTTTGAAAGGTCCCATGGGGTATGTGCAAGTGGGCAGGGACAGAGCACCGCCACCCTGCACCGCCGCCTCGCAGGAGAAGGGCTGGGGCAGAGCGAGGGCAGTGGCACCCCACTGCAAGCTGAATAGGCACCACCCAGTCAGCTGGATGCTGGGGAAGAAGCCTGTACCCAGCCGCCATGACCACCATCCACCACCCTGTGCCACCACTCTATGTGTGGCTGCCAAGCCCCCCTCCCCCTCCAGCTCTGCAACCAGCTGCCGCTACCAAGCCCAGCCCACTCATGGACCGGCCACCAGGGGTACACTGCTCAAAAATGGTTGAAAACCCCTGCAGCAGTGTATTAGTACTGTCTGTACTGTGATGTGCTACTGTGCAGTATTATTAGGCTACTGCGCAGTCAGTGTCTCAGTAGACACACCTGCTGAAGACATGGCCTTCATAGCTACTTTTGTAGGGGAAAAACCATCATTTATTTCAATTTATGGACTGGAGATCAAGTTCAGAAATAAGATCACCCCCAAATATTTGCCTATTTCTACAAACCCAAACAAAGAGTCTCTGTGGATTCAGAAATGTTCATTTCACTTTTTCGTATCTCCAAGCCCCTCCATATTCCTGAGTTGCATACATGGCTGAAAGTACCGTACTATAGAAGTCAAGATTCCTGGATACCTACACAGGTAAGAAAGATAAAGAATCTCACAAAAGGACCACTCTGTGAGATTTCCAGCCAAAACTGACAGATACAAGAGTGTTTTACACCCCAGCGTACTTTCAGATTACCTAGTCTGCATCTGAAATGTGAACCTCATTGGGCTTGCTTGCTCTACTAAAAGATATTTGCAGACATAAAATGTAGGTGCCATTTAACTCTCAACTTAACTGTAAGGAACTGAAAGCCTCCTGACCTGGTGGTGGGACCTGTAAGAATAGCTATGTATCTCACTGTATATTTACTGTACCTCAGGAGAATAATTTCCAAATTCTGCTTGTAATGCTAAAGCACCTAACTGCAGAATAATCTCATCATTGCAGTACAATCGCTCATCCAGAATATCTTTACGAAGCTGCAGGTAGAACTGATGCCGTGTCAGACCATGCCTGGAATACATGAAAGGTTAAGAATGAGATACGAGATTTGAAATCTCAACTTACCATGTTTACTCAAATCTAAGATGAGGTTTGTCCGAAACAGCACAGGGGGGAAAAGCCCCTCATCTTAGATTTGCACATAAAGTGGTGGGGGAGCAGGGGAAAGAGGGGGCAGGCAGCTGCTGCAGCTCTGACTGGCCCTGAACATGGGTCAGGGTCAGACTGAGAGCCACAGCAGCCGCCTGCCCCCTCCCCTGCACTTGCTGTCTGCAGCTTCTGCCCCTGCTTCTTCCTTCCCTCTGCTTACTGTCAGGCATAGCTCAGCTCTGGCTCAGGCTAGATTCCCTCCTGGGTACTGAGTACAGGAAAACTCCATACCCTGCGCAAACAACTAGCAGCACAGAAATTGCTGTGTGGCTGCTCTCATGGCCCCAGGAGAGTATAGATCCCAAGCAGCATCTGAGAGTAAGAGGCGGAGGGAAAGGGAAGAAACAGTGGGGAGTAGGAGGGAAGGGGCAGAGATTGTAAAGAGTGGGTTGGGGGAAGGTAGAGACTTCGAGGAGTAGGTGGGAAGGAGCACAGACTGTGGGGAGTGGAGGGAGGCAGAGGCTATAGGTGAGTGCAAGTGGCAAAGGGGCAGGAAGGCTGCAGGGGAAAGAAGTGGCAGGCAGAAGACAAGGGGGTCACCTGCCCTCCCCCTCAAACTACTGTTTTTCCTGCTGTAGCAGTGGGAAGGAGGGGGAATTTAAGACAACCCTCCAATAATTAGATTATATAACTGGAAAATTAGACTAATTTATAATTTTTCCATATATAGAATCTAATTATTGGGTGGTCATCCTAAATTCAAGTTCATACTGGATTTGGGTAAATACAGTATATACCACCTTCCTCTCTGGTGGTAGAGAGAACCATAGCACTTACTGGATAACACTAAAGTGGCTGACAAAGAATTTTATCCTCAGAAAGAGAGTGAAGTTAATGATAGACGTTTTTCTCTTGGGTTGGTCATTCCAGCCTTCTGGAGCCACTTTGTAGATCTTGATCTCATCATCCAGAAAGAAAAACTCTTTACCTAAAATCAGAAGTTTAGTTTCTGTGATGAGTTAAGCAGAAGGAGATTGTTCAATAGCTCAAAATCCAGAAAGGGCAAGAAAAGGCCCAGTTAACAACATATCACATTTTTGAGAGCTCTTTTTCTATGGCATAGAATATTTATTGCTAATTCAATCTTGAAAATAGGCAGAAAAAATCTCTGTACAGCCAGTGTGATGCTACATTGAGCTTAGCCCTTATGTGAGTGCTCAAGTGGTAGGGAGATCATAAAGGGGTTAATGCATTGCACACAATTGCAGTCTTTGTGCTTTGAGCACAAGAACCACTATCAGTCATGCCTTATGGTTGCTAGCTACACCAAACAGACGAAGGAGCAAGTATGGCCTTTTAAAGGGGAGAAGCTGGGATGATACTTCTCCACGTTAAGAAGCTTGGGATGTCATTTGGCCTGCCAGAAACACGGCCTTCCTGTAACTCCAGCTGTAGTAATGTGGCTCTACATTGTTCTAACACAAGGCCGTGCCTAAGGCCTTATCTACACAAGGATATCAGCCACTGGTATAGTTGCACTGGTACACAGCTCTAGTGTAGACATACTTTATATCTGTACAGCATGATTTGTATTAATGTGGCTTACTACTGCTTGAAACAGAGCCTCAAAACTGCTTTCCATCTAAAAATCTCAAAGGGTTATACCACCGCCTACCACCACCATGTAGTCACAAGAGATCATGTAGTAATTAGATATTCCCTTGTACCTTTCAAGTAAGCTAAGCCAAAGTAGAAGTGTTCTGGCAGATTTGTATATGCCATGACCATACTGAAGATATCTCTCGCCTTAGACTTGATGTCACATTTGACCTCTAGGCACTGCCCATTGAGCAGAATGATGCTGAGATCCCTTTGCGACAGATAGGATTTTCCCTTCTTAGTCTGAAAAAATTAAATGGAAAATGCAGGATGAGTTCCAGGTTCATGCAGAAATTCCTGAATTCCTTGTCTTTAGATCTCCTGCACTCCTGGCCTTGCAGGGGATCAGTCACACACATTTGTGCTAGGCAGTCCTGCCTTCATTATGTACATTTCAAGCTTGTACAAAGAACATAAGAACTGTCATACTGAGTCATACATGGATTTGTGTAGTCCCCTTTTGAATCTGCCTATCCTATATGCCTCAGTACCACAGCAAAGACAGCACCAGCAGTGCACCAACACTGAGTGCCTTTGCATGAGGAAAGCTAAATCAAAAACAAGTATGTTACATAGTAGCGCATAGGGGCATGCTCTGCATGTGACCTGTGCTGGACACCAAAATGCCTGAGTGTCTACAGCTCTAATCTGCCTCAACAGCCTCTTGTGGCAATGAGTTCCACAAGTTAACTACACATTACATATAAGATACTTTCCCTTGTTAGTTTTAAATCCATCTCCTGCTCCTTTCAATGGGTGTCCCCTAGTTCTAGTATTCTGGGACTTGGTGAATAACAAGTCCCTGTTCACTTTGTCCATACTGTTCATGATTTTATAAATGTCCATCATATCACACATCAGCCTTCTTTCTAAACTGAAGAGTCCTAGCCTTTTTAGACCCTCATGGAGCAGCTGCCATACCATATTCCTGAGGATCTTGGTTGCCCTTTTCTGTACCTTTTCTAATTCTACTAAATCCTTTTTGAGATGTGGAGACCAGAACTTCACACAGAATTCAAGACATTGACACACTGTGAATTTGTAGAGTGCCATGAGGATAGTTGCTGTTTAATAAGTTTCTTATTAATAACAATAAGTTTCTTAATGTTACCCAACATTTTATTGGCTTTTTTGATTGCCACTACATGTGATGCTTTTAGAGACCTATCTACAGTCACTCCAAGGTCTATTTCCTGAGACATAACAATTAATTCAGAACCCAGTATTGCATACATATATAATCGAGTTTATTTTTCCCCAGGTGGTTTACCTTGCACTTGTTGACGTTGATGCTCATCTGCCTTTTTTTTGCCCACTCAGGTTTGTGAGCTCTTTCTGGAGCTGTTCTTCATCAACTTGGTATTTGACTACCCAGAATAGTTTGGTATCATCTGCAGACTAGGAAATTTCAATGTGCACTCCCATTTCCAGGTCATTCATGAAGATGCTGAACAAAACTGATCCCAGCACAGATCCATCCAAGACCCCACTTCCTCCCCACATCCAGAATAGTGGCCACTTAACCCTAACCCTTGCTTCCTACCTTTTAATCAGCTCTCAATCCATGAAAGAACCTTCCCTCCAATTCTGTGGCAACCCAGTTTCTTTAAAGGCCTTTAGTGAGGGATGTTGTCAAAAACTTTTTGAAAATCAAATAAGTTATGTCAACTGGATTGCCTTTGTCCCTATGGTTTTTAACACCCCCAAAGAACTCTAGAAGATTGGTGAGGTAGGATTTCCATTTACAAAAACCATACTGACTCTTTTCCAGCATGTGGTATTTGTCCACAACTGCTAATTTTATTCTTTATTCTAGGTTCTATCAACTTGCGAGAGATGAAAGCAAGACTGGATCACCTCTGGAGCCCTTTTTGAAGATGATTGTTATGTTGGCAAAAGAGACTGTGTGTAACAACAGGTTACCTATTATTGCCAACAATCTTGCAGTTTCACCTTTGATTTCCTTCAAAAGTCTCAGGTGAATGCTAGCCAGTCCTGGTGACATTTTAGTATGCATGTATCAATTCTATTCTCACTTCAGTGTGCTCCAATTCTTCAGGCCCATTTACTAAGAAGAACTGATCTGGTGTTTCATAGTTTCTAGGGTCGGAAGGGACCTGAGTAGATCATCTAGTCTGACCCCCTGCCATGGCAGGAAAAAGTACTGGGGTCAAATGACCCCAGCAAGGTGTTCATCTAGCCTCCTCTT
>NW_017728951.1:35388746-35397407 GCF_001723895.1 Crocodylus porosus | reverse complement strand
TCTAAGGATTTTGTGACCTGGTTGTAGAAGGCCACCAGGTTGGTCTGACAGGACCTGCCTCTAATGAACCCGTGTTGGTTGCCACTAAGCATAATCTCCCCTGCTGGCCCCTCATGGATATGCACCAGAATAATTTTCTCAAAAAGCTTGCCCAGGATCAAGGTAAGACTGACTGGCCTATAGTTTCCCGGGTCCTCCTTCTTCCTCTTTTTGAAGATGGGAACCACGTTGGCCCTCTTCCAGTCCTCTGGCACCACACCAGAGTACCATGAGTGCTCGTAGAGCCATGCCAGGGGTCCTGCAATGACCTCAGCCAATTCCCTTAGTACTCTAGGGTAGGGATCATCTGGACCAGCTGACTTGAATACATCCAGTCCCTCCAATTCCCCCAGTATCTTTTGCAGTAAAAACCAAAACAAATAATTAATATAGCTCTCTGCTATGGCTCTGTTACCCCGAGTGTAACTTTTATACTTTGGTAGTCCAATGTTCCCACTGGTTCTCTCATTAGCTTTTCCTCAAATTCTTTTTTGGCTGGCTTTATTTTGCTTTTCCATTGGACCCACCAGAGTTTGCATGCTTTTCTGTTTTCCTCATTTAGGGATGCCTTCAATTTTTTGCAGGATGACTTTTTTTGCCTTGGGTAGCCTCTCTAACTGCTATTAAATCATGCAGGGGTGTTACTGGACTGCTTAGTACCCTTTTTTTATTTCTATTTTACACTTTTCCTGCACCTCTAATATGGTATTTTTAAACAGCTTCCAGGCTTCCTGCAGACATGTTATGTCTTTGCTCCTTTTAACTTCTAACTTCCTCATTTTTGTGTAAGTTCTCTTTCTATAGTTGTATGTCAGTGTGGTAGATTTCTTTGGCTTACTCCCTCCTTTTAGCACATTGAATGTGATTATGTTATGCTCACTGTTGCAGAATGACTCACATACAGTTATCTCTTGAACCAAAGCCTGTGCACTACTCAGAATTAGACCTAGACTTGTTTCTTTTATCGTGGGTTCCAAGGCATATTGTCGTAGAAAGCAGTCTTCTATTACATCCAGAAATTTTATCTCTGTATCTCACTCTGAAGTGTTTATCCAGTCTAGGTAAGGATAGTTAAAGTCTCCCATTATTACTGCATGTCCTGCTTTTGCAGCTTTTATAATCTCCCTAAGCATTTCAGAATCACCTTCACCCTTAGATCAGGTGGTTGGTAGGAAAATCCTAATACTGGGTGGGTCTACACATCCAACTAGTATATAGCAATAAACTCCAGATCAGTTCACATCAGTTTATTACTCCCAGAAGCAATGTTTATAGATGTGCCTGGGACCACAGCATGTTGATCCAGGTCAGGGCAGCCCTGGCTGGCAGGGGAACAAGGTTCAGCCTGAAAGCCCAAAGTTGGTCCACCCTGGCGCAACATGCTGCAGAGGTGTCGGCTGGTGTACAAGGGTGCTATAGTGCAGGGCTAGCAATCAGGCAGCCCCCACACTGTAGCAACCTCCACCCCAGCCAGCCCTGGTCACCATCTAAACATGAGTTTCAGCACACTGAATAACTCTGCTGTAAAATAATACTTGTCCAAAACAATACTATCCTATAGCAGATTTAATTAATTTACTGTGCCCTACCTAATAGGGGCTCACGTGTAAACAGGGATGCTTTACTGCAGAACTAATTAAGTTAACTCTGCCATACAGTCTAGATGTAGATGAATCCACTATGTTCCTTTTTATTTAAGTACAGAGTTTCTATAGTAATTCTGTGGTAGTTTCCCTTCTGGATAAGATTTTTATGCTGTTACTGTCTATCCTATCCTTAAAATGCAGTGCCCGTCTCCCACCTGCATGTCCTACTCTGTCATTCCTGTATAGTTTATAAGCCAGTATAACAATACCCCATTGATTATCATCCTTTCACCAGGTCTTTGAGATGCTTATTATATCAAAGTCATGATTTAATACTAGGCATTTTAATTTACCCATCTTATATTTAGGTTTCTAATATTTTTGTAGAAGCACTTACACATTTTGTCCTTACTCAGTTGCCTGTTACTGCATGTATTATTTGACTGGAACTCTAAATATTGTGACTTATCCTCACCACTGCCTATAGTTACTCTTTCTACTCCCCTACTATCCTCTTGAAGATGGTGTAAAATTTGAATGATATCCTCCTTTGGGGGATAACTGAGTTGGGGGAGGAGGTGAGCAGCTGCCAGTGGCAAAAGAACAGGTTAGGGCAGGGGTGGGAAAAATATGGCCTGTGGGTCAGATCCAGCTTGCCAAGGAATTTCATCTGGCCTGCAGGCACCCACCTACTATTTGTACCCCACCCAGCCTGTGTGCCTTGTTCCCTCGTGCATAGAAGGGCCTGGCCCAATCAGCACACAGCTTCTGGGTGGGACTGCTGTTGCCACTGCTGCAGCCTCCAGTGGACCCGCTTGGCTTCCCCACCATCCAGTGGCTCCTCCTTATCTCCCTGCTGGAGTACTCTTTCTGGGCAGCAGGAAGGAAAGTGATGCGGGGAGGGTGAGCTGCAACTGGGTGGGAGCACGGAGTGTGGGGCTGGCCAGAGTGCAAAGCCCAAACCCAGGGAGAGTGGTGGGAGTGCAGAGCTTGGGTGGTCAGGCTGTGGATGTGAGGGATGGTGGGGAGCGGGGGCATAGGCATGGCACACAGCACACGTGGCGCACAGCCTCCTCCACCTGTAGCAGCAGCAACCGAGAATGGCACGTGCCCCCAGCAGCTGTGGGGGCACAGCTGTGCTGGCAGCGGTGGGAGTGCAGCAGCAGCGGCAGCAGGAGCCCAGTGGCAGTAAGCACAGTGCTCCCACAGATGCTGCCGGCACTATTGGTGGTGCAGGGGCAGGGGGTGGCGCGCACCAACCAGGGGTCAGCGACCACCCACAGGCGCTGCCAGCAGTGGCAGCCAGCAGCAAGCATGGACCACCCACAGATGTTGCTGGTGGTGTCAGTGGCAGTCCCAGGACCTACATGGCAGGGGGAGGAAAAGGCAGCCAGCTCCATCATACAGGGCTTCCCCCGCAGTGGCTTGCAAGTGCCAGGAGCTGCATGCACACCACAGGGAGCCCTGTGCAATAGAGATAGGCTGGCCTTGCTGTGCTCCTTGCCACCACATTCAGCTCTGGCTAGAGCCACATGCTGCTGGGCCACTGCTGCTGCCACCACCAGCAGGGGCTGCACACCATGGGGGGGATGTGGGAGACTGTGCACCACACCTCCCACCCTCCCTCAAACCCCACAAACCTCACACACCCATGCCCTACCTCCACAACCCCGCTACAGATACACCCCAACATATGCTAAGCCCCCGCCATACAGCCACACCCCCTCACAACTCCCCCACATACATACACCCCACACCCCACCATACACACACACCTGCCCCAACCACACACCCCACCCCCATGCACAATATACAAGAGTAAGACTTTATTTTTGCATAATTATGCAATCATATCTATATATAATATGCAAACACAAATCATGACAAAAATATTTTTTGCAATAAAATTAAAATATTTTTATAGTAGGTGTTTGACTTCTAGTATATGATTTGGTTTTTTTCTGGTTCCAAGATGGCAACCCTCCCCTCCCAAAAGGAGTACTTCTGGGGGCAAGGGGAGGAACTTCCTTTGGCAAAGGTCAGGGGTTCCAGGTGGGAGTTCCAGTCCCAAGATGGCGACCAGGGAATGGGGCACCTGTCAAGGGGCAGGGCTACCTTATAGCCATTGACAGCTCAGCAAAACTCATTAAGCAGCCCTTCAGCTGAAATAATTGCCCACTCCTGCATTAGGGACTATGTAGAAAAGCTCAATGTGTACAAGTCCCTGGGGCTGGAAGTGATACACCTGAGAGTGCTGAGAGAGTTGGCTGATGTGATTGCAAAGCCACTGGCCATTATCTCTGAGAATGTATGGGGATCAGGAGAGGTTTCAGACAATTAGAAAAGAACAAGTATAGTGCCCATCTTTAAGAAAGGGAAGAAGGAGGACCTGAGGAACTACAGACCAGTCAGCCTTACCTCAGTCCCTGAAAAATCATGCAGCAGATCCTCAAGGAATCCATTCCAAGCCCTTGCAGAAGAATGGGATTAGGAACAGTTAGAATGGATTCACCAAGGGCAGGTTGTGTCTGACCAAACTAGTTGCCTTTGATGGTGAGATAACTGACTCTCTGGATGGTGGAAGATCAGTGGACATAATATAAATTGACTTTAGCAAGGCTTTTGATGTGGTCTCCCACAGCATTCTCCCCAGCAAGTTAAGGAAATACGGGTTGGTTGGATGAATGGATTGTAAGGAACATGGGAAACCAGCTGGATCATCAGGCTCAAAGGGTAGTAATCAATGTCTCAATGTCTAGTTAACAGTTGATATCAAGTGGAACACCCCAGGGGTCAGTCCTGGGGCCAGTTTTGTTCACTATCTTCATCAATGGATCTGGAAGATGGGAAGAAGTGCACCCTTAGCCACTGTGTGGATTATACAAAGCTGGGGGGAGTAGTAGATATGCTGGAGGGTATGGCGAGGATTCAGAGAGACCTAGACAAATTGGAGGATTAAACCAAAAGGAATTTCAGGAGATTCAGTAAGGAGAAGTGTCAAGTTCTGCACTTAGGACAGAACAATCCCATGCAGTAGTACAGCTGGGAACTGACTGTCTAAGCAGCAGCTCTGCAGAAAAGGACCTGGGGGTTAAAGTGGACAATAGGCTGAATGAGCCAACAGTGTGCCTTTGTGCAAAGCAGGCTAATGGCACACTGGACTGCACTGGTAGGAGCAGCTCCAGGGAAGTGATTATTCCTCTCTATTTGGCACTGGTGAGGCCACATCTGGAGTACTATGTCCTGTTTTGTATGCCTCCCCCACTACAGAAAAGATGTAGACAAATTGGATGGAGTCCAGCAGAGGGCAACAAAAATGGTTAGAGGACTTGGGCACATAAGTTATGAGAATATGTTGAGGAAACTGGGCTTATTTAGTCTGGAAAAGAGAAGACTGAGCAGGGATTTAGTAGCAGCCTTCAACTACCTGAAGAGTGGTTCCAAAGAGGATGGAGCTAGACTGCTCTTAGTGGAGGCAGATGACAGAACAAGGAACAATGATCTCAAGTTGCAGCAAGGGAAGTTTAGGTTAGATATTAGAAAAAAACTTTCTCCCTAGGAGGGTAGTAAAGAACTGGAACAAGCTACCCAGAAAGGTGATAGAATCTCCATTCATAGAGGTTTTTAAGACCTGGCTAGACAGAGCCTTGGCTGGGATGATCCAGTTGGGGCTGGTCCTGCTTTGAGCAGGGGGTTGGACTAGACAACTTCCTGAGGTCCCTTCCAACCCTAACTTTCTATGATTCTATGACTTCTATGTACCAAGGTGTGGTGTTTATCTTTCCTTAGGTTCTGCCTTTGCAGGGCCCCATGGATGGTGAAGCATGGATTCTGCCCAGGGAGTCAAGTAATCGAAGAGTGGTTCTATAGGGCCAGATGGAGACTCAACTGAAGGATCACCAGATTGGTTCTAAATTTTTAATGTTCATATTTACCACAATTGATCCAGGTAGATGTAAGGTCACTGGTGGTTCCCTGGAGAGAATGATAAATTCTGGACCTGAAACCTTCAAGAAAGAAAGTCATATAATTAATAAACTGTTTATGTTAATGTTTATCATTATATTTATGTTATATTTATGCTATGTTTATGTTGTTATGGCTATGGTTATGCTTATGTCCATGTTATTTTTAAGTGATGGTTATGCTATGTCTATGTTGAAGTTATAGTTGCATTATGCATAAATTTATGCTATGTTTGTAGTGAGCTATCACGTGTTTATGGTTATAGCATGCTAATGTTTTGCTGTGGTTATGGTAATGGTATAGTTATATTATGCTTAAGTTGATGGTACGGTGACGTATGCTATGGTCATGTTATGTTATAGTTATGTTACGTTTGTGTGTCTGCTGTGTTTGTGCTTGTGCAATGTCCATCTAAGGGTTATGGTTATGTTTGTGGTTATGGCATGTTCGTGCTATATTATGTTTATGATTGTATTTATGGTTATGCTAGTGTTATGCTATGTCTGTGTTAGGTGTTAAGTTAGGTTATGGTTAGGTTATGGTTTACATTATAAATATAACCTAAATGTAACATAGGTTTAAGTTATGGTCATGTTTATGTTTCTGTCATGTCAAGTTTGTTTATGGTATGGTAAGTGCTAAGGGGAAAAAAAAATAAAGTTCCCTGAAAAGGAAAACTAAAACAGAAGCAGAATTTCCTAGCTCCACAGCAATTATTGCTAGCATCATCCGCTCCAATGTTATGCCAACAAAAATACCTACATTACAATATCAAAGGGTGCGTGGGCATGTGTGTGTGGATTTGTCATCAGTGAATGGAATTTCAATCCCAGAGAGTGATCTCTTAGCTACCCATTAGGCAAGTGAAATGCAAGCTTCCCTATATTGTCTCATCCTGTCTTGAAGGGACCACTGCTAAGGATGCATAGGAAGTGCATTTTGCATAATCCGTTTATTCTTTCGCTTCGGTGCTGGAATTGCCAAGAAAATATTATCATTCCCATTATACAGATTGGAAGACCACTACTCTAGGTCACACAACTTCAAAGCAGACATAGAAACAGACCCAAAATCCCCTGTCAGTTGGCAATAATAACTAGCCTTTGCTTTTTTTCCTGTAGCTGTATACTATAATAGGTGGACATTACACAAAGCCCATTAACTTCAACAAACAGCTATAAGCTTTGGATCAAGCCCCATGCATATGTCATTGGTGCCACCCCTCCCTTGGTGTGCATTACTGGTTACGGAGAGTATAAGTGAAAACTCAACTTAGAAAGTTGGTCTTAAGCATTCAGCCCTTCCACCCTTATTCACCCTTTGACTTCAGTGAGCCTGCAAAACTAAGTTTTTTATCACAATTGGATCATGAAGCTTTTGTCTAAGGTGGCCCTTCTAATTACATGACTCAGTTGCCCAGTTTGTACTTGAGGTTGGATGCTGACATCAGTATGGGAGGGTCCTCATTAATAATATTTATACTTTTAAGCACTACGCATATCTTCACAAGTCACCTTGTATTTTCTTTTGAACAAACATCTCTGAGACGCAGCAGCTGCTGAGGCGTCCTTTGCAGACACAGAGAAGGTAGAATCTAAATTTATCAGGTTGTGCTTGCTATTCTTCTGAGTACTGGCAGGCATTTCATCCATAGCACTGGCCGATCTTCAGGTGTTGCAGTGAGCAATAATGCAGGTTGTATATCCAAATCAACACAAAGTAAGGAGAGAAATTATTGGAGTGGCACTTTTGGAAGAAATCAGAGGGCAATCTCAGTTATCCATGTGATAGGCAGGTGCTGTAGAATTTAACAGGGATGAAGCTAGCGAGGTTTTATAGAAAATGATCTAAAAATCTAGGTAATTTAAAACAAGAATGGATTCCTTTCTATACTGTTTGAGCCAGACCCTCAACTGATGTAAATCAGCATAGTTTCATTGAAGTCAATGAAACTATTATAGATTTATATAGATTTATATCAGCTGAGCATCTGGATTCTTTTGAACTATCTTACAGAAAATTACCTCTCTTCTGTAGAATTCCATTACATTTTGCTAAACATTTTAAAAGTCAGGGCAAAGGGTAACATTCTTTAACATATTGTACAAGGTATTTCCATAAAGTGAAATATTGAATTGGTTCAAATAGAAATTTGAGACAATAAAGGGGTTTTTCAGTATAATTAACTGTGGAAAATCGTATTTTACACAGTGGCTTTACCCCTTAAGATATTGGTATTTATCATATAGCCAGGTGCACCCAAGAAAAATATCTGATACTTGCACACTTCCACATAGAAATAAATGATGGCATGGTGTGGGTACAAAGGTTTTGTTTACAGGAATTTAGGTTAATAGTATTAGAGATGGTGGGTTTTCGCTGCTTTTTTTTTTCTTTTATCACTATGGGCACTGGGGAAACGCGCTTTGGTTCTATCTGGCTCCGCAGCATCTGTATGGATCAGGAGGTTTGGGGGGTGAGGGGGTTGATGCATTAATCTGATAGCTGATTCAATAAGCTATTAGATAAAAAGTACCAAAACAGCCCTGTTGAAGCACCCAATCTATACAGACATTGGGCGAGCCAGGTTCAACATAGTGCCTCTTCTGGGCATGTGCTGGGCTCAGCCTGGGGGCTGCCCAGAGTTTAAAAAAACATTTCTTTTTTTACATCTGTAAGTAGCATCTATATTAAAGGAAAGATGACAGCTTGTTATAAAAGTAGTTGCATTAATGGATTTGCAGAGATTCGAAAAGGATAGAAAAGAATCATATGCAGGCAGCTAATAGGTAGAATAGAATCTGGTCCTAAACTATCTTACATAGCCCTGGTAATTGTTATTAACTCTTGGAATTTTAATAGGAAGTTTATTCAGGGCATGTTTG
Organism: Crocodylus porosus; assembly: GCF_001723895.1. Classification (NCBI taxonomy): domain Eukaryota; kingdom Metazoa; phylum Chordata; order Crocodylia; family Crocodylidae; genus Crocodylus; species Crocodylus porosus. The sequence continues at coordinate 35,388,931 of NW_017728951.1, read as the reverse complement.
ATAAGGAATCCATCTAAATAGAACATAATCCTTGAATTTGAATTAAGCAAGTCACAGAACATAAACTCCTGTTTAACTTTCATAGACATCAGGGCTGGAAGGGACCTCGGGAGATCGTCGAGTCCAGCCCCCTGCCCAAAGGGCAGGAAGTCAGCTGGGGTCATAGGATCCCAGCAAGATAAGCA
>NW_017728951.1:35364101-35388521 GCF_001723895.1 Crocodylus porosus | reverse complement strand
TCACCCCTGATAAACTTATAGGTGGCCATCAGATCACCCCTGAGCCTGCGCTTTTCCAGGCTAAAGAGTCCCATGTCTCTCAGCCTATCATCGTAAGATCTGTTTTCCTGACCTCTGATCATGCGCGTGGCTCTCCTCTGGGAAAGCATAGAGGAAAGGTGGTATTTTTAAAAGGGAATTCTAATCTATGTTATGCTCAGAGGCTAATAGCACTTGATTACAGCTGCATTATGCTAACCCTTACTATAGACAATCCACAACCGAGGTGTGGAGCTCATTGTACATAGATTAGCTGCAGTGGTCCGAATCTTAGCCTTACCCTTGTCTGTCTGGGGTTGCTTTTTATGCCCATGAATGAACAGATGCTAATCCCAGGTATAAACAAGCCCTTAGCACTCTTCTTGGATGGCATCCCTAAACTACCTGTAAGTCTTTTCTGAGCCAAGGGGGAGATTAGAAATGAAGGAAGTAAATCTGAGAAGCTAGGGAGAAACAAAAAATTATGCTGAAATCAGGTACTGCAAACACTGCTTGTCACAGCCCTTCTTTGATTAAACCATACTTTGTCTACAGTTGATTACTTCATGATCCAGAACTAATCCCTTCAATCTGAGCTCATTTTCACCAAGTGAAGGTAATGAGAAGTTTCATCTGAGACTGTACTAAGAACAGGTGCAGTAAAATTGGCAAAATTTGACTCTATGGGCATGTGTGGATGAAAAAGGGGCCCTAAATTGAAGTGGTGGGTTTTAAAAAACACCGCTTCAATTTAGGGCTGATTAAACCCCCCATGTCATTCACACACCCCACTGACTTACCTGCCTCTCTGGCAGGGAGGAGAGGGCGAGCTACCAGCTGGCAGAGGGGTCCTTGGGCTGCGGGGGAGCCGGTGCTTCCCTCTGCAGCAGCAGTGGCCCCCCCCCCAGATGGCACCCACCCGCAGGCACCCAGTTATGGGTGGTCCCAGAGGACACCACAGCCGGGGAGGGAAGCCCTGGGGCCCTGCACAGCTCAGGCAGGCAGGCAGGCTCCAGGTAAGGGGAAAAAAGATCAGGCTCACTGCTTTTCTTGGATGGAGCCTGCCTTCCCAAGCTGCTGTCAGGCTGCCTGCAGGGCCTCGGAGCTACATGGAGCCCGGTGCTTCACTCCATGGCTGTAAGGGCAGCAAACTAAAACTCCTTGAATGAGAGAAGGTCAGACTTGATGATCTGCTCAGGTCCCTTCTGATCCTACCAAGTATGAAACTATGAAAGCGGTGCAAAAGAATTCAGCCTGATTTAAAGTGTTCTGCACATACTCCACTTGTTTAATCTACACACATGTGAACAATTCCTGAATCAGCCATATGGTAGCAGTTGCTTCCTGTAGTTTTTGCATAAGAGCATTACCCTCTAGATCCCCTATGCCTCAATCTGTAACAAAAACCAGCTATTTTTAAGGAGAAAAACTAAGTTCACCTGTTATTAAAGAGTTTGTAGCCACTTTGTGTCCTCAAACCATTCAGGCGTGGGTCCCATGACCTCTGTGCTGGTAGAGGTCTGCCTAAAAAAGGAAGTATTAAAATCATACTAACTGCAGCAGGTGGTTAGCATTAGATGATTGGACAGTAACCAGGGTTGCCAACTGTCAGTGAATTTAATAACTGTCAGTAAAAAATTAGGCAAAAAAGTCTTTCAGTAAAATCTGAAAAAAAAACTTTAGCTGTAAGCAAAAACACCAAGCAACTACAACTTGACTGAAGTTCCAGTAGACGAGCAAAGCATGCAACCTTGTGTTCAAGTGGGAATGCAACACCCTGCAAGAAGCATTTTCTCAGCTGTATGCTGCTGCTGCTGTGTCCCAGCCCACTTGTGATACTTCTGAGTCATAGGTAGGCTTCTTTGGGGTTCCATGCCAGGATAGGGTGAAGCAGGGCTGGCAGGTATAAGGCTGGGGAATGGGCTTGGGTAGGGGTAGCATGGTGCAGGGTGTAGTCAGAGCCATCAGGGTATGAGGTTAGAGGGTGGAGCTGGGGGGACGGGGCAGCACAGTGTAAACCGTCACTGAAGTCAAGCAAGGTTGCCATCCCAAGAATTTTTTTTTTGTTTCATTTTTTTTTTTACTGCAAGCTTTTTAATGCCAACCAAACCTTTTTACTACAGTTGTTATTAAATCCTTAAATTTAAGCCAAGCCTCCTAGCCGGAGTCTCTCAGCAGCACAGAGCCAGGCAGAAAAGTTACATTTACATTATGGAAAACATATCGGTAAAAGCATATGTCAGTAAAAAGTTCTGGGTGTCAGTAAAGTTTGTAGACTGTCAATAAAAAACAATCCTTGGGTTGACAACCCTGACAGTAACATCAAGGAAAAGATATGGAATGTTTGATTCTGTGGTGCTGTCATGCATCCTTGCTGGGTGCCCATAATAAATGACTACCTGGTAGGGCTGGCTGCATAGCTCACAGAGAGCTTTTGCAAACAAACATTCATGTCCTGAATATCTATTCAGGGTATGGACACAAATACGTTTGGAGCCATTTGAGAAGGGAAATGGCAGACGGTAAATTCTTCTGTCCTTTCAAACCATACTTCTTTTGAAGTGGCTCCAAACATATATTGGTCTGCACCCTTAGGGTAGCTGTGTCCATAGCCCTTGTGATCACTACTTGTCAACAGGTAATCATGATTGGGGGAACTGACTGTTGATGTGTATATCCCTATATTTGCATGCATATGTGGGTACTGTGCCTTTCCTACTCATAAGATGTGTCTTATGTCACCCTACAGCAATATAGTGACGTGCTACAGTGAAATAGCAACCATGTGCATCTATACATGATCGCCAGCTAGGTCGCTGTAGTGGCACACTCTCCAGGTATAGTGTGCCGCTAAGGCAACATAGCAGCAATATTTACCAGTGCACCATGCACCACTCATACTGTGCCTTGCTTTAGTACTTTCAAAAAGAAGTACTAAAGCATGGTGCCATCGCAACCTCACTGTACAGCGATGTGTAGATATACCCACTATGTATCTGATACTGCCCCCTTCTTTTCTGCTTAAGCTTTTTCCAATCCTTCAAATAAATAACATAAGGACATATATCAGCAATGCTTTGTGATTTTTTTCAAATTCAAATAAGGCCTAAATAATTTTCACCCCCAGCTATCTCAAAAGCCAGTACAGGAGAAAGATCAGCTGCATAGGGTACATCTACACATGAAATTAGTGTGCCTGAATAAACTCTGGTGCAGCTCAAGCCAGAGTTTATTGCTCCCAGGTGCAGTGTTTACACATGCACCTGGGGCTTTATCATGATCTGGGGCAGTGCATCCTGCCTGACCAGAGCTGCTCCACCCTAGCTCAACATGCTGCAGAAGGGCTGGCTGGGGCATAAGGGTGCTACAGTGCAGGGCTAGTCAGCAGGCAGTCCCCACATTGTAGCACCCTCATGCCCAAGCCAGCCCTGGTCACTGTCCACATTTGTGTTGCAGCTGAATAAATAACTCTGCCATAGGCTAGTATTTGTGTTGGGCAGTAATGACAGGGTTAATTAGTTTATTCTGGCTTAATAGCACTGCATGTGTAGATGGTGACATCTTACTATGGAGTTAATTAGTCAACTCCGCAGTTAAGCTCATGTGTAGATACCCCATAAGAGTTCAGATTGGATGCAGAGTTAAGCTTCTCTCAGAATTCCAATATTAAAAACACAACACTGAGTTCTAGAACAACCACTAACTGAAACTTTTTTTAAAAAGCCCGAAGAAATCTACAGCATACAGGCAGTCCTTGACTTACAACTTTTTGAGCTAAGATCAATGGTACTTAAGACGTTTATAAATTGACACCCTCTTTGACCTTCCAATGGGGGTTTCAACTTTACAACGCTGGATACAGCTGCATCAAGCTGGTAAGTCTAGTGTGGTGGAAGGGGAAGGGGGAGGAAAGAGGTATGGTGCAGGGACAGATCTAGACCCCCTGTGGTGAGTGATAATACACTTTATTTTCTCAAACACCAGATGGTGTTATTACAAAATCAGGTCCTTTGAATACTTGAAGTTGTGAGAAATAAGAGGCAGAGAGGCATGATAGATTGGCAGGGCCACCCCTTCACCTAATATAATGTGTTTCCACTAACAGTGACAGTGGCTACACTGAGCAAACAAGCTTACAATCAGTCCTTCTGCTTGGGAAGTAACAGGAGTAATAGCCCTATGAAGGGCTGCCATAAGGAACAGAGAAATCACCTTCTGTCTCTGCTGCAAAGAAGAGGAAGAGAGCCAGTGGCTTGAAGTTGCAGAAAAGTAAATTTAAATTGGATATCTGGAAAAGCTTCTTCACTGCTAGAATAGTGAGGTAGTGGAATAGGCCGCCTAGGAAAGTTGTGGACTCGCTGTCACTAGAGATGTTCAAGATGAAGTTGGACATGCCCAGGGATCATCTAAGGTATATATCTATATTCTACTGTGGGTATTTTCCATGCTTGTGGGCTTTATGAGTTATCCCTGTCCCCACCCCCTTTCTGCTACGTGTGTCAGGGGGGTTTTAAGCCTTCCTTAAAGGCATTGGGTGTTGGTTACAGCCAAAGTTGGGGACTTTGACTACTGTGGTGTACCAGTGCTCCTGCTGGGACCAAAGCAGGGGGTTCCTGGCTAGAGGGTCTTACCCCTCCCCTCAGAGTCACAGCAATCACCATATTTGGGGTCAGAAAGGAATTTTACCCCATGGTCAGATTGGCATGGACTGTGAGGGTTCTTGTCTTCCTCTGTAGCAGTGGGTCATGGCCCTATACCCAGAATTTCTTGAGCATATTTCAACAAAATTTCATAGAAGCAGGATGCTGGCTGTAGCAGGTTATGGTGTTAGGTCTGTGTTGAGTCAGAGTTGACTAATTTTATGTAGAGTTTAAATTATGGATTATACAGAATGGTTTAGAGATGGACAATCCTGCCTCAGGCAGGGAGTTGGACTAGATGATCTCTGGAGGTCCCTTCCAGCCCTACTTCTCTATGGGTGCATCTACACATCACCCTACAGCACTACTGAAAGCACCCAGCCAGGGGCTCCCCGGGCATATATCCTAGCATGCTTTTGTAGGCTCCCTTCACTGCCTGCAAACAGGTGAGAACACCCCAGGACACCAATCAGGGCTGATTGGCCGGTGGTCACAAAGGACCACACCCCAACTCCTAACAGCATGCCCTCTCAACTGTCAGGTTATAATGGGAATGGTGAATCCAGCTCACCAGACAATTTTGTCTGCCCCGCAGGTGCCCACCAAATAATTGTACCCCATCCATTCCTTCTGCCTGTGGGAGTGGGCTGAGGTGCCCACATATATACCCAACATAACCTATTGTGCCTCACTCCCACCCTTGTGCACAGAAGAGCCCAACCCAGCCAATATGCAGCTTCTGGGTGGGGCTGCTGCTGCCATTTCTACAGCTGCCAGGGGACCTGCTTGGCTTCCCTGGTGATCTGTTTGCTCTGAACACCAGGTAAGGAAATGGCAAAGGGCAGAGCTGGGGAGCCAGGGTGAGCTGCAGTTGGATGGGAGGGCAGAACATGGGGCTGGGGCTGGCAGCAGCATGAAACCCACACTCAGGGGGCCAGTGGGAGCACAGAGTTTGGGTGGGCAAGGTGTGGGTATGAAGGAGGGAGAGCAGATGTGGGGACCCCCCATACACTTCCCCCTATGGCACACAGCCCCCTTCAGTGGTAGCAGCAGCAAGCAGGGCACTCAGGGTGCCCATGTCCAGCTCAGGCACTGCCAGCAGTAGCATGCAGCTCTGGCCAGTGCTGCACATGGGGGTGAGGACTGCAACCAGGCTAGCCTGCCTCTATCATGTGGGGCTCCCAGGGGTGCATGTGCAGCTCCCACACTTGCCACAAGGGAATCCCCATGTGATGGAGCCAGCTGCCTTCACCACTCTCTGCCATGCAGGTCCCAGGACTCCACAGAGAAGCAGGGGCTGGGGCTCCCCTCCACTTCTCCACTCCAAGCCCGCAGCAGGCAGCCCACATCTGCCCCCACTCTGCACTCAAGTCTGGGGGTGGTACATGCCCCATGCCCCTCTCCCTGGGAGTCCATGCAGTGGCAGGGATCCAGCCCTCCTGCCACTCCCTGGATAAACCATATGTGGCTCCATCACATTCCCTGGCCAGGCTAGGTGGCCATGCATTCCCGCCCCAGGCCATGGGCCTACCTCAGCTGGGCAGCATGCCCAGCCCCAGCTGTCAACTCTGCCCCATCCCCCTCCCTCAACATGAGGGCTTCAATCTCCCCCTATCCCCTCCACCCCCAATGCTCCATCCCCCACATAGATTTACTTGCAGGGAGCTTCAGTCCACACTGCCTGGCTGTGTCCTCAGCCACATGCAGGCGCACACGCACACACGTGCACATGCTGCCCCCTACATCCTGCTCCCCCCAGGCCCAAACAGCCCCTGCCAGCCTGCAAGGGGAAACCTGCTGTTTCCCATATTTTTCCATGGGGAATGGAAAACCTGGATCCCTGCATGATACTGTGAATCCAGGACAAATGCTGTTTTGCTTACCCAATTAGGGATGAGTCGTCACCCTACACATGTGGGACTCTTGGCATCAGGTTCTGAGGGCTGTGTGGAGAAGTGGGGGAGTACTTTAAATGGTGCCCACAGCCCTACATGGGGCTGGCAGACACAGGGCTCTGTGCGCACCCCAGAGGAAGAAATCTTCCCTCCCCACTGGCAGCATTTAAAAGCCTGCTTGGGGCTTCAGATATCAGTTTTGATGTGTCCCACAGGGGTAGGAGCTGCCCCAAACCTGCATGTGGTACTTTGTAGGCCTGTACCTGCAGTCCCATATATAACAGAGAACCCTAGCCCTGTTATGGAGAGGAGAGGGTCAGGTGAGGAAAAGCATCAGGATCCTTTTAAGGCTAAGACTTTTGTACCCCGAGAGAAAGGTTTAGTAGCTTGCAGAGGGGAGAGTACTAACGACCCAGCCAGAGGGGCCAAGATGTCAGTGGCCAGAAAAAATGCCATGTGCCAAGCAGTGGAGGCAAGCTGCAAACAAGGGTAGGAACCACTCAAAAAAGCACAGTGTGCCTGGAGCATAGGCCTCCTGGGCTGCAGACCAGTTCACGTTATTTCAAAGTCCCAAATGCAGCCAGCTGACTACTGACAACACTAGGAAGGGCAGGTGATGAGACAAAAAGAAAAGCAAACATCTCTTCAGTTAACGTAAACCATTCTTGATGTGCACCCACTCCTCTGTGCCCCTCCTGGGCCAGCATAAACTATGTCCAGTCCTATGGGTACACTCATTCCCCCAGGATCCTTTCTGGGTTAACAGAAATAGGTCTTGGTGTTTCCTGGGCACTCACTTGCTCCCTTTGCATCATCAGAGGCTTCTTCCCTTACTCTCCCTGGGCTTGCACTCACCCTTGCCTCCCCAGAGGGCTCCATCCCTCTGTGCTGCCAGAGCCAGTCCCCCTTCCTCTGCCTTAAGGAATGGTTTATATCCCAGTTAACCCATCCCTCCCAGTCAGTTGACCAGACCTCCTGCCTACTTGGCCCAGGTGCTGCTGGACCTGGCAGGGGGCTAGACTCGATGATCTTCCAAGGTCCCTTCCAGCCCTAATGTCTATGAAATCTAAGATGGAGGTGGGCAGCTACCTCTGCCAAACAGTCTCAGAAGAGGGTGGAAGGCCCAGAGGGTCTGGAGGCCCTAACTGAAGTTAGGCAGGCTGCAACCCTAGCCAAAGACAGAAGGAGAGAGAGTGAAGGAGAAAAGGGCATCCCTGCAGTACCCAGGTGACAGTAGCTGGGGAAGGAGGAAGGGAAGTAAGGCATCCTTGGCTCAGTTCATCTAAAGGCAGCTCCTAAACAACATAATAACCATAGCATCAAGGCATGGAAGGCAGGAGAGAAGGCAGACAAGGGGGTCAGGATAGATAGATGAGTGCCACATGGCTGCCAGTGGACAACAGTACCACCCCTAGAGGTGCACCCCATTATAGTGTGCGGGGGAATCTATCCCCTACAGCACTTAAATTGGGTGTCTACATCTACAGTTTTATGCAGGGTCTGCAGGCCCAGGATAGTCTGCACCACCTAAAGAGCACAGCTCCTCCTGCTTCCTTCCTCCTCCACCAATATCAGACCAGCCCTTTAGGTAGGGTCCAAGTCAAATGGCAGATGAGGGGGCTTCAGATTGGTGGAGTCAGAGGCAGGCAATATCTGTGTAGCAGGTGAATGGATTAGGTGCCTCTGGAGACCATGGGGACAGGCCTGTCAGAGTCCATTGGAGAGGAGAGGGGGATGGGTGGCACTAGGAATAGGACGGAGGGGAGGGCAGAGAAGCTGGTGGGTCACTTTTCCCCCACCAGCTCAGAGTGGCAGGCCCACCCCTTACAAAGCCCCATTATAGATGAGTGTAGCGTGAGCTCTACAAATATTATTAATGATGCAACAATAATTTAAAACCTACCTCTTCTCAGTGCCCGGTTAGATAATATCAAAGAAGTACTCTCTGAAATCCCATTCAAGTCACTATAATCCACAAGTTGTCTGTAATCCTCTGCAGACCGACTACAATTCATTAACCTGGAGCCTGCATCCAAACACAAAACAGCAGTCTACTAAATTGGATTTTGACTTTAAAACGTGGAGGTCTGAGTGGTTGCTTAGCTATTATTTGGCCTTGGCTAATTTTTGTTCTCATTCTTTTTTTGGCAATGAATGTCTTTATTCTGACCTTGACAGCCTGTTACTGCCAAGAGGAAGGTTTTACCCAGAGAACCTGGGTAAGGCATTCACCATCCACTGGCAGAGCTGACAGCTCTCTCTCTCTCCTACTGCTTGGAATCCAACTTTGATGCAATGTTTTTTGTTAGCCCCTTTGGACATGCCAGACAAAATACAGCAAGTCTAACGTGAAAATCATTTCCTCCACAGTTTAGTTGACAATTGCCTAGAAGGTACAACTAGACAAGAGATAAGAATCCAGTCCCTGCCCCAGCAGTGTTTCTGAATTTTACATTAGACAACCATATCTATAAACCAGAAATACTGTGTCTTCTCATATACACGTACCCTGATTTTGGGGGTGATTTTTTTTTTTGTTGGAGTGGGGGAGAAGAGGGAAGGTGTGTGTTGTATTAAGCAACTTTCTGCCCAGAATAAAAGAACCCTGCTTTGATTCTTGATCCACAGTGAAACATCTGTAGCATTACTAGTCAGGCAGCTGACTTAAATGGCTCTTTGTTGTTCACTCCACAGGTGTGAACAATTGTATTGCCTCTTTTAATGGTCTTGATATACCCCTAATTTCTTAGGACACTTGCTATCTGCTAGATTCTTCTGCTCTCTCTCCTCCTATTTTACAGTCTTGGAAACTCCCACTATGGAAGCCAGTCTTCATCACGTAGGCTTTCAGCTTTAGTTAAGCAGGAAAGGGAGGGGGGTGAGCGGACTATTAGATTCTGTCCCTGTTCTACATAACCATAACCCTATAAAAATCATTTTTTCTTCATTCTGCCTATATTGTATTCTGGGGCATACTGTATACAATAAAATATAGTAGTCATACAATCAGGCACCAAAACCCAGGACTTCCCTTCCTAGGGAACTACCATAATGATTAATTGATGGAGCCTTGTTTTGTCTGGCTTGCTCTTTTCCTGGCCCTATGAATCTCCAAGGCTCTTCTGCGCAGTGGTCTAGCTGTAATAGAAGAGCAGAGGATTCCTTCAATCGGTGTTATAGTTTGCTGATTAGGATACTTTCCTTGGAAGTGGAAGATGTAGGCTTGAATTCCCTCAGGCTGTGGAAGTCTAAAGATCCAGGTCTCCCATTTCATGTAAAAGTGATCTTATCATTGTGTAAAAGGTAAGCGATAGTGATACCACCATGCCATGCCCTACACTCAGAAAAAGACTCTGTACTCTGTCCCAAGTTGATGGAGGCCCTGTGGGGTCCCCAATTTGCATACAAGTGCTGTGGAAATCCCATGCAGGTGATTGCTATGGAGTACATATCTTGGTCCCTCCCCATGGACTGGACCCTGAGCGACTTGCAGGGTGCCACAGGAATCCCCTACAAAGGGATTCCCAGGGAGTGTGCCTGCAAGTGTGCCCCAAGAACTACCCTCTAGTGAATTCCTGCTTCACACTAAGCAAACCAATGTCCTGATGCCCTCCCATTTAAGGCATCACTAACTGTGGTTACCTTTGGTCATGGCAACATTTCTGGGCAGTTGGAGCATGACAAAGAATTACTCCATGTTTGCTCATAGTTTTTGCTTCCATGTAAACTTTTATGCTAGCACAAATATCTGGATCAGGGCCAGGCCATGCTCCATTCCCTCCCCATGGGGCTGGGTTGGGATTAGGCCAGGCCCCTGGCCTCCCATTGGGGCTGGGCCACACCCCATTCCCCCATGGGGCTATGCTGAGGTCTGGCCACTCTCCCTTTCCTCCATCCTCCACTTCCTACAGGGCTAGGCCATGCCCCGTTCCCTCTCTGTGGGGCTGGGTCAAGCTCCTTTCCCTGAGGGACTGCATTAGGGCCGGCCTGCCCCGGCCTTCCACCCCGCTCTGCACAGCCAGATGGTGTCCACCATGATCACCTGGGTGCTGGATCAGGAACACCAGCTGCATATGGCTTGCGGATGGCCTGGGCACTGCCAATCCAGCCTACCAGGCAAGAAGGTTGGGCACTGCTGGTTTCAATAGAGATCCTGACTTGAGGAGATTTGAACTAAAAAAATTTCTGAGGTCCCGTGCAGCCATATCTTATTTTGATTCCATGGAGCTGGTACATATTGCTGCAAGCGTTCTGAACACCTAGACAAGACTATGAGACAACCCCTGCTTGCCTTTCTCAGGTGGGTGGTCTGGTCTGCTTAAGGCCATCTACAGAGGCTCCTGGGATGTGATCTACAAGCACGCAGGTGTCTTTAAGCACCTTGACTGTAAATAGTATACCAGCTATACAGACTTGCCAGTGCCAGGAGTCCAATCTGGGTAAATCTGGGGTGAGGGAAGGGGCAGGCTGGAATAGACAAGCTAGCAGGGCTGCAGGGGAGAGTTGGGGGAGGAGTTAGTGGGATCTGTGGAGGACTGGCAGGTCTGAGGCGGGTTTTGGAGGGATTGGGGAGATTGGTGAGCTCCAGGGAGGGTGGGAGAGTTGGTGAGATCAGAGAGGCTGGCAGATCCGTGGGGAAAGTTCAGTGGGATTAGGATTGGGAGAAGGGGGAGAAAGTGGGATCCAGAAAGGGGTTTGACATGATTGGAGCAGCCAGTGGTTCCATGTGTGGGGGAGCGTTGGTGGGACTGTGAGGGGCTAGCAGGTCCATGGGGGAGTTGGTGGGTAGGGAGGGAGGGAGATATCTGTCCAGGAGTGTGGGGATCAGATAGTTAGGTTCAGAGGGGTGAGGGGAAGGGAAAAGCACAGCCACAGGCCTGGGGTGAGTGGCTAGGCTTTCCCAGCCCCAGAACTGCACTGCAAATATGTACATGCATTCCCAGGACCTAATCTACAGTCACATGGCTCACTTCAAGCTGCATGACTGTAGATCAGGTTCTGCATATATGCATGCTCACCAGTGCCGGGAGTTAGGCAGGGAACCCAATCTAAGTTAGTAGGGCTAAGTAAGGGAGGGGGGCGCGGTTCCATCTGGGCTGCACAGTACACGCATTCAAGTTAGATCAGGCACAGGTTAAACCAATCTACATAGTTCACCTTCTAGGTAAACTAAAGTTAGATCAGGCCAGCCACTATTTTGCCCAATCTAATCTCCCCAAATGTCTGTACAGGCAGTCCTCAGATTTACGGCACAATTGGTTCCTGAAAACCAGGTCTTAAGTTGAAACTTTGTAACTCGGAACCGATTTTCTCATAAGAAACAATGTTATAAATGGGGGATTGGTTCCTGAACCAAGGCCCAATACCCTATTTTCACCAAAAATATCCCATAATTTTGTACTCAACCAATTATAGATGAGTAATATAGCTACATTAATGTACTTATATTGGAAACAGCAATCATATTGATTTGGAAGGACTTCTTTGAGGTGACTTTGCTGGACTTTTTGAAAGGCTCTTGGTTGGACTTTTTGAAGGGTTCTTGGCTGGAGTCTTCTCAGAAGTCTTGGCTGCAGGTTTTTCTGGAGTCTTGTCTGCTTTCTTAGAGAAAGTGTCCAAGGAGGTTTGGACAGATGTTCTCCAGGGAGATGGGCGACGCAGCAAGAGTGTTTGCTGGCATGGCGTCACGTCGGATCATGCATTGTAAAGTCGAAATTGATGTCATAAAGTTGAAACACGGTGTCTATTTATAAACCTTGTACGTGGGGAACGTTGTAACTTGAAACATTGTAAGTCGAGGACTGCCTGTACTGTTTGGCACTTGAATTGACCTAACCCCTAGTTTCATTAATATAAGTGTGAGATCCACATTTGAATGAACTAAATTAGATCAGGTGGCTTTCCCTGCCCCCCACCCCCAACCTGCTCCAAAACTTGTGTACAATTTGGCACTTTAGGTCAATCTAACCTTAATTAGATTGACTTAAGTGTAATGTCTATACAAACCCTAAGTGGTATTACTTGCAGAGATATAATTTTCCTTGTGTCTTGAAGTTTGTCCAGGGATCAATTATGTGTAACTTTACAGAAGAAAGGTGGAACTAAATGACAGACAGCACTGATCTTGGGGTAATCAACAGTAGAAAGATGAGAATATGTTCTTTAAATGGTTTCAGTGTAGATTCAGGGAAATCTGTTTTACTATATTTGGTACAATGTAAAATAAACCAGTTCACCTCTCCCAAAAGAGCCTCAGACAAACTGTCTAAAGAAAAAGCCTTTTTACCTTGATGAAAATTCAGCTGAGGGGGCAGAGCTGAGATGCTTTCAGATGTTTTCTTGTGTAGTCTTTTTCTTATCACATGACTCCTTTTAAGCTGAATAGCTCTGCTGTCTTCAGTAACTGCCTGTTCCACCTAGAAATCCATTGCATTTCAAGTTAGTTTTGGCAGATCAGTGGACTTCACCCTCAAGATTAAGTTGTCCTTGGCTTCAGTTTGATATAGACTGATTATTTGCTCACCCGTGACTGTTTCAGTTCTCCCAGTTAAAAAGATAAAGACAGAACTTTGAAATGGTTTGATCACTTTAAGACTTTGTTCTAAAGTGCATTAAATAAAGTATACCTTCCATTTCAACTGGAAATAAAGTCTTGGACAACAGTAGAGAAAAGGGCATCTCATATTATTAACTAATGCTGCTAAACGAGCAGGGGAAAACAATTTTAAAAAACAGAAATGTTTTTTGAACTTGCCATAGATTTCATAGACATTAGGGCTGGAAGGGACCTCGGAAGATTACTGAGTCGAGCACCCTTTCCTGGGGGCAGGAAGTCAGCTGGGGTCATAGGATCCCAGCAAGATAAACGTCCAATTTTCTCTTGAAGACATTCAAAGTAGGTGCTTGAACTGCCTCCAGTGGCAGGCTATTCCAGACCTTGGGGGCTTGGACAGTAAAAAAATTCTTCCTTATGTCCAGCCTGAAACGGTCTTGCACGAGTTTATAACCGTTAGACCTTGTCATCCCTTTGGGCACTCTGGTGAACAAAAGTTCCCCCAGATCCTAATGGACACCCTTTACAAACTTATATGTGGCCATTAGATCACCCCTGAGCCCTGATATGAAGTATTTCATATCCTGGAAATAGTTAATTGAGCTCAATTTATAACTCCTCATTCTCTATGGGGCCTGTTGGGGGTCAGCCCTATAGTAAGGGAGATGCAAAACTTTTACAGAGATTGTGTCTGATTTAGGAATGACTCCTTTGGAAAAGCAAAATGAGAAAGCTTTACATAGTGTGTAGCATGCTTTCTCCCACTGGAGAGAGCCATTTCCACTGGCTAATTTAAAGCATTAGGATCATTGAAGAGGCTATTCTCATTGTGGCATTAATCTGGGGAGTGAGATCTGGGCAAAGGTCCTGTGAATGCAAAAAAAATGGATTTGGGTCACTCCCCAGTGTGAAGGCACATGGCAGGAAGGATGGCTTCTATGTGTGTATTTGCATAGACCCATGCAGTCTGGCTCTTGGAAATTATGGATAATCTTCCATCCTTAATTCTTAAAATATGGCTACTAGGCTAAAAATGGCCAGCAGAATATACCCCTAATTTAGAGCACAATTGTGTTAATGTTGTCATATTTAATTTTGAAAAGCTGTCTAGAATTCACTTTCACCATGCTCCGGGGCTAAAGATTTGAGTCGACAGAAGCCCAGAGGACTGCTAATACTGCAGTTCTGAGACCTGGAAAATACTGAGCAGTGGGATACCAATATTTACAATGCATACAATATTTTATATCCCACAAATGTAATGAGGCCTTGGTAAAGTCTTCAAAACAGCTTCATTGTGTGATTTTTTTGGAACCTAAATTCAATTTTTTATTAAAAAGGAAACAAAAGACTAGGACCGCCAAATCTCTCAAGTCACTTATGGAAATTTTACCCCCTTCTTCCATAATATATAAAAAAAAATATGTAGAAGCCTATTAAAAAAATGCAGCCAACACCTTGGGGAAATATATCCATCAGCATCCACAGGACAAATTTCTTTTTTTTTCAAATAACCACTTGTTTTATTGATTGCCCTACTCTAAAATATTCATTCTTGTGATCCAAAAATACAAGAGGAAACCCAGACTGCCCAAACATTGTGACTACTAGAAAATAAGGATGGTATTGACCTCAGTAATGCTTCCCAGCACGAGTTTGACCAGTCCCTTTATGTAAAAGGCTGCTGGAGAAGAGGATGATTCCTTCTGATGTTCTATGCAGGCCTCCAAAATGGATTCTGGGGAAAGTCTTTTATGTGGCTGATCTTCACACAATGTCAGCAGAAGGTTATGCAACTGATTGCTCATCTGGAGGGACTGCACCAAAAGGGAGATACAATTTAACAATACCTCACGTTGATATGGAAGCATATTTCACTATGAAATGCATTATGAGCGAGGCCCGGGATTTTGCAAAGGACTTTTGACTTTCAGTGACCATTTAAACCCTCCTGCCCACTGACCCAAAGGCTCCACCCATGCCTTGCCTCGCCCCTGTGATCCCCCAGGTCTGAGGGGTGGTGTGCTGCACCCTCTTTAGAAAATTCTTTAATATCAGTGGATCAGTGACATCAGTGGATATATGGGGATCTTTCTGACTTCTAATAGGGAGCTCTAGCTGCTCTGGTAGTTGGAGATCAGATCATCACTCAAGGATGAAGAGGCGAGCTCTTAAAAATCTATGTTTCTATGCAGGTACAGTATTTAAAATCTGTATGAAGTTTACAATGCGACCACATAGAGCTAAAAAAAACTCCAGAGGAAGAAACTTGGATATACTAAAAGTTGTTCTTTCACAAATGTGCAATGAATAATACCTTGTAGGGTAAGTTAATAAAATATGAGTGTCTACAAATCTCTGAGGAGACCCTGAGCTGGCTTAGAAAGAACTGCTGGGATGACTGGCATGTTTAGATACTTTCCATCTACTCTATGGTTTGAAAAAAGTTATCTTCACTTGCACTTTGGTTTTGTACACTCAATATACATATAGGTCACCAAAAATAATCCAAATGTAAATTTTCTCATTATGAAACACTAATTGTCTTATTTTTAATATAAAGGAACTGCTCCTTTGCTGCCTTATGATAAGCACTCTTTAAAAAGATGACTTGTAAGGCTATGTTCAGTTCTGTATTCCATAGGACGGGAGGAGATAAACACTAACAAAATCTTGGATCTAGATAATCCTGTCCTTTGGCAAGAGTTCAGATGTGGATCTGAACTCCCAGGCAGCTATGGGTCTCTAAGGGTGTGTCCAGACAAGTGCTGTTGTATACTATGTGGCGCTGCAAAAAGAATTGCAGTACCACATACCACACAGTCTGGTGTTCTCCACGCTGCAAGGGCACACTGCCTGAGCATGCACTACTCTGTTTTTGTGGGGTTTGCTTTGTTGTTTTTACCCCCTCGAGATCTGCAGCTGCAGCCCTGGGAGGCCTGCAGGTAAAGCTTCTGGGGCCAACACAGTGCTGGCCCCAGCCTCCTCTGATGCCCCTGGGGTAACTTGCTGCATGCGCCATAATGGGCCAAACAAAAATATCGGCTACAAACCTTCCACCCTGACTTCGGAAAAGTTCAGATCGTACCTCAGATTCCTAACCTACTGATGTGTGTTGCAAAGTAAAAGAAAACAAAGACATTGTTAATACTAACCTGGCTTGGGGGAATCTGATAATCAGCTGCCCAGTAAAGGGTCATTCCTAATGAATATACCAGCACCTATCAAAAAAGAGAATGCAAACAATTGTGAGTTATATGTCAGTAATTACAAAAAAAAATGTGACCTCAGACAATAGATATCACATTCACTGGAATTCTTAAAACTAGATTGGAAAAAATATACATAGCTATTAAATGGGGGACACATCCTGATGGGGCAGAGAGAAGGATTAGGAAGGAAATAATATACATTTTTCAGCTCTAGAGATAACAGACCAGTCTATCCCCTATGCAAGAAAAAGCACATGCTGAGGACAAAAATATTCCATTTAAGGAGTTTCCCTGGTATATAAAGCCATTCTATAGGGCTTGGACCTGACCTCCCAACTGCGGCACTGTGGCACTGGCCAGGTATTAGGGAAAGGACCATCCATTCAGAGGCTTTGTGCCTTTCCACACCACCCTTTTTTCTTAAAGGGTGAAGGTCCTGGGGGGAACTTCCTGTGGGGACTGGGGAGGGTTGTAAAAATAATAGTCCATTTCCACCAAACTTCTGTAGACCTGGATGACAATATTTGATGTTGCAGCTGAATCCAAAATGTGCTCTAATTCTAGGAGGCTCTGCATAAACCTTTTTTTATTATTATTTAGTGCTCTTCAGAAAGGGAGTGTGACATTAGATGTTAAGTATGTTGAACAGCATCAGTTAGTCTGTGGCAAGCTACTTTTCAAGCTTCAAGACTGCATCAAGCAGTTAAAAGAAAAAAGAAACCAAAAAACCCCTCTCACCTGTGTTAGTCCAACATGCTTGGTTTTATGGAGCAATTCTGGTGCACAGAATAGGGCAATCTCTGACTGAGATGTATTGTCTTGGAAAGACAAACCTCCTCCAGCTGACAGCAACACTGACCCTGGGCAAATTACTGAGATAATAGCATCTGAAAAAAAAGTGCAGCAAAAAAGCAGAGTTGTTATTTTCAAATTCTGTTTGCTAGGAGACGAGGTTGCTGAGGCTCCAGAACCAAACATTTTGCAAAATCCACCAGTGCCAGGACCTGGAGAGAAAAACTAAAATTAGAAGAGCTGTGCCGCTTTGTGGCATGGATGATTGTGTCACCTGGAATTCACACAAGTCTGTATTTAATCCTGCATCTTACAGCAACAGTAATAAACAGGCCTTCCCTACAAACTTTTACCTTTGATTCCAAAGGGATTTCCCTGTTTGACAGATAGAAAAACAAGGACACAGAGAGATGAAAATACCAATATCACCCAGTAGACCTGTCAGAGCTAAGGCTAGAACCATGATCTTGCAAGTCTCAGTCCAGTGCTCAGTCTGCTAGACAGTTCTGCTTTCCTGGTGATATTAGCCATTATCAGATACTAATACATTTTTTAAACAGAAACAAGGGCTCGAACCCCCTAAATTTAAGGATTTTTTAATCTTCATCCAAGTGTCAGAGTTATCTCCAAAAATTAATTATCCTCAAACCTGGATCCAAACAACCCTGGAACTCAAGGGATATTCATGTCTGGGTTTTGTGAGATATGGCTTTGACAGATGGCACATTTACATCAGTGTAAGTGGCATTATCCTTGCTTTAAAAAGGTGCAGACAAATGACTGGGTAACTTTGTACAGTCCAGTGGAGAATTACCCCTGAAAGAATCAGACAGAGACTCTACTAGAGCATGCTATACCAGTTTAGTGTTGTCTGTGCATCAATCAAAAAGCAGGTGTTTACTAAACACAAGCAGAACATTACCTCCTTCCTTCCCATCTCCTGGTGAGATGCAGGAATAGTTGCCTCTTGCCTGAAGCTATCCTGGAATAGCTGTTTGTCTGTTCACATCTGATGCTGGTGTAATTTGTCTTAGCATACAAAACCAATGTAAATCTCACTGGGAATATGTGATCATCAAGGATCTGGGTTTTCTGTTTGCTATGGAAAAACACAGATTTTCTCCTTTAAAGGAGGGAAACCTGCAGCTTCCCATGTTTTTCCTTGCAAACTGCAGAGTTCCAGCCTGCAAGGGTCTGCTTGGGGGTGGGGGGGAGTAGGACATGGGGGCACCATGTGGATGTCTGTGCATGCATACATGCACATGGCCACCAATATAGCCAGGCAGCAGTGGTGATCAGCTCCCGCAGCTGCCTGCAGGTAAGTTTATGAGAGGCGGGGAGAAGGCAGAGGCAATGTGCGGAGGGGTGGGGATGCAGATTGAGTCCCCCATGGTGATGGAGGGAGTGGGGCAGGGTTGGCAGCTGGAGCTAGGGCTGTGGGTGCCACCCAGCTGGGGCAGTGCCCAGGACCCAGGTACTGAGTCTCCTTGCCCTGCTCCACCCTACCATTTGGGTCTTGCCCATTGGGCTGTGGAGACCCCACAGGGGAGGGCAGCAGGTAGGGAGCCCCGAGGCCCATAACAGGCAGCCCATATCCTCCCTCTCCACCATGGGCTCCACTCAGCTCCACTCTGCCCATGCTGCCTGCAGGGGAGGGGAAGCTGGACTCCACACTGTGCTCCAACCACAGCATCATGTGGCAGTCTGGGCTCAGGCACTGCTGACTGGCTGTGGCTGGTGTCCACTGAGCAGGGAGGAGGCAGGCTGGTCCCATAGCCCTGGCAGCGGGGGCCCACCTCTGGCAGGGCTGGGGGGAGGTCAGGAGTGAGGGGCACTAGCTGAGCTGGTGGGAGTGCAGGGCTGTGGCTTGGGTGTGAGGAGCAACAACATGGGCAGGGGCAGGGCACTGACATATCAGGGCTGCTTGGTGCCACAAAGCAGAGTGGGTGACAGCCACACCTGGACCCACGTCTTGGTGAATGAAGGGGCAGGGGGAGCTCTGATTTTTCCATGATAAAAAAACCAGAATCAAACACCAAAATATATAGGTATTTCGAATTTATTTTATTCTAAAGACTGAGGCACTAGTAGGCTTCCACATTGCTTTAAAATCATAAATATATCAATAAAATATTGTCTTCGGTTGATACCTATATATATAGTGGTATTTCACTGTAATTGCAGAAGCGTGGATTTGGGGTGGAGGGGAAGGTTTATGAGAGAATTTGGGATTTTTAAACAGTGAAAACTAGGATCCCTGGTAATCATTTATCCGAGGCCTTAGTGTCATCTCTGCTTCATGTACAAAGTATAATTATCCCAAAAGATCTGAAAGCACTTTATATGGTAATGTTAAGGCATGTCTAACCTTTGACAGCACCATTCTCTGATTGGGTCATGACTGAGCATGCCCTGCCTACCTGTTCATTCTCCCCTAGGCCACCCTGGATGTGTCTACATACGTTATTAATATGAAGCAATAAATTCTGGTGCTTATTATGCCAGAATGTATAGCTCCCAGACGGTCTGTTTGACTATGCACCCTGGACCACAACATGTTGAGCCGGGTTGGCGCAGCCCCAGCTGGCAGGGGATCTGGGTGGTTAGCCTGCCAGCCTAAGGCTGCTCTGACACAGCTCAACGTGCTGCGGAGGAGCTGGCTGGGGCACAAGGATGTTCCAGTGTGGGGCTAGCTGGCAGGCAGCCTGTGCACTGAAGCACCCTTGTGATCCAGGCAGCTACATCAGTATCTACACAGGTGCTGCTGTGGAGTAAAAACTCCACAGCAGGACACTATTTGTATTTACAAGCACTATCTTCCTGTGCAGTTAATTAGTTTACTTCTACCTAACAGCATTGCATATGTAGATGTGAGAAGTTTCCTGCAGAGCCAATCAATCAGCGCCACAGTAAATGTTTCATATAGATGCATCCACTGAGTACTGCTCTGGTGAGGATGATCTAGGTCTGCTCCTGAGCTCTTGGTCTCTGACAGACTTGAGAGCTTCTACTGAGGCTGACCCTAGAGTATCTTCACTGACATATTTCTGGGTTTGGAGTGTGTAAGAAGGAGCAGGTAGTGAGATATGCATGGGGTTGGTTGTCCCATGGCGTTCTGTTGCCATAGTGTAGACATGCCCTTAAGCACCTAACTCTGCTTTTAGGCAAGTGGACATCTTCATAACTGCTTTGCATGCAGTAGCTCCTGCTGAAGTCAATTCTGAGCTTAAGAAAAATGTGAATACCCCTCTGGCATACAGCTGAAGTGGAGTAATCAACTTACACACAGCCTGCTGCAAATCAGCATGTGTGTGTGTATGTGTGCGCGCACACGTGCGCATGCATGCTTGTATACATATGTACATGTCGGCATGTATGCATGGTCCTTTATCAGCAGTCTTCCAGTAAATGCAGAAGACATCAGTGAGTCCATAGATGACTGAGGAGGCTGATCCAAGATCCACGTTTGATTGTAGGTGTGTCATATAGTACTGGGAGGAAGGAGTAGATCCTAGTTATGACAGAGCACAGCTCTTTCCCTTTGTATATCTCAGCTATTCACCTCCATCGTGAAGCAAGCTTGCTCAAAATGACTGATGCCTTGTTGTACATTATGGAGCCATTGGAAAGGATTCAGGGCTTGAGTCCCCCAGATATTTATGTTAATAGCACATTTCTTCATAATGGCCTTCAAATCGTCTTTGAATCTCCTATTTTGCCCACCTCTAGAACAATGATCATTGGGCTTTGGGAGTGTAGGACCCATTTTGGGAGCTGGTTGTTATGCATCCTTATGACATGTTTATATAGCACCCACTCTGTTGGACAAGACATGGCTTCAATGCTGGTGATGTTTGCTTGAGCAATACTGGCATTCATTCTTCTGCCCTTCCAAGTGACATGAAGAATTTTCCCGAATACATTACTGATGGTACTGTTGCAAAGCTTTCCAATATGTCATCCAAGTTTCACACCCATAGAACAGGGTAGGGATGACAACAGCCTGGTAAATGAGAAGTCTTGTTTGTTCCAGATGTCATGATTATCAAAGATATGGTTTCAGAGATGTCCAAAGGCAGCACTGGCAGAATTTACTGGCGTTTAATATTGTCTGCTTACTTTTTGGGGAAGGTGGCTTCCTAGGGAAGGGAAAATCTCAACAATCTCCAAGAATTGTCCTGTAATTGTAATATATGGAGCTGGCTGGCTTAGGGTAGGTTGGGAAAGTATGCTTGGTGAGTCCAAGCATTTCATGTGCTTCACAGAAGCGATCAAGAGTGCCCTGGAGCTCTTCAACTGAGCGGGCACACAAGACATGATTGTCACCATACTGAAGATCAGTAAGGGAACTGTTGGATATCTTGGACTTGGAACGTAACTGTAACAGGGATCCCAAACTCTGTTACCTGCAGAAAATGGAGGGAGAGGAGAAGGGAACAGACCCCTTACAGGAGCCAGACTGTGGGGACTCAGGGGCAAGGGGATACAGCAAGCAACTCACCAGAGACTCAAGGCTGGAGGGCCACAGGGCAAAGAAAGCCAAACAGTTCATTAAGCTGAGCAGCAACACCTGAGCCCACCTTCACAGGCAGTGGCCAGGTGACTGGCAGGATCAGGGCTTGGCTACAAGTCAGCTCAGTCACTTAGTTGGGACTGGTAGTTCAGGCCCACAGGCAGTGCGGAAAGGTACAGAGGACAGAGATGACTGACAGTGAAAAGGAGGTACCCTGGGGCTGGGAGGCAATTAAAGTAACTCCTTCTGGGGGTGACAGTTGTTATGGTCCTGAGGGGCTTGTAGTTGGGTTATAACCAGATGGTTAAGCTTTTGTATTCTAGTTTTCTTCTATGTATTTAAGTTTAGGACTGGGAGAGGCTGTAGGTGTGGAGGAGGCCAAGAGCAGTGTACCTGGCAGACATCTTCCACTTTGGGGCTGACGCCTGGAGAGCCAGGGCCCAAATCCGTGGACCTGGGCTGAGGGGGTCTCAGCTAGAGAAAGCAGGGTCTGTGGCTGAACAGGTTGAAGCCTGGACAAGGGCTGGGGCACAAGGGTATACAGAAAATGAGAGTGAGAAGGAAAGATCCCGAAAGTGCCAGGTGAGAAACCATCAGTGAGGTGTGACCATGACTAAAGAGGTGTCAAGAAGGCCATAGTAAAAACCCAAAAGCACCCCAGAAAGGACTACCCCAGTCCCAAGAACAGCCTCCCCACAACTACACTGGTTACCGGAAAAATTGTGGCAAGCAAGAAGGAGGTGGAGTAGGCTGAGGTAATACTGATGAAAAGGGACAGGAATGAAAGCCCAGACTCTTTCCAATAACCAACTGATGTTAAAGAGATTCCTGTCCCTGTGATACAGGAGAGTGACTCCAGATAGAAGTCTTAACAAGGAGATGCAGAATACCTGTGTCAGATGGAAAAGAGTGTTGGTGCAATCGCACACCCTTGCTTGACTCCAGTTCTAATAGTGAAGGGGTCTGTTTACAAGCCATTATTTACAATAGTTGCTGTCATGCCATCTTGAAAAAGTCTGATAATGGTAACACATTTTGATGGGAATCCAGATCTTATCAGGGTCTTCCTTAGGGCCTCTCTGTTTTCATCTTTTAAAAAAAAATGTTAATGTACTTATTTTAAAAAAGTCACAAAGTTCAAGTGATTTCATCATTCCAAAAACATTGGGTTCATTGGACCAGGCTGATATCTAAAATGAACAGTCACAGAGTTCTCATTTTAGAATACTGATTACCGAGTACTCGTCCTTCCACCATGCTAGACCCATCTTCTCACTTTCATTGTCCCCTGCGCTACTATTCTAAGGCTATATTTTTATTGTCAAGAAGAAAACTATCCTCTTAGCCGAATAAGTAGCCACCTATATTTGTCTCTCCTCCTATCCTGGCCAATGCAGGAATGTTAATTTTACACACTGGAACTAAGCTTTGCTGGTCTTGTCCTCCAGGACACTGTAACCTGTTATATCACGTCACCTATTTAAGCTTTAGAATAAGAACCTCTGGGGCCTGTTCTGGAAAATATACCTGTAGGACACCAAGCAGAAAGAGAAATTTGGGTTCTGGGAAAAATCGTACAGTCCCAGTAGAGTAGATAGATGGAGATTTCACAATGGAAGATTTATTTTGAAATATCCTGCCATTCCCATAAATAATCCTTGTCTCTATAATGGAAAATCACATCAGCAACTCTAGAGTCTCAGAATCTTCAAGAGCTGTTGCAGTAGGAAGGCAGGTAGTTGGGTGAGTCAGATAAGAACAAAAGGGGCAACCATCAACATACCTTTGGGGAGGTCCTTAAGAAGCTGCTCTGTGGCCAGGAGTAAGAGTGCCCATATGTCCTGTTCCTCCAGAGCACATCCCTTTGCCTGCAGGACCTCAGCCAGTGTCACACAGTAGCTGCTCATCTCTGTGGTGATAAAAACAGACATTTGCCTTGCTAGAGCTGACTGAATAGTTCAGAACAAGCTACAATCATTCTAAATCTTGATTTCCGTGACTCTATTCATCATTTGTAGTGAGTTATCTGTTTATGGCAAATAATATCAATCCAAAAGATCCTCTATTAAAGTGACTACTATGGGCATGTGTAGATGAAACAGGGGCCCTAAATTGAAGTGGTGGGTTTTTAAATACACAGCTTCAATTTAGGGCCAAGTAAACACCCATGTTGTGCACACACTCATGCACTTCCCTGCCTCTCCGGTGGCGGGGAGGGGAGGGCAAGCTGCCGGTGGGTGGAGCGGTCCCCAGGCTGCAGGTGGGTGGCTGCTTCCCTCCTCAGCAGCAGTGCCCCCCCCAGGTGCCACCTGCCCGCAGGCACCTGGCTCAGGTGATCCCAGGGGGCACTGCAGCTACAGAGGGAAGAACTGGGCCCCTGCACAGCTCAGGCAGGCTACAGAGGGGGTGGAAAAAAAGATCGCTGCTTTTATTTTTTTCTTGGGTGGAGCCTGCCTTCCCGGGCTACTGCCAGGCTGCGTGCACAAGCTTCCTGCAGAGCCCCTGAGCTGCATAGAGTCCGGTGCTTCACTCCACGGCTGTAGGAGTCTTAGTTTGCTGCACCCCAAGTCATTTAAGGTGCATTATGCCACCGAATTTGCTACAATGGCATTTAAGCCGCTTTAAAGCGTTGTGCACACATACTTCTTACTTCAGCTAACACACGGCCAACGACTCTTCATTTCATAGATTCCATAGATTTCATAGACATTAGGGCTGGAAGGGACCTTGGGAGATCATCGAGTCCAGCCCCCTGCCCAAAGGTCTTGCAGGAGTTTGTGACCGTTCGACCTCGTCA
>NW_017728951.1:35359901-35361015 GCF_001723895.1 Crocodylus porosus | reverse complement strand
CCCGCCCCACTCCTCCTTCACCATTGAAGCCTTGATCTGGCCCCCACTCCTCTTCCCTCTCCCCTACCCTTCCACCACAACAGACGTACCAGCTGTATACATCCTGTATCTAAAATAGGATCAGTATCAGCTCCTTAAAAATCAGCTATCAGTATCAGCCCCAAAAATCTCTATCAGTGCACCCCTAGGAGAGTCTCTTTCATCAGATAGCTTCAAGAGGTTTGGATTGGCATTTTATGGGATTGTTTGCATCCTACATCTGTGCAGTGGTGTGAATAGATGACCCCTGAGGTCCATATGATTCTGTGACTCTGTAATATCTGGTTATATACATGAACCCCAGATTTAAGAAATACCTGGGTTCCTTTCTAATGAAAGAGAGATAAGAGGCACATATTTGTGAAACATGCTCTGATTCCATCTTAGGGTATGGTTGGAGCTGTTCTCACCTTTTATGTTCATGATGCAGTAAATGTAATAATGTATCTGGGCAGCTGTTTCTCTTCTGTTTTTACATGACTTTGAAATGTCTGCAGTAGCCTGTCATTTAATTAATGCCTGTCATTAAGGGGAGATACTGTGTCCCAGTTATGGAAATGGGGAGAGATTTTTGCCTTACAGCCTCACTGTCTTATCTGCATTACTAGCATTAGCAGCTCTACCATGTTTTTTGTTTGTTTGTTTGTTTTTAGTGACCTTTCCCCACATAAATGTCTAGTACGCCCATACTTATAAAAAAAAATCTGGTATTTTATGTTTATTACACTACAAGAGTCAGGTTTGCGAAGTGAAGCACTACAGTGTCAGAAAACAAAGCTAACATGTTTAATGATTTCTTTGCCTCCGTCTTCCTAAGTAGGGACCAGGACAGCCACCTCCCTGCTGGGTCCCCCTCGGGCCCCGGGGGAGGCACACCTGGGCCATGGGTTAGCAAGGATTTAGTTAGGGAGCTTCTAGAGGGGCTGGACGTTTTCAAGTCATCCGGTCCGGATGATCTCCACCCTAGAGTTCTAAAGGAACTGGACCAGGTCATTGCAAGTCCCCTGGCACGGCTTTATGAGCACTTGTGGTGCTCTGGAGAGGTACCAGAGGACTGGAAGAGGGCCAACGTGGT
>NW_017728951.1:35337998-35359068 GCF_001723895.1 Crocodylus porosus | reverse complement strand
CACAAGCTGGCAGAGGGTAGGTTTAGGTTAGATATCAGGAGGCGCTACTTCACAGTCAGGGCGGCTAGGGCCTGGAACCAACTTCCAGGAGAAGTGGTGCAGGCTCCTACCCTGGGGGTGTTTAAGAGGAGGTTAGATGAACACCTTGCTGGGATCGTTTGACTCCAGTACTCTTTCCTGCCATGGCAGGGGGTCGGACTAGATGATCTGTTCAGGTCCCTTCCGACCCTAGAAACTATGAAACTGTGAAACAGCAAAACAGTGATTGTGGCTGTTCAGGGTGTGAAGCACACAGGTCCTGAGATATCAGAGTATATTGAATAACATTGTGCAATGGGGACTTTACCTTGCCTGATTCCTAGTGCTGTAATGCTGAAGCTAGGTGACAGAACTCCACATTAGCAGGAAAAGACAGGTGGGTTTTAGAGTACATATAGCCAGGGCAGATATGTAGCTCTATATGCATATCCATTCTGGACACACAAGTGTATCCAAGGTCATTGTTACATGTTACACTTAGGATGTATGTGTAGATTGTAGTTAGCATTAATGCAACTTAGAAAGTTTTCTGAGCTGTCACACATTAATACCTCCTAAGGCTGTGCAAAATTTCGCCACCAGTTTTATTTCAACACTGTTTCGATCTGCTGTTGAAACAGGCTTGAACTTTCCTATCCAACCTTCTTTTAAAGACCCCTGAGGTAGGGGACAGCACCACCTCCCTTGGAAGCCCATTCCAAATTTTGTCGAACCTTACCTTGAAGAAGTGTTTCTTGATATCTAACCTAAATCTGCTCTCTGTCAGTTTGTGACCATTGTTCCATGTTATCCCAAGAGGTGCCCTGGTGAATGGAGCACCTCCGATACCTTGCTGCACCCTACTAATGAATTTGTAGGCAGCCACAATATCACCTCTCAGCCTTCTCTTGCGGAGGCTGAAGAGGTCCAGGTCCCTTAGTCTCTCCCCATAGGGCTTGGCCTGTAAACCCTTAACCATATGAGTGGCCCTCCTCTGGACCCTCTTGAGGCGATCCACATCCTTCTTAAGGTACGGCACCTAAAACTGGATGCAGTACTCCAACTGTGGTCTGACAAATGTCACATAGAGGGGAAGTATCACCTTCTTGGTTCTGTTTGACATGCATCTGCTGATGCATGATAAAGTGTGGTTAGCTTTGCTGATGATTTTGTCACACTGTTGACTCATGTTCATCTTGGAGTTCACTATGACTCCGAGATCCCTTTTCGCTTCTGCACTCCTGAATATTTTTATGCCCTAGGTGCAGCACTCTGCATTTGTCCTTGTTGTACTGCATCCTATTATGTTCTGCCCACTTTTCCAACCTGTCCAGGTTCACCTGCAACTGTTCCCTACCCTCTGGTGTGTTCACTTCACTCCACAAGTTAGTATCATCCACAAACTTGGACAGAGTACACTTTACTCCCCTATCCAAGTCACTGATAAAGATATTGAAGAGTACAGGTCCAAGGACTGAGGCCTGAAGGACCCCACTGCCCACATTGTTCCAGGTCAATACCAACCTGTCTACTACCACTCTCTAGTTGTGACCCCCAAGCCAATTTGCCACCCACTGGACCATGTAAACATCTAACTCACAGCCTCTTAATTAATTTATGAGAATGGGATGAGATACCGTATTGAATTTATCCAATAATTATTGAATGCAACAGGCAGTAGCCCAGCTTCAAAAGGAGACCTCTAGAAGGTGTTCTATAAACTCTTGAAAGGAGGGTGCCTAAAGCCCAGATCTCCTACTTCCTTCCTGGTTAAGTTCTCTGACCACTCGGCCAAAAATTACTAGAAAACTGCCACTGGTTAAACAAATGGAAACAGAAATTTGCCTGTCACAAAAAGCAGCAAAGGGGATTTTGCTTGCCTTTGGTATGGAACTGGTCTCTCTTTGAGGCAACTCTTCTGATATAAGTGTTGTCTAGGTATAAGTAGACTTGTGTCTTCTGTGGTAATATTCAGCAACAACTACGTACCAGGTCAAAGTGCTAAGTGCTTTGGTAGCAGTGCAGGAAGGTTGGATGCTGGTGCCAGCTGCCACTGCCGCTTGTACTGATGCTGATGTTTTCATATTGGCTGTGACATGAACTGACTCGTGAAATAGCACAGACATTGTCTGGTGTCAGCAGGACATCATCTGGGTAGGACCTAACTTCCCCTTAATTTGGTGACGGGGAAAGAGATCTATATCTCTTACCTTGAGAAAGGCCTTTCCTCCCTCTCTCATTAGCAGATCACACTGACAAGGTTTGGGAGCCTCTTTGCAAATGTAATAGTTGATTAAAGCCTTTGTTGATAATAAATCAAGTGAGAAGCCTCAGGTAGACCCAGCATTAACAGAACACTCACAGGGATGGTCTGGGATGCTTTGGAGGATTTATTCTGATAATGGCTTAGAATATAGTATCTTCATGGAAACTTACAGGATGAAGAATTTTACATGGGATTTCCTTGCTTTGGAGAAAAGGTTAGCACACTGAGCATGTAAGTAATTTCTGTGCTTTGTGAGAGCAGGAGAGGCACTTTGTATGTCCATGCTCAATAGTGCTAGTTGCCCCACATTAGAAATGGGATTTATGTCCTAGAGGTTTCAGTTCTGCCATATCCTTGAAGGAGTGCAATGCCAGAAGACCTCACTCCTAGATGTTTTTTTTCTTTTTTCTGACTGCCAATTAACTTTATACTTATCTATGAAATATAGCTACAAATTAAACTAACTAGTCAGAAAGGAAAGGCATTCATGCATTGTGCAGGTAATGCTACAGGGACTCCTTTTTGCTATGACAGGTAGTAAGAAGGTATTGAAGAACAATGCTCCCAGCCTTCGCCATCTTGGGGCATAGACAGTTCTAATTGACCATGTTGTTCTGCAGAATCTTATCTGGCACACATGAAAAAGAAATTAAGATTGCCTATGCTTAAGCATCATTATCATGCACTCGAATTACATACCATATTTTATCACATACAACACTTTCCTTTCCCCCCCAGAATCATACCCCCACAATTGGGGTATATGTATTAAGCAAGGAAGCTGATTGTTCTGCAATACCCTGCTCCACAATGCAGCAGCTGTTGCATTACATTCAGTTGAGGGAATCAGTTGATTTAGTGGCTCATTGTTCTTCATTCCAGAGGTGTTAACAACTATTACTCCTTTTTAATAATCTTGATGTTCCGCTAGTCAAGCCAACCTTTCTTAGGGAAGTTTTGCTAGCTGCTCCTAGTCTCTCTCCTCCTATTTTACCTTTAGTTTAAGGAGAAGGTAAGTGAAGACAGGCATGGAAAGCAAGCCGAAAATTAGGCTTTGTCTCTGCTCTCTGCAGCAATAACTAGGAAAAAAAATGTTCATTCTACCTTTCAAAAAACCAGGTGCGTATTATATTATGGGGCATTATGTATTCAAGAAAATACAGTACTTAGCACATGTTATTCTTCAATATAACACCTTGCATTCTTCTTCTTTATATTTATATATAATTTTGCAGCACTTCCTGTAAATCAGACATGTATTTATTACTGAATAATCTCCCCAGTGAAGTCCGGCCTCATTCAGTTTGCACCTTACACACTGAATAAAGGTGTCTACTATGCAACTCTTTTAGTTGCACAAAATCTGTCTTCCTTCCAGTGCTGGTTAAAATGTAGGGAGTTTCATTCTTGTGGCTTCCTGTGAATTACTTTTTCCTAATACCTGATATACCCCTCCTTTTATTTAGAATAGAATATGACTTCATGGAAATAAAAATGATGTGTAACTGTTCAGGCATAATTATAAGGGAAAATTTTGAAAGCTATATATATTTCCTATGTGTTACTGAACACAGTCTACAGAACTCCCAGTACTTTGTCCTGTATGAAAAGGAACTTAGGAATTGCCATACTGGAAAAAACACTGGTCCATTTGAGTTTGGTGTTCTTCAATTGCAAACAATTTCAGATAATTCCAAGGAGGGCCTGAGAAATCCATAGTGGAGTCAATTGTCCCTGATATGTGGACAGGCTGCTGGAAGTTGGCTTGTGTCCTGAAGCATGAAGGCTAATATACCTCCAAGTGACTTATCCTATAGACTGTAAATCCAGATGTTCTTGTTATTCATATAATTATCTTATTCTACTTTTGTATCAGTTTTAAACTTCTGTAATATTGATTTTAGTGAAAAGTCTCCAATGTATATTGTTAAAATCATAATGGAATACAGTGCTTTCCACTGTTTAATTATGTGCTGTGTGAATGCTTTCTGTTATGTGGGTAATGACAGAATAAGGATGTGGTAGGGAAGAGGGAAAAGTGTAGATCTGTTACTAATATATATGTCCTGTAGCCCCTGCCTACCTATATAACAGAAGTAGCCATGACACTACTTTGCTTTCACATGTCACAGCCTGAAAGCCACTCTTTCCACTGGACCATCCTCTTCCAACTCTTTCCACATGGCCCACTTGCTGCTGTTGGTTGCTTGCTACCTGTAGTAGAACTTAAGATTTCTGATAGCCTGTTCTTCTGCCAGCATCTCATTTATTATACAGCCTTCACAGAGTTGCTGTGTTGCACACATCAGTGTTCTGCATGAACAACTTGTTGTTCATTAATAGGTATTACTTCAGTTGTACTCCACAGGTCTTTGCCCTGGCTCACTGGCTTCTGAACAGAACAGCACTACACAGGAAGTAAAACAGTCCCTCTACATTCTATCTGTAGCATTCTGGACCAACCTGCTGACTTTAAATGGCAACCACAATACTATTTTTAGTCTGTGTGGTTCAAGGGACAGTAAAGCTTCTTATTAGCCTAACCTTAATTAGAAAAGACAGATAAATCTCCTTAATTAAAGCCATTGCCATTCTGTTTTCATAATAAATTGCTGTGGTAGCATTTCATTTAACCCTGTAGTACTCAGTTCAAATTCCCAAAGCTAGAGCTGTTAGATCTGCTTTATAGGGTTAACTGGCAGCCTGTGTTAGCAGTACGCCCTCCTCAAGAAAACCTCTGTATCTATTTTAGATGGCAACACTTATGACAAGGCATTTCAGCACAGATGTTTATAACTATCTTAAATGGTAAACCAGTATAGAGGGCTAAGGGTGTAATAGCAGCCACTGAAGTCAGCAGTTATACCAATGCTTTGTCATTTTCTGAGTAGATACTGAGGGTAAAGCACAAGTCCCAGATCAATGCTAAATGTGAGCTAACTTAATTCTGCTACCAATGAAGTGCAAAGTTCTAAAAAAAACCCAAACAGACAGTTAAGTTGCATGGCCCTAGAAGTCAGAGTCACTTTGAAGGGTAATAAATTTTTGTTTTAATGTCCCTTTTCATTGTAAAGTTAATGCTTAAGGAACATGTTATTCTAAAAGAAAATAAGCAATTGATTGTTTTCTTTAATATATACAGAGGGCTTTTTATTTTGGGGCTTTACATTTGGGGGGGTTGCTTGGGGGTTTTTTGTTTGTTTTGGTTTTTAGGACCAACATGATGTGATTTATTTTTTTTAAGCACCATTTTGGGAACAATAATTTAACTGTATCAAATCCAGTGAACATACAATTAATCTTTGTGAATCAGTGTGGGACTCTCTGTATGGCTTGGAATTAAAAAGGGAGTATAATGATCATTCTAGCACTGTAAGTGTACATTCTCCTTCAGATCAGTAGAAAGTATGATCCATGCTTAAACAAGGTTCTGTCTTCATTTAGGCATAAGGGATAATATCCAACACACAGGTTAGGAGAAAGGCTGATAAAGGTAGCAACAACCTTGCAGTATGAGGATCCAACAGCTCATAGTAATGCCATATATCATCAGATGAAGAAGAATGCCAGATCCAGTTGAGCCTGCAGACAGTATTTAGAATGGCAGCATATAATCGCCCAACCTGGAATTTGGCCAGGACACTGAGGTTAACAACCTTCCTTCTGTGAAAAATAGCAAAAGACCTTGAAGATCTAATCCTCCTGCCACTGAGGTCAGAAGCAAATATTCCAAAGGCTTAGGCCTGAGACTGGAAAAATCAATATAATGAACCTTCCCCAGCCAAGTTCTTCCAGGTCAGACTTGTCTATTGTGTAACCACTCTGAAGTCAGTTGAATTATCCCAGCATAGAATTCAGTATACTATATTTGTGAATCTCCAAGTAGCAAAGTGAGGAGAGAGCAGACCCTGAAGGTCCTTCTTCCATGATGCACAACTTTATTGAATTTCTTTTTATTTCATTTTGATACTTTTTAGATTTTGGCCACTTAGGATAGAATTCTGTTAGACTTCATGTAACTGAATGGCACATACCCAGCCACAGAAGTGGCATTTTAAATCACTTGTGCGTAGTGTACAGTTCTATTACCCCTTCAGTCTGGGCATATGTATGGAGCACAGGCAGTAGGCTATATACTGGCCAGGCAGCTACACTTGCCCAGGAAGCAGGTAGAGGGACTGGATAATACCTGATACTGGGCTCAGAAATCAGAGATGGGTCCAATCCTTTCAGGGCAAAGGAAGGCCTAGAAGCTAGGTTTCCTACTTCCTGGATAATCACACTAACTAATCAGCTACTGAGAGTCTAAACCCACTAATCATTGTTTGTTTGTTTGTTTGAACCTAGAAAAGATTATCAAAGAGACCATTCTCAACAGACTGGCTGATGGCAACATCCTGAGGGATAGCCAGCACGGGTTTGTTGCAGGTAGGTCTTGCTTGACCAACCTGATTTCCTTTTATGACCAGGTGACCTATCACCTGGACAAGGGGGAAGAGATTAATGTCATATATCTTGACTTTAAAAAAGCCTTTCATCTGGTATCCCACGATCACCTCTTAGCAAAACTGGCCAACTGTGTGGCCTCAGCTTCACCACGATCTGCTGGCTGGGGAATTGGCTCCATGATCAGACCCAGAGGGTGGTGGTTGATGAAAGTCAATCATCATGGTGCGCTGTGACCAGTGGGGTCCCTCAAGGCTCTGTCCTTGGGCCTGTACTATTCAACTTCTTCATTAATGATGTGGACATTGGCATCAGAAGTGGACTGGACAAGTTTGCCAATGACACCAAACTTTGGGGTAAAGCATCCACACCTGAGGACAGGAGAGCGATCCAGGCTGACCTTGACAGACTCAGGAAATGGGTGGACAAGAACCTGATGGTGTTTAACACTGAAAAATGCAAGGTTCTCCACCTTGGGAAGAAAAACCCGCAGCATGCTTATAGGCTCAGCAGTGCTTTGCTGGCTAGCACTACAGATGAAAGAGACGTGGGGATCATGATTGACCACAAGATGAACATGAGCCTTCAAAGTGATGCTGAGGCTAGTAAAGCGAGCAAAATGCTGGCTTGCATCCATAGATTCAAGTGAATCCCGGGATGTCATTCTCCCCTGGTACTCGGCCTTGGTGAGGCTGCAGCTGGAGTACTATGTCCAGTTTTGGGCTCCACAATTCAAAAAAGATGTGGAGAATCTTGAGGGAGTCCAGAGGAGAGCCACGCGCATGATCCGAGGTCAGGAAAACAGACCTCTTCAGCCTAGAAAAGTGCAGGCTCAGGGGTGATCTGGTGGCCACCTATAAGTTTATCGGGGTACTCACCATGATCTGGGGGAACGTCTGTTCACCAGAGCGCCCCAAGGGATGACAAGTTCAAATGGTCACAAACTCCTCCATGACCATTTCAGGCTGGACATAAGAAAGAACTTCTTTACTGTCCAAGCCCCCAAGGTCTGGAATAGACTGCCACCAGAAGTGGTTCAAGCATCTACTTTGAACACCTTCAAGAGACATTTGGATGTTTATCTTACTGGGATCCTATGATCCCTTCTGTCTTCCTGCCCCTGGGGCAGGGGGCTGGACTCAATGATCTTCTGAGGCCCCTTCCAGCCCTAATGTCTATGAAATCTAAGAATTAGAAACTGTAAGTGACAAGAAGGCCACTTAGCTGGAAAACTGCCATTTATGTGCAGCAAGGGTAACAGAATTACACACTTAGTGCCTCTTCTTTTGTACAAATGTATCTAAGACCTGGCGTCAATGAATGCAACATAATTGATTATGAAACATAATGACCTACAACTTTGAAGCTGAATTTGACCCTTAAAATAAATTGGCCTTACTAATTTCATATTCCAGGGTCACTTTATGTGCAATTTGACTTCATTAGGTTTGGCAATCTGATTTAGTGGCATGTAAAAAAATAATATGGCTTTTGTCAACCTTCTTCTATACTTTTGCCATTTTATTCACCCCAGAAAAGACGAAAGAGTAAAAAATTATCATTCCCATCCTAGGCAACCTGACTTTTCCTTGACATTCACACCTAGATGAATTTAAAAACCCAAGAGGAATCAGGGTATTTTGAATCCTAACCCCAAGGGATAGGTATTTTTCATGTAAAGTTATCAAGGAGACTTCACTGGGGATTTGGTTCAGCTGAGAGATAAATTTCTATATAATAAAGTCATTTCTTAAATTGTGCCCTTGATAATAATATAAAGGCAGATGAAAGAGAGACCACAGAACTCTGTCAGCCTTGAGTAAGTTAGTAAGGGAAGAACAGGGCCAAATATATTCCTGGTGTATCTTCAAAGGGGTGAATTTGCCCCATAAAATTATGAACAGCCTGAAAGAGAACTGGGATTTGAAGGGGGGAAATGGATACAAGCTCTGTATGTAAATGAGGGAAGGGGACATGCCTCCAAATTCCATCTTTGGCTACAACTCAGCCCTCTGTGAACTGGCATGTGTCTCTGCTTCCTCAGAAGAAATGTTGCCACTCCTATTGCTTTTCTTCTGGCAAGGCATCTAGTCTCCAGCCCTGCCACTTAATTTTATCCTACAAATCCACAAGAGATCTACTGCCACAGCTAAACCCTAAATAGTTACACCGGTGCATAAAATATTTTTAAAATCTATTTAGCTGAACTGATGCCATTGCTTGTGTAGATATACTTAAGTCAGTAGATACCTAAGGCTGGTTACCTATGGGCTATGGGCTGTGGGCTCCGACCCATGGAGCTTTCAGATCTAATCCACAGAGCTATGGCTTTAGAGGCATTTGATGGGGAGGGCAGGCGTTGCTGCATGGCAGAGGCAGATGCCGGGGCCTATGTTAAGCTGGGTAGACCCCCAGTTTCATAATCAATTATGTTGGATCACATGCAGATCATGGGCTATATGCTGGCCCCTCACAGGCTGCATGAGGCCTGCAGCCCACCAGTTGGACAGTGCTGAATTGTCTATGATGGGCTATGAAGATAATGTCTGTTTTGTGCCTGCTTCTTAGTATCCAGTAAGCTGAATTTTTGTTCTCAGTGTCGTCTTTTGAAGGGGTTTTGTAAATTTCCTTCTAGCACAAGGCCTGTGAGGTTATAAAGGGAGTAGTTGTTAAACACACAGCACCTGTAGGGGTGGGCTCGGACGAATAAATTCTCACTCCAGCAGAAGCAACAAAGGCTGTATGCATACATTCAGTGTTAGAATAGGACACTTCAGCCAGTTTGCAAATGCAACTTCTTTCAACAGCATGTAATAACTTGTATCGATATCAAGATTATGTAACTGTTACAGCTGCACAATGCTGTAATGATACAACCCGAGTTCGGCCATTCCAACTTTAATGTTGTTTTATTTGGGAATACTTACAGAAATTTAGTTAGCTTGTATGGCTAAAGAATCAAGCAACCTTAAGAGTTACGTCATAACAACTGATGTTCCCTATCAAGCAGTAGCTTCTGCCTCCCTTTTAAAATGGCCAATATGTACATTTATGCACACCCTCTAACACACTAAGCGCACATCCTCCCACCTTTCTGCCACAAATTTGAACTTTAAGTAAATGGAAAATGACTTTATTTCCAAAGACCTTTCCGAGTGTCTGTCCACTGAGGACTCCTTCCTATTTCCCTCCTCATATTTTTCTCTTTAAAAAGAGAATTTCTGAAACAATCTAATTGTATGTTGGCCTGAGAATTCATCTGACATCCTCTTCATTCTAATGCTTTGAGACGATTAAACCTTCACAGATTTACTTGATATCATTTTAAGGCCAGAAAGTATAGGGCAGGAGAATTTGCATGCCAAAAAATGATTTCTTTTTTCCAAGATCCATCTCAGTTTCCTGTATGCTGCCCTTTTATGAATATCTAGATAATAATTCTGGGAACATGAACATGGGTGTCTATATTGAAGTCAAGAGGTGCAGTTGAACCAGATGTACACATCACTAGGGACCTATCTAAGTCACGGCAAGGCAATGGGTTTTTCATGGCCTACTTGCGGCGCACAAAACCAATTCCATGGGCATTTCGTGGTGGCCCCACCCTTACCACTGATTAGTGGAAGGGCCCTGGCTGCCCTGCCCCTTATTGCTGATTGGCGGAAGGCGCCTCCACTCAGTCTGTCACTACTGCTTTCTTTGCTCTGTCCCTTGCTGCTGATTGAGAGAGGGCACCTTCTCTCAGTCTACCTCACTGCCAGTTTGGAGTTTGGGGGGTTTTCTGGTTTTTTGTTTTGATTTATTTTTGGTTGATTTTGCAGGAATTTGCAACCAATGCCAGTGATCATGAACAACACTGTTTTTCATGGTTTCCACTAAATCTGTGAAACTGTGATTTAGATAGGTCCCTACACATAACTGAACTATCTTTAATCCATCTAGCTTTAATCCATAGACAGCAAAGTCACAACAGTAAAAAGATCAACATGGGTTATACAAGCCTGCCTAGGACCTGGGTACTTGAGTAGCTAGCTTGCCCTCAAATCCATGGTGCTATCGCTTCTCTGTTACTGCTGTCCAAGCTAACTAGATTAAGGTTATCTCAGGCATGCCTACCTATACCACAGTCACACACTGATTCATAGCAGAGATATACCTAAAGGCTAGATACATAAATTGCACATAAACTGGTATAAGTGATCAGAAACTGGTCTAAACATGTAACAGAACCGAAGCTCAGTTCATATAGACTGGTTGCAAAATGGCAGAAAACACAGTTTTAGATCAATCTGAATGGATACAGTATCAAATGTAATCAGTTTAGATTAGACCAATCTATCAAACTTCTGTTCAAGATCCTCTTCTGACTCAAGTTATGCTGCAGTCCTCTGGCATCCCAGGGTGCTTTATGGCTCCCTGCTAACCCTCCCTCACAGGGCAGGTGGGCTAGCTTTTGCCAGTGCTCCTCTGCTCTAGTGGAGCCCAGCCAACCCCACCCTGGGGCTGTCACAGAGCTGAGGCAGCAGAACCTCTGCTCCCCCGCCTGCATCCTGCCTATACCTGAAAGCCTGGCAGGGCAGCAAGGGAAAGATGGGGGACTGGAGGCCTCCTGACCCCCCTGAGCTGGGGTCTGCGCTACCCTGTGAGTGCTTGCCCCCACTCCAGCCCCAGGCTAACCCCCCCC
The DNA here is from genome assembly GCF_001723895.1 of Crocodylus porosus. Taxonomy (NCBI): domain Eukaryota; kingdom Metazoa; phylum Chordata; order Crocodylia; family Crocodylidae; genus Crocodylus; species Crocodylus porosus. Next base: position 35,347,654 of record NW_017728951.1, on the reverse strand, counting down.
ACCCATGGGTCAGAGGCAGAGACTTGGAGTGGGCAGAGCTGCACCAGAGCATGGAAAAGCCCCTGTGGTACAGGGTCCTCCCCTCCCCCAGCTGGGTAGACCCCCAGTTCACGGGGGCCGAGACTAGGGCAGGATGCTCCATTTCCCCTCCTCCCCCACCCTTGGGGCTGGGGAGAGATTGTGTGCTGGCTCCCCATCTCCCTGCAGCAGGAGGTGGGGGGGTCTATGCCAGGCAGCCAATCAGGGATGGCCCCCACTCGGCTGGGCTTGGCTACCCTCACCAGTGGTCAGCAGTTTAGGAGGCATGCTGGAGTGTCTTCAGCCTTCTGGCCTCAGACTACTCAAGAGTGAACATGGGTACTGTTCACTAACAGTCCAATCTATGCAGCTTAAAAGAAACCTGCAAAAAGTCTGCCTCGGGTTTTTTGGCTGTCTGTACTTAGCCAGAGTCTCCTCATTCTCTGACCAGCTCTGTGATCTTCATAGAGATCAACCCAGAAAGTCTTCATACCTTGGCTTCTCTGTGAAATTGCAACCAGGGGGTTTACTGTCTTTAATTTATATTCCTCAGACACATTTGTTAGGAAATAACATTGTGATTAGCTATACTTCCTTAAGGCATTTCATTTAAAAACATCAAACTATTTCAGGCTCTTGAGCACACCTCACAATTTTCTTAAAAGTATAGATTACTCTTATTTTACAGCCAAAGAAACTGGCACAGTGAGGTTGAGTGACTTGCCCAAGACCATATAACAAGACAGTAGCGGAGCTAGAGGTGGAAACTGGAAATATGGCCACATAGTTTCTGTTTTAATCACAGGAAAACACATTCTCCCTTTCTTATATCAGTATTCTAATCTTTAAAAAAATATTCTGTACTGCAAGTCTATGAACAGTAAAGGTATAACAAAATAGTTTGACATGTTTTGAGTTACATCATTCAAATGCAAGAGTATTCAGCCTTATCTTTATCAAAAGAACAATAACCATCCGGCATTTTCTGTTCTTTCATTTTAAACATGTATGTTCAGAGTCTGCCATGGGATGGATGTTTTCAAGTCCTGTTGAAATCAGTGGTATTCTAGGGCAAAATCCAGCTATCCTAAATTACCATTTTTATTTTACGCAACCATATTGTACATTCAAAGCAACCAATAGAAATTACCCTTAATCTAAAAACATAAGTAAATATTAGATACTATTATACTAAAAAAGTTTATGAAGTCCTAATAATTATTTAATCAATAATGATACTAAGATAAATACGTAGGAAACTACCTGCAACAACTGGACGGATGCTGCATCCAAAATAACCAAAGTCTTGGATATTTTTCCCTGAAACCTGTAGGCTAGGTCTTCTTTGTCACAAACTTCTCAGTGAAGTGTGTAGGACTCATTTGTTTTTTGATTTCTTGCTTTCTTTTTTGCTGCTTTGTTTATGCTTCGTAACTAAGCACTGAGTGGTCTGGCAAGTGGCTAAGCAAGTAAACAATGCCGTCCCGTCTCTCACTTGCAAGCCCGCCTAGCAGCTCCTGGACAGGAGTGAGGGCAACATCATGTCTGCTGAATGTCATTTATAGTCCCTTGTCTTTTTCTGACAGTTCACCCTGTAGTTGATGAAATAAGCTTTTAACAACTTGCTAAATGTAAATCTGTGGGGCACGTAAGAACTCAATTGGATTACCTGACACACATGGTAGCATTAGATCCAAAGCTCAGTAGGCTGATGTCGCTTTCAGTCTATAGCCAGTCCACAGAAGGATATTCTGCACCAAAGAACGAATTTACAATCTAAGGTGGAGATTCTTTGTTTTGTGATTACTCCTGAATGGTACAGAGAGGGCTTGGGACATGCTTCCAAAGTAATAATAGTAAAAATGCTAGCTGGAAGTTACAAGGGAAGGCAACTGATTGGAATGTGATGCCATGCTCAAAGTAGCAAGAGAAAGCTGAAAAAAGTCCTGTAATGTTGCAGGTCAGGTCTGAACTGGGATCAGAATACATGAACAGGGCAGTTCCCATAATGGTGTAACGTGGGCCTGAGCCAGGGACTAGAGCATAGGAAAAAACAGCAGGTTGCAGGCTCTTTTGGACTGATTTATTCAGATCTTCAAATTAATTGTTCTGGTAACTTTTCCAAAATTTATGTATGTTGTAACTGGGGGGCTTTAGACCCTGTTACTTTAGGGGCGGGGGTGAAGGCAGCAGTATGTGGCTGCAAGATTTCTGGGCAGCTGAATTGTGTCAGCTGCAAAGTTAGGCAGCAGAAGGGAGCTAGGGAAAAACCCCTGGGCCCAATTAAGGAATTAGAGAGCAGGTGAGCAGAAGTGGGTGCAGCCCCCTAAATAAATCAGGTTCGGAGCTGAAGAAGGTGCTCCCTGAAAACTGCTTTGATTCTTTGTCAGCATTGGAAAAGGCACGCTCAGGTGTGAGAGGACTCTTATGAGTAACCCAGAAGGGACTGGGGCTGCTGGGCTGACACCAGCCAGAAAGCAAGAAACTGCATGCTATTGATGGAAGTGGGGAGAGGGAAACCCCAGACTGTAGGTGAGAGAGAGGAGAGCATCAGGGAAGGATAAACCTCAGGATCCAGGGAAGCAGCGATTAACTACCATGAGGCTCACAAGTGGCTTAAGGAGAGGAGGAGGCCCCAGAGGGATGCAGTAGGGAGTGTGCTGCCATGGTGAAGTTTAAGGAAACATTCTGCATTTTTGGGACAAATCATATGTATGAAATGGCTACAGAGTAGCTATCTCTGGGAACAGAGAAACTAAATGAATAACTGGCACTCAGCTTTCTGCACAGTAACTGATAGAAGGGTGCAAATGTTTCTCAGGGGTATATGTTGTAGCTGTGTTGGTCTAAGGACATAGGCAGACAAGGTTCTTTGGGTAAATCTGATCTTTGGTCCCAATCTTGGTAAAAAGACCCATAGCAACTGCACATGAGAATTAACATGATCAAACTGATTTGCCTTCCCAAGAATACATCTAGATTTAGGAACTGCTTGTCCCATACACACATCTCAACTGACCATATGCCAATGCAACAGATGCAGTTAGTGCCCTATGGCTCTTCAAAACATGACAAAATACCCCTGCTGAAAACTTACAAACTAAGAGTTGCCCCATCCATATACGTCATTCCAAAGCAGCTATGTGTTGCTTATTCTGGGGTGATGGTCAGGGCTAGAAACCATCTCATCATTCACTTACAGGCCACAAAAACCCTGCATTGGATCCAAATGATACTGTGTTTGTGAGATATGTAATAGCCCTGTTACTGAAAGGGAGAAGCCCAGAGAAGGGCTGCTGTGAGGTCCAGAGCCCAGCAGATACTGAAGTGAATGAAACTGTAAGCAGACTGCTTAGCAGATAAGTGATAATGGCTAGAGACAGACATTCAAAAAGCCTGAGCCTGAATTGATTCAATCTTTGCAGCTTAGTCTAACCTGGCTAAGCTGAACTGGTTTGTAACCGGACGGACATCCTCTCTGGACTGAGGAAATTCAGGCATATGCTCAGGATAGAAGACAGGGGAGCACTAGAGCAGCCCTCCCTTCCCTTGCACAGTGTTAACCTAAGGGTGGGGCGTGGCCAGGTTTGGGCAGGACACTTTGATTAGGGAGGTCTGCCTGCATGATCCCAGGCTTTTTCCTGCTCGTTGTTCAAATGGTGAGAGTGTTGCCAGACCCCAGCCCTCTGCTAGCACTCTGAGGCAAGGGGAGGGTGTAAAGTGCATGCATCAGATGACAATATGGAGCTTTTCAATTTCCCTCCTTGCTTCTTTATACTGTTTGCAGCAAACTGATAAGCAAGTAAAGCAGCAGGGGGATGATAACAGTGTTCATCACCCCATCAACAAAACAATCAACAAAACAATAGCCTCTCTCCATTAGTTCAAACTCTTCTTAAACAGCTTACCAGCTGACCTGTTGATTAGCTCCAAATAGCCCTAAACGGTCACTGTTCTGTCTGCCTGTCCCACTGAAATTGGAGAGACACACACAGACACCTCAGAATTAGGTAGCATACCACATGCCTAGAGTTGAATGGGACTGGGATCCATGCTGTGGTAAATGGGAGGGAGGGAAGAAGGGAGGGAGGCATTCCTGCTTGAGCAGCAAGCAGCAAGGGAGGGAGACGGGAGGGCAGGGGGAAGTCAAGCAGACCCTGCTGTGCCTGGAGACTCTGCTGAGCTCTGGCCAGGGAGCAGAGGGGAGGGGCCAGCTGTGCTGTGGAGCAGAGACCCCCACCCAGCCCGGAGAGCATGCCAGGATGCTGGGGGAGTCTGGTTTATCTTAAATCATCAAGGGGTATGAGACAGATAGTGCATAAACCAGTTTGACCCAAATCAGTTAAGTGTGATACTACATTCAACCAGATTTATCTCAGACTGGTTTCAGCCATTTTCAAACTGGTTTATGTGCATGGAACATCTGTTCTGTTACAGATTTAAACCAGTTTCTGACCATTTAAACCAGTTTATGTGTAATGTCTGTCTCTAGCTTAAAGGTCCACATTTTATGTTGTTGACTGTCTATACCTGTGCAGCATGGGGTGGGTGTGGCTATGAGGAAACCTGAAGGCCATGTTCAGTGGCAGGAAGGTATGGAGTGCTCGGTAGCAGGGCACCAGAGAGAGAAAGAAGGACAGTGCCAGCAGAAGGGGGTCCTGGACTGGCACCCTGGCCAATTGAGAGCAGTCTCCCAAACCACTTTTTATAACATCAAGGCATGGCAAGCAAGGTTGGACAGTGTGCCAGGTGCCAAAGAGGTGAGCAGGCCACCAGGGCATAACAGGTTGCCTGGGACACCCCAAGCCTGCTACAGGTGAAAGAAATGCTTTAAAAATTGAAGACCGTGGTTGGGTACTGCAGATCTTAAACATTCAGTTGTGTTCCAGCCTCCTACCCCATCCTGTTTACTATCAGGACAGCTCTGACTCCAGCTCTGAGGAGGATGGTGACCCTGACCCCAGCACAGCCTAGCCAGACAAAAACAGCAGAAGCACCTCCGGCCTGGCCAAGATTGGGGCCAGAGCCTAAAGTAAGCTTGGGTGCAGGAGCAGACAGCAGGGTCTCCCCCATGCACCTACCACCTCAGGCCCAGGACATGTGGCAGCTAAGTTCCACTTCAACCCCCAATCGGACCAGATCTGGAGTTGAGCCAATGCCTGCATCAGGCTAATCCTCAAATCTAAGGTGAAGCTTTCTTTCCCCACCCCCTACCTCCCATGTTGTTTTGGGAGGGCAGGGGAAAGGGGAGGAAACCTTATATTAGATTCCAGTAAGTACAAGCCAACACCTCCTTTTTCCCCCCTGCCATCCTTCCTGAACAAATTATAACCATCTGTGACAGTACTCCATTTATATAAAATATTCCACCACAAGTCTGCTCACCCCGTTATGTCATAAATCCATAATTGGGAGGTCCTTATATAATCTTCCTGCTTATTCCCAAGGCTTCTCACATTAGCATATAAATATTTTAGGTAACTAATTGTTCTAATTCCTCTCTGAGATGATTGCTAAAAGGAGGCAATACCAGAAGCCTTACTAGATTCTTATCCAAGTTCTGGCTCTTTAGTTACTTTTGGGCTTTTATCTCCATCTCCTGGTGAACCTAGTATAAAGCCCTCCTCACAATGTTAGCAAGTCTGGAAATAAAGACAGTTGTTCCCCTCTTCATCTTGGGGACTCCACTTCTTTCTAGTAGTCCTTCTCTTTAGAACAGCACCCCCTGGTTGAAAATAGCCAAAGCCCTGAAGACAACACCATCTATGCAGCTATGAGTTGATCTCCAGGATGCTTCTGCTCCTACCCAAGCTATCCCCGCAATCAGAAGGATCAATGAGAACCCCACCTGGGCCCTTTTCCTTTTTATTCTTTCCTTCAGAGCCATATAGTCACTTTTGATTTGCTCAGGGTCACCCCTGGCAGTATCATTAGTGCCCCTATAAATGAGCAGCATGGAGTAGTAGTCAGAGGGATAGATGAGTCTCAGCAACCTTTCTGTTGCTCAGATGCAGGCTTCTGGCAGGCAGCAGACCTCCTGAGCCAACAGGTCAGGCCAGCAAATGGATGAATCTCTTGATTTTTTTGCTGGCTCTTACTTTCTTCTACTGCTGCTATCTCCTAGAAAATGTTCTTCCTCCTTTGCCTATTTCCACTTAGCAAGTGTACAGTGAAAGAAGGATAAAGTGGCTGGGCCATGAAAATAAAATAGTTCTAAGAAATTCACTCGTATGCCCTAGTGGAGTGAATCTAAATGGTATTTCAGTATTATAAATGCATTAATAGGACATGAATAGGATAAAACCCTATGAAACCTGCATTTGGCTTATTTGCTTGTTGAATACTTTGTTGCAGGGGTAGGCAACCTTTGGCTTCAGGTCAAATATAGCCCATGGACGTGAAGTTTCAGCAGTATTTGGCAGCAGGGGTGGTTTGGGTGTGGGTGCTGTCCCCAGGCCCCTGCAGAGATGAGCACCCGCAGTGAGTGCTTTCCCTTGTGTGGGTATGAGCTGTCAGCTGTCACAGAGACAAGTGACAGCAGGGTCCTCCTGCCTGCCCTCCTCTGATTCCAGGTGGATCGTTCTGTCCTGCAGCCAGAAAAGATTATCTGTCCTTGCTTTATTGCAAAAGCTGTGTGTGTGTGTATGTGATTGTGGCAAAGTTTACATAAGTAGGTTGCTATTGTAAGAAGGTTAACAAGATTCAAAGGGTGTTTATCTTGGTGAAGAAACTGCTGGATGGAGGCTTAGAACCTCCCTTATGTTTCATCCAGCTTCCTGAGATTTGGCAAGGGCTAGAATCCAATTAATCTTTGACATTAACGCTCTTTCATCCTAGTTCAGAGGCCAAAGTGTGGGTAGCTCTTAAAGCTAACATGAAAATAGGGATTATTATATTCCTCACAGCCAAGGTTGCTGTGGACAGGCTCACAAAATGACAGTCACAGAATAACTTCTGTTGAAACAGGGCTCCTTGTATCAGAGATGCCTTGCAAGACTTGTAATTGTATGTTAGTCCAGGATCCTGTGGAGTGAGGCAGGTACTGAAAGAATCAATGGAGAACAGCTGAGTTCTCTTGCACTCAGCAAGTCTCTGTAGCTCAGTCCTGACCAGGGCATATATCAGGTCCTCCCTGCTTCCTATCAACAGGTAAACCTCCATCTGTTGCTCCCATCCTGAACATAAGCACACAGGTTAGGAATGCATTTCCACTCTGGCACAGTGCAGCATATTACAGAAGGCGAGGAGGCTACTTACTTGTGCTGGAGTTTGAAGATAAGATATCCCAAAGCATCACAGAGTCTCAGATTTGATTTGCCTATCCCAGACCTGAGCGGTAAAGAAACATAAAAAGGAATAAAGAAGTGGAGAGGGGCTCCTTGAGGAAGTTCTCAGACAAACCCACATCGCTGAAAAATGTATTTCACCGGTTAATTAATTTAGTAATGGAAAATAATTCCCAAATTGAAAGAGAAAAATCTTATTTTAATTAGGTTTTACCCCTCATCCAGATCATGGGGAAATTTGTCTTGAACTGATGAGAGATGCTGAACAGCAATTACCTGCATTTTGAGATCCACTCCACTTAATTTTTCTATTGTGTCTCAGGTATGTGACTGGATTGCTGCAAAAAAAAAATGACCTGACAAAGAGCTCATGTTTGGGCTGTAGTTTTGCTGATCCCATGGATTATTGGACACTAAGCAATGCTATGTAACTTTAAATAAGCCTTGTAGCAGTACCCTTCTGTAGAGAGAATGACTGAGCATGTAACAGGGGATATAACTAGTTTTTAACAAGCCAGACACCCACAGGTTTCACTGAAGATTTTCACTAAGACGGGACTATGGGCATTAAGTCCTTAATCTGAAGAAACCAGGAGTGAAACTTCTAAATGGCTACAGGAAGATGTGTGTTCTGTAGTTTGAAAGAGTCTAATGTGCATTAGATTCTGGGTTTTTAAAAATCTGCTGGTTGGACACAGACATAGGCAATAGGGCTGTGTGAAATTTCACCCGGTGTTTCGTTTCGAAGGTGTTTCGATGCATTTTGACCTTGAAACAGAGAAATCGAAATGAAAGAAAAGCCTGGGAAACAGCTTGGAAACAAAACAAGGGCACTCAGAATGTTTTGGAAGTTTGGAAACATTTTGAGTTCCAAAGCCAGGCTTTCTCGGCTTCAGTGCTGGTCGCAGCTGGCAGCAGCAGCCTCCTGTCATCCGGCAGGCAGACTGGGGAGGGCTGCAGGGCTGTCCCAGACTCCTCCTGGGGGCGCAGGCCCACAATCTGCCTGCCGAGTGACAGGAGGCTGCTGCTGCCCCAGGACTGACGTGGGGGCAGGTCCCTGCATGAGCTGATTTGCCCTGGGCCCCACATCCTCCTCAGGCCAGCTGTGGTACGGGGCCCAGGGCAGATCAGCTCAAGATATGCCCCGGGATCAGGACAGGGGCAGGTCCCCACACAAACTGATTTGCCCTGGGCCCTGCTGCTGGCCCCAGGTGGCAGAACCAGCCTCCTGTCATTCAGCAGGCAGATCAGGGGCCCACACCCTCGGGAGCAGCCTGGCACAGCCCCTGCAGCCCTCCTGGGGGTGTGGGTGGGCCCCCAATTTGCCTGCCAGATGACAGAAGGCTGGGGTCAGTGGCAGCACCAATATTCCCAGCACTGGGTGTGGGCAGTGCCCAACACTGTCCCAGGCAGTGGAAGCAACTTCCTGTCATCCAGCAGGCCGATTGGGGGCCCACACCCCGAGGAGGGCTGCAGGGCTCTGCCAACTCCTCCTGGGAATGCCAAATGCTACAATGTTTGCATTCAACCATTGCCAAAAAAAAGTTATTTGTGTAAATAAAAAAAGTATCCTCATCTGATATTTTAATCCTGTGTAAGCATTTTCGTTACTTCTCCCAGGGTTTTTTAAATGTTTCTTTTAAAACAAACTTAATTTTTATTCAGAATTGGATTTATCTAGTCAGAGCAATGATCAAAAAGTTGAGGCTGGGCATTATGATTCTCACCCTGACTCTGCAACCCATATGCAATTGCTACTCAACATGAATAAGACAGGCAAAACTTAGCCTTCCAATTGTTGTTGAGGACCCACTCTTCCTATTGATTCTTGCTCAGTTATGCCATTAGTGAAAAGAAAAATTGGATCATTTAAAAGTTGTGTTTGTTAACTTGTAAATAATTGCTCTTCCTGCTGGAAAGCACCAAAGTGCATTTCTTGTGGGATACAAGATATATGTCTACAATAGTGGTCTCCAACCTTTTAAGGTGATCACTTTTTGAAGTAAAGGGCGACCCAGGATCAACTGCACCCACACCCCCCAGCAGATCAATCTGTGGGGGAGAGAAGGGATGGGGGAAGGTGGGGGGACAAGGCCCTCATGGTGAGGAAAGGAGTGGGAAAAGGCAGGGCTGAGGGGAAGGGATTTGCAAATTGGCCCAGGACCAACGGATTACAGGGGTGGGCAGATGAGAATAGGATGGGATTCAACACTGACAAGTGCAAGGTGCTGCACCTGGGGAGGAACAACCGGCAACATACCTACAGGCTGGGGAACTCCCTTCTTGTCAGTGCAGAGGTAGAAAAGGATCTTGGAGTCATCACTGATTCCAAGATGAACATGGGCCGGCAGT
>NW_017728951.1:35323633-35337898 GCF_001723895.1 Crocodylus porosus | reverse complement strand
GGTCAGGAAGGCCAACCGCACCTTGTCATGCATCCACAGATGCATCTTGAGCAGGTCCAAGGAGGTGATCCTCCCCCTCTGTGTGACACTGGTCAGGCCGCAGCTGGAGTACTGGGTCCAGTTCTGGACGCCGCACTTCAAGAAGGATGTGGACAGCATGGAGAGGGTCCAGAGGAGGGCCACTCACATGATCAGGGGGCAGCAGGGCAGGACCTACAAGGCGAGGCTAAGGGACCCAAACCTGTTCAGCCTCCACAAGAGAAGGCTGAGGGGGATCTAGTGGCCTGTTACAAAGTAGTCAGAGGGCACCAGCAGGCATTGAGGGAGTCCCTGTTCCCCCGAGCACCACCAGGAATGACTAGAAATAACGGTCACAAGCTGGCAGAGGGTAGATTTAGGCTAGATATCAGGAGGCACTACTTCATGGTCAGGGCGGCTAGGGTCTGGAACCAACTTCCAACAGAAGTGGTGCTGGTGGTCTTTAAGAGGAGGCTAGATGAACACCTTGCTGGCATCGTTTGACCCCAGTACTCTTTCCTGCCATGGCAGGGGGTCAGACTCGATGATCTGCTCAGGTCCCTTCTGACCCTAGAAACTGTGAAACAGGTCTCAGTCAGAGCAGACAGAGGGGTGAGGAAGGAGGTGGCAGGAGCCAAGGAAGGTGCTGCCAAGCAGGGATGAGCCTGGTATAGCCCTGCCAGCCCTTGCAGAGGCCGAGGCAGAGGCTCTAGCGCTTGGGCCTGTGCTCGGGTCAGGGACATCAGGACAGGCCAGTGCAGGCCCATCCCCCAAGAAGGCACTGCTGGAGCCTGGACCGGGGCTGGGCAGGCCTCATGCAGCGCAGCCATGGGCAGCACAGTACTGAGACCAGATACCTACAATGCATGGCACAGCACCAGAAAGGGAGGGGTGGTGGGGTAGTGCCTGGGGGATATAAGACAGGACTAACACCTGGAAGGCTGCTTGTCATTGGATGTTCCCCCAGACTGGCAGTGAGGGCAGCCAACCGTGTGCCACAGTGGTACATATAGCTCTGCCACTCAGCTCTACCCTCCCAGAAGGGCAGGGCGTGAATCAGGCTCAGCAGCCTGCACTGTGAGCATGGGGAGAAACTGAGGCAGGAGCCTTGTGGGGGAAGGTGTGTGCAGAGATGGTGCTTGCCTGTGCCCTGCCCAGATGTAGCTTGTGCCCGCCCCAGGTGTCGCACTCCATGCCCTGTTCCCTGCATGGAGTGAGGCGCAATCTCTCTGCTCCTGCCACTCTCGGCCCCACCCCATACTTTGTCCATGGTTGTGGAACCTGCTAGGGCTGGAGCTGGTGAGGAGGGAGCTGCTCCTCAGCCCCCCTGGCCTCTACCCGAGGTCCCAGCGCTTCTTCCCCTTCAGCCTCGCATAGGGGCATGCACAGCCCAGGGAAGAGAGGCCAGGGTATGAATAGTAGGGCTGTGTGATGCTTCAGGTGCTGATTCAATTTGGAAGAGAATAGGACCAATTTGGTGGCCAAATCTCCAAATCTGAATTGAATCAGGGTACCAATTAAAAGGTCCAAATCGATTTGAAGCTCTCTGAATCAATTCTGAAAAGATTCAGAGAGTTTTGGTGATTCAGGCAATCCCTGCTGGCTGCAGCAGGGAGCTGGACCCAGACTCCATACTGGTAGGTAGGGGTGGGGGAGGTGAGGCTGGAGAAGGGGGAAAGAGAACCATAGGGGGACCCCCACCAGGCCCTATCCCCTGCCTGTTCCTCCAGCCTTCTTGAGCACCCCCTGACCCCCACAGGGCTTTTGAGGGCTCATGAAAGAGCCCCGCCATGAATCGCAGGGCAGTGGGGGGGCAGCAAGAGCCAGTGAGTTCAGGGTTTGTTGTTGTTTTCTTTTTAAAGGGCCAGGAGCTGGGGCAGGCAGCTATGGGGGAGGCTGGGAGAGTGGGTGGCATTCAGGGGGCTCATGGCAGAGCCCCACACATGGCAGGAGGCAGCTGGGGGCAGTAGGGATTGCCCCCCGCCATGCAGGAGCCAGTGAGTGGGGGGCTTTTTTTTCCTGGGAGCTGGGGCCAGGCAGGGCAGCCATTGGAAGCAGGGAGGGGATGGGGCCTGTGTAATTTGGAGATTCAGCTGATTTGGCAGGAGTTGAATGTCAGAATCAGATTCAGCTGAATCAATTTGGGGAGTGATTTGAATCACTGAATCAAATCACTGTCCCCCAAATTGGCCGAATCTGAAGTGAATCCTAGCTGCTTTGCACAGGCTTAGTGAAAAGGGCTGCCTGACAGCAGGGGGTGTGGAAGGGGATCGTCCCACTCACCCGGCCTGGCCCGGGTAGCAGGGGGCACAGCTCAGCCCAGCCATGTGTGTCCTGCCACTCCTGATCATGGAGCCTCTGACAGTGTGTCCTCAGCACCCCCGCAGGCTGATATCGACTGTCCAAGGCTCCTTGATCTACCAATTGATCATGATAGACAAGTTGGTGACCACTGGTCTGCAATGAATGATGGAACCAGGGGAGCTTTATGTTAGCATGCATCAGCCTGGGGAATTCAAGGAAATGGATTTTTCTTACTTCTTGTGTAAACTGCTTAAAATTAGTGTTAGAAGGTTTGCAAATATATATAAAATGTGTGGTGCTTTTTAAAATGAATTCTGATGTCTTATAGTTATGATACAGGCTTAGGAGTCAGCATATGAGGATTCCATTGCCAGATTTATCATAAAATGTGACTGTAACCACTTATTTTGACAGAATTTTGAAAAGTGGCTTGCAATTTTTGATGTCTTAATTTTTGAATGGCCAACATAAGCTATACTGGCCAGATTTGCAGAGAAAATCCCAACAATCCAAGTCTGAATTATGATCAGTCAGCACCTTTGAAAAGATCAACATATTGCTCACTGCCAAAAAAGTGTTCGTTGGTAAGAAATTTAATTTGTGTTTAAAAATTCATACATATATTGTCTACATATACTTGTATTAATACAGATAAGTACAAAATTGCTATATTGCAGGAGAAAAATCAATAATTTTGGTTCCATTCATAAAATAGACATCTATAACAACACACAACTGTAAAAAAAACCAGATTTTGATGTAATGCAAAATTCTCTAGGACAGTAAAGTTGCATGGACATCAAAGTCAGGCAAGGTGGCAGAATAATGTAGTTATACAGAAGAGGAGAATCTTACTGTATTCTTTGTTCATAGTTTCACTTCATGTCTTTATCATTACCATATCTCCCATAATTTCCTAATACGTTTAGAATAAAATAAAGTCTCCACTGAACTCAGTGGGAAAACTCCTAACTTCAACAGGCCAAGATTTCACCCTTAATTTTACATGCCCTTTAGGATCAATCACTATATTGGAGCAAATATAGTCTTCATCTGGCCAAATTCAACAGTATCCATTACACTGTAAAGAAAAAAGACACATCAAAGCATCTGCAAAAATACTGCTAAAGTCATGCTAACCTATAATCTTCAATTTCTTTTTCAGTGTTGTTTAAAAAAATGCAATAGGCAATGATTTCTCAGGGTGATGTTGTTAATGGGAACCACTAAATAGCTGGGAAAAAGTTAGACAAGCTTTCAATTGCAGGACATTCAGGTCTTGACAAAGAACGTCTTGCATTTGAAAGCTCATCTCACGTTAGCCCAACTACATAGTTGATCCACTTAAAGACATCACCCTAAGAAATCCTTGCTTCTCACACAATTTCTGGATCACCACAGCTACATCATCACTCTTAGGCTAAGTACAGACTTTTGGGGGAATTAGGGGGAAGTTAAATCGATTCAAAATGGTTGCCCAATATCAGGTAGGTCAGGATGGGGGAGGGTAGCTGTTGGCATTGGGGGTCCAGCAGGCTGGAGGAGATTGGACATCTGCTGAGGACAGGAGGGAGGCATGACCTGTGGGAGGGGTGGGGAGACAGGTGCGACCTGTCAGGGATAGTGGTGGGGGCAGGCACGACCCATGGGTGGGGGCAGGTGTGACCTGTGGGGGGTGGAGAGGGAAGGTGCGACCCATGAGCAGGGTGGGGTGGGGCTCCCCCAGCTAACCTACAACACCATCCCTCCTGCCCCTTCTCAGATTGTGACTTACTAGCTTGGCAAATATAGTGGCAAATATAGTGTTTACTCTATGCCACTGGGTTTCAGGCATGGGGTATTCCCTCAGACTCCCATACCTTTGGGGTTCTGTCCTTGAGTCACCATTCAGCAAAGACCGGTAGGGTGGTAATCAGAAATTGCAATGGAGCATACTCAATAGGGCTATGAGAAGCTTCAGGTGCTGATTTGATTCAGAGGAGATTTGGCCCAATTTGGTGGCCAAATCTCCGAATCCAAATCAAATCAGGGAATCAATAAAACAGTCTGAATTGATTCAGAGCCCTGACAGCAGCTGGTGAGTTGGGGCTTTTTTTTTCCTTTTTTTTTTTTAAGGGCTAGGAGCTGGGGCGGGTGCCGCATAGAGGGGAAACATCACCTCCCTGGACCTGTTCATCATTCATCTGCTAATGCATGATAAAGTGTGGTTAGCCTTGTTGACCACTTTTGTCACATTGACAATGCATGTTCATCTTAGAGTCAACTATGACTCCAAGATCCCTTTCCTTTGCTGAGAAGGTCATCCCCCAGCCTGTAAGTGTGCTGGTGGTTCTTTTTGCCCAGGTACAGCGCTTTGCACTTGTCTTTGTTGAACTGCATCCTATTTCATTCTGCCCACTCTTCCAACCTGTCCAGATTTGCCTGGATCCATTCCCTACCCTCTGGTGTGTTAACTTTGCTCCATAATTTGGTATTATTTGTGAACTTGGACAGGATGCTCTCTACGCCCTGGTCCAAGTCACTGATGAAGACCTTGACTAGCACCGGTCTAAGGATCAAGGCTTGTGGGACTCTACTAGCTACATCTTTCCAGGTCAATATTGACGCATCCACCATCACTCTCTGGGTGCGACCCCTAAGCCAATTTGCCACCCACCTGACTACTTAATCATCTACATCACAACCTGTCAGTTTATTTATGAGAATGGAATGTGATACTGTGGCAGAGCACCGTTGGGGGTGCTCACTCCTTGAGGGCTCTTACAGGCTCTGAGGAGAGCCTGCTTTGGAGGAGCAGCAGAGGAAAACTTCCCCAGGTACCATTTTAAGGGGGAAGGTGTGTGGCAGGGCACTGGTGGTGCCTGCCACTTTAAGACCTAAGCCAAACAGCCAACAAGTGCTTGATTGCAGCAGCCATTTTAGATTCCTGGCTGCCTTTATAAACAGACCAGTTCCCTGCTGGCAGGCTAGGCAGCAATATTGCTTGGCTGCAAGGCTGCTGGTATCATCCTGGAGGTAGGGGAGGAGCTGTAGGGGATGACTTGGAGGCTCCTGGTCCTGGGCATGACCTAAAACTGCACCCTGCTGGGAGCGGGTGGCCTGGTGAGGCTCTCAGTGGTGTGGGAGCCCCCAGGAAATGCCAGGCCAGTGATCACCCTGGTAAAAGGTGGGTGGGGTGCCTTAATCCTAGCCTGCACCTTCAGGTGGGTTTGCATAACACCAGAGGTAGTGGGGGACCAGGCACAGCTGCAACCACCTGAGCCTTGTGGGGTGCAAGACCCTAAGAAGGAGGAGTGGGGTGCCAGGCATGGCTGTGACCACCTGAGCTTTGTGGGGTACAAGACCCTGAGGAGGGAGAGTGGAGGCCAGGTTATGGAGAATGGTTACGGCCACCTGAGCCCACTGGGGAGCGAAACCCCCTGGCCCCAAGTGAGGGGGTGGTGTGGAGCCCCAACTGAGGGGGGGGCAGAGATGAGTAGCCCCAGTGAGGGGGGAGGAGATGAGGAACCCCAGTGAAGGAAAGGAAAACCAGAGGGCTGAGATCCCAATATGTTTATATATAGATAGCACAATGACATGCTGCTCCAGGGGGGAAGTGAGGGTCCCTGTGAGACCCTGGAACACCAGTTATGGTGTGAGTCACCCCAGTTCCCAAAACCGGGTGGGTCACCCGCTAGTAGGGCCAGAAGGCAGGGCCCAGGAACAAGAGTGGGGCTAGAGGCTCAGAGGCCTGATACAGAATACCCTCAACTGGTCAATGCTGGGGCCAGGACCAGAATGATCAAAAGGGCCAGGGGGCCCACTGCGAGGGACACCCAGAGCTGAGGGCCTAGGGTTCCAACTGGCCTTGGAGGCGAGGCTTGGGCCTGTGGGGCCAAAGGTTTTGGAGGGACCATGCCCGAAAGGAGAAATTGTTTCAGGGAGCTAGACAGCCTGAATAAAGGCAGGGTAGGCCACCTGAATGAAGGGATCCTAGAGGGGTCCTGACTGGAAGATTGTGGGGCTCAGTTTGGGGCTGGTGAGATTAACATCAGTGAATGCCATCTGCGAGGCATGGGCTGCAGTGTAAGGGATGTACGGAGCTGCAGATAGCGACCCCTGGCATCCTAATTTGTCCTTTAGGGGTCCTATGCTATGCTGCGCTTTCCTTTTGCTCCCTATGTACCTGAAGGACTTTTTCTTGTCCTTAATTTTTGTCACAAGCCTAAATTCTAATCCTGCTCTGGCCTTCCTGATTCCCTGCAAATGTGAGCCAGGGAGGCGTACTCCTGCCTGGTAGCTATCTACCCTCTGCTTCCACAGCCTGTATACCTCTTTCTTTGCCCTTAGGTTTTCCTGGGCTTCCCTGTTCATCCAAGAGGGCTTCTTGGTCCCCTTGCCCCCTTTTATGTGCAATGGGATTGTCTCCTTCTGTGCCCATAGGATCGCTCCCTTGAGGAATGACCACCCTTCTTGGGCCCCCATTTTACCAATGCTCTAGTTACCTCACTAACTAACTTCCTGACCACATTGGAGTTAGTCTTTCTGAAATCTAGGACTTCAGCCCTGCTGGTTAGTTTACCCACCCTTGGTCAGATAGTGACCATCAATTGATTGAATTCACTATCCCTAGGTTACCTTGTACCTGCAGATTCCCCAACAGGTCACCCCCTGTAGCTAACACCAAGTCCAGCAAGGCTTTTCTCCTACTGGGATTGTATACCTCCTGCATTAGGTGGAAGTCCTGTAGGCAGGTCCTTGTGTCCTGACCCACAATACCTCAGTTTGGCCCCCCCTCTGATCCCATCTTTATTATAGAGGATGTATATTGTTTCTTAACATAAAAAGCTACACCCCCACCATTTTTCCCCACTCTATCCTGTCTGTACAAACTGTAACCCTCAATGCCTACTGCCCAATCACCAAGTTTCAGTTAGTCCAACCAGGTTGAAGTTGTTGCTTGCAAGCAGGAGTACAAATTCCTCCTGCTTGTTCCCCTTGCTCCTAGCATTAGTGTAGAGACATTTAAGCCCCCCGATGGGTGCCCTTGGTACCCCCCTGGGATCTCATGTGAGATCATGGGGTCTTTCTGATTACTGGGTTGGAGCTCTTGACAAGGTGCACAATTCATAATCCATTTCTCGATGTGGGCATTCATTTTAGGCCAATACATGATTTCTCAAGCTCACGCTTTTGACCTTTGTGTGCCTTGATGGGGTGAGTGAAGCAATGTCAACATGTTGGTCCTCACACCATGTGGAATGATTATTTTTGGCCTAGTCATAAGTAAATCATCCTGAGCTTTGGTCTCTGAGAGGCCAGTAGGGCTCTAGTTCAGGTTTGACTTGTTTTTGCCTGCTCAGCCATTCATTAAGATGCTGTGCTCTAAAGGCTTGTAGTTCCTTGTCAGACTTCATGTGCTCCTGTAACTGCTGGAGTAAGTAGTCACTGAGTGGCTCTGTTTCTGTCAGAGCATGAATCACCTTTTCTGAGTGGAAAAGATTAGGTTCTTTTGTGTGATCACAAGACTATTGCCCCAGGGAGTGGGCTTAGTCATCTTCATAATGACTCCCACAGCTTCCAGCATTTCAAGGGCAGGCTTCAACTTGCCTAGGGTTGCATAGGGAATTTTTCTACACCCAGGCACAACTGGTGGTACTGCTGGGTCAACACAGATGTGGTGGGTACCAGAAAATTGGCCCAAACCTTCAAAAATATCTGGGTATATTTTGAGACGGTCCGTCTTGGTTGCAGGTGCTGTCAGAGCCATTCCATGGACTCATCTGATAAGGTCTAAGGTGGTACATGCCACCCTACCAGTATTTGTGGAGTCACTATTGTCTGTTATATACAAAGTTTAAATCAGATTCATTGCACACTGCAAATCTGGTGCTAATGATTGCACCTTGTGGTTTGATGTGTGCACCACCAAATTCAACCAATGTAACATGAGCTGGAGTCTTCCATACTTTGCCTTGCAAAGCCTTTGCTACATCTGCTGGGCTAGTGTTTGTTTCTGCTCCAGTATCTAACTTAAAACCAACTGGCAAGCCATCAATCATGACTGTGCTATACCAGACATTCTGGTTATCAAAGATCCTTGAACGCTGCCTTGCAGACATTGTGCTTACATATAGGGTACTGACTCCATTTTCAGACATTGGTGCCTCTCCCTTTGATAGCCACATTTTTGCAAAGTGGCTCACTCCCGAGCATTTGTAACACATTTCTCCAAAAGCTGCCCGGACCAAGGTTTGTGTGTGCTTCCACACCTTCTGCAAGCTCTGCATTTGTTAGTTTGACTGCTCACCTGTGGAGCAAACTTCACTAATGGCTTGCTTTGTTTTTGCAAAGTTCTCTGGCAGCTTTCCTTTTGCTCAACTGTATGCAAGCTTGCTTCTACAGACATAACTTGGGCCTGAGCACTTGTGACAGCCTTTGCTTTGCAGGTATCCACAATCTGTGCTAGGGTGAGGAAGGGATTTTCCAGAAGCCTTTCTTTGAGTTTGCAGTCAGTTCTGCTGAAGACAATTTTTTTCCCTCAACTTAACATCTTTAGCAAGTCCAAATTCACAATATTGTGCTCTGCTTCTGAGCTCTGTAACAAAATCATCTATGCCTGCTGCCTGGTTGTATCTAAGTTGCCAGAACCGATACCTTTCAAAGACAGTGTTTTTTGGGGTTCACAGTAGTTCTTGAATACTGCAAGCACCTCTGTAAGGGTTTTGTTATTAGGGTCTGCAAACCCCCGTTGCATGTTGTAAATTTCTAGGGGGGCTGGTGGTGAGTGAGGGGCAATGGCATGGGCAGGACACTGGCATATCAGGTCTGCTCAGTGTCACAAAGCAGTGATGGAGGGACAGCTGCAGCTGGACCCACTTCCTGGTGAGTAAAGGGGGCAGAGAGAGCTCTAATTTCCCATGGTTTAACCCCGCCCCCCCCCAAAAAAATCAAACACCAAAAGTTTATAGGTATTTGGAATTTATTTTATTATAGTGATGGAGGCACCAGCAGGTTTCCAAATTGCTTTAAAATTGTAAATATAACCATAAACTATTGTATTCAACTGATACCTATAAACACACACACACACACATTAGTAGCATTTCATTCTAATCATGGAAAAAACTTTGTGATTTTTTTTAAATAGAGAACACCAGGATCCCCACAACTGATCGAAGTCTAGAACAGAGGTTCCTAACCACCGGGCTGTGGCCTGCTCTGGGCCATGGTGGGTTGACTGTGGGGTCATGGCATGAGCCCCCCACTTGGAACCTTGTCTGGCCACCGGGGTGAGCAGCTTCCGGGATCAGAGCTGAGCTTCCAGGATTAAAGCTGGGTGGTGGGGGAGCCCCGGGAGGGAGGCAGCTGGCTCTGTATGCCCTGTCCTGCTCCCACCGGGCTGTGGTAAAAAAGAGTTGGGAACCACTGGTCTAAAATACCTGTTTTTATTTGCAATTCATACTATACTCAACAGCTTGTTTATATTTGCAATAAAAACCATTTATTAGAATCTTTTATTACAGTATCAAATACATTAACAATTAAAAACACTAAAAAATGAATTCCATCTTGTATACCCTAAGAACTACATTGTGAATGACCAGCAGAGTTTAAACTCTGGAGGTTTAGGACCCTTACTTGAGCGATAAGAACTGAGTGCCAGCTTCTCTTAGAACAAGCTAAGAGGGCTACCATGGCACCCACTTAGCAAATAGCTTGTGCAATTTGCAAAAGAGCACTGGACTATTGGGAATCTAGGGTCCTATTGCAGGCCCTGGGATGACTGGTTTTGTGGTTAGTGTTGTAGCTGCAGACAACACAGCCAAGCAAATATATCTGGTAAACAGCATTAGCCTGAAAGTCAGTGTAGCGGGATAGCTGAGATATAGGTCTGACAGATTAAGTTTTAGGCCTTTCATGGCAATAAGTGACCTTATGCAGCCTCAGTTAACCTGTTTGTTAAAAGATGGTGACAAACCACATCTCCTTCAAGTTATGATTGCAAAAGAGTGCACATAAATATAAATAGCAGCCAGTAGAAGATATGTATCTTGGACTGATGATCTGCTGGTTCTTTCTTTCTCATTCATTAAATAGTATGGTCTTGTTTGTTCTTGTACAGTAGAACAGGGAGGTTGATTCAGCTGAAAAGACCTTTCAGGGTTTGTGACCATCTTAAAGAGAATCAAATAGTTACCAGAGAAGATCATCAGGCACATATTTGTAGCCTGGACGGTACTCTAAGACGTACCCCCCTCTCCAATTGAAGGGATCAGAGCAGGTGCATGAGTGCTGTGGGAGGTATAGGACCCTCCTTCCCCTATAGAGCAGAGTCAGATCACCAATGGGTACTTAATCATATACTTTTTAATGGGAAAAACAGTAGTGGGATCATAACATGTATAAACCAGAGAGTATAGGGGACACTACAATGCCCCAAAAGGGGCAGGATTCAATAAATCATGACTTACAATCATACACATACTCATCCAGTTGACAGAAGACAGGTTTAACAAAGTATGAAACACAAACAGCACAACAAACAATACTGGTTGGCGAAATATAAAATGCACAAAATACAAAACATCAAATAACAAGAGATAGAGGGTATAGGTATATGGACCCCTTCCACAATGACAAAAATTTCTCTTTATCACTTCACTCACTCAAGCTGAAACCTGAAGGCTGATCTTCCACATGACAGGCAGAAACTATACCACACAGCCACCAGTCGTGGAACTAATCCAAGCTGCTAAGGGTTTTGACCTTTCAGGAGCCCCTCCTTCACGTCAAGCTGCCCTGCCTCTGGCTAGAGAAGCTGGAAGCAGAACTGGGAGCCTCTCGGGTCACTGCTCACCTTCTTGCTGGAGATGGAGAACCTCTCCTGCTGACTGCAGCCTCTCGTAGGGGGATCCTGGATTCCAGCAGGGAGCCTCTCCTGCCGGGCACACACCGCACTGCTGAGGGTCCAGCTGCTGCCTGCAGGTCCCACTCCAGGTTCTTCTGGGACAACTGCTCCCGCCCCGCTGGCTCAGCTCTTGCCAGCTCTTTGAAACTCTTTCTTCATGGTCCCTCCCTGGTCTCCCTGTCAGCTGCGCTGCCCATTTTACCCCCCTCCAGGTGACCCAAGGGGCCAATCAGGGGACATGGAGGGTGAGTCTCTGGGGCCTGATTGGTGAAGAAAGGGAATCCCAAGCCCTCCAATCATTTCTTACCCTTTCAAAACCCCTGGGCCAAATCACTACCAGCTAGCCTGTCACATATTGGTATCCAGACACCACTTGAGCAGAGAAAAATGTGGACCTGAGGGGGTGAGCCAGAGGGTTTGTAATTACGCTACCAGAAGTCAAAGTCCTAAAAGAAAAGTGTCAGCCTATTCTGTGGAATCGCAATCTGATCACACAAACAAAGGCACTGGTGACTTCAAGTTGCATTAGGATGGCAGAGCAGGGGTGTCAAATATGTGGACTCTGGGCTGAATCTGCCAGCAGAGCTCCATAATCCAGCTCCCAGTGATGCCCTGTTGACCCACATGCTGTACTGCACTTGCCCTAAGCCACATGCAGTACTTGCTGGGGCTGGGTCCCTGGCTACACCACTCACAGCACTCATTGGGGCAGGTTGCAGGGTGCCCCACAGGCAGCAGTCACATGGGTGGGCATCCCAGGCCACATTGAGTGCCACACGTGCTGCTTCAGATATGTGGGAGGTGGGGTGGGGGTCTGCGGGCCTGATCCAGCCCAGGAACCAGCCCTGTTCCACTAAGCTAGTCCACATGGCCAGATACATATACATCTCTGTTACAGAGGGTCAAATAACCAATGTATGGTACATTTGGTGATACTGCAATAACTTGTATGATGAGATAACTTTGCTGAATTTACCAAAAGGAAATCTGGGCTTGTACAAAAGTAACTACTTATCTCCAAGAAAGTTGTCAATCAAAGTTTTTGTCACAGACGTCTTTCTTTCATATTGATATGGCAGCTGCTAAACGATATCCTAAATTCTGATGTTCCTACAAGAAAGACAATCAATGAAATGGCACAGAGAATGTTGGAAGACCAAAGAGAGAAATTAGTTGAGTCAAGTACTGACACCTAAAGACCTTGATACTTTTGTACTGAAGCAGGCACTGGAGATTAACAATGGTAACATACTGGATGCAAAAGAACTAGAAATCATTAGTTCCAAAAAAGCTCCAGACGTCACAGTTAAGTGACAATATGCCAAATAACAGGCACTGAAATGATAAAAGCACCAAAGGTCAGATGTGTCAAATACTAATATGCTAGGGGCCTAGGGCTGTTTTACTCAGGTTAAGATGGAAGCAAAAACAAATATAATTTTGCTGGAATGAGTTAAAAACAATTTGCAGGGCTGTGAAATACAAGCCTCATTACCAGGAACAGCTAGTTGACAACAGAACTGCAGAATAAAGGAGGACTGATGGAACATCCAGACCATTAAAAAGAAGAGAGGGGCATCAACATCTGTGGCATGAAGAGTTTAGGAGGGATCAGGTAGGTTATAATGAGCCATAAAGTCAAGTGAGACCCTCAGCACTTTCTGATTCAAAATGCTGCTGTCACTGCCAGGCAGTTGGTTTAAACTTTGGGTGAAATAGGAATCGGGAAGGGGGGTTGTCTGTGTACCAGTGCACCCCTGCCTGGATCCACCCCTGCATACTGAACAGGAACTAGACCCTGACTATTGACAAGAGAAAACCCTGGTCCCTGAAAGAACACAGGACTGGAAGGGGCCTATCAAGTCCAGTCTGTTGCGTTTGCAAGCAACCATTTACCCAAGGATTCCCTCAAATCTTTGCTTTAAACACTCACACACAACTACAAGGCACAAGACTAAGGCCCCAAGCATGGGTGGTTGGTGCCTCCTGAGTCTTGGAGGGTGTGGGGGCACCAGCAGCCAGTCACCTGCCTGTGCCCCCTCATGCATTGCCTATGCCCCAAGAGCACCATAGCATGCACTTGGTACAAGCAGAGATGAGACTTTGCCACTGCCCTGCCAAAGCAGTGAGGGAAGTAACCAGCTGATACACACATACACGAACACACAAATCCAAGGAAGAGAATCCAGGACTACAAAGGAGAGCAAAACCCCATGCTACAGAGGAGAGCAAAGTCTGCACAGGTCTCCTCAGCCCAACAGAGGGGAAAACTTCATTCCCACTCTCAGATGTGGCAACCCAGATGGCCCTGAGCTAGGGTGGCCATTCGTCTGGTTTTGTAGAGGACGGTCCAGTTTTCTGGTCCTCTGTTCTCTAATGATATGAAACCGGATGCCTTTATGTCCTCTATTTTTCCACCTCTCGGTATGGCCCGCCACCAGCAGGGGTTGCAGCTGCCTGCAGGAGCTCTCCGCTGGCTGTCACCCTTGGGCGCCCCCAGCTGCGCGAGGCATGTGACTGTTCATGGTGGTGGGGACAAAATGCAACTGCCCTCTGTTCTTGAGGTACATCGACGGCCACGCTGCCCTGGGCAGCCAGCACCTCTTGTAGCAGGGTTCTGGTTTTCCCAGCGTGGGCAGGAGCAGCCCTAGGTGTGGCTCTTTCCAGGCCGGGGAAACCCTCTTTCAGAAGACAGCAGCTTTCCAGAGGGAAAACAACCCTTCTGGTCCCTGCAGGTGACCGGTGAGGCCTTGAGGCAGGCACAGCCCCGCTCCCCACGCCGGGCTGCCACATCCCGATTCATAAAGGCCAGGGTGGCAGGAGGGGCGCGGGGAGAGATT
Organism: Crocodylus porosus; assembly: GCF_001723895.1. Classification (NCBI taxonomy): domain Eukaryota; kingdom Metazoa; phylum Chordata; order Crocodylia; family Crocodylidae; genus Crocodylus; species Crocodylus porosus. The sequence goes on along the minus strand of NW_017728951.1, from coordinate 35,323,846 downwards.
TATAAATGCGCATTTCACGCATCTCTCTGCCTCGCTCCCGGCCTCCCTATTCTGGGAGCGCCACTCCTATCGCACGGCTCAGCACAAAGGGCGAGCCAGGGCAGGGGCCGGGGCCGCAGCCGGGCGCGGACGCGCGTCCAGCCGCTGCCGGGAGGGGCCGCCAAGAGCGCTGCGGGTGCAGGTTGCGGGGCGCGGAGGGTGGGACCTGGGCCA
>NW_017728951.1:35293631-35323533 GCF_001723895.1 Crocodylus porosus | reverse complement strand
GGGGCGGGTGGGAAGACCCCCGGGGCGGTGGCTCGGCCGCTTTGTTTATATTTTGTTGTGCGGGCCGGTGCTGGGGCAGGCCCCCGCGAGGTGGGGGCGGGGCCGCCGGAGCCCGAGCGCATCCCCGCGCGGGGGAGCGATGCGGGCTCGGGGCCCTTTGTTGTGCTGCCCGCTGCGGTGCGCGCCGAGGCCGGCGGCTGCAGCAGCCTGAAGCCGGTGACATCTGTAGCTCAGGCCGCGCCGTAGCTCTCTGTCGTGTCGTCGTCCCCCCCGCGATACCGGCGCGCTGAAAGCTGTGGCGGAGCTTGGCCGCCGTCTGGGGGCTTTGCATCTTCCTCTCGGTGGCGCGCTGCAGCGTTTCCCAGCCGCCGGCTGCCCTTAGCATCTCCCGGCTCTCCGGCTTCTGATTTCACCGGTTGGGGGGGAGTGGGGGAGGGTTCTGCTTCGGCGGTTCCGGGACCAGCTTCAAATGTGAATGCCTCTTGCCCCGTTTCTTTCTGACTGGGGGGCCCGCGGTCAGGGTTACTTTGAGTTTTAGGTGCTAGAGAACATCCAGGCCAGACTAGCACAGACGTTTCCCAGCCTGCCCAAAAAACGTCTTCTAGCTTGGGCTGGTCATGGGATAACCAACTGTAGGTTATTTTATGAAGGAAAACTATTAATTGGCCTGGGAAAAGTGTCTGATCTGTGTTTTGCTATAGCCTGCTTTTTTGTAGAGGTATGCAGATTACTAGTAGCAATAGGGCAAAAGCTAGTTTCACTTTCACAGTGAAGTAGTTATGACATGGTGAGGCAGGTGTTTGGAAAGTGGCCTTTGCCTTGGTTCATTTTGCATCCGTCAATTGGTATACCCTCATTCATTAATATGTTTTAAATGAGTGCAAAGGTAGCCAGAGGGGAGAGAGGTCAAACTCCTGCTTAAGGTTGCTATCAAAGTGAATTTGTTGACTGTCTCATGGATAGGTATATAGATGAAATAATTTGCGTACCTGTATGCCGTGAAGTATGTAATAGCTACTGAACTGAAAGTGTTGCTGAAAGTGATTCATTTTAATTTCTTGAGGCAACCATCTTAATTTATTTGCAAGGGGATTCAGATAGGTGACATGTTTTCAAAGTTCCTGTTGGTCTAGGGCAGGAGTCCTTGACCTTTTCAGTCAGGGCATCCCTCCAGAGTTACTGAGTATGGCAGCATCCCCAGCTGCGAACCTTTGTTGTGTTCATCTTGCCTCAGTTCCCAACTGGGTGCTGCTGCTGTCAAGTAAAAGTGCCCTATGCAGCTGCTGGGTAGCCAGACTGGGAAGGGCTGTGGCACATGCAGATGCTCCTCCTACTTTCAGGTTCTCCATTAACTCTAAAGCAGATGACGGAGGTCGTTCATGCTGCAGCTCTTCCCAGTCTAATTAGGTACAGCATCTCCTGGAAGTAGAGACCCGTGGAGAGATGGACCCTGGCCTATGTGTCTCTTTCCAGGAGGAGCGTGGGGAGCAGGAAGGAGACTGGGAAGAAAGTTATCAGAGTGCCCTAAGGCAGGAAGAGTGCTTCTATCACAGCCTGGCATGCGAGGCAGTTTTGCCAACTGCTGTGGCAGCAGAGCCTGCATCACAGCACCCCTGAGGGGGTCTTGCAGCACCCTAGATGAGAACCACTATTCTAGCATGTGGGATGGAAGTGGGCAAAATGCGGCCCAGGGGCCCCTAATAAAATTTAGAAAATTAATATTTATGTGCCCCGGCTGCCTATCATGTAGTCCTCGATGGCTTGCCAAAACTCAGTAAGCAGCCCTCCGCCCAAAATAATTGCCCGCCCCAATGTTAGACCACGCAGCTTTCCATGTGTGTTAGGCACTATTTAAAGAAAACAAACACTTTTACTAGAAAGTAGCAATTTGATGAACTTATTGCTTGCATTATTTTTATTGTACAACTTTTTATGTTCGTGCCCACCCTAATTTAAACGTGGAAACTGAGCAGGGTGAAGTGGCATGCATGGAGCATGTAGCTGTGGTGGTGGTTGGATTGTGCATGGAGCGTAGGAGTATGTCACTTGGCAAAGGTGTTAGATATTCTAGGAAAAAAATTTCATTCTGAAACAGATCTGTGTGGCAGAAAATTTTCCAGTGCTTTATTTTTCTGTGGGAAATTTTCCATTTCTAAAAATTCATCATTTCATAAAATTCATTAGTAACAATGAATGGATGCCAATACCATATTAGGCAAGCTTGGCAGTTTCAAAGTTGTAATTAATGTTTTTTCAGGTGATTATCCCTAGGAAGTGTGTGAGAAAGCACATATATGTTTTATTGATTTGTAAACAGAAGGATAAATACACTCACATAATCCAAATAAAAAATCAAGTTATAGATTCATAGAACTTAGGGTTGGAAGGGCCCTCAGTAGGTCATTGAGTCCAACCCCCCTGCCCTGGGCAGGAAAGAGCGCTGGGTTTAGATTACCCCAGCTGGTGCTTGTTTAGTCTCTTCTTGAAGACCCCCAAGGTAGGGGAGAGCACCATCTCCCTTGGAAGCCCATTCCAGATTCTGGCAGTCCTTACTGTGAAGAAGATCTTTCTAATGGCCAACCTAAATCTGCTGTCCATCAATTTGTAGCCATTGTTCCTAGTGACTCCAGGGGATGCCCTAATAAACACAGCATTTCCTATTCCTGGCTGCCCTCCCCGATGAATTTATAGGCAGCCGCACGATCATCTCTCAGCCTTCTCTTGCGAAGGCTGAAGAGATCTAGGTCCCTCAGTCTCTCCTCATAGGTCCTGGCCTGCAGGCCTCTAACCATATGAGTGGTCCTCCTCTGAACCCTCTCAAGATTCTCTGCATCCCTCTTGAAGTGTGGCGCCCAAAACTGGACGCAGTACTGTACTCCAACTGTGCACGTCCAGTGCTGCAAAGAAGAGAAACATCACTTTCCTGGACCTGTTCATCATGCATCTGCTAATGCATGATAAAGTTTTTAATCTTGTTGATCACTTTTGTCACATTGATGACGCATGTTCATCTTGGAGTCAACTATGACTCCCAAGATTCCTTTCTGCTGCTGAGAAGGTCATCCCTCAGCCTGTAAGTGTGTTGGTGGTTCATTTTGCTCAGGTGCAGCACTTTGCACTTGTCTTTGTTGAACTGCATCCTATTTCATTCTGCCCATTCTTCCAACCTATCCAGATCCACCTGATTCCCTACCCTCTTGGTGTGTTAACTTTGCCCCATAATTTGGTATTAAATGGTATGAATTCACCTAAATGGCTGTGCAGATCAAATCAAAACCAAAGTATGGCATATTATGCAGTTCTTTGGGTGTGCTAAAATTAGCGTGTCAACAGTTTTCAGTGCTGTCATTTTTTTTCTTAAATTTAAACAGTGTAAGAGATTACATGCTATTGTGTATTGTCTTTGCATTTTTAAAAGTATTACAATAAAAATAATTTATTTCCATATAAAGCTTTGAATTTGTTTGAATAGAACATTTAAACCACATTAAGTGTGCTGTATTTAATTTTTTTTCCTAATCAAATATTTAATTTCAAATACTTGTGGGTATTGGGACATAATTAACATGGGGTGTACTTTTTTAGTTTTGTTGACTAAATATAAGTCAAATAAACATGCTAAATCAGATCACGCTCTATTTAGCGCACTGGAAAAATTTCCAGAACATTTTCCAATTCAAAATTTTCCGGAAAACCCACAGCTCTGTTCTGAAAAGAATGCGATCTGGTGAAACAGAATCTGTTTGATACAAGTTAATATATTCTGAAATGTTACAACTGATTCCAGTTTATCTAAAAACAATTTTGCAAGTGTCTTGTTTCACACATTGAGTGTATGGAAGTCTGAATTTGTTTCTCTAGTGTTGTCATTGTGATGGTTCCCCAAGTCCTGGATGTGTTGAGTTGCTTTTTGGTAAATATAATTTAATTTTGAAACTTCTGAAATGAGTATCAGTTTCTTTGAGGGATGTGGGAAGAAGAGTAGATGGAGGTGAAAGATGCTGCCATTTCTTATGTGGTGCAGCTACTACGTGTGCGTATGTGGTCTTTTCTTACTGACAAATGCACTTTTTTTTATTCTTGTTAGCTGTTGCATAGGGTTCAGTAACCAGGACTCTCTTTTGGCTTATACATCAGCACTGAAAGAATTGCTAATTAGATTTCTGTGTATAGAATCTTTATTGCTGATGGTGCAGGAGCCAGAAAGAACCCAGTTAGACTTTCAGATCCTAAGTGAAATTTTCAGGGACAGAGTCTGAGGAGGAATCTTTGACAAGCAAGCCAGTTGTGAACTGAAAGACAGAGAGTGCGTGTCCGGGTTAAACTCCACAATGTGTTTCTTGATTCATAATCTGATTTATACTTTTATGAGTATAAGGATAAGGGATTTTCTAGGGGAAAGTACTGCTCATCAGACATTCTAATTTTAGAGAGCGGTAGTTTTGAGGCTATATAGAAATGCATGTGTAATTTATTTTGCACATCAGTTGGGTAAACTTGCTATATAGGCCAGTTATTTTACAGTTATTTAACAGTTTAGTGATATACAGTGTCTTCCATCTCGTGGGATGTGTGTTACAAGTTTTAAGAAAATATTCTCATACTTTACTGATAGTATGGAATGTTTTCTTTAGTAGTTACTTGGCTATAGACATTCAGTGTGGTCACTGATGTTTTGAGGTTTTTCTTAACAATAGTATAGGAGTATTGAGGACTGTTGTGCTTCCTACTTGTTGCCCAACTTCAGCATACTTATGTTTGTTCTCTCATTCTCAATCTCACCATCCTTCCAGGTGGTTGAAAGATGTATAGGAAGAACATGTTCAAACTTTAAGTCTGAATTGGACACCTTGGTATTAATCTGTTAGAATATGATGTGTTTGTGGGTAGGGAGTGTTCTTTTTTTTCTTATAGCTTATTAAAGTGTATCTAACTTTCTCTTCATATTTCTCTCCCTCTAGATGTGATGAAAGGGTCTTGTTAAAAAAAGTCTTTGATAAATTGCAGTATTGACATTTTTTGGTCATAAGTGTCCCTTTTTAATAAGGCCTGTGTTAGATTTCACTTCTAAAATTAGTTAAGCTAAAGGAACACTCTTGAATTTAAAAATGTTGCAAATTGATTTCTCTGTCATTAATAGTAACATTACTAATAACCCTTTGGGTTATTTAGGACAGGGTTGTCCAACTTCTTGGTAGCCAGAGGTTGCATGCCATCTGGGCCACTGATTTATAGGGTTGCATGCTGTGCATGTTGATTGTTATGTGGGCAGCCCAGCTCTTTCTGCTTCACATGCAGCCTCACCCCATTCCTGGCCGGAGGTTCTGACCAGGCAATTCTCCCCTTCGCTGCTGGTGCAGCGCAGGCAGCATGGCTCCCTCCCTTGCTGCATGCCAAGCATGAATACTTGTCCCTGTCCACTCTGTGTATAGCACAAGCATCCTGGCTCTCTTGCTGTGCTTGCTGTGGGGGCAGCTCCCCTTTTTGCCACCACATGCAGGATGGATAGCCCAGATCCCCCCATGCAGCAAGTAGTCCAGCTTCCCCTTTGCTATGCATGCAACACAGGCACCTTGGTGCTTTCCTGCTGTGCCACCCAACCCTGCCTCCAGGAGTGGAGGAGTGAAGGGGTGCAGAAGCTGGGGAAGGAGGGGGAGCTCAGAGACCCTGGTGACTGCTGCATCAAAAACAGTGAGGAGAGTGGCAGCCAGACCACTCTGGGCCACACATTAGGCCCTCACAGGCTCTGAGATGGACAGACCTGATTTGAAATGGTGAGTTTCAACCTTTTTATACTTGGTGCACTCTGTGGAAAATTTGAGCTCTTAATTTTCACTTCGTTTTTTGTCTACAGAAAATTAGTAGAACAATTCTTCTCTTGCAAAGATCTCAGCAAGACCACAACAGGTCTGAATGGTTTTAACACTATGGATTCCTAATTTGAAATCCCTGGGTTTATTTTATCTTGTACAGCAGATCCTTGGTTAAGAATCAATCGCAGATTTAGAACTTTAAAAAATGCAGGTGAAGCTATGTTTCTTGCCTGCTTTTGCACTTATCTCAGCTTGCACAATGCATTAATGACATTTTTCACTTTCAGATTCCTATTGTTGTACAGTTGGCTTTCAAATTCTGGAAGAAATATTTATGAGGTGCATTAAAGAGAAGCAGAAATAGAGAGAGTAGGAACATTTCTGGATTGCTAGGCAGATGTATTATTTAAAGCAGCAATGTAGCTTATTGTTGGGGAAAGATGATAGACACTCTAACTAATTTCTCATATCAGGAGTAGCTTGGCTAGTATCAGTGCTCTCTAGTCTTATGGGGTATGGTGGACACTGCAAGCGTGTGGAAGAACCACCTGTGATGCTGAATAGTATTTACTTGCTAGGTTGTTTTTATTTACTGGATTTCTTATGAAGGCTACCTAAAAAAAAATCCTTTTTTGTATTCACTTGTTTTTTATCTACAGAAAAATAGAGCAATTCTTCTGTTGCAAAGAATTCAAAAAGACCACAGCAGGTCAGAATGTTTTTAACGGTATGGATTCCTATTTGAAAACTCTGGGTTTATCTCATGAATCATGACTGTACACATAACAGAGCTAACATTGCATGGCACCCTTGAGAGCATCTCTGGGTACTCCAGGGTGCCATGGCACCATGGTTGAGAATCACTGACCTAGTGGACAACTTGAGTTGGTGACTAAATATTTGTCTAAATGCAGAACTTGTGCTGATTTTAATTAAAACTATTGCAAACTTCTAGATGGACAACAATATCTACCTTTGAAATCTATACTGAAGGAAGCTAAGGAAAGTGTAAATAGATTATGTATTTATGTACACAGTTTCACCAAATTTTAAATGGATATAAAATAATTGATGCAAGTGTGTGCATGTTTGTACCTGCTAGCAGGCATGTATCAGGCCACTGAAGAGAAGGGCTGCCAGTTCCCTGAACCATTTTAATTTCTTATGCCTTAACAAAGTAACACAAACAAACCAAAGAAGCGTTTTCAGTTTTAGAATGGATAACGATCGCCAGAAGCTCTGGAGCTCTTACATTTCAGCACATGGGCAATAGTGATAGCGCAACTCATCATGTGTTGTTAACATGTTATCCCTGAAGTAGAATAGTTTTTGAAATATTTGAAGCAAACTTGGGGTACAGAAAATGGGAAATATTGAGGAAACATTAACCAGGGAAAGGAAGAAAACATATAATCCTCTAAAGCCACAAATCCTATCTTGCTTTTTTAATCATTATGTTTAAAGATTCAAAGTCATTTTGGTCTGACCATGCTTTACAACCTTTGTTCGGTTAAAAATCACTAGAAATTTTGATAAAATAAGTAGACTCTTTATGGAAAAGTTTGAATTGAGAGGAAACCAGCCTACTCTAAAAATAAAGTTTGTCATTCTTCATAGGAGAATGACTAACACAGACCTACTTCTTAATGGTATTTTAAAATTTTGCAGAAGACAATAGATTAGACCTCTTGTGATTGCCAAAGAAAACTTTCTCTTTGTTAGACATAAGGTCTTTTCAAACTGTGCCTCTATTAATAGGGAGACCCTGCTACATATGCAAATTAAAGCTTGATAGCAACCAACTATAAAGCTAGTACCCATTTTTGAAGTCTAACTTCATAGCTGGTTGGGGGCTTTTATGGTGCGATAGCTACTTTTCATATGTAGCTGGTCTTAAGGTAATTGCATTTAACCAGTTAATTGTGTTATACCTGTAATGCATAGAGGGGGGTCTAACTGTTCAGAATGGCATAGGATTCTGTAGGCAACAGCCTGCTTCATCAGATACTATGAGCTGACTTGCAGAAATCATGGGTTCTAATTAAAAAGGAAATTAAATACAAAGGACAGGGGAGAAGGCACTGCTGAGGAGCAAAGATTAATTGAATAGGTCAAGAGGGATAAACAAGGTAGTTAACCCATTGAGGGACATGGGGGAGGGGCAGTTATAAAAGTTAGCCCACGAAATAGGATGAGAAGGCCCCATGCCACAACCACTGGCAGGGTCCCAAAACAGAGGGGCAAGTCAGAGAAGGGTGCCTACAACTGCCACCCCATCCTAGTCCCACACCACTCCCAGCATCCCAGAAAACCCTTTCCCTGGGCCACCCTGAGGCTAGGTGGGTGCTGGTCCCTTAAGGGTGGTAATCTGCCACGTGCAGCCATGCAAAACTTTAGGATCAAACACAGCTTAGCCCCTCTGATATGGAGGAAGCACTGCCACCGTCCCTCCTTCTCCCCCGGAGGCTGACATTACTGCTACACCCTGTGCTATGACAAGAATCCTATCCCCGGAAAAAATGGGAAAAAAAAAAAGGTAAATGTCACCACCATGGAGGAGGGTCCAGGATAGCATGGCTATCCTGCAGTAGAAGAGCCCATCGAAGAGACCCTGTCCTTACATTATACTTGGTGTGACTTGACTCCCACCACTGCAGGTACTGGGACTCTGATCCCAGCCATTCTGCAGTTGGGTCTGATGGTGAAACCCTTCCCCTCCGACCATGTAGGGGAGGTGGGAGCCCCCACCCCCCCAGTGTCTTCCACCCCTAGCAGTGCCTACTAGCACCTTTCTCCCCTCCCGGCCATGCGTACCACCCACCTGCAGCTTTTAGCTGCACATAGCTCAAACAGGTCCTCCCCTGCCATGTGCACAGCATAAGCACCTTGAGTTTCCCAGCACTGGGGATGGAGCCTGGCGACGGGGACAGGAGGCACTTCCCCCGCCAGGCTCAGTTCCCAGCGGCTTGCAGGTGGAGCACAGCCCTGGTTCTTTCCTGCTTCCCACCACCTGGCTGCTGCTTCAGAACTCGGGATGTTTGAAACATTTTGACTGGCCTTGTTTTGTTGACTGGCTGTTTTGAAGCCCTTCATTTTTATTTTGATTACACTGTTCTGAGCTGGATGATCTCCCGAGGTCCCTTCCAGCCCTAATGTCTATGTCTATGAAGTTGCAACAGCATTGAAATGAAACAGCTGGCAAAGCTTTGCACAGCCCTATTTGATACCATACCTCTCATTTCCCTCAAATACCAAGAACACATCATCTAGCATGTATACCTAGCTTTGTTTTTCGTGAGAGATTCCTTGTGAGTCATGAGTGCGAAGGTATTGGCTGGGAGGAAGAGGAGTAGAATGACAAGGTCGCACACCAAGTATTATTTACTTATTGAGAGACTTTTCTAAGTGGACAAAGCACTTCATGTAAAACATAGAAGGCTGGCCTTTCTTCTTGAAGCTTCTAATCTAAATTAAACAAACTATTGACTCCTTAACAGTACTGTGTCATTGGCAATCCCTGTATTTGAGGATGATCTGTACCATGTCTCATTGATGGGTCTTGAGGAGACCCATCTGCAGAAGTTGCAAGCCTTTTCATGGAAGAGAGTAGGCCATAGGCCAAGATTTCTTTCATTTTCCTTCCTCTGCTTTCTCTTCTCTGTTTCAAGGGGAAGATGCTTTATCTCAAAATGGGCTACCACTTAATTAAGGTTGCCGTTACTTTGGAGTCAGTTAGCAGCCAGCTCCTCCCAGCTCTTGATATCAGCCTCCATTTTCTGAGGTATGCCCTCAGTGTTTCCTCTGGCCACCATGAGATTCAGGCTGTTACTCAGCTGGGAGTAGAGCACTTGTTTTGGGAGTTGAGACTTGGGCACTCACATGCGCAATGTCTAATGCAGTGAAGTTGGTACTTGAAGATACCTGACTCGATGTTTGTAACATGGCTTCAGCAAGGATGCTGATGTTTTTGCACCAATCTTCCCATTTGATGTGGAGATTTTCCAGAGCCATCCTTGGCAAAACCTCTCTAGGCTCTTGAGATGATGGCAGTAGATTGCCCACGTTTCCTATATGTAGAGGAGGGTGGGGATGATGACTGCAGTGTAGACCTGGATCTTGGTGTTTTTCTCAAGATTATGTTGAATAAAGACACGCTGAAGCAATTTCCCAAAGGAGGCACTTTCCCAAAGGAGACACCAGATTCTGTGCTGGGTCTCCTTGTCAATGCTCACTCTTTGAGAGAGGTAAATACTGAGGTAAGAAAAATGCTAGTCTGCCTCCAGGGTCTTTCCCTCCATAGTAATATGAGGAGGGGGTTTCATTCAGGGCCCAGGGCAGGCTGATGGAGCCCTTTAGTCTTCTTGATATTGATCGAGGCCTCAAGTTTGATAGTTTTCTCTGAAAAGTTTCAGTGGGGTCTGGAGGTTTTCCTCCATGGGTGCGTCTATATATGTTCATTTATTTGCTTAATGAAATACTAACTAAATATGCAGTAACTAGAGTTACTGTGCAGTAGCTCTGGCAAATGCCTTTTTAGTGACACTGCTGTGCAGTAGCTTAGTAATACTGCATGGTAGTGTATTAGCACTGTCCATGCTGTGATGCACTACTGTGCATTAAGTGTCTCGTGTAGACACTCACAGTGTGCACAAGAATGGTGCAATAGATATTTATTTAAAGGTCATAGATAGGTGTTTTCAGTATTTTTGTCTTCGAGGGAAAATATCCCAGACTGAAGAGCCCTTCATCTGTTCAGTATTCAGTGTCTGTTCTGGAAGGAAGAAATGACAACAAAGATGACTATAAAAAAAAAAAATGGAGAAAATGTAGAATACTGTGTGTAAAGGTTTTGTCTGCGTTAAAACGAAAGGTATTCTAATAAAGAACTTTCCTCACCATGACCGTCAGTATCATGATCATTTGCCTGACTGTTGTGGTGGTGGTCCTGACTCTCGTCTGCCATGTCTTGATTTTAAAGGATGATCTTGATCAGGAGATGGTATTTCTAGCCACCACTTGACACAGTTGTATCCTAATAGGTCTCTTCTGGGGCTTTGAGCTCCCCTACAACCCTGCCTACTGCCACCCAGATGTTATGTCACTGTTTGTTTGTATCAATCTTACCCAGCAAATTTATTTTTATTTTTTAGGCTCAAGCGTGTCCTGTCAGGCTTCTCAACATATTAGAGTCAATGCAACCTACCCGATTTCTTCTGCAGTCACAGGTAAGTCCAGGGTCTAATCTCGCTTGGGGTTAAGCCCCCTTCTTACTTTAACCCAAAAATGAAAATTATTCAAAAGAAAGGAAATAAAGCTTTTCCAGGCTGCTGTCCCTAGTTCTCTCTTGCACTCGGGGGTTTTATTTTTCAGTCAGGGAGCATAACTTCCCTTGTTAAGTTCTCCAGGCAGTCTCTGGCTGCCTGACATAATACTTTTCCAACCTGTAGAGACACAGGCATGTTGATCAAACCAACAAAACAGAAAACAAAAGTAAAATTAGTACTTGTGTTGGCAGGGCTCAGCTGCACTGCTCCCGGCCCTTATTTCCCTTCGGCTGTTGTCCTGCCACTGGTTTCTCATGGTTTAATTGAGATCCTCAGCTAGCTGGCTGCTAGTTCTCTGCCGCTGTGGCTGTCCCACCCAGCCTCCGGGACACAGGAGCTCTCCCCGAGTCCTTTCTGTGTGTCTCTTCTCCACACTGTGCACCTGCCAGAAGTTAGGAAGGTATTGTCAATGATGACATCATAATATGCCTTGAATTTTAATTGGATTATAAACCCTTAACTCTTAAAGAATCTAATAAATACCTTAGATAACAGACTTCATGAACAACACTATCCAAATCCATTGCATTAGTAAATTATAAACTAAGTAGTTAAGCCTGTGACCGACTAACTCAACTCCAAAGTTATATTCTGAGGCTTCAAAGTTGTTTTTTTTTTTTGATAAAGGAACTTTGATTTTAAAATGAAGCTTTTTAGAAATTGATAATATTTCAAAGATTAAAATGAATTATAGCAGTATCTAATTTAAAGGGTTTTTTTCATTATTGGTATTTGTCTCTTCTGTGATGTTCATCTACTTCTCTGGGACCCTTCCTTATTGGTAATGTTTCTGAACCAATAGACATTTACTTCTATAAATGTGAAAATTGCAGTGGGGAGCTCTGGATTCTGTTTCTTTTGCTCTTTGCCAAATTTCATGTGTAAATAAATAGGGTAAATGCCTTCTGGAGGTAAAAGTGCATGTTTATTCATTGTACACTTCTTCTCAAAATGCTTTAGTGTTATTTTGTCATTAGTGACATCAAATGTACTAACTGGCAACTTTGGTTACCTTGTATTCCATTCGAGCATTCATCCTACTTCTCTTCATGTCTGCAGGATTGGAAACCACAGAAAAATAAAATAAAATTCTGCTTGAAATGGGCTAAACCTTTATTCTTTGATGAGTACAAGAGTTAGTCAAATCTCTTGAATTGCTAGTGTCATAGAAGAAACTGCTCTGTTGGGACTTTCTTCTGATATACTTTGGATAAGGATAATTGGTGTATTGCTGCTGCTGTAATGGTCCAGGTATTTTTGTGATATCAATATCACAAAATATTGCATCAATAGTGTAGTTGGGGGAGCTGTTAGGCAAGCTTTTGGGCATCAAGTGTTCTTCCTCAAGTCTGGATACGGAGGCATTCACACTTGGTCAAGTGTCAAAGAGCTGTCCATTTACCCATGTTGACATAGTAGTAATTCAGTTTAAATGATTTGGTTTTAGTGTGCTGGTAAAACTGAGAACAGCATACAAAAAGAGATTTAGTAACCCTGAATAATCATTTGACATAGCACTACTTTGCTAATAATTTAATTTAGTACTGCCATAATGAACATTTAAGTAGATGCTTCTAGAGGATTTTATACTTCTACCTCTTTGCATTTGAAAAAGGATTAAGGGCTTGGAGGATGTCCTCTCCTGCTTCTGTTTTTATTTTCAATAAAAGAGAATTTTGTTTAGAGTATCTTTTCTTTTTTTTTTTTTTTTTCCTCCAAATCTGCTGTCCTAACTTCAAACTGTAGAATTACACTTATTTTTTGGATGGAACCATTTTGATCCCAAGTTGTTGTTTGCAGGTCAGTTTTGTTAAACAGTTGACAAAGTGTCATTTTGTACCTGGTGATAATATGATTTGTCATAGAACCATCTGTGGTGATATTTTATTGGACAGCATACTGTAGTCATGTGCAGTGCAGGAAAGCATTAATTTTTCTGATTTTTTTTTTTTTTTTTTTGTACTAGTATCGCTCTTTTCTTTGATCATGATGCTCTGGAAAAATGATATCTGTTTAATGGCTTTCATATCTTTTTTTCTTTATCCAGGCCATAGGTTTCAAGATTTGTAAAAACACTCAAGCTTAGCAAAAAAAGATCTTATTCAAGATTACAGTTGCTAGCTTACAGGCTGTTCATTGTGTGTTTGTAAACCTGTGTAAATTTTGAGTATCATCCTGGTCTTGTGGGGGATTAAAATCTCTTGTAAAATGAATAGTTTCCCTTTTAGTTTTTTCAGTAGTCTTTTGAAACTTCTGTGCTGGTGTCTGATATTTTCTGTTTTTAGGAAAAGTTTCATTAAGAACAGAAAAGATTAGACAATGGGGCAGATGTGTTTCAAAACTTTGCAAGCATGTTCTGCTAAAACTACTGTCAGCCAGATAGCGCTTAGGGAGTGTTAAAGCACAGTTAACCCTTAAATGGAATGTGAAATATGAACACAGACAACTCAGTGTCCTAAAATCAAAGTCTAACTTTATTAGTACAAGTCTTCGCAGTTTCTGTATTCAGAGAGAGAAAAACACTTAGTACAATGGTATCCCAATCCCAGATGTTACTCAGCTCAACAGAAAAGACTGCCATTCAGTTCCTGAAGCAAAGTGTGCGTCATTGGCTGGGACTGTCCAGACAGGTGTTGAAGGCTGGATTTATGACGATGATAACGACAACACACTTAACTTTCTTGCTGCCCCCTTTTATGCTTTTCTTTAAGTTCACTCCTTTGATGACTCCTTGCTTCTGGATTGGTCTCTCTGCAGTCAACTTATTGTCCATACTTTCCCTGTCAGCATATTCCTTTGCTCAACAGACCCATCATGAGCACACCTCTTAATTTGGCCTTTTTCGGTGTCTTTCTTTGGGCATAGTCCATTGGCCTCCCTTATCACCTTTCATTAACGAATCCAATCATTTCATCCTTCTGATTCAGCATGTTAGTGCCAAGTTCAGTTAGTTGGAGCTGGCAACAAAACTATTACTATGTTGTGTTAGAAAATCTTCTCACAGTGATAGAAAAGGAAAGAAACATCATGCAAGCAAACTCAAGGCCATAAGCTGCTTGCAAGAGGCAAGGCCAGCTGATATTGCAGACACCAGCAAAATGAAAAGTTCAGATAACAATGAGGCTATACAGAACTTAAGCAATGATTAAATAAGGCTGAATATAAAAGAAAACTTTAAACAATATTGTAATTCACCACTTTATAAATAGGTGCAACTTTAAAGCCTAAAATATGACAAGCTACCACTGACTGACAGTTCTGTTGACAGTAAGTCATTCCAGCATGCAGCCTGCTATGTTTATGTCTTAATATCTTTACTGGAAGGTTCTAAGGATTGAGAATGTAGCCTGCAAAAAATATTGTCTACACTGGAGAATTTGCTGTGCAAACCACCATGAAGTTGTTGTAGTTAATAGAGGTGTGCTGATACATCAGTCCCATATGGTATTGGCACCAATGTAAGGAAAATTGACATTATTGGCAATTGGCCTTTTTGTGACTGATAATGTTGCTGATAAATGCTGTGCGCATGCGTGCAGGTGACCAGGAGCACAGCCTGGCAGTGTGGAGAGCAGCGTCTGGCTGGTAAGTCTGTTGTGGGGGAAAGGGTGGGGGGCCGGAAGGCGTGTGGAGGGGCAGATTGAGGACCCTGTGGTGCAAGAGGGGCTAGGGCTGGGGTAGGTGCTGCACAGTAGGGGCAGGGCGTGGGACGGAGCCATGAATGGCTTGGGGGGGGAGCTATTCCCACTGCTACATGCATCCCAGGGAGGGTATGGGGGGGTGTATGCCCCCGGATTTGTTTGCAGGGCGAAGGTGGGCTGCTGCTGTGGGCTGGGGCCGGTGGCAGGGCTGGGCTCTTCCTGGCAGAGGGGCTGGGTGGGGGCTGTGCTTGGGGCGGTCAGCAGCACTGGTATGGGGGGAGTTATAGTTAATTTTGGGGTGGCTTCAGCCCACACTGTAGCCCCCCTCCTAGCACTACTGCTGCCCATCCTGAGTGCAGCCCCTCTGCTGGGAAGAGCCTGGCCCTGCAACTGGCCCCAGCCCACATCAGTGGCCCATCCTTGCCCCGCACACAGATCCGGGGGCACACGCCCCCCCATGCCCTTTCAGAGTGCATGCAGCAGTGGAAGCTGCCCCCTGGACGAGCCACAGCTCCATCCTGTATCCTGCCCCGGCTGGACAGCACCTGCTTCTGCCCCAGCCACACTCCCTCCCTCACTGCAAGGGCCTCCATCTTCCCCCTCCATTTCCCTTCCTCCACAACAGACATACCAGTTGGATTTCATAAATTTTTATGGGCATTACGGCTAGACGGGACCTCAAAAGATCATCAAGTCCAGCCTCCAGCCCCAGAGGCAGGAAGTCAGCTGGGGTCATAGGATCTCAGCAAGATAAACATCCACATTTCTCTTGAAAGCGTTCAATGTGGGTGCTTGAACCACCTCCAGTGGCAGGCTATTCCAGATCTTGGGGGCTTGGACCGTAAGGAAATTCTTCCTCATGTTCAGCCTGAAACAGTCTTGCTGGAGTTTATAACTGTTCGACCTCGTCATCCCTTGGGGTGCTCTGCTGAACAAATGTTCTCCCAGATACTGGTGCCCACCCCTGGTAAACTTATAGGTGGCCATCAGATCACCCCTGAGCCTGCACTTTTCCAGGCTAAAAAGCCCCATAGCTCTCAGCCTGTTATCGTACATTCTGTTTTCCTGACCTCTGATCATGTGCGTGGCTCTTCTCTGAACTCAAGCTTCTCCATGTCCTTTTTGAATTGTGGAGCCCAAAACTGGATGCAATACTCCAGCTGCGGCCTCACCAAGGCCAAGTACAACAGGAGGATGACGTCCTGGGATTTACTTGAGAAGCATCTATGGATGCAAACCATCATTTTGCTCACAGCATCACTCATGTTCATCTTGTGGTCAGTCATGACCCCCAAGTTCTTTTCATCCGTAGTGCTAGACAGTGTAGCACTGCTAAGCCTATAAGGATGCTGCAGGTTTTTCCTCTTGAACCTTGCATTTTTTTTGGAGAACCTTGCATTTTTTGGTGTTAAACACCACCAGGTTCTCATCCGCCCATTTCCTGAGCCTGTCAAGGTCAGCCTGGATCGCCCTCCTGTCCTCAGGCATGGATGCTTTACTCCAGAGTTTAGTATCCTTGGTGAACTTGGACAGCCCACTTCTGACTCCAATGTCCACATCACTAATGAAGATGTTGAACAATATAGCTCCAGGGACAGAGCCTTGGGGGACCCCACTGGTCATAGGGCATTGTGATGATTGACTTCTGTTAACCACCACCCTTTGGGGCTGACCACGGAGCCAATTCCCCAACCAGTGGATCGTGGTGGACCCGAGGCTGCAGTTGGCCAGTTTTGCCAAGAGGTGATCACGGGATACCAGCTGGAAGGCTTTTTTGAAGTCAAGATATATGACATCAATCTCTTCTCCCTTGTCCAGGTGATAGGTCACCTGGTCATAAAAGGAAATGAGATCAATCAAGCAAGACCTACCCGCAACAAACCCATGCTGGGTATCCCTCAAGATATTGCCATCAGCTAATCTGTTAAGGATGGCCTCTTTAATAATCTTTTCCAAGACCTTGCCCAGGATAGAGGTCAGGCTGATGTACCTGTAGTTTGCCAGATCCACTTTCCTCCCTTTCTTGAAGATCGGCACCACATTGGCCTTCTTCCAATCATCGGGCACTTCACCAGAGTGCCAAGAGCTCTCAAAGATCCGTGCCAGTGGCTGAGCTATGATGCTTACCAGCTCCTTGAGTACGCTGCTGTGTAGATTGTTAGGGCCAGCTGATTTTGAAGGTGTCCAGCCTCTCAGGGTGTTCCTTCATGAGGTCAGCATTGATGAAAGGCAGGGAATCTCCCCCACCCAGGCGTTCCTGTCGTGTAATGGGCCTGGGCATCCCATGGGACTGATGAAAGACTGACGCAAAGTAGCTATTTAATAGGTTGGCTTTTTCCTGGGCACTGGTTGTCAGTTGTCCCATCTGATTTAGCAGGGGTCCAGTGTTGCCCTTACTTTTCCTCCAGCTCCCCACATATCTGAAAAAGGACTTCTTATTCTACTTGGTCCTTATAGCTAGTTGGAGTTCGTCACAGCCTTGGCTTTTCTGGTTCGCTCTCTGCAGGACCGGACCAGTTCGGAACATTCCTCCTTGGAGGTGGATCCTATCCTCCATCCTTTGTAGGCCTTTCTTTTTAACCGCAGAAGGTCTGCTAGTCCCCTGGAGAGCCATGGGGGCTGCTGTGCCCTTTTGCTGCCTTTCCTCTTGAGACGGAATAACCTGAGGTTGTGCATCAAGGACTGCTCCCTTGAGGAGCAACAACTCTTCCTGAACTCCCCTCCCCTTGGGGTTGTGATCCCTTAGGGCCTCACCGACAAGCTTCCTGAGCTTGTGAAAGTCGGCTTTCCTAAAGTCAAGGACTTCTGTATTGCTGACTGACTTGCCAGCTTTACAGTGGATGGTGAAGGTGATCAGCTCGTGGTCGCTGTCGTCCCCAGTTGCCAGTACCAGGTCGAGCAGCGCTTTACCTCTCATTGGCCCATAGACTTCTTGAGTCAGAGGTCATCCACGCATGAGAGGAAGCTTTGTGACTGCTTGGATTTAGCCGAGTGCTCTTCCCACGAGATATCTGTGTAGTTGAAGTCACCCATGACAACCATGGACCGGGAGCATGTGGCCTCAGCCAATTCCCTGGTGAACTCGTGGTCAAACTCTTGACTTTGGGTGGAGGTTTGTAGTAGACTTCCACCGTTGTGTCCCCTTTGCCATGTTCCCTATGGATTTTAACCCAGAGGGTCTCCAGTCATCCACCCTCGTCGCCAATATTGGCTTGCAGGGATGCATAACTCTCCTTGACATTGAGAGCTATATCCCAGCTCCTTTTGTCTACTTGATTTCTCCTGTACAAGATATGGCCGTCTATATCTGTGGTCCAGTCATGGGTGGAATCCCACCAGGTCTCTGTTATCCCTATGATGTTGTAATTATTTGTGTTCAGCAAGAGGACAAGTTCTTCCTGCTTATTCCCCAAGCTCCTGACATTCTTGTACAGGCAGGCAAGTGTCCCCATGGGGGCCCTTGCTTTGCCCACAGATTGATCTAGGGGTGGGCTCCCTTAAGTGCTTAGGCCTGCTGGCATTGCAAGGGTTGCTCAGTGGGCCATCAGTGGCAGTAGTTCACCAATCCTCCGGTGGGCTTAGTTTAAAGCCTGGTGGAGCAGGCCAGCCAGTCTTGCTGAGAAGAGCCTCCTCCCCAGTGGAGCGGTGGAGGCCATCCCTTCCCAGCAGCTCGTTTCCTCTTTCGCCAAAGAGCAGACTGTGGTCGCGGAAGCCAAAGCCTTCCCGATGACACCCAGCACCACAGTCTTTGATTAACTACCTGGATCCTCCTCTCCTTCCTCAACCCATAGCCTGAAACTGGGAAGATGGAAGAAAATACCACCTGCACCCTGAGACCCTTTAGCCCCACTCCTAAATCCCTGTAGCGCCTCATGACCTGGCTGAGAGCACTCCAAGCTGTGTCATTGGTGCTCACATGGATAAGGAGCATGGGATAGCGGTCAGTGGGCTGGAGGAGTTTAGGGATCTTCTCTGCAATGTCTCTGGTGCAGGCTCCTGGGAAGCAGCAGGATGCTGCTCGCCAAGCTGACAGGCCATATATCAGCAATCAGATTGATATCAGCTGATATGGCTTGTTAAAAATTGGCCATTGGTATCAGCCCAGAAAATCTCTGTCGATGCACCCCTAATAGTTAAGCCAGTTTAAAAGAGAATTGCAGCTTGCTACTTATTAGAATTCTTAATTTAATATTAAATATCGGCAGTAAGAATTGTTCTTGTGTGTATCTGACCAGACTCTGTTATCCTCACACTAGCTTCACAAATGGTTGCATAAACTTCCAAATTCAGAAACAGAAAATACACTCTGGTTAGTATTTGTTAATCAACAATTAATATTTGTTTGTCTACTCTTAGTCATTGTAGCTGACTAGGCTGTTTTCAGGCTAAATTAAAAATCAACATAAAGCTTGCAAATAACCTTTTTCCAACTACTCGGTTGGTACGATAAAAGATATCACATCTACCCAAGGAACCTTGCCTGCCTATGCTCTTAGACCAACACGGCTACCACCAACAACACTGCAACATAATGGCTATAAACGTTAGATTTTTAATTGCACATTATACAGCTCCTTCACCCTAAACCATGTGGTGTTTTCAAATGCTTATAATAGTGACACTTTCCTGGACTTCATGTGCTTGCTGCTCAGATTAAAAGTTGTACAGTGTGAATTCTAGACTGGACCAGACATCATCTATATTATTTGCCAAGGATGCCTGTGACATCATCCTGTTTTGCACCTAAATCCCATCTATTTTTTTTATTTTTTTAATCATTTATTCCCCTCCTTCCCATCATCTTCTCAGCAAATGGGTTTTCAGATCTTAATTGGTGTATGTGTTGTACACACAGTGTGTTGCTGTGTTGCTTTTGTTTCCAAATTATGGGTGAGAGGCATATGTATCTGTTAGGGAGAAAAATGCAGAATGGTCACACAAATACTGCTGAAAAGAAGAAGGTTGCCATTCTTCGACTTTAAGCATCTTTAGTTCACTTGGAATTGGATGACAAGTTAAAACACAGGTTATGCAAACAATAAGACTGTTGTACAATGATTTAGGATAGTGGCCTATGGCCAAGCAGAATGTTTCACAGGTTTTACGTGCTTGGTTGTATTCTGACACACAACTATTACAGGACAACATGGTGGAATTTTTTGCTCCCTTGCTCAAAATGTCTTGCTTTTGCTGCTTACTGCTTGCAGAAGTTGGTGTTGGTGGGTCTAGGGGTCCATAGCACATGTTGCAGCTAAGTGTTGTGAAAACAGAGAAAGCACTAGAAGATGCTACAGATATTTCTTTTAATTAGTAGTTATTTGATTAGTATGTAGAGGGCCTACTGCGTTGTTGGTTGTAGCCATGTTGGTCTAAGGACAATAGGCAGACATGATTCTTTGGGTAGATGTGCAACATCTCTTATTAGACCAACTGAATAGTTGGAATAATTGTTCTTTGCAAGCTTTCAGGTACAGACACCCTTCTTCAGGTGCCTCCTAGTATTTTACAAGATATACCATATTTACTTGCATACTGCATGCACATTTTCCCCAAAAATCAGTCCTCCAAAATTGGGGTGCATGTCTCAAGCAAGGAAACTGATTTTCTCCTCATCTGTTTTGATTCCTGCTCCAGAGTGCAGTGGCATTACTTATTCAGGTAGCTGAGGGAGTCAGTTAAGTTAATGTGAGGGGAGGCGGGGGGCAGTTATTTAGGCCTGTAAGCCACATAGGCACTTCTGATGAGTCATTGTGAGCTGGGTCAGCAGCCCCCTTTGCTGTCCTCCCCTTCTGTCTCCCCTCGTATGTGCAGCAACTCACCAAATCACCCTTGGGGTTTTGGGTGGGAGGGGAACAGTGTTTCAGAGTGGGACAGGTGGGCAAGTCTGGGATCATGGGGCTGGGCATGAGGCAATGATAGCTCAGGGCTGGGGCTCAGACCAAGCCATGATCTGTTCCCTGCACAGTATGCCTGTGGGGTGGGGAGGGGAGGCTGCCTGGGTACTAGGTCCTGGGAGCCAGCTGGAGGTGGAAGGAAGTGTGGTGGGGTGTGCCCAGGGCTTGCTTGGGTAGTGTAGTCCATGGCTGCCCCCAACAGTGCTCTGCCTGGGGCCAAGCCTTGCCCAGGGCAGTCTGTGCCCACCAGCCCAACCCTGGCCAGCGCACAGCTTTGGCCAGGTGCTGCTCTGCTCCTCTCCCCTCACCTCCAGCGTAGGCTGCTCAGCTGAAGCTTGCCCACCTGCCTGTCTGGCAGCAGGGGCAGGAGTTGGGAGAAGGAGGAGCTGCGGCTGAAAGGGAGGGGAGCAGATCAGCACCTGGCCAGCTGCAGCCACACTGAGAAGAGTGCTGGCTGGGGCCCAGGCAGGCAGGGCTGTTCTGTTCCCCTCACTTTCAGCAGCAGCTCCTCCTCCTGTTCCTGTTTCACTGCTCTGAGTGGGATGGGGGAGAAAGCTTCAGCTGGGAGGTTCCTGCTCCAGCACATGGGGCTCTGGCTACAGCTCCTGACTATCTTCTACCTGCTCCACTCACTTGGCATGATGAGGAGCCACCTATGGGTGGGGTGGCAGAGCAGGTGGCTGGGACCTGGAGCCAAAGCCCCAAATGCTGGGTCAGGAGCTGTCTGGCTGAAGCTCCCCCCCCACTCAAAGCAGTGTAGCAGGAGGAGGAGATACCATTGGAGGCTAGGGGAGCAGAACCAGCCCCAGTGGGGCTGGCCCACAGTGGGGCTGTTTCTGGTGCAGCTGCAGCCAGCCAGGTGCTGCTCTGCTCCCCTCACTTCCAGCAGCAGCTCCGCCTTCTGCTGGTGCCACTGCTGTGCTGCTCTGGGCAGGTGGGGAGGAAGCTTCAGCTCAGCAGCTCCTGCTGTAGGCAAGAGGAGGAGAGCAGCACACTGGGAAGAGCCCAGTCAAAAGATGCTCACACTGGTCAGAGTGCTGGTGGGAGTGTGATGGGAGCTGTCTTGTTGGGAGTGGGTGGGCTTGGCCTCATGTGGAGCATCACAGAGCAGGTGCAGGCTGGATCCAGCCAGTTGGACCATATCTGGCCCACGAGCCATATTTTCCTGCTCCTGAGTTCATGGCTCATTGCTCTTCATTGCACAGATGTTAATAATTGTCTTGCTTTTAAATGGTCTTGATGTTCCATTAATCAAACTAATCTTTCCTGTGGCAATTTTAGTGTCTGCTAGCTACTTCTGATCTCTCTTCTGGTGTTTCTTAGCCCTGGAGACTCTTTAGCTCTTCATAGATCCACCCATGGAGACAGCCTTTAGCAGCTGCTAGACTTTAGTTTTTATTTAAGCAAGAAAGGGTAGGTGAGTGAGCTGAAGATTAGACTCTGTTTCTCCTCTGGAAAAAGATTTTTGTCATTGTCCTGCCTTCCCAAAAAAAGGGTGTTTTGTTTGGGGCGGGGGGGAGGGTGTTGTTTCAAGAAAATATGGTCTTTCTGAGATTTGTGTGGAACAGGATTAGGAGGAGACGGTGGATCTGCTGGAACGTGATTGAAGAAGATTCCATAAATGAAGAAGCTGGGAAAAATACTTGGTTTAGAAAAGTGATGTCTCTTAAATGATCTTTCAATTTTACAGTTATCTGTTGTCCTAGTGGTTTCATTATTTACTATTTTAATTTCTTCTGAACCCAAAGTAGGTCTCAAAGTCTAAATAGCCACGATTTGTGAAGGATTCTGCACAAGCCTCAAGCAAAAGCTTATGTGGCAAATTAAAGAAATCAAGTGTTGTGTAGGCAAAGCAGCTGTCTCACTTTTTCTAAAGACTTTGAAGGAACTGTTCCATAGTTATTGTTTTAGAAGTACATTAAGAAATTTGGCTTTTTAAAATTTTTTTGTTTTTGTGAATGCAACTTGTATACTTGCTTAACACAATTAGGTGCAAGCTCTAATTTGAAAAGCTTGCATTGATGACCTATATGTAGTAGTACCACCTTAAAGTAACAAACCCTTCCCCCACTTGTATTCTCAGTAACAAGCTGTAAGCAGGTTTTCCATGCTTGATTTGTAGCAATTTGTTTTTTGATTCTGCCTAAATAGGTACTTGAGGAAAGTACTGTATAAAATGGCCCAATTTCACTTTGCATGGAGCTGTGTTTGAAACATTTTTTTTGAGCTCTGGTGGCTCCATCTAGGCCAGCTGGCCAAGTAGTGGTTGACCAACAGCTGCTCTGTTTGTCTGGATTGGACCTTACATTGTTGCCTTCAAGGGGAACGACAGTGATTCTTATATTCAGATAGTTATTGTCTTCATTTTATTGATGTCACTTGTAGACATTTTTCCATGGGCAAGCAGTCTAAGAAGTCTAATTGCTGCAGAGGCTATTTTGGGCTGTTTGGGATTATGCAAAGTATAGAAATGAACATCTGATTCAAACAATTAATGTAACAGTATATCTAAATATATTTAATTCAGCTTCTTTTTCCCTTCCTTAATATACTTTTCCTGCTCTTCTTCCCTTTCACCCCAAAGTGAATGTGTACCTGTTCTAGTATTGTTTCAGTTTAATATTTAGCTATTTCATAGGTTGCATTGAACTGGCAAAACATGATTTGTATTATTGCCAAAGCATAGCGATTATTTAAACTTCAGTGCGACTTGCTAGCAGTTAGTATTTGAATGTAGATTTGATACAGGGAATCCAAGTGACAGACACATAAGAATGCTCAGTATTAACTTCATTTACGTTCTGCACCCTAGTTTGAATTCCCATTGGAATGAATAGCAGTGCATTGTCACTTTTACGCTACCTAGGCTTCTGGCATTTAAAGTGGGGTTTAGATTTGTTTCCTGGCTCTGCTGTTTGTACAGTGTCTGCTATCCTGACATCTCTGACAGCTTTTTTATAAAAGTAATTTGAGGTAACACTCCCAGTGTATAGTTCTTGCCTCCAGGACCAGAAGTATCCCCTTAAAAATAACCCCTAAGGAGCCTTGGTTGGGTGGTACAGGAGCATATAATCTCCCTGGAGTTTTATATTTGTACATGCAGGAAGGGGAGCTGAGAGTAGCATGAAGCAGACCTCAAAGAGCTAAGAGGCTGCAGGCTACTTACTGGCAGCTACTAATAAAGAGCTCTGCCTGGGAAGTGAGTGCATTTCCTTTCCTGTGGGAGACTGCTCCTGGCAGTCAGTCAACAATCTCCCTGCACCTCCCCCCCCCCCCCAACAAAAAAACAAAAAAAAACCCTACAGGATTGGTGATTCTTACATTCACCAGCTGCCTCACTGGTTTCCCTCCATAGGAGAAGACAGCGTAGTTTTGCATCATATAGACTAATTAATCAGAAATGTATGGCATACACTTTCATAAGAAGCAGACTTACTTTATCCGATGCTGTCTGATGCATCTGATGAAGTCCTCTTCTTGTGCTGAGAGCTTATGCAATACGTGTCTGATTTAGCTGGTTTGTATAAGATGCAAATATTTCCTTCTTTCTACCTGACTTCAGACTAAGATTTATCTCCCTTCATGGGAGTCACTGAGTAACTGCAACCATTGGAGGAATGAGAAAGGATGCCTGTTTGTGGGGGGGGAAGGGAGAGGTTACAGTGGAGGATGGACAGTACAGAAACACTTCAGGACCCACTTGCTTTCCACTTTTTGTAACTTTAAAATGTTTCAGGGGCTATCTTAATGCGGTATTCAGGCTTGTAGATGTACATGTAGATATTCTGTTAATTTAGTAATAACCATTTTACTAGCATAATTTCAGTGTAATTATGTTGAACATGGGAAAGGTATTTCTAAGAATTACAATATCATTTACGTATTCTGAAAGAAGAAGGATTCAGAATTTAAGGAAACTATCAAAATGGTTACAGCAGTTATAAAAATTTGAGAAAGACCTACTCTCCCTTTCATAGTCTTCCTGTTTAAGAGAGAGAAAAAGATGTTGACTACTGTGGAAGTGGAATCAAATAATTAGGCTGCACTGATCTTTATGTGAAGCACCACTCTTAGCTAGTGGAGAAAGTGAATGAAAATGCTGTTTCTGTTGATGCAAGAAATGTTTTATCTGAAGTAGGTGGATATCCAATACATCAATAAGGATTAACCATTTTGGGAAGTGTCACAAATCAGTTTTGCATCCTCCCCAAGTGCCACTCCAGTCCCCTTCTGCTGCCTCGTGTTGCTTTGTTTTCGCTCCCGGTGATGTGCTCCCTGCCTGATTTACTGCTTTGCTTTCTGCTTCCTACCCTATTTGCTGCTGTGCTGCCTGTCCCCTTCCTGATCTACCCTGTGCCACATACAGGTTGCCTGTGCTACTTGTGGCACCTCTGCTGCAGGTTGGCCACCTTTGCAGTGCATTATCCCCAGCAAATCTTCAGTGCTGTCATCAGCTCCCCTCGTGATAGTGTGAGGAGACAGTCCTTCTGCAGACATTGTGCTTTTCCTGAAAAGGTCTAAAATGCTGTTCAGGACCTTTTGAGGATTCAAAGCCATCTGGTATGAAAACTGATGAAATATTCCATATGGCTTAGGATTCTAGGGTCACCTTATGCTCCTTTGGAGTTCATTCACAGTTCCTAGGAAGAAAATTAAGTACTAGTCTTATTCCATCTAGAAGCATACATGGGCAGTCTTGCTCTCCTAGCATAACTACTCCACTGGCCTACCGTTCCTTGGAACTGTGCAGAAAGCATCAAAAAAAAGTTCCATCACTCCACAGCCGTATCATTTCAGGCAACAGGAAATACTAGTCCTTTTGCTTCAAAGGAAACCTCTGCCCATACTTTCTTTCCTTATTGGGCAGAAACACTTCTGGATTCCTGTCCCCCCACACATACAGTACCTTGCCGGATAGCTTTGTGCCCTGGCTTTGCAGGGCACAGATGACCTAGAATTCTATTCTGACCACCCTGAACCAGTGCTTGGGGCCAGGCCAGTTGGGTACTGCATGAAACGTGTCCCATGCCAGCCCCCTGTGCCACAAGTAATACAAGCCCCAGAGAGTGGCTGGTACCAGTGTTCCTTCTAAGGTGCGTGCATGCGCGACTGCACACAAGTAAAAGTCTTGCCGCACCACAACTTTAAGACTGTGTACCCTCCCAGAGAGGAGCTGGGTATGGAGTGCAGCAGAGGCACTGGGGTCTGTATGGAACATTTACCGAAGGTAAGCTCCTCACTCCTCGTGCTGGGCAGGTAGCAGCTCCTCCCCGAGCTTCGGGGACAGGGGTGGGTTCCACCAGCTCCAGGGAACTGCTCTGCTCCCCTGCATCGCCTCGGGGAAGCGAGATGGCACATGGTGTCAGGGCTGGGGAGTGGAGCAGTTCCCCGGATCCGGCAGGGCCTCACACAGGGCAGGCAGTGGCTCCTCCCTGTGATGAGGCAAGGTGGAGATGGGGGCTGGGGCTGGCTCAGGCTCTGCTGGCTCCGGGGAACTGCTCCACTCCCCCGCCCTGACGCCATGTGCCTCCTAGCTCCCCGAGGCGATGTGGGCGAACGGAATAGTTCCCTGGAGCCAGCAGAGCCTGCGCCAGTCCCGCCCTTGCTTCGCCTCGCCTCGTCTCGGGGAGGAGCTGCTGCCTGCCCTGCATGAGGAGTGAGGAACTTACCTTCATTTAGTGGCTGAACCCTGCCCACTTCTACCTGGACACTTACTTTTGGGATACTTACTGGCAATCTGCGCCATGCTGAAAGGGGGAGGTGGGACTGAAGCGGTGCGCTCACAGACCGCTACTCCTTAGAGGGAACATTGCCTGGTACAGAATGCCTGTGGCACGGGGAGCACACAGCACACACTGCCCCACCAGAATGGCCCTGCCCACAGACCATCTCAAAGATCTTCATTCGGCCTATGGGGCTGGATGAGTTTGCTGCTACCCCTTTCTCTACAATAGTGGGTTCCAAACTCTGACAGATTGTGCACTACCAGTTTAAAATGGTACAGCCTTAAGTACCACCAGCAATTTTTTGTCAGATAAAGTAATTGTAATAAATCTGTTAATGTGTACCACTGACAGGTTGTCTGTATACCACCAGGGGTACCTGTACCACACATTGGGAACCCCTGCTCTACAAGATGAAAGAGGAATTGGCTTAGATGATAACGTTTAGACTGGGGTGGGCAACCCTTGGAATGGGTGCTGGAGCATGGCACACACAGGCATTTTGCTTGGCCATGGGGCAGACTGCAGGGAAGGGGCTGGGGCTGTGCAGCCACAAGGATCGGGACCCTCAGCTCTCCTGCTGCCTGGCCCTGGCATGCCAATATCTTACAAGTCAGGGCTGTTGGTGCTTTTGGCACTCTGCCCCAGAAATACTGTCAAGCCCTGGTTAGGACCCTCCCTGCAACAGAGCTTTTGTTACCAGGTTCTTTGCTGAGATTAGGGGACCCTAGATTTCTGCCTCTTACCCTCAGGTCAGAGAAGGCATGCTTCACCCAGATTTTCTCTCCCTTCATCTCAGAGTCTGGATTTTTGATGTCTCCGAGAGTCTCCTTTAGAACAGAAAAGATTCCGCTAGATGTACTGTATTTATCTGAATCCAAGATGACTTTGAATTTAAGGTCCCCTGTGTGTGTCCCTCCCTCCCCCCAATAGTTAGATTCATAGGTATGGAAAAAGTTTGCCTGCTCCCTACCACCTTTACCCCTTCCCTCCTGATGCCTCTGCCCCCTGCAGGTTCTGCTCTGCCTATTTCCCACAGCCTTTGCCTCTGCTCCCCTCCCAGGCCTGTTCTCCTGGCCTGCTCCTTGCATCCAGAGCTCTTCCCTACTTGCTTACTGTGAAGTGTGGCACCAGTTCTAAGCACACACAAGCTCCAAACCTGCCCTGCTACACAGCAGCATCCAGGGGCTGGAGCTGCGCTGCTGCTGATTGGCCAGGCAGGGGATGGAGCTTGCATGTATGTGGTCCATGCTTGAAAGAGAATGAGCCTGAGCTGTGCCTGACTAAGCGGGGGGCCGGGGGGTGTGGTGCAGGCAAGGGAGAGGAGGGAAGAGAGGCTGCAGGGGCAGGCAGGCAGCTCTTGTAGCTCTGACTGGCCCTAACCTAGCTGGGGTCCCACCCCTCCACCCCCCGATGTTGAATGGTGGAAAAAACCTCATCTTAGATTCAAATAAATACATTATTCACTTGGTTAAGTGGATCAGGTTTTCCAGGTGGTATCTGGTCTGGGCTAAAGTCTTCCCTGTCTTCTATTCTAGCTGTATTAGAATATTCATTGAAGCTTATTTATGCAGGCATGTCAAACAGCTCAGTCCAGAGTGAACCTGGAAGTTAGCTAGGATTCTCACCCTGCAGTTGACAGCTAGTATGCTTTTTTACCCAGCAGTCCTGTGTTTCTTCAATAGTGAGACCAAGGTCTTCCCCCCAGAGTAGGCCCTGTTTCCACAATAGGACCTAAACTTGGCAGCTCTGGCAAACATGCAATGACCACATTAACTCATAGATAGAACAGACCATATTGCCTTAAACACCCTTCATGATTTAAAAAAAAAAAAAAAAATTACTTCACTTTACCAAGGAATTTTCAGAATCTCCTTCACTGGCAATTTTCAAGAGGATGCTGAATAAGCATTTGATTAGAGACAACTTAGAAATACATTCCTACATTCATGCAGGATTTTGGACCAGATGACTCTCGAGATGACCTGTAACAGGCTATGTCCCAAGATGGGGTGGTGGCACCCCTTCTCATCTGAGTATCTTCTGCTCTGCTCTGGTTCCCTAGTCTCACCTCCAGTTCTTGCCTGATTTGCTTTGCTGGAATTTTTTGACACAGGAGCAGGGAAGCTGCCCAGACTGACCATTTTCCCTCTTTTCCAGCTTGACCTCTGTCCTATGGTACTACTGCTGTGCTATCAGCACTGCAATAAGTACTCTGCCTTATGATCTTACTGCTGAGCCTCTGGTTGTGTACTAGGTGCCTGCAGCCTATCAGTCCACTACTGACCAGCCTCTTCTGGCTTCTGGTAAGCAATTCCCTGTGCCTGGAGCTCACTGCAGCTGTTGACCACTCTTAAAGTAAGGGGAAGTCCCCAGCTTCCTGTTAAATGACCCTTATGATTTTTAGGAAGATGGATGAGATCAAGCCTCCATGGTGGGTCTTCCCTATATGCATTTCAACCAAAATAAGATGGTGTTAAGGAACCACATGAAGCTTTCTGGTCAGGGTGGTTTACTGAATTTCATCTTGGCTACCAAATCAACTTGTCGTTGTTATTTTTCCACACCTCGTTTGTCTGCATTAAGCCTCGTAAAGCCTCATAAAGGGATTTTTACCTTTTCTCCTTCAGTTCTGGACTCTCCTTTGAGCTTTCAAAAACAGGTTCATCCCTGCCATTTCAGCTGCTTTTGCTGCTGATCCATTCCTCTTCTTGACATACTAGCACTGTGTTCTCTTCTATTTCTTGCTCTAGTTATTATTTTTTCCACTTTTGGTGGGACCCTGTACTTCCCCTCTCTAGTTTGGATTCCCCTCTTCTTTCATGTCTTTGTCTATTGCCTCCGACTTTAACTCATTTTAATGTCGACTAGACAGCAACTTTCTTCTGTTACCTGCTGTTCCAGTCCTATATGGTCAAGTGGTGTCTAACTTCCATCACTATATAATTGGTGTAACAGATTTAGGGTGAAGCAACTTAAATTGTAGTCTTACAATTGATTTTATATATATATATATTTTTTTTTATAAAAGCCTTAACCCAATTTGAAAAATGGTGTTATTGCAACCTTGGATCAACATAAGTGAAGTAAAAACTGCTGGAAGTTTTCAGATGATGTCACTACTGATAGAGTACAAAACTGCTATTAGCAAATAAAATACTTTAAAGAACAAAATGGTGAAAAACTTTTAAATTCATTTCAGTTCTTGAGTATTTGAAACTTATTCATGTGCCCAGTCCCATTAACTGTAAATATATGACCATCTTCTTTTTGCCCTCTACAGATGCCAACTGTGTGCCAAAAGCTGATCCTGTTGAAGTTAGTGAACCCTTGTGTCAAAACAGGTTTTGATTGCATGCAAACACATTGTAGGATCAGCAGCATAGATGGCATACTTTCCGGTCCTGCTCCCAATGCTCAGTCTGATTTTTTACTGTCAGAAGGCTTAAAACACAACACCAACAAACCTTCCCCACCTTTTTTCCCAGCGAAGTTCTCCTCTCAGCT
>NW_017728951.1:35280370-35293240 GCF_001723895.1 Crocodylus porosus | reverse complement strand
AAAAAAAAAAAAAAAATTACTTCACTTTACCAAGGAATTTTCAGAATCTCCTTCACTGGCAATTTTCAAGAGGATGCTGAATAAGCATTTGATTAGAGACAACTTAGAAATACATTCCTACATTCATGCAGGATTTTGGACCAGATGACTCTCGAGATGACCTGTAACAGGCTATGTCCCAAGATGGGGTGGTGGCACCCCTTCTCATCTGAGTATCTTCTGCTCTGCTCTGGTTCCCTAGTCTCACCTCCAGTTCTTGCCTGATTTGCTTTGCTGGAATTTTTTGACACAGGAGCAGGGAAGCTGCCCAGACTGACCATTTTCCCTCTTTTCCAGCTTGACCTCTGTCCTATGGTACTACTGCTGTGCTATCAGCACTGCAATAAGTACTCTGCCTTATGATCTTACTGCTGAGCCTCTGGTTGTGTACTAGGTGCCTGCAGCCTATCAGTCCACTACTGACCAGCCTCTTCTGGCTTCTGGTAAGCAATTCCCTGTGCCTGGAGCTCACTGCAGCTGTTGACCACTCTTAAAGTAAGGGGAAGTCCCCAGCTTCCTGTTAAATGACCCTTATGATTTTTAGGAAGATGGATGAGATCAAGCCTCCATGGTGGGTCTTCCCTATATGCATTTCAACCAAAATAAGATGGTGTTAAGGAACCACATGAAGCTTTCTGGTCAGGGTGGTTTACTGAATTTCATCTTGGCTACCAAATCAACTTGTCGTTGTTATTTTTCCACACCTCGTTTGTCTGCATTAAGCCTCGTAAAGCCTCATAAAGGGATTTTTACCTTTTCTCCTTCAGTTCTGGACTCTCCTTTGAGCTTTCAAAAACAGGTTCATCCCTGCCATTTCAGCTGCTTTTGCTGCTGATCCATTCCTCTTCTTGACATACTAGCACTGTGTTCTCTTCTATTTCTTGCTCTAGTTATTATTTTTTCCACTTTTGGTGGGACCCTGTACTTCCCCTCTCTAGTTTGGATTCCCCTCTTCTTTCATGTCTTTGTCTATTGCCTCCGACTTTAACTCATTTTAATGTCGACTAGACAGCAACTTTCTTCTGTTACCTGCTGTTCCAGTCCTATATGGTCAAGTGGTGTCTAACTTCCATCACTATATAATTGGTGTAACAGATTTAGGGTGAAGCAACTTAAATTGTAGTCTTACAATTGATTTTATATATATATATATTTTTTTTTATAAAAGCCTTAACCCAATTTGAAAAATGGTGTTATTGCAACCTTGGATCAACATAAGTGAAGTAAAAACTGCTGGAAGTTTTCAGATGATGTCACTACTGATAGAGTACAAAACTGCTATTAGCAAATAAAATACTTTAAAGAACAAAATGGTGAAAAACTTTTAAATTCATTTCAGTTCTTGAGTATTTGAAACTTATTCATGTGCCCAGTCCCATTAACTGTAAATATATGACCATCTTCTTTTTGCCCTCTACAGATGCCAACTGTGTGCCAAAAGCTGATCCTGTTGAAGTTAGTGAACCCTTGTGTCAAAACAGGTTTTGATTGCATGCAAACACATTGTAGGATCAGCAGCATAGATGGCATACTTTCCGGTCCTGCTCCCAATGCTCAGTCTGATTTTTTACTGTCAGAAGGCTTAAAACACAACACCAACAAACCCCACACACCTTTTTTCCCAGCGAAGTTCTCCTCTCAGCTACAATGTCCTAAGGAGTCACCTATCACTTTTCACAATCTTTAGAAGAAAACCAGAATATTAAATACATGAGCATTATTCAAAATCTTCATAACAGGAATCCCAGCCCTTTTTTTTCTTGTCCTATTGCAGTACTACCCAAAATGTGATATATTGCCCAGGGAGCAGTGGTGATGCTAAGCATCCATTTTTAGCTCTACTTCCATATGTAGGCTTGCTAGAGTGTAAGAGGCACTGTTGTGTAGAATAAATATAGAATTCAGTATTGGGGTGCCAGTTTGTAATATCCAAGAGTGAATAGTTGCTTTTTGTATAGACTGGAAGCACCAAGAAATTTTCAGAACGGAGTACAAAATGCATCGGGTTCCAGTAGTCCAGTCGTCTAGGGTGGTTGTGATCTTGGAAAACATGGCAAGGTATTTACTAGTAAATAAGTTAGAATTTTACTAGTAGACCTCCTGGTAGACCTTACAGATTTCAAGTACTGTATCATTATGACATTCAGGTCTGTCAGAAGATCTTTCTGAGGGGAAATGGATGCTTGTTTCCTGTATTTACCACCACAGGACCACAAATGGGAAACAAAGTATTACCAGTAGGTGAACTTGTAAACCTGGCAGTTAAATGCCTGGAGCCATAAGAGACTGGTGAGTCTTGTACTAATGGGTTTCATGGCTTCTTTCCATCTAAAAAACCACCTAGATGACTTGTATATAATGCACTGAGAGAGCCAACTTAACAAAGATGGTTCTAAAGCTCCACAAGTAACTTTTAAGGCTAACAATGGCATTTCCTGAACTGCAGAGGCTATTAACATATTAGGTTACATTTTCCCACCACATAATCAAGAGCTTTTGTGTTAAAGCTGAACAGATTATTCCGTATGAATTCTGTCAAGTGTTCTAGAATTATTTTTAGTGCAGAAAGCTGTCTGTGTCTAATTCAACTCTTTTTGATTGCGGCAGCCTCTTATCTCTGAATTCTTTTCTGTAAGAAAATAACACATTTTGGCTTATGGAGAAGTACAATAACCATTTCTAATATATATATATATATATATATATATATACACAAAAAAAATTCCTCCTGTTGGTCATGGACTTTTGTTCCTTTCTTCTGTTTTCCACTCCCTACATTTCTTCAACTAGTGCAGATGTATGCGTGTCACAGGGATCAAGGAGGCTAGATACAGCTTTTTGGGGAAGGGGGTGGGGTGGGGAAAGGAAGGTTCTGTACCTTAATCTTTTCATTTTGGATCAGTACTCCAATACCTCATCCAGCATATTCTCTTTTTTTCAGAACTCTGACAGATACTGGCTTTCAGACATTGGGTTATTTATGTTAACCTTTTTCTGGCCTATTGACGAGTCTTGATAGACCTCCCAAGAGTAGGCTGCAGTTGTATTTGCAGTGTTAAAGCTTTACGGATACACAGTGTGTATCATGATCTTTAACTGAGGTTTCAGATCACTGTGGTGCAGAAGAAGCACTCCAACATATGATGGAAAATTGTTTGATAAGAGTTTTGACATAGTCTGTCTGCCTAAAATGAATCCAGAGGTCAAGTTGTAGTTTTCAGACCGTCACTGAGAGACAGGTATGTCACACACTAAGCAGAGAAATCCATATTATGGAGTTGTACATCAGTATTGGGGTGCCGGTTTGTAATATCCAAGAGTGAATGAATGAATAGTTGCTTTTTGTATAGACTGGAAGCACCAAAAAGTTTTCAGAACAGGGTACAAAATGTATCAGGTTCCAGTAGTCCAGTCATCTAGGGTGATAGTGATCTTGGAAAACATGGCAAGGTATTTACTAGTAAATAAGTTAGAATTTTACTAGTAGACCTCCTGGTAGACCTTACAGAGTTCAAGTACTGTATCGTTATGACATTCAGGTCTGTCAAAAGATGTGTGGGAGGCAGTTTCAGTATTAATTATGCACAATGGAGAGACCTCATTAAGCATATTTCAGCATTAAACAGAATCTAAGGCAAATCATCTGGAAGTTGTTCAGCTCATCCGTCTGATCTGTGAAGACTCAATTTAAGAGCTGTACAACATTAAAAACAAGCAAATAAGACACAAGCTATGAGGATACTAGAACCGTTTATAAGGTTATTTCATTTAGATATGAGCCTTAAGCTTCTCAGAAAACTGCAGTCATTAAAAATCTAGTATGAACTTTCTGTATGTTATCTTTATCTCAGTCCCTGATCCACATTATAAATGTGTTTAAACAGTGCCTGGATCATCATGAAATACAACTTTTTTTGTATACAAGTGCCTCTTGGAGGGTGAAAGCATAAATAAAACCAAAATTAATTTTAATGTCTATGAAGATTACAGAATTGCCTTTTAGAAGCACAATAGTTTGTTTTCCAAATTCTAAATTTGAGATTTTGGAACATGGATTTGACAGAATATGTAAGAGAAGGGCTGTATTTACAAGATGCCATTTAACACCTGTCCAGAAGCAACGCATGAAAATTAGGCAAGCGTTTAAAGGTAAACTTGCTGTGTGCGCAAATTATAGTATACGTGCTGTGTTGAACTAAATTTTATTTCACAAAGAATTAAAAGCAAAATCATTAAAGCCAGAGTTTTAAACATAATCATGGCATTTGCATCACTTTCATTAGTCTATTGCCATATATTCCTAAGTCCATAGCTATTAAACTAGCTTGTGCATCAGTCAGTAATGCTGACAGAAGATAGATTTTTGTATACAATTGGATAAAATAATATTAAATATGAAACTTAGATTTTTCTCTTCTGAATACCTCATCCAAGTACCTCCTGACTTCTTAAAAAAAAAAAAAAAAAAAAAAAAAAAAAAAAGAGCATGTAAACCCATAATTCTTAAAGATGATTGACACAATTAGCTAGAACTCCTATTTCTTGCAAGTCAAAACACAAGCACAAAACCCAATTAGAAATACTGGGCTCCTGTACACATGCAGGGGAGCCTACTCAGATGTGCTAGAAATCCAGCATGTTGGAGCAGACTTGATTAAATCGAGTGGAAATTAATGTGATCCAGTAGATTCTAGCGTCACGTGTATCAGTGCCCCCATGCTGAAAAATTGCTGTGGGGTGCTTTGAACTAAAGCTTGTTTGATTAGCTTTAAAGTACCCCACCTCCATTTTTCAGCATGAGGATGCTGATGCGTGTGATGTTCTGGCGCTTTTAATTAGCAGGGCTTGCTAATGAAAGTATGCCCCTCCCCCATGCCTCCCAGAGCATATGTAAAAATGCCCCAAGCTTCCAGAATCCTTGCAACGGAGAGGCACCATTAGGATTTCTTTCAGCTCTTTTACACTGTGTTACAGCAAAAGTTATTTGAGGAGCTACATCTTTAGTATGCTAATACTGTTAAAATTGCTATATAGAAATTCCTTTTTAAATAGGGTCTGATGTTACCATAACACGGTAGAGCGGATCTTCATAACAAAGTCATCCTAGAAAATCATTTATTTTGACTGGCTGGCTGAAATCCATTTGTGGTTCTCTGAACCCAATAGCAAGTCACAGCTGTTTATATTTGGTAAATGGAAATGTCAAACAATTGTTCTGGTAGTAGCTGCTGGCCAGCTGGTACATTCAAGTGCACATTTCTTTTAAAATCATTATTCATTGGCTTGTTAAAGAATGACTTTTCCAGTTTTGTCTCTTTATTTAACCTGATCTTTTCTTCCCCACCTTCCTGGTTCTACTTTATAGGAAGATAATTTTGATTTCATAACATATCTAGAATTGACCTCTCTTGCACAAGTATTTTTGCTGACTGCATTTATTTTGGGACTGTGCTAGCTGCTAATGGCCTCCAAATAATTGATTGGAGCCCCAATGTGTGATAAGCAAAGACATCCAGTAGAAAGATGGTTCTTGCCAGAGATCATGTGTTTTGCCATTTACTTTGCTTTTATTTTTCTAGCTACACTTATTTCCATATCTCCATCTACTTCAGGTGGGGTTGGAATTAGTTCATTTGAAAGTCCAGTGACAGAAAGTGTGCTAGGAGAAGCCATGTATGCTTTCTTCTTAAAGAAGTCCTAACATGTTTCATTTCTTTTTAAATGTTCATGCATTCAGGTTTTCTTATCTTCCCAACAAATAATTGCAGCAGTGCCCAAACAGATACCAGGTTTCTATGCATACCACATATTTCTCCCGAAAATTAGTTATCCCAAATTGGATTGCATATTTTAAGGAAGGAAGCTGATTTCCATACCAGAGTGGAGGTATGGGGATACTGGAATGGCTGGCTGTTGAGGGCTGTGCTGCGTTTGCAGGCGCACAGAGGAGGAGGGACAGAGGCTAGTTTTCAGTGTTGCTGTTTCCTTGTAAACTGTAGCTCAAGCTTTAACACTGTCATAGCTGCTACCAGTTTGGGGATCACAAACTGGAAATTCAGTGGAGGAGCAAGCAGCAGCAGTATAAACTCCCTGCATTCTGGCTGTGCCCCTGCTCAAGTGCCCTGTGGGCCAAATCACACACTTCTATGGGTGAGATTGGGCCTAGAGGCTGGGTGTCTGACACCACTGCATGAAAGGATAGTTAAAAGAGTCATGGCATACTGGAGCTTTGTGTGGCCAAGTGCAGCATAAAATGTATTCTGGCTATCCATTTTATGATATCTACCAAAGGTATCAAAGTTAGAGCAGGAGTGTCAGATATTCAGCCAGCAGTTTCTCGATGGTGCTTTTAGAGCATAGCAGCACTCAGAGGTTGAATGTCACCCATGCCTTTACCTGCTGCCAAAATTTCTGGGTTTTGATTGCTATTTGATATGCAAATCTGTGGTGGGTCAGCAGGCAGTGGTGGCATGAAGAGCTCCAGGCAGTGTTTCTGGCAGCCATGACATGAAGCCCTGTGGGCATCATCTAGAGGTGGGTAGCATGGCTCACAAGAAGTCGTGATGTCTGGATCTGCCACTATAGTTGTGGGGGACATTTCTTAGTAGAAGGGAACGTTGTCTCTTGTGGTTTATTTTTTTTCTTTGGGGGGTTGGGGGAAGGAAAGGTTTAATAGCCCTAAGATGTCTTGCAAGGTAGTTAGAAGCATACACATTTTTTAAGTTTCCTTGCCAAGTGTCTTTATCTCTAATGTGGAAATGAAGTAAGAGAGGTCAGAAAAAAAACAACGTCCTTTACAAACCCTGTCTCTTCCAGTTCCTGTAATCTTTCTTTTACATGTATTCTATATACACATATTGCCAGATGGAGTTGACAGTTCTTTGATATTAATGGTATTGCATTAATAAGTTTTACTTGGAAGGTACAGAATTGGTCTCCAGATACCAGTTAGAATCCATGCTATGATGGCCACAAAAAATAACATTCAGTTCCATGTTTTTATTAACTTGTAAGTCCTCAAATGTTTGAGTGAGAGCACATCATCATTTAAATATGGAGCATATGAACCTGTTGTAGCACATTCAGTCTTTTCTGGAGTTCCCAGTGGAATGCCTTGTGCTTTAAGCTAAATTAGTGGGAACACTGGTGTAGACAAAGCCAGTGATACTAGATGTATACTTGCTACTGTTTGGTTAGATGTCCTGAAAGCATGTCTGAGTGATTTGGCTACTAGAATGGGTCAGATGAAAGCTTCATAGGAAGGCCACCATTGCATGGCATTAATGCTAGCTAGCTGTAAATCGACACCCATGAACACATTTATGTATTCCTTTCGTAAATGTAAATATAGTATTTTGAGATGTGTGTCAGGAAAGATAGAAGGGTGGTTTAATTGTTTGGTCACATTTACAGTGGGTGTTCCTGTTTACTGCTTGTTTTCCCTCTCTGCCTTTTCTGGCACTTAGCAAGAGCTGTATGTTTATAAAACTTCAAAATTGGGTCTAAATATTTTAGATAATTGTTTTAGTAGTTTACACCTTCATGCGTATGGGGATGAAAACTGGTGCATGCACCAAAGTTGGGGGTTGGGGCGAGGTGAAGAGCAAAGCAAAACCAAGGTAGGCATTTCTTATCAAAGCTTTTTCCCCCAAGATGTGGTGAAAAGCTTCCTTTAGCTCAATATTTGAGTGTAAAAAAAAGAAAAAAAAAACCCAATAAAATATTTGAAGCCAAAGTATCACTTCTGCATTTCTGACTGCAATTTGTCTCTTTGAATTCTGGGTGCCCTCTTTCTGGGTGGGTCTATGGCTCATGGAGAGAGGTATTTGTGCACTTAACTAATGATGGCTTTTGCTTTCCACCTTCTGGATTTGAACCACTTGGGTAGAAAACAGATCCCAGAGTTGGGAATTGGCCAAGTCACTAGATATTAAAGCTTCTCCTTCAGGAAAGTTCCAAAGGATGTTTAATGTAGGGATGTAAATACACTGGTTAAATGATTAGTCATTACAGCAACCCCAGGGCGGGCGGGGGTTGGGGACAGGATGAGGACTAATACTTAATACAGGGGAGGCGAATTGTAGACCACAGACTGGATCCAGCCACCAAGGAATATTGTCCAGCCTGGGGCAGGTCCTTTGGCCCCACCTGGCTCAGGCATGGGGGGCAGCCAGTCTGGGCCCTGGAGTGTGTGGCCAGTCTTGCTGCCTCTGGGTAGTGTAGTTGTCAGATTCTGCTTCCTGGCAGCTCCTGCACTGGCAACTCCTTCCAGCTGCTGCAGCTACCAGCCCCAGCCCCGCTACCTGGGTACCCTGGCCCACCTGCCCCACACCCACTGCTGGCGGGGCTGGGGCTGGGATCATGGGGCTGTGAAAGCACAGGGCTGGGGTCCAGGGCAGAGCCACAATCTGTTCTTCTCATGCCCCTGTGACAGGTGGCAGTTCCATGGGCAGGGGCATGTGGGGAGCAAATCACAGCTCTGTCCTGGCCCCACACTGCCACAGCCCTGCGATCCCAGAGTCTCCATGGAGACCAACCAGGACCTGTATGGCCAGATGGATGGGATGGGGCTACAAACAGGTGGGGAAGCTGGATCCAGGAGTGGAGCAGGTGAGGCCATGGCCATGATCTTGGAGCAGTGACAGCAAAGTGCCAAGGCCTAGGGCAGAGCCATAATCCATGCCTGCACGCCTGTACACATGGAACTGGCGCCCATCCCAGGGGTGTGCAGGGAGTAGATTGTGGCTCTTCCCCGGGCCCTAGCCCCACGTTGCCATGGCCCCGTGATCCCAACCTCAGCGCTGACCCTGCCCTCCCATCTTGCTTCTTGATGCCACTTTCTTCCCCCCGCCCCATGACCCTTCCTAGCTGTCTGGCCCAGCATGGAGCAGAGCCACTTAGGGAGCTTGGTGAGCTACTGTGGGTCAGGTCAGCCTGTCTCTGCTGCCCTTCCCCCCAGCTCACCAAAAGTCCTTAAGTGGCTGTCAGACCCAGATAAATTGCCCTCTCTGCTAAACCCTATGGACCCTGGTGCAGCTGCTTACAGCATCCCTGCTGCCTCAGGTGCTGTGGTGGGCAACAGCAGCCTGCCCAGAGCCCAGGCTGCCCACAGCAGGTGGCAGGGAGGCTGCAAGTGGCTACACCAGGGTCTGTGGAGCCTACCTATAGGTACTAATCCCCCCTCCCCCTCCTGTCTGCCCTGCTACCTTCTGGTTCCTGCTAGCACACCGTGTGGTTTCCCTTGCCCCTTCCTTGCCAGACTGTGCCCTGACCCCCTTCCTTCATTCACTAATTGATGAGCTATAACCAGTCATCATGGTGCTTAAATAATTGTTTAACCATTTACATCCCTAATTTGAAGGCCATGAATGCTTGAGATTCATCTACATTTGTTTCATTTGAGTTAGTCATGAGCAAAAAGATGGGATTTTGGTATCACAAAACTACTCCTTGAATTTTTCAGGTTGCAGTATCATTTTACCCAATGACCTAGTGGGACTCAGTGCTATATTTTCAGATGCACTGGAATCAAAGCACAAAGTGGCTTTTTCTGCAGGCCATAAAGCAGTGCAACAAATGAGAGATTTCATTCTTTTGACAAGTTGCTTTAGGGCCTTTGTACATGCCACAAAATTGGTCTTTAAAGTGGCTTAAATGCCCTTTTGCACCACTTTAATAGTGTTGCTGTTTGCATGCTCGGTGATGTATTCTGCTTTAATGGTTGTGGTTTGCATGCTTGACAGTGTATTCAGCTTTAAATGACTTCGGTATGTAGCAAGATAAAACACCTCTGAGGTGTTTTAGTTTGCTACCTAATAAAGTGCAACAGTGCATGGGGCAGTGGAAGCTGATGTGCTCAGGGCTTGGCAGGGCCCCCCCACAGTTCAGGAGCTGTGGGACCCAGCGGCAGCCTGTGCAGGTTGACTCCACTGAAGAAGAAAAAAAAAAAACTGGCAAGCCTAATCATTCTTTTTCCCCCATCCCTGGAGCCTGCCTGAGCTGTGTGGGGGCCTGGTGCTTGCCTCTGCAGCTGCAGGGGGGCCGATGCTTGGCTCCACAGCTGCAGTGCCCCCTGGGATCACCCAGGTCGAGTGGCAGTGGGCGAGTGCTGCCTGGGGTGCCTCCTATGCAGCTCAGGGACCACTCAGCCTGCCATCAGCTCCCCCCCGACGCTGAAGAGGCAGGTAAGGATCTGGCCTCCACTCTTTTGTACATGCCATGGGGATTTAGTTCGGTTTAATGCTCCCTAAATTGAAGTAGTGTTTTTAAAAAACCCACCATTTCAATTTAGGGAGAACTAAAATGAATTAAATCCCTGTAGCGTGTGCAAAGCAGCCTTAGAGACAGAGAGAGTCATTTGAAAGCTGAATCATTTGGGAAAGGCAGAATGCCTAGTGATCTTACCCTTGAGCTGCAAGGGCTTTAAAATATTACTGTGAACACTAATGGTTTTTGACATTAAGATTTCTTATTTTTGATATTCCTATAAATGTTTCCTAGAAACTGATTTTAGAAATTGTTTTACCATAATTTTATTAAATTTACTGGAAACTCTTTTCTAGAGAGCCTTTTGTTATGGTGGCTGGGGGACTCGCAAGTTTTGGTTACTGTAGGATTTAATATCAGTCTGAAACCTTTTGGTATATGTGTAGGTTTGGCAGAATTCAATTTTTATTTTTTTTTAATAAATTCCAAAGCTAAAATTGATGTTTATTTTAAGCATTTATTTATAGTTTTATAGATTAAAAAAAAATCAGGATTGTGCTAAATTAGATGTGGGGGGCAGGCAATTTAATAATGACAGTATACTGTTAAAAGCTTTATAAAATCACGTCAGGATATAAAAAGTAAATATCCCTAAATCAATAAATCATGCCTGCTTTAAATCATTCTGTTCCATCATCTGGAAAAAGATAAGCAGGCAGACATACTCCCAGAGCTCTGGGAACATAGGGAGAGGCAGCAGGCAGCCTGCATTTACCCATTTCCAGTCTGGCAGGTCCCTGCTGGCACCCAACTGGAGGGAATACTCCTCCCCCCCCCCCCTTTAAGTAGCCTGTTATCTTCCTCCTGACTATCTGCACCCATGAAGGAACAATTAACTGCTTAATTGATGAGTCATTAAGCCATTAGCTGCTGCTTCTGACCTAATCAACATTAGGCTGCCCATTGTTCTCTTTTTTAACTCTGTCTTCTGTCCTTGTCTCTTTCTACACTGTCCAATAACAGGGGTGAGGATTCTCAGTTACAGGCCTCTTTCAATTTCAATTCTTACAGATGGAAACATTTTCCCTTCAGTCTGTGAGGGTGAGGTGAAGTCACCTTTTACCAGTGCTTACTGATAAAAAATCAAATCCTGCCAGGCTTATTTATTTCCTGGTGAAGTTGTGCCAGATTTCTCAGAATAAGAACAATGAAGGATAGTTAAACCTTAATTCCAGTGGGAACAATTTAGGACAATGGGAAGGCTCAGTCTCAGGATCTCAATATTGTGCTGTTAGACAGGAGGGTGTGACACAATTGCACATATACAAACACACAAATCAATTGCACACACACACACACACACACACACACACACACACACACACACACACACACCCCCCCCAAACCAGCCTAGGCACATGCATACCTATCACCAGTTCAAGCACATGCACACTACACACCAAAATTGGACAACAATCAGTTGTCAATATTCACACGCTTCATACACATACATGGATCACTTTTGTATATCATGCACACAGTGTGACATATATGTGTGTGTGTGTGTGTGTGTGT
Organism: Crocodylus porosus; assembly: GCF_001723895.1. Taxonomy (NCBI): domain Eukaryota; kingdom Metazoa; phylum Chordata; order Crocodylia; family Crocodylidae; genus Crocodylus; species Crocodylus porosus. The sequence continues at coordinate 35,281,420 of NW_017728951.1, read as the reverse complement.
GTATTCACCAGTTCACACACATATTACCCACCTACACATATGTGAGTTCCTAACTTGGATGATACAGTATGTATGTGTGTGTTTGGGGTGCTTGGGATACCTGAAGGAGGGTTAAGGTAAGAGAGAAGGTGCAAGGAATGAAAGTTTCTGGAACCTGGATTAGAACTGGTAGACGAGAGAGGAGCTGGGCTGAGGAATTGAGGCTTGGGGTTACTTAAGGTCAAGTGGCCCCAGGGTTACTTGAGGTCACTGGTGCGAGGGAAGAAGCCTGGTGGCAAGGAGACAGTCAGAAAACAGACAAAAACTCAACTTGGGGTTTCAAAAATAACAGGTTCACTAAACACACACCCGCATGCGCGCACCCAGCAGGAGAAAGAGACTCAGTGCTACCTGTCCAGGCTGGAAAGGGGTCTTTGTCCAGCATGGGGTTGCCGGCAGGGCCTCTGGCTGGGTAGGTGGTGTGACATGGTGCTGGTCCAGATGGAGAGGGCATCCCCAGGAGTCAGTCTTCACTACCCCTTTTTATGGGGTAGACTACCTCTGATCTCCTATGGGGAGGACATGTCCAGGCAATGTCAGCCCTGTTCCAGAGGGCTCCAGGTGTTCTTACTGAGCATGTGCAGCATGGCACAATGGTGGTTTCCTCATCTTTTGTTTCTTGAATGCTGAGGGCAGTTCCAAGGGTGGTTCCAATGGCTGAGTCCAGGTATTGGTGTTGATGGTTCAGTCATTCAAAGGGAGCTATTTTTAAACCTACTGCCATTGTCTTGCAAGCACCCTCATTCATCCCCATTCATTCAGGAACCAAGGTACACAGGAGGGGTAGGTATGAATCATGCGGACAAGATGGAGACTTAACAAACAAAATGGAAACTTGACCTGACTTATGCTAACTAACATATGTAGGTGTAAATCATATAGTGTCAGTAAAACAGTAATATAGAACAGTAAAAATCAATATAAACATAATAATTATGCAATATAAAAAAGGAGAAAAAACAAAACAAATGCAACTTGCTACCAAAATAAAATGCTGAAGCTTATCCTATG
>NW_017728951.1:35272664-35280200 GCF_001723895.1 Crocodylus porosus | reverse complement strand
TGGTTTTCTTATTATTGGAAGCAAGCTGTGGTTCTTCTTTTTTTTTTTTTTTTCCTTCCCATATGTCTTCTATAAATATCACTTAAAACTGAAACAAAATGTCAACCTTTGAGCAGACAAGTTATCTGCTGTGGATTAATCATGCTGTAATAAAGCACATTTTTGAGGCACACCATGGCAGAATCTTAAAAGCCGGTCTAATTATTTAAAGTGAAACTTCAGGAGGCATGTCACCCATAAAAGCTAGGAGCTTTGCCGCTTTGTTTTGGGGTTCTGTAGCTATACAGCTGGGCAACAAGGGGCTTTTTGCCACGGGAGGAGAGGGCCTGTGTCTTCCAGTTGAGGAAGTAGTCTCCTGGTTGAAGATGCGGCCTGGTGGAAGGATGGGACATGTCTTTCTTCCCAGTGAGATAGTGGGGACTGGTAGTTGCTCCAAGGCATCAGTGTGCAGTGAGGAGATGAAGAGGAACTGCAGTGATAGAGAATTGGTTATTCAAATTATGGTTTCTGTGAGAGTTATAGTGCAACTTGTGTGCTGTTTCTGAACATGCTCATATCCTGACATGCTAAGATGGACTCTGAATGCTGTGGAGCAGCTTGGGGTTGTGGTATGTGTTGGTACTAACAATGTAGGGCAGGATTTGGTAAGGTGTCACCCAGGGGTTAGACCTTGCCCACGGAACCATTGGAAGCAGGCTGACAAGGGCCCGGCAGCCGTGGAGTGGCAGGGAGAAGGGTGGAGCGGGGTGGGGGGCTTTGCAGGGAGGAAAAAAATTGGCGGGGGGGAGGGGGCTGAGCATGTGTGCACATGCCCCCACATCTCCCCAGGTGGGAAAGTCTGCAGGGGGAAGAGGGAGTGCAGCGGGCAGGGATCGGGAGGGAGTGGAGCAGTCAGGGCTGGCTGTGGCCCCCCCCCCCCACGAAGCCGGCAAAACCACCAGTCCCCAACCCCACACCAGCCCCGGCTGCCTACCCACACTGCCCAGCAGGGGGGCCTGGAGCAGGGTCAGCCTAACCTGCACCAGAGGGGATGGAGTCCCTGGGACCCTCGTGTCTGCCCTGCCCTACTCCGAATCACCCCCAGGAAGATCCCAGCTTAGTCCAGTGGCTCCTCCAGAGGCATGGTGCCAGGGCTGAGGTTTGCCTGCTTCCTGCCTGTGCACCTCTCTCCAGCCTTTGATAGTGGTGTGGCTCCATGTACATCCCTACTAAGTGGGTCGGGCAGCGAGGGACATGGTGCCACGCCACTGTCAAAGCAGCAACATGGCCCCCCTCCCCCCCCCCTTGCTTCCCAGCACCGTGCCTCTGGAGGAGCCACCAGCCTGTGCCAGGCTCTTCCTGGAGACAACCTGGGCAGGTGTGTGTCTGTTCATGACAGGAGGGAGAGAGTGTTTGTGTCTCTGTCCATGTGCAGACAGTGAGTGAGTGGAGTGTGCCCCCATCTGCGGGTACGTGTGTGTATGCATGTGCCTGTGTTCCTGGCAGGGAGAGTATGTTTGTGTCTTTGTGTCCATGTGCAGAGAGTGAGCGAGAGTAGTGTGCACCCGTCTGTGTTCGTGCCTGTGTCTGTGTCTGTTTAGCCATAGCAGGACAGGGGGGCAGGGAGAAGAGGCGGGCATGTGCCCCTCCGCCTGGCAGGTCCCCCCAGCCTTCCTCGCCAGCACTAGGAGGGGAAGGGGCCCTGCCTCCCCTCCCCACCCACTACAGCCCAGCTCCTGTGGGGAGAGGGGGCCTCCAATTTTGTGTTTGCCCAGGGCTCCAGTACACATTAATGCCTCTCTGGGGACTGGGGGGGGGAGGGTTGGTACAGGGCTGGACACTGAGCAGCGCAAAGTGGAGGCCACGGGGCCAGACATGGAGTGGGGGGAGTTGGCGCAGGGCTGGACGCAGAATGGCAGCAGCATGGGACGGTGGCTGGTGGTGGCAACTGCTGAATGCGAGTTCCCCACCCTCGTTTCTGGGAGGCAGCGGTGGAACAGGGTGGTGGGTGCTGGTGCTGCTGCTGTCCCTGACCATCTCCAACCCTGTCATTTTGAGGGGCAATTGGCTAGTAATAAAATACATTCTAAATGCTTATAAATTTTGGCATTTGATTTTGGGTTTTTTATCATGGAAAACCAGAACTCCTTCTGCCGTCTTTGCTTGCCAGAGCACGGGTCCAGTTTCAGCGATTCCCTCTCCCGCCCCAGCTGTTTTGTGGAGCTGAGCAGCCCTCATATACCATTGCCTTACTCCCACCCATGCCACTCCCTCTCATCCCAAGCCACATCCCCACAGCCCTGCCAGTGTCCACTCTCCCATGCCAGTCCCTCTCATCCCAAGCCACATCCCTACAGCCCCGCCAGCATCCACTTTCAACCCACAGCCCCTACCTTTGTTGGTGCCCCATACTCCCAACCCACAGCCCCCCCACCCTCTCAGTACTTTTGTTACCTGTTACTCATGACCTGAAGCCCTCTGCCCCCTCAGTCCTGCCAGAGGGGTCTTCCAGCTGCCAGGGCTACAGGGGCAGGGTCTGCAGTCCCCTGCCCACCCCAGCAGCACCTGCACGAGGCAACTGCTGTGGCCGGAGCAGAGCCAATTGGAGCCTGTAGTGGGGATTAGGAAGCAGGCTGCCTACTCTGCTGCTCTCCCCCTGGGGCCTTTAAGGCACAAAAGGAAAGAGCAGGGTGGGCAGGTTTGGTGTCACCACCAGGAGCCCCACATCATCTTAACTGCTGGGGTGAGGTGTTCCGTGTCTGACAGCAGTGCGGAGTTGTGCTCTCGCTGCTGCCAGAGGCTCCTGGGGGTGGGTAGCAGGACAGGTAGCCCTGAGTCTGCAGCGGGCAGCCTGCATCTATCCTGCACACAAATCAGGAGGAGTGCATGTCCCCCCCATGCACCCCTGCCCAGGAGTGCCCCTCCTCGCCACCCCCTGGATGAGCTGCCCATGGCTCTTTGCTCACTAGCCAGACCCTGTGGTTGTGCATTCCCGCCTCAGCCCTGGGCTCCATGTACTGCCCCCACTGGACAGTGCCCCTAGCCACAGCACCTTCCCTCCCCATGGGGGCTTCTGTCTATTCCTCCCCACCCCGACTCGCACATAGACTTACCTATGGGCAGCTGCAGGAGCTATTCGCCACCAGGCTGCCTGGCTGTCATGTGCATGTGTGCACATGCATGTAGTGCCCCCTGCCTGACTGCCCTCCTCCCACTCCCCTTAGCCTCAAGCAGCCCCTTGCAGGCTGTAACTCTGCTAGCCTGGAAGGAGAAACCTGCAGTTTCCCCCTGTTTTTCTCATTTAAAGAAGAAAATCTGCACTGTTTTCCTTTAAAGGAAAAATATGCGCTTTTCTCCTTCAAAGTGGAAAATCTGCTTTTTTCCACTGTGAATGGAAAACCTGGATCCCTGATCATTAGGCAGAAAGCTCAAGTCTGGTGTCTGTGGTTTTAACTTTGTGAAATGCTGCTTGTTCCATGCTTGGGCCTAACCTGCCAGAGGGGCACTTCAGGATCTCAGCGTGTGGTTGCAAAGATGTTGTAAAGAAGGTATAAACGTTAGACACTGGGGAATGTTTTGGGGCAAGGGGAACGTCTGCACACAAGGGATAGACTTCACTTTAATCAAAATGGATTCCATACTTTAGGCATGAAAGGGAATGAATTTATGATTCGGGCCAATTGTACTTGGAGGTAAGAGAAAGTTGGCTGTAGCTGAGGAATGCAGGAGTGGGACATTGGTTGTAGGTGGTGGTAATACAACAGGAAAGTGTGGAAAGCAAATTGCAGCGTAACTAGACCAGATAGAAGACACACATGAACCCTCTAAAATCAGCAGGTTGTCTGATTTAAGGAATTAAAAGCAGGCCCTTGTTAAAACCCTGTAAGATATAGTTTTAAAAATGTTACGTTTGGAAGAGCAAAAGTAAATGATTTTTTGGGGACAAAGACCTTGGTGTGTTGGCAGTTACAGAAAATTGGCAAAATGGCAAAAGCAATGAATCTGTTTTACCTAGTTATAAACTATACGGAAAAGGCAGACTAGGCTCAACAGGTATGGATATTTTATAAAATATTCTACAAACTGTAGTGGGATAAAGACTGAGTGGAAATTTCTAGTCACTTGACCCCAGTTGTCTTTATTGCTTGGTGCAGGGGGCTGGACCTGATGATCTTCCGAGGTCTCTTTCAGCTTTACTGTCTATGAATCTTTGACCAAAAACTGATCTGTTGTCTGTAGGTAATAAGAATATGCAGTTATTGCAATTAACAGATATTGTGGAAGGGATGTGAAGTCCCATATTTAAGGACATGAGCTGAGTTTGATTATCCATCAGATTGAGACCTGCTCTGAGTGAAAGGGTATATTATCTTTTGCCCTCTGAAGGAGCTGGTACTGACCCCTGTTAGGTATAGGGTCTGGGATTGGATGGCCCTTGGGCTGAGTGGTCTGGTAATTCCTGTGTCTGTGATCAATAATAAAATAGTGGCTTTGCAAACTGAGATAAAGATAATTGTATTTAATATCTGAGGGTTTAAAATATTTTCCATCCTTCTATTCTTCCATGCACAGTATTACAAACTGGCTAGTAGGCATAAGAATTGACATTTACTAGGTCAGACTATTGGTCCACCTTGCCCAGTATCCTATCACACAGTGGCACAGAGGAGATGTTGAAAGGCGGAAAGAACTGGGTATGACCAGGGTTTTTTCCACGGTTTCTGTCTCAGCCTCCAGGATTTAAAGTCTTGGAAGTTCTGATTCTGCGGTTGTACCCCTAATTCACCTGCTCTGCTCAGTAGCTACTGATTCCTCTTTCCTCCAAGATTTGTCCAGCCCTTTTTGCACCTGGCTAAACTGCCAGCTTCTACAAAATCCTGTGGCAATGAGTTCCACGCTTTCATTACATGCTGTGTGCAAAAGAATCACCTTTTATTAATTTTAAACTTACTACTTACTAGTTTCATTTTGTGACTCCTAATTCTTGTATTGTGAGAGACAGTAAGTAATACATTTCTATTTACTTTCTTTTTACCATATAGCATTTTGTAAACACTTATCATTTCCCTGCTCAAGTGTTGTGTTTCTAAACTGAATAGGCCCAGCCTCTTTAGTCTCTCTCATATGGAAGCTCCTCGATACTATTAATCATCCTTGCTACCCTTCTTGGTACCTTCTCTAGTTCTTTTATATCCTTTTTGAGGTGTGGGGACCAGAACTGTGCAAAGTATTTGAGGTGTGGACCATGGATTTGAAAGAGGGCATAATGATAGTTTCCATTTTGTTTACAATTCTCTTCTTCATAATCCCTACCATTTTGTTTGCTTTTTTATGGCTCCTGAGCACCAGGGATTCTGGTTTTCTCTTGTTTAAAAATCACAAATTCTCTGATTAAAACCCCTAATTAAGCTCCACAGTTAAAACCCCTAAACTTCACAATTAAAATGTAATACCACTATATAGATATCAATTGAAGACAATGTTTTATTGAAATATTTACAATTTTAAAGCAGTTTGGAAGCCTACCAGTGTCTCAGTCACTATAATAAAATGCAGTCTAACTACCTATACATTTTGGTATTTGATTTTGGGTTTCTTATCATGGAAAGTCAGACAACCCCCTGCCCCCTTTGCTCACCAGGGTGCAGGTCCAGGCCCCTCACTCCGAATCCACAGCCCCCATGCCCTGCTGATGCCTCTCCCCACCAATATCCCCTTACCCCTGCAACCCTGCCAGATGGGGCTGCCAGGGTCTTGGGTCCTCAGCCCCCTGCCCCCACTGCAGCAACACCTGAACCCCGGCTGCTGCCTGTGGGAGGTGGTGGCTGCTACAGCAAAGCAGAGCATGGACCCGGTTCCCCCTCCTCCATGGGTAGCACAGCCAGAGCGGAGCCCATGTGGGGTGCAGGCAGAAGCGGGCTGCCTGCTGCAGGCTTGGACTCCCCATCCTGCTGCCTCCCCCTGGGGCCTCTGCAGCCCAGTGGATGGGACCCGGCATGGCAGGACAGAGTGGGGCCAGGTGGGAAAACTCATTGCTGCCACTGGGAGATCCTTGCTGCCATGGCGATGTGCCCCTTGCCCACACAGCAGCAGCGAGGGGCACAGCTCTATGCCATTACCCCTGCTGCTTCCGGGTGGGGAGGAGGGTGTTTTGCTGCGGCAGAGCAGGGCAGTGACAAGGAGCTTCCCTGCCTGGCTCCACTCTGTCCTGCTGTGCTGGGTCCTACCTGCTAGGCTGTGGAGACCCCAAGGGGAGGGCAGCAGGGCAGGGAGCCTGAGCCTGCAGTGGGCAGCCTGCCCCCACCCCATGCACAAATCTGGGGGCCACCTGCCCCCGCCCCCTGCTGGGGACCTGTGGCCACATACGGGCCCCAAGCCCCATGAACTGCCCTGGCTGGGCACATGCCCCAGTCCTGCCCTTCTTATGCGGGGTCTTAATCCCTCCTTCCCTGGCTTCAGGCTTACCTGTGGGAGCTACTGTCCAGGCTGCCTGGCAGCCATGCACATGTGTGAGAGCGCATGTGGTGCCTCCTGCCTGACCACCCTTCTCCTGCTCCCCCCAGCCCCTTGCAGGCTGGAGCTCTGCCAGCCTGCAGAGAGCTCTTTGCAAAAGTGGAAAATTGGCGTGTTTCCTCCATTAAAAGGAAAAGTTCAAATTTTTTTCCGTTAAAAGGAAAAATCCATGGTTTTTTTCTGTTTTTCTGTGGGAAACTGAAAACTTGGATCTCTGCTGAGCCACTAAGCTGATGTTTCTAGTGAACTGTGCACAGTAACTCCCAGCTCACTTTCCTGTGTGATAACAGCTGTTGTAGGTCCCATCATTGTGTAGGTATAATTTGAACTGGTGGTTTAGGTATATTTTTGTCCGTCTGGATCACTTTACACTTATCTACATTTGCATTTCATCTGCCATTGAGTTGCCCATTGGCTCAGTAGTGCCAGATCCTTCTGTAATTCTTCACAGTCCACCTTGGTTGTCTTCACTTGATTTACCACATCTTTCACCTGTTGCCTTCTTGCTTTTTTTGGTCCTCCACAGCTGAAAGAGGCATGTTGGGGTACATGAGCCACTGCTTTAGTCCAATAGAATCAGTCCTATATTGCATTAGTTGTCACTATTTAATAGAGAGAGAATACTTAACCTTGGATTTCATTTAGTCTCTCTCTTTCTTGTATCAGGTAAGTGGTAAACAGAAGTTAAAATCCTGTACCAAAACACTGTATGGTTTGTTATAAAATGCTATAAGACTAAAGACTGTTCATAAACTTGTACACAGCTGTCTTTTGGCAAAGTCTGTCTTAGGGGGAGATGCGGCAGAAAACAGCCACAACTTTTCCTTCTGTAGTTATTTGTAGAGGTGCACTGATACATTGGTCCATATCATATCAGTACCAAGAGAAGGAAAATTGACATTATCAGCAGTCGGCTTTTTTTTTGGCTGATGTGGCTGATGTCACCGATTAAATGCCATGTGCAGGTGCAGCATGCAAGTGGCCAGGAATGCAGCCCAGCAACTTGGAGAGGAGCATCTGGCCACTAAGTGTTTGGGGAAGGGT
>NW_017728951.1:35260914-35272564 GCF_001723895.1 Crocodylus porosus | reverse complement strand
AGCGCTGCCCGGCCAGGGCGGGGCAGGGCATGGGATGGAGTCATGGCTCATCCATGGTGTGGGGGGAGTGGGTAGCTCCTGCTGTTGCATGCACCCCCAGGGGAGGCATGGAGGCATGTGTCCCCTGCATCTGTGTGCAGGGTGAGGGCAGACTGCTGCTGCAGGCTCGGGGCCAGAAACTGTGCCAGTCTCTTTCTGGCAGTGGGGCTCGACTGGGGCTGCACTTGGGGGGGGGGAGGGGGGCTACAACCAATTTTGGGGTGACTGTAGCCCCCCCCCATTGCTTCCCTCCTAGCACTGCTGCTGCCACCCACCCACCTGCCCTAAGCACTACCCCAGTGCAAGCCCCCTGCCGGGAAGAGGCTGGCACAGCCCCAAGCAGGCAGCCTGCCCTTGCCCTCGCACAGATCCAAGGGGCACGTGCCCCCCATGCCTTCCCCAGGGTGCACGTAGCCCTCCCTGCTCCCTGCACCACTGTGTCCCATGCCCCATTCCACCCTGGCTGTGCAGCGCCTGCCTCTGCCCCAGCCCCACTCCCACTCTCACAGCCTCCCTCACTGCAGGGGCCTCAGTCTGTTCCCCCTGCCTCTCCCGCCCAGATTTGACCCCAGTATTCTTTCCTGCCATGGCAGGGGGTCGGACTAGATGATCTGCTCAGGTCCCTTCCGACCCTTGAAACTATGAAACTATGAAAAAGTTAGAGTAGTCTGTTTATGTCAAAGTTGTCTGATGGCAAGCAGGATATTGAATTATAACCATAAGGAAATACAATTAAACATCCTGCTTGCCATCAGGCAACTTCAAGGTAAAAAGACTGCTCTAACGTTGAGCTTAATTTGCACAAAATGAACTTTTCCAACCAGGAGATCTTACTACACCTTCAGCTCTCCTGTGAAATATGAATTGTCATTTCCACCTAGGAGAAATTTTACAATCTTTGCATTCTCCTATGCCTGAAGAAGGATAAGTGTGCCCAAAAGCTTGCCAATAACATTTTGTTTTGCAAATGTCTAGTTGCTCTAATAAAAGATATCTCCTATGTTCAGAGTTCTGATTCCATATTTGTTCTGTTTTCATGTAATCTGGCACTTATCAGTTTGGCTACATCTGGAGTTCCAGGACACTGGTACTGTGATAATTATCCAGGCTAATAAGTATGCAGAATACAGTTATTAATCTTATTAGAGATTTCCTTATGCAGTGTTTTAGGTATATGCATCCTCCTTCTGCTGTTGCCTTGACCCAAGTGGTTGGGGTGGTGACAAGGGGAGTGCTCTGGCAGGTAATTTGAGCAGAAACACTCCAAGTCAGCATTTTGTTGGTAGTTGTCCTTAGCATCAACAGCCTATAGATCAGTACTTGGTAGCATTTTTGGGCAGAGTACCAAAAATACCTACAGCCTTGACTTGTAAGATGTTGGTGTGCCAGGAGCAGATGGCAGGGGAGTCGTGAGAGCCCCGATCCTTGTTGGGACAGCGCAGCCACAGCCCCTTCCCTGCTGTCTGCCCTGAGATGCATGTGTCAAGCAATATGCTTTCACATGCCATGCTCTGGTGCCTGTGCCGAGGGGTGCCTACCCCTGCTATAGATGTGGATGTTAGTTTTAGAATACAGAAACGTTTCCATAAGATCCAGTGGAGTGAGCTCTTTGTGGCATGATTTGTTTGACTTGTGGAGTGTCTTCTAGCATACTGTTTCTCAGGAACTTGTTCAACATTTTCTGTATATGATGTGAAAGTAGATCTTCTTCCCTAAAGTGTAATGGGTTATTGAACTTGAAGGTTATGTTTGGTTTTATTAAAAGTAGGAAAGGGGCTGGTTTCTTTTTTAGTGGCTTATTTCTTGTAGTTTCCCCACTAACAGTTCTAATGTACGTGCGGTCTCAGTGCTGACATACCACTCAATATCTCTCTCTCTCTCTTTTTTTACTTGTAAGGCTTGAAATAAAATTGGATGGTTACCAGTAGAAGACAGCCAGCTGAGAAACACACGATTCCAAGTCTATGAAGGCCAGTTACGTTTGGAGCAAGGTACCCTTTGTGCTTGGAAGGCAGAGTTGGGAACTGGAATTTTGTAAGACTAAGAGGCAAGGATTTTTTTTTTTTTTGTGGGGGTGATATCTTTAATTGGACAAACTGTCTAGTTGAGATAAAGTTAGGCAGGCTTTTGATTGCAAAGCATTTTTCTTCAGGTCTGAGGAGGAAACCAAGCACAAGAATTTTTAGTGGGTAGAGCTGTGAAATTGGAGTGAGGAGAAATTGCCAGGGGTAGCAGACAGACAGTTAGCAGAAGAAACGAAACTTGACTACTGAAAGTAGAGGAGGGTCATTATCACCTGTAGTGTGTGGGAAGAATTTCAGGAATCATGTAGGTTATTAGTTTTATGACGCAATACATTATGTTTTAGTCCTTGGTTCCTCATGTCCAGCCTGCTCTGTTTTGGTCTCAAGTTCACCTTTTAATGTTGTTTAGTAGATTTCCCTTGAGTATGAGAATAGTAAGGTCAGAAAGGGAGTGGCTGGTCTGTGACAAATGTGCTCTTGTGTGTGTTTCTGTCCTTTATGTTTTTTCTGAGGGAGTTCGTTTTGGTGTATATTTTCTGTTTGGTTTCACCCGCATAATTACAGTGAGGACATTTTGTGCTTTGACTCAGATGTATCACATGCTGGGAAAGGCACAGAATTGTTTTGGGGAGTGCTGATTGTAGTAGCAGTGGGGATGTGTTGACAGGGGTACGCATTTGTAGGGGGCTGTCTTTTTGTGTTGTACCAGGTTACTGTGGGGTAGTTAGGTCTCTCTTTCTCTACTAGAGTATCCTTGTATGAAGGGAGCATAAGAATGATATTGTAGCCATGATGGTCCAGAACTTTTGCAAGAGGCAAGGATTTCTTAGGATGATATATTTTATTGGACCAACTGTTTAGTTGTGTAAAGTTAGACAAGCTTTTGAATTTGAGACATTCTTCATAGGGTCTCTGATTCCAGGAAGTCAGGCACAGCAAGTGAAGCACAGCCTAGGGAGGGGCTGAGAGAAATTCTCAGAGGTAGCAGGCGCTTCTTTGGCAGTCCCTTTCAGTCGAGGATGATTGTTTATCTGTGAGTGTGAAGATGGCTGATGACGCCAATCCATGGTTATCAGACTCTTATAACTCAGGCACATGTTCCCATGCAGGGTTAGTGACTCTGGATTCTTGATTCGGTCTGCAACACATTGTTTTTGCTGTTTGTGTTTCTCCATCTCCTGTTGTCGTTGTAATGTTTCACAGTACTGCGATCCTTGGAGCAGATTCTTCCTCCATTTGGGGTGGTCCTGGGCAATAGTCTCCCATGAGTTAATGTCGATATTGCATTTTTGTCAAGTTGGCCTTGAGGGTGTCCTTGAAGCACTTTGTCTGCCCTCCTGTGGAGTGTACACCTTGACTGAGCTGGGAGAATAAAGTCCCATTTTCTTATATGCCTTTGTGAAGACGTCAGCGATTGCCAAAAGATTTGATTGAGTGAGCACAGATGACAGCATCATCAGCATACTGGATGGAACTTGATGACTGAGGTCAGGTTGTTCTTGGTTTTGGCTTGCAGTCAGCTGAGATTAAACATCTTTACCATCCATTCAGTAGTTTAGCTGCACTTGGACTGGAAGGTTGGTGGTGGTCAGATGTAGCATCGCAGGAAGGAATATTGAGAAGAGTGTTGGAGCAGTGATGGAGCCTTGCTTAACTTCTGTTTTAACCTCAGAGAGCTCTGTGATAGATATGCTCCTGAGAATCACATCTCACCTACCAGCACTGGTGGACATCCATACTTCAGAAGGATCTTCCACAGCGCTTCTCAGTTGACAGAACTGAAGGTTTTTGTGAAGTCAAGAAAACCATGTGGAGAGATTTATGTTGTTTCTGGCATTTCTCCTGCAGCTGGCAAGCTGTGAAGATTGTGTCAGTTGTGCCTCTTGGTGCCCTAAACCCATGCTGAGATTCCAGAGAGAGGTCTTTAGCAAATGGAAGGAGGGGATTCAGGAAGGTTCTTGCATTGATCTTTCCTGGAGTGGACAGCAAGGTGATTCCGCTGTAATTTCTACAGTTGGACTTGTTTTCTTTCTTGAAAATTATTGCAATCATGGCATCCCTGAGGTTATCTGGAATTTCCTCATCATTTCAGATCCTTAAGATGAAGGCGTAAAGCTGTGATATGAGCTCCTTTGTTTGTCTGAGGGAAGATTTCAGCAGGTATTCCGTCGGTCTGTCAGCTCCAGATGTTTTATAGTTCTTCATCTGCTTGATGCCTTTCCTCTCCTTATCAAGGGTTGGAAGGATTTCAAGATCATCTCTGGGTGTTGCGGGATGGAGTTAAGAGCACTCTCATTAACAACAGAGTCTTGATTGAGAAGGTCTTCAAAATGCTGCTTCCAACGGGCATTGATGTCCCCTCTTTCCGTGATCAGGGCTCCTCTCTCATTAGGTTTCAAAGTGCTCCTTGAGTGCTCAGACCATAGATGGCTTTGCTGGCACTGAAAAAACTCTGCATATCTCGGATACCAGTGATATCTTGTATCTCCTTTGCTTTGTCTTCCCACCACCTTTCCTCCTTTAGACCTTTGCCTTGGCTTGTTGGAGATTCAGTTTCTTGTGCCTGGAGTTGATGCTGTTCTGCCAGGCACAAAAGGTCTTGAACTTGCGGTTGATAAACTCTTGGATCTCCCAGTCATTCTTACCAAACCAGTCTTGATGTTTCCTGGTAGAGAATTCAAGCGTCTCTTCACAGGCGCTACTAATAACGGTGGACTTGAAGACACCCCAAGAACTGCTAGCATTCTCCCATTGTTATTGATTGGAATTCACCAGTTTTTCTTTGATGCACTGGTAGAAGAAGTCTCACTTGATTGGGTCCTGAGTCCTTTGATATTGATTTTCTGTCAGCATTGCTTCTGCTACAGCCATTGTTGGGGTGCCAGTTTGAGTGACTTCACTGACCACACAAGTCAGTGACTGGTCCAGCAGTCATCAGGTCCTAGCATAGCTTGGGTCATGCAGACATCTTTGTGATCCCAGGTGTGAACATTGATGTAGTCAGTAAGGTGCCAATGCTTAGATAATGAGTGTTGCCATGATGTCTTGTGCCTGTTTTTCTGGAGGAATGTGCTGGTGATGGTGAGTCCATGTTTTGTGTATTTGGTCAAAAGGAGGATGCCGTTAGAGTTGGCCTTCCCTAGCCTCATCCAAGTGCTAACATTGTTAAATCTTAGGGACTGCATGGCTTTTGTCTTTGTGGTCCTGGCTTTTGTTTAGAATGTCAACTGTTAGCTTTCTTCCTGGAATGGTTTATGCAGTAGTCCAACATGTGGTTATGTTCTTTGGGACATATCCAGTCTAATGTTTTATTATTACTTGGTCGTGGCAGGATGATTGTCAAAGGTGGTTGTGTCCTGGTTATAGAAGTATTGTTTTAGGCAAAGTTTGTGAAAGAATTCTTCTAATTCTCCTCGTAATTCTTCTCAGGTTTTCTTCTCTGTGCAGTAGTTCAGGCCTTAGGAGAATACAGATATTTCAGAGTGGGATGGGTGTGCTGTGATAATTTAATCATGTTGGTGTTCTGGAATCTGCTGACTCCTTTGTTGCTGGTGTGGTGCTTTGAGGTGTGATAGCTGATTCCACCATTTCTTCTTATGTAGGATACCTGTCCCTAGGTATTTTTGGTAGTACATTTGGGTCTACTGCCAGATATGTCTTCAGATTAGTATCTCAGTTAAGTAATGTAAGTAAAGGTCCTGTTTAAGTTGATCCCTTTTGGAGTAGGTTAGGTGAAGATGTTTTTTTCTGAAGTTGTCCTGAATAGTTAGTTGTATTGCATATATGGAGTTGTGTGTGTTAGCTAAAGCAGTGTTTCTCAATCTGTGGCTTGCAACCCAAAATTGGGTCACAAGAATATATGGAAGGGTCAGGAACAAACTTTAATGGATCAACAGACTTTAAAAATGGGTTCTCCTTTAAAGGAGAAAAATGTGGGAAACCAAGGGTTCTTCCCTTGCAGACTGGCAGAGTTCCAGCCTATAAGGGGTGGCTTGGGGACCTCTATGCCCACCCCCTTCCAACTTCACACACTGTGGGGCTGGGGCCTGGGGATGAAGGGCTCTGAGTTAGGGACGTGTGTGGGGCACTGGGTCAGGACTGGCCGTTTAAGTTTACAAATCGGTCCTGGTTAAAAAAAAAAAAAAAAAAAAAAAAGGTTGAGGCCCACTGAGCTAGAGGGTTGCAGATGATGTGATCCTTTGCACAGGCTTAGAAAGATGTTGTTGTGCGGTTCTGAACATCTGGGAACTGTTGAGCCAAATTCTGCCCCCTGACTCTCTCTGTTTGGGGATTCTTCTCTTGCGTCTTTCTCTCCACTACTCTTCCCCCTCTCCCCCACCCCACCTTTCTTAAAGAGAAGGATAAGGCCCATTCTTGATGCTATGTAGTGTATATGTGAGAGAAACAAGTAGCCATGGATTGTAATGTAGCTCCCTTACAGGACCTTCCTATTCTTTATTATTATCTGCCTAGTCCTCTGCAGTAGATGTAGATGACCAGGACCCTATGATCACCTGCATCTGAAGAAATTGGCTGAATAGCACTCAGGTTGGATGCTGGGAAAATATAGACCAGTTTGAAATTGTGCAGTTTATTCTGATAGAATGCAAGGCCAGCTGTGGAAGAATCTGGTCCCAGGGAAAGGCTGTAGGATTTTGACTTTTCAGTTTTTTAATACAGTGCTATAGTGTGGGTTTTGCAGTCTGTTAATTTGAAATGGTGTTTTTTCTTTACTGGTTTATTTTTCTTTTGATTTTTTTAATGCTAAGTGTCATGACTGTGAAATTAAACTGGTGGTATTTTTCCACAGGGTGCAGGCACATTTAATTACAGTTGGCTGTTTGCCATTGAACCATTTCTCTGAAACACCTCTCTCGCTCTCGCTCTCGCGCTCTCTCTCTCTCGAATTTAGTTGCACCAGAATCATGATTGTGCTTTTGGCAGTGTAAGTTGTTATAATTTATGTTTCTTTGTGTTTATTTGAATGGTTGCAGGCTTGAGAAATTTGGGATAGAATGGAGAAGGGTGCATACTAGAATCTTTAACCCCTATTAATTGGCTTAATCCAAGGGCTGTCCAACTTGTGGGTGGCTGGGATCTCTCACTCACACTGTGCCATCAGAGTCTACAGGATAGGAAGGAAAAACTGGAGGGAGAGGGAGCTCAGAAAATCCAGTGGTAGTTTCAGGAGGTTGATTGGGGGAAGCAGTGGCTGGACTGGGAGCCTCCCCGCCCTGCCCCCCCCCCCCTTTTTTTTTCTTTTAACACCTCAGAGGCCATCGGTTTGATACCCTTGCTGTAACCATGGAAGAAAAAAAGAAAGAATTCCTTTTTTCCTGTGTTCTGCTGTGGTGTAACAGTGTTTGTAACCAATCCTGTGGTTTGACTTCAATTCCTTGAATTTCTTTTAATTCTAGATGGTTTGTTCTTATTGTATGGTAAAATTATATAGAAAAGAACGGTCTGTCCTGTACAGAACCGGAGCATGTTAATAGTTATCTGTTTCCCTGAGCTGTGCATGCAGTTTGGCACATCAGAAGAACCAGCAACAAATCTGCTTTTGACAACTGTAACCAAAGAGATCTTATTCCAGTACTGTATAGGGAAAGGCTGGTTGGTAATCTGAGATGCTGACAACTAACACTAGTTTATGATTTGTTGTTAATTTTAAAAGAAATTTCCACGTATCATCAGAGGGCACAAAATCTGGCTTGACAACAGAATGGTATTAGGAATTTGCTATCATCTTCTGCTTCTGAAAGAGAGATTTACTTGAACCGTTTAACCATCTGTCATCTACAGCCTCACTGGTAGAACAAGGATTCCTGCAAATATCACAAACTAGGTTTCTTTGTGAAATATCACAGATGCTCAAAGGATATGGCTGTGATTAACATCAGAATAATATTCTCACCTAAAGAATTAAATAAACATAAAAAGCAGGCAATATAATTGGAAACTTGTGAACTAATTATTTCACAAGGAACAAGGTAATATTGTACTAATTCATATAGGGCTACACTCTGGAACCACCAGACCTACAACATATTCTTATGGCTCTCTTGTTAAGAAGAATTGCTGATTATAAACTACCCCATTCCTAGAATAATCAGGTTGTAGTATTAACATTTTAGCTAGCGTTGGAGTGATGTTGCAACTGTTATAGTCCAGGAGGACTGTGAGAGGCAAAGATTTTTGTGGGTGACACCTTTTATTGGACCAGCTATGCAGTTGGTCATCTGTTAATCACTAACAGTGGACATCTTTGTATTTTTGGTGTGTGCTTCATGCTACCATTACAGAGTTAGTCCAATAAAAATATCACCCACAAAAATCCTTGCTTTGATATTTTACTTGTGATTTAAGTGTAATTTTTTTATGGTAATACTTTGCTGGTAATATGAAACATGAACCAAAAAAAACCCCAAAATGCCCACCCACTGTCAGTGATTAACAGGTCACCATCCCAAAACATGGGCAAGTAGCACATTAAACAGGAGAATATACCTGAATACTTCTAAATCATATATGTATGGTGAAAGGCAAAGTTTGATCAACTTCTGTTGTATGTGTTTTATCCTTTGCCCTTCCAAATGACCTCACCTAACAAAACTCATACTTTTGCTTTGAAAAACAAAAGCAAACAAAAGTGCTTAAGATGTTTCCCTCCCTACCTCTGGAGTTGTCAAGAGTCACTGGAAACACTCCAGTTGCATTCACTATGGTATGTGGAGCAGTTCTGAGTGGGGAAGGATGGATTTTGGCATTGGTGTTTTGGCCTTCTCAGTAAGTCCTAAATGCCTTGTGTGGTATGGTGAACCCCTAGCTTAAATAGTACCCCAGTTTAAACTCCTAAAAAAGTAGGGCCCCCCTAAATCTCAAGCATTAGGCTTACGTCTAACTGAACAGCCAGGCATTTTATAACAGCACCAGCTACCCCATAAAGAAAGCTTAAATTCCAAATGTTGAACATCCCAGTCAGAGCCTGGGTACAGTTCTTCAGGTTTGGTATGTTAACAATACCTTTTTTGCTCCCCAGGAAGGGAAATGATGCTTAAATGATCTCAAATTTGGAACACTGACCTTAGCCTATATTCTCACGGAACCAGTTTTGAAAGGAATAAGAATAATTAGTAAACTCTAGAGCTCCAGATGTTTTTAGAGGGATGTGAAGTGGCTGTTCATCTCACTCTGATGATCTCAGCTGGATGAGAATACCACATGGAAATTTGAGAAGTGATCTACACCAGGCTTCTCAGTAGATGTTTCACTCCTTTCCAATGCTGGTCTGGAGAGCCTGTGATTATAAAGGTGCACCAGCTCTGCTCCAGTTATGGTTAAGAACGCCTTAGTTCTGCTATGTGCTCTAAAATCCACACGCTTGCATGGCAATCTGTTGTGCCTTGTGGGTTTAGTATTCCAAATTCGGGAACATTATTTTTTTGGGAAGGAGCCCTTGAAATACAGCCTCATAAGATTAAAGGAAAGTAGGGTTGGAAGTTACCTCACAAAGTCATCTATCTGGTCCAGCACAAAGGCACGATCATCCCTGACTAAATGATCCCAGCCAAATGTCTGTCTGACCTACTCTTGAAAATTTCCTGGGATGGAGATTGCACAGCTTCTTTAGGTAACCTGTTCCAATGCTTGACCATGCTCCCAGTCAGGAAGCTTTTTCCTAATCTCCAACCTAAACTACTTCTGCTACAATTTGAGGCCATTGCTCCTAATTCTGTCCCTTACAGCCGTAGAGAAAAGTCTTTCTCAATCCTCTTTTATATTTTCCTTTCAGGTATTTGAAGACTGTTATCAAATCCTGCTTCAATATTCTCTTTTCCAGACAAAATGATCCTTGTTCTTTCAGCCTTTCCTTGTAAGTCTTGCTTTCCAGGACTTTAATCATTTATGTTGCTCTCTATTGGACCCTTTCCAAGCTGTCCGCACCTTTCTTGAAGTGGTTTTTTTTTTGGTTTGTTTTTAATGGCAGACTGTTTTAACACAGCGTTATAAAGTTGCACAGGGATTTCTCATGCTTGTCTATAATATCAGCAAAATTCGAATTTCTGGAATATAGGAAATATAAATTTGAAGTTTGTGTCAACACAACCTTGAAGTCTCCCTTCTTGAAAACTGCCCCAATCAGCCTATAACACGTATTCTTGCACTGTTTCCCACAATCCAATGAAACCGTACCTGATGGAGGGAATGTTTCTGGAAAAGCATTTTGTCAGATCCAGGAGGACAGAGTGCAGGTTGGACGAGTATCTTAACATTCATTTCTTAGTTTTTAGCCGTTTTTTTTTATGAAGCTTGAAGTTCTGGAAGGGACCAGGATACTACCAGCTACTCTTACCCCTGCTTTCAGTGACAAAAAACTTTGGTAATATTCATCAAATACTCCTGTCTTCCACTCCCCACTTAGCAGAGCAAAGCTACCCTAGCTATATGCTGCAAAGGGATCAGAGGTAGGATTCAAAAACTCCTACCCTCACAGGGACAGAGATCCAGATGCTGGTAAATGTGGCTCAGATGCTCCTACAGGGCAGCTTCCTAGTTATAATTAGGGATCTATTGAAATCCTGGTTTTGCGATTTTTGCGGGAACTGCAAAAAATGACAGTTTCCATGATCACTGGAAATATGGTGTTTTACATGATTTTGCATGGAATTGCGTGGAAAAAATAATAAAAGCTTACCAGAATACAAAAAAAGTGTGGCAGTCCCTGCAGCCTTAGAGCATGTGGTTTGAGAGAGAGCTACTGAAAGGCTGAGCCTAGTGATGTAGACACAGTGAAGGTGCCAGTCAGGAAAGCAGGAGACTTTCAGTGCCATCTTTTAAGAAGCCACATGTAGTGCTGCAGTCTGAAGATGATGAGTGAAAAGAAATCCAAGGTTGCTAAATACATTTCCATTCAGGATGGTCCAAGGTAGTTCCCTGTAGACAATTTAAATGCAGATGGTGGTAAATCGTTTTGTTCATTGTGCAGTGTGACTCTGGCTGTCAAGGAAAAAAAGCACTGATTGGCATTTAGAGCCTGAATCGCATGTAAAGTGAAAGGCTGCTGCAGAGGCTGAAGGTCAGAGTGGGAAACAACTGACTATGTCCTTGATCTTTAAAAGAACTGCCGAAAGCAGTTTGACAAGAAGAGAGGCTACATTCATGCTAGTAGAGACATTCATGACCACCAGGATTTCTGTGGAGAAAATTGGTAACTTTCCTGACCTGTGTTGAGAAACTCTTCCTAGTCAGGAGGTGCATAGACCAATCAGAGGTGATGTTCTGCTAGTGTTGGTCCTGGCCAAAGGAGATGACCTTGTGACCAACTTGAATATAGAGGGAAGTCTGGGAAACGGTGACCATGAAACCATCATGTTCACTGTCTGATGTAAAGCAGACAAATCTGATAGCAGGATTGAAATCTTGGACTTCAAAAATGTAAATTTCAACAAGCTTAGGTCACTAGTAGGGGAAGTGCTGCGGGACCAGGGACCAAAGGTGAAAGGTGTGCACAAAGTGGTGGTTTCATAGTTTCATAGTTAGTAGGGTCAGAAGGGACCTGAGCAGATCATCAAGTCTGACCCCCTGCC
>NW_017728951.1:35219978-35260814 GCF_001723895.1 Crocodylus porosus | reverse complement strand
CCCCCAGTTTCTTAATGAGAACAGGGTGAGAGACAGTGTCAAAGGTCTTCTGAAAGTCCAGGAAGACTATGTCCACTGCTACCCATGCATCTAAGGATTTTGTGACCTGGTTGTAGAAAGCCACCAGGTTGGTCTGACAAGACCTGCCTCTAATGAACCCGTGTTGATTGCCCCTAAGCATAATCTCCCCTGCTGCCCCTTGTGGACATGTGCCAGAATAATTCTCTCAGAAAGCTTACCCGGGGTCAAGGCAAGACTAACTGGCCTGTAGTTCCCCGGGTCCTCCTCCTTTCCTTTTTTGAAGATGGGAACCACGTTGGTCCTCTTCCAGTCCCCTGGCACCACACCAGAGCACCATGAGTGCTCGTAGAGCCATGCCAGGGGTCCCACGATGACCTCAGCTAATTTCCTCAGCACTCTGGGGTGGAGATCATCCGGACCAGCTGATTTAAATACATCCAGTCCCTCCAGAAGTTCCCTGACTAAGGTCATGATCCTTGAAGCAAAAAGGAAGTCCATTTCTATGTGGAGAAGAGGTAACAGAAGGGCTGGGAAGCCCTTTTGGCTAAACAGGGAAATCATGGTCCTCTTTAGAAAGACAAAAGAGTCTTATAAACAAGGGAAGCTCAGGGCAGGCCCCAGGGAGGAGTATTCCACAACAGCTTGCATTTGCAGGGAACAGGTAAGACAGGTTAAAGCAGCAACCAAACTTAGATTAGCAATCGGAATCAAGGATAACAAGAAGTCCTTCTTTAGATACGTAGGGAACAGGAGGAAAACAAATGGGAGTGTGGGGCCTTTACTCAGCAACTCAGGAGAGCTGGTTACCAATACCCAGGAGAAAGCTGAACTCCTGAATGACTGCTTCACGGACCAGGGGGAAAACAACGCCAGGTAGAGTAGAGGATGAGCATGATAGGAATAATTTCCTTCCTGCTGTTGCCTTAGAATTGGTGTATGACCAGTTAAAAAAATTAGACATATACAAGTCTGTGGGACCGGATGGTCTTCATCCAAGAGTGCCAAAGAAACTGGCTGAAGTCATTGTAGAACCCCTGGCAAAACTCTTCCACAACTCATGGTGCTCTGGAGAAGTCCCTGAGGACTGGAAGAGGGCCAAAGTTGTGCCCATCCACAAGAAGGGCAGGAGGGAGGACTCAGGTAACTATAGGCCAGTCAGCCTAACTTCCATCCTAGGGAAGATCCTAGAAAAGTTCATCAAGGAGTCTATCTGTGATAAGTTTGCAGAAGGTAAGATTCTGAATGATAGCCAGCATGACTTCATCATGGGCAGGTTTTGCCTTACCAGCCTCATCTCCTTCTATGACCAGATAACTCACCACCTAGACATGAGAGAGCAGGTTGACATTGTATACCTAGACTTCCAAAAGGTCTTTGATCTAGTATCCCACGATGTCCTTGCGAAAAAATTGGAGGATTGTGGGCTTAACTCTGAGACGGGTGGGGAACTGGCTGTAGGATAGGATCCAGAGAGTCGTACTGAATGGCTCTGCCTCATCCTGGTGAGAAGTGAGAAGTGGTGTCCCGCAGAGGTCAGTGCGTAGTCCAGTACTTTTCAATCTTTTTGTTAATGATTTGGATGTGGGGGTGAAGAGCTTACTGGCCAGGTTTGTGGATGACACTATGTTATGGGGGAGCGTGGTCAGGCTTGAAGATAGGCTACAGATACAGGCAGGCATAAACAGACTAGCATATTGGGTGGATAAGAACTTGATGAAGTTCAATGTTGAGAAATGTAAAAAGCTCCACCTCAGGATGAGCAACCGCCAACACACCTACAGTCTTGGCAGCACCAAACTGACTAGCACCACAAATGAAAGGGACTTGGGAGGGTAATAATAGACCATAGCATTAATATGAACTGGCAGTGTGATGCTGTAGCCAGTAGGGCAAATAATACTCTGGCATGCATCAATCGATGCATCTCCAGCAAAACCAAGGAGGTGATTCTTTCACTGTACTCAGCAGTTGTGAGACGGCAGCTGGAGTTCTGAATCCCGTTCTGAGCACCACACTTTAACAGGGACGTGGACAAGCTTGAGGGAGTCCAAAGAAGAGCCACCCATATGCTCAGTCTTAAAGCAAGCCATATAAGGAAAGGCTGAGGGATCTAGGACTCTTCAGCCTGAGGAAAGGAAGGCTGAGAGGGGACTGGGTAGCAGCTTACCACTACACTAGGGGAGTACATCAAAGGCTTTGTTAGTAACCAGGACACCCAAAGGGAAAACCAGGAGTAATGGCCACAAACTCCTGGAAGACCGATTCAGGCTCAACATTAGGAAAAACTTCTTCACAGTCAGGGTGTCCAAACTGTGGAATAAGCTCCTTCCAGAGGTTGTACAATCACCTACCCTGGAAATCTTCAAGAGGAAACTAGACCGTCCTTGCTGGGGTCACCTGACTCCCAGTTATCTTTCCTGCTTGGTGCCCAGGGCTTGCCTCTGATCATCCAGGGTCCCTTCCAGCCTATGAATCTGTGAATTCTAAATTAAGGGCCTTGTTGAACAAACACCTGCCAAATGCAAGCAAGCTTTGCCAAGATTACCTACAAGTAGTAATTGCTTTGCGTGTTCAGGCCACAAAGTCTGCATTGGCAGAATAAGAATCATTCTGAGTCGTAGCAGATGAAGCAACAGATGCCCAAGGTAACTGTGTTCTGTACATTGTATTTGTACCTAGGAATTGAACAAACCACGACCTCTGTTTTTCAAACAAAGCTGATTCACCTTGTGTCTGTCAATTTTTCTACCATGGTACAAGCTGTGATGAAGGCTGCTGTAAACTATGGCTTAGTATTTAACAAGATCTCAGCATTTCTGTCTGATAATGCAGTGTATATGTGAAAAGCTTTCTCTGGTATGCTCTATGGAATGATGCCTAACGCAGTTCATATCACCTGGAATACATGCATCCTTTCTTTAGCAAGTGACATCTGGTGCACCTGTTTTCCTGATGTGGATAGCCTGGTTTCCTCTTTAAAAAAGTATTCAAACATTGTCCAGGAAGTAAGCTTTGATACAGGGAGTCCATTGCCAGTCAAAGCAGGGATCTACATGTGACTGTCAGTTCTACCAGAGCCAGTGCTTACAAGGTGGACTTTGTGGTTTTATGCAGTTTGTTTGTGACATGTCAGGATTGAAAATCTGCTACCATAAGCAGTACAACCTGTACTGATCAATGCCAAGTGCTGGGCAGTAGTTAATTAACCTGGTGACCTCAGGAAGTGCCAATAACTTTGGGTGGATTAGTCCCTGAGGAGGATAGTGGAACCCTTGATGGAGGAAATGCTATCATAAAGTGAATGAGCATAATCGCTCAGCAATTTTTTACCAACAGCATCCACACAGGGTAGATTGGGCTCTTCAGCCATGGCTGACAACCACTCTAGGAGTGGAGCACTGAAAGCCAGACAGATGGAAGACCTCCTCTGCACTGGCAAGTCCTGCAAACATAGCTGGTTCCAAACATGCCAACTCTTGCCCTTCCTTTGGACAAAACCAGTATAGCCAAGAGGAGGATGCTGATACATGGGCAAAGCAGTGTCTCCATATCAACTGCCCAGGTTATTGCAGCCATACCATGTGTAGAGGACACTCCATCCTTGCTGGCAGCATGGACACAACACAGAAGGTGGCAGTTACAGGTCATAAACTTTCACTCGATTGGCATAGAGGAGGGCACTATGGGTCACCTTTTGCTGGCAGGAGATATTGAATTCTGCTGGTTAGCTACTGCTGTCTATAATGCCAGGCAGCCCCTGGACAGTTAGGTGCTGACTCACCAGAGTCTGTCTGCCTCTTTGGATGCGTGGGGCTAAGCCAAGAGCTGAAAAGCAGGTGGAAATGCACCTGGCAAAAACAAGTAACGAAGAACTTTCCAGCTTGGAAGCTGGAATCTCAGGGCCATGTGTCCTGGCCTGACAGAGAATGACAACCTACAGTATATGAGCATCATATGGAAGTCAGTCTTGATTGACCGTGAGCTGTACAAACTCAGTGTTGACATTGTAGCACTCCAGAAAACAAGACTTGTAGATGCTGGATCTATCCATGAGGCCAAGTATACCTTCTTTTGGCAAAGTAAAAGAGCTGAAAAAAATTGTCTGCGTGGCATAGGTTTCACTGTGAACAACAGGGTGGTAAAGCTTATAGAAACCCTCACTGGGAAGTCAGAGCGCATCATCTCACTTAGACTTCAGGCGACCATCAGCTTTGCAAACCTCATCAGTGCTTACGCACCGTCACTCAACTCCAGCCATGGGGAGAAAAATACATTTTACAACAGTCTGCACCAAGTTTTCAAAGAAAACCATCAACTGATAGACTATTCCTCCTCAGAGACTTCAATACAAGAGTTGGCATAGACAGCGACTCATGGTCAGATTCCCTAGGGCATTTTGGCATCAGCAAGATGAATGAAAACGGCCAATGACTTCTTGAATTGTGCTCTCAAAACCAACTGTGCATTACCCATTCATATTTTGCAGTAAAAGATTGCCACAAAATGTCATGGCAACATCCATGAACAGGCCACTGGCACCAACTAGACCTTGTTATTGTTAGAGGGAAGATCTCCTTCAGTGCAGAAGACCTGCATGTTCTGTAGTACCGACTGTGACACCACCCACTCCCTGATCATTAGCAACGTGAAAATTACAGCCAAGAAACTCTATAGAGCAAAACCTAGGAGTGAGCCCAAAATCCATACCACTAACACCAGGAACCAGAGGAAGTGCCAAGAGTTTGTAAAGGCTTTTGAACTCAGCACGTTTGGGAAGTCACTACCAGAAAAGGCAGAGGAAAGGCTTAAAAACTGAAATCCATGAAACAGCTAATGCTACATTGGGGGAAAAGAGACCATCCAATAAGGACTGATTCAAAGAAAATGCACCTCTCATCAACAGCAAGAACACAGCCTACCTGGAACCCAACAAAAAAGCCAACAGAGAGCACCAAAGCAAGACTTCGACAAGCAAAAAATGAGGTACAGAGAGCAACCAGACTCTGTGCAAATCAATACTGGACTAAGCTCTGTGATGATAGACAGCCTCAGTCATGGGGAACCTAAAAGTCATGTACAATGGTCTAAAGAAAGCCCTAGGCCCTACTAGTAACAAGGCTGTCCCTCTTCAGTCAGACAGTGGTGAAGCCATTACAGATAGAAGCAAGCAGATTTCTTGCTGGGTTGAACACTACTCAGAGCACTACTCAGAGCTATACACACCAGAAAAAAACATCACCAGCGAACCACTGGACCAAATACCAACTCTGCAGGTTATGCCAGAGGTAGATATGGAGCCCACTGTAAAAGAGCTAAGCAAGGCCATTGATTCATTATCAAGTGGCAAGGCTTCTGGAAAAGATGGCATCTCAGCGGAAATTCTTAAGCACGGGAAAGAGATCCTACTACTGTAACTCCATCAGCTGCTACTCCAATGCTGGAAAGAGGGTGAGGTACCACAAGATGTGTGATGTAAACACCGTCACTGTATAAAAATGAGATAAGGGCAACTGCAACAACTCCAGCAGCATCTTGCTAATAAGTATAGCAGGAAAATATTTTGCAAGGGTCATCTTCATGTGCCTACAAACAGCAGGTGAGTTGTGTCTATCTTGAATCTCAGTGTGGATTCAGGGCTGGAAGATCAACCATAGACATGATATTTTCCCTGCAGCAACTTCAAGAAAAGTACAGAGATCAAAACTGACCATTGTACATTGCTTTTGTGGATCTAACCAAAGCATTTGACACCGTCAGCAGAGCAGGCCTGTTTGCAGTCTTGCAAAAGACAGGATGTCCACCAATCCTGTTAAGTCTTCTACATTCCTTCCACGACAACATGGAAGCAACTGTTCAGTTTGATGGGTCCACTTTGGGCAGCTTCAAGATGAAAAGCAGAGTGAAGCAAGAATGTGTTCTTGCCCCAACACTCGTTGGAATCTTCTTCCCAGTACTCGTGATCTGCACGCTAAAAGACACGGAAGGTGGAGTGTACCGTTACACAAAACTGGATGGGAAACTCTTTAGCCTGTCACAACTTAAGGCAAAGACTAAAGTTAGACAGGTGCTTATCAGGGAGCTTCTAGTTGCTGATGATGTTGCCCTTACAGCCCGCAACAAAGACCTACTACAAGAATTCATGAATTGCCTCTCAAGAGCTTGCCAGGTATTTGCTTTCACCATCAGCATAAAGAAAACAGTTGTACTATCACAGGGAGTTCCACAAGATGAATCAATCACCGTTATTGAGAACTAGCTAGAAGTAGTCCAGAAGTTCAGCTGTCTAGGTTCTACAGTGACCGCCAACCTTTCAGAGGATGAAGAACTTAATGTTTGCATCAGAAAGGCTGCCACCACCTTCATCAGGCTAGCTAAAAGAACATGGAACAACTCAAAGCTTACTATTAAGACCAAAATGCTGGTGTACAAAGCTTGCATACTCAGCACTTTCATGTATGGTGGGGAAAAATAGAAAACTTGTGCACATCAAGAGAAAAAGTTAAACAGCTTCCACCTGTGCTGTTTATGCCACATACTCAACATCAAATGGCAAGACAAGGTTACCATTGCAGAGGTTCTTCAAAAGGCAAATTTACCAAGTGTGACAGCCCTACTCAGACAGGGATGACTGCTCTGGCTAGGCCATCTGAGCAGATTGGAAGATGGATGTATACCCAAAGACATGCTATATGGGGAACTTCTGCAGGGAACAACAGGACATCCCAAGGTTCACTACAAAAATGCATACAAGCGAGATATGAAGTCATTTGGAATTGATCCTGACCAATGGGAAATCTTACCAAGCAATTGGAACAAGTGCCATCATCGTCTCCACCAGAGCATCAAAGTCCACAATAGGAATTGGCTCCAACAGCTTGAAGAGAAAAGAGTTCATAGGAAGCAAGCAGCTACTGAACCACCCAAACATGACATATACACTTACATCTACTGGCACAGATCATGCAAAGCTTGGATTGGACTATTCAGTCATGTGGGATGCTGCAAACCATCTATGTCATAGGCTTTAATATACACTGTCTGTAACAGACAAAAGAATGCCAGTAATAAGCAGCTTGTTACCAGGCAAAGAATGAAGTATTACCCACAATTTATGTGTGAGGAGCTTGAAATCGCACCTGGCACACCAGTGCATGCTAAAACTACACAATCTCTTAAGACAGAGTGATACTGAAGATCAAGTTAAGTTTGTGACTGAAAATGGGATTTGGTTCATGAAGCTTCTAATGTGGTTTGAAAGTCAGCAGGCTTGTTCCACACAAAAAACTGATGGACTTGATAAGTTAGGTTGAAGACCTAGCATCCCAACAACTTTCAAACTATGTGAAAACCAGCAGACTAGAATTGTTGCAGGCAGTAGCTGCAAAGTTGGATCAGTACTGCAAGTACAATCGGTCAACACCGCCATGGTTTAAACAACTGGCTGCCACCTTTTTTTGTGCCGTTCACAATTTTGACCCCAATCAGGTGACTTTTCTGAGTTTTGATCCTCAGCTACTGAAATCATCCCTGGATGGCAGAAAGAATATGACAAGGAATGTGCTGCTTACATGAACTTTGTCAAAGAGTGCTGGATGCCTTTGTCTGTGAGTATGTTTTGAGAATCTGTTTCTGATCAGTTTCCACATCTCTACAGCTTGGCAAAACTCTGCCTTAGCATTCCAACCAGTTTAGTGGATGCAGAATGTGCAATCGCAGTATATGGACAAGTTGTTCATGCAGGGACAGAGGATGTCAGTTACAACTGCTGGTGGATGCTGCATAGCGGGTTTAACAACTAACATGAATTGTTTCTGTCAAGGTTATCATTATTTAGTATTATGAAAGTTTTTGTAGAACACTAAATAAATTATGATGATAGTAGTTATGATTGATATTGTGTATATATATAGACATTCATAATATATTTCAATTTAAATTTCAATTTAATACTTAGATTCATAATAATACAGTAATTTATTTGATATTTCTATGGACTTTGCTATTTAATTATGCTGAGGTTTTTGCCTCTTGAGCCAATAAACAGCAAGGGGCAGGACTGGCAGGACCTCTCGGCCAATCCGGTGGGGGGGCTCACCACAAAAAGACTGTGACATTGGTTCCATGCACTGTGAGTGGCCTGCAAAAATCCTGCTGCTTCACCACAATTTAGGTAGGTCCCTAGTTATGAAGGGGACAGGAAGAGAAACCTGGCTCCTGGGTTTGTTGTGGAGGCAGGAAGAGGGATTTAGATATACTTAGAGATGAAGGTTGTCTCCAGTTGCAGCTTATATGAGGATGGCTGGAGGGGGACTGATACAGAGAAGATGCCCTGTGGTACCCACTACACACATGGGAGATGAGAAGGTGGGCCTGACAGCCCCAGTGTTCCTTCCCCCTTCCTCTGCCTGTTTCTTTAGTCACAGCCCTAAACCTATTACATGCCCCTTTCCCTTAAGCTTTCTCCTGTTACCTTTATGCGAGCACTTGTTTTAATATTCTTGAAAATAAGCACCTTCTGAATTTTCCGTTGCACCCAAAATATGTTTCCCTACAGCATCTGGCAGATATTAAAACAATGATGTGATTGGGATCAAAGGGATTATATGTCTCATCCCAAACACTGCACCTCCTGCCATTCCAGACATGCGTGACAGGAGACATGATTTTTTGGGATGAGTTATAGAAGTCCTCTAATCCCAATAGCATCACTGCAGAGTTACCCTAGCTGGATGCTGCAAATCAGGTAGAAGAGCTCTGTCCCAGACCTAGGTCTGCTCCCTAGCAGGTTCCAAATGCCAGGGTACACAGGGCCAGTTCTGAAAATCAGCTAATTGTTGGACCTGATCAGTCCCAGGGTCAGTTCAAGGCCCCTAGCTGTCTGCGGCTGTATCCGGTAATCAGACCTAGTCTGGTTGTCAGACCTGGTCTCAAGCAGCTGGGGGAGATCAGGCTTGGGGCTAAGTCTAACAATCTGTTGATTATCAGCCAGCCTTGGGGCAGCCCTAGAACTACCCACCTGTATGCACATTTTTTAAAAATCCCAGAACTCTGGGAGCTGTGGGCCTCTCCCCCATCCCAGGGTCCTCACACCCTAGGATTTCTAAAAACCACATGTTTAGCCCGGCTCCCCACAACTCAGCCCTTTAAAGTGCCTCACCCTGCAGTCCCCAGTGGGGGCTGCAGCACAAGGGAAGAAAGGTTGCTGGACTCAAGGGTTGCCAAGGTCCTGGCAGGGGGAGTCCTTCAGCTCCCGCCCAGGCAACCTTGAAACCTGCTCCCCCGGCAGCCCATTTGTGGCATTTGGACAAGGTATGACAACGAGTTTGTTGTCAGAATCAGTGGATAGATAGATAGCTACTGAAGTGAGGGAGGGAGCAGTACATCTTGGGATGCCAGGGGGCCTAGCAAAGATCTGGCACCCAACGTGTGGTATATACATGTCTGAATTAAAGCTTGATAGAAACCAGCTACAAAAATATTGTACATGTCTGAAGCAATGTTTTTGTGGTTGGTTCACCGTTTTTATATTCTAAAAAAGTTACTTTGTATGTGTATCATGTCAATTCATTGTGCAGTTAATCAGTTAATTGCACAATAAATGTATTGTGTGTCAGGGGTCTAAGGAAAAAAAAAATCACATTTCATGGGTTGTTGCTTTAAGTGCCTGGTTTTTTATCCTCCTTATTTCTGTCAAGGTTGGAATTGAACTAACATTTGCTTGAACTAAATCAGGCTTAATAGCTACTTTTTTGTTCCTTTGAGCTAACCAGCCCATGCAGACAGTATTTGGCTGCTAAGCCTTTCATTTATCTTACCTGCTGATGTGTGGTTTAATCCATGTGTTTGAGCGTGAGGCTTGTGCCTATGTGGAAGGCCCAACTCTGTAAACACCACTTCTAATTGTTCTTCCTCTTTTGCTTCTCTTCTCCTGAGTAGCTTCATGGAAGGAAGGACAGAGTCCAGCAGAGACAGATCCAGGAAAGTGCATTGGTACAGTCATGCCCCACTTGCTTCCTGCTCCACCTAAAGTTTAAAGCCAGCTGCCTGGCAGCAGCAGTGACATTTCTATTCAGGCAGCCCTGAGAGAGTCAGTCGACTTAATGGCTCATTAGGATCTATCTGATTCCTAATCACTCTGCACTGTACAGGTGTTAATGACACCCTCCCCTTTTTAATGGTCTTGATGTTCCACAAATCAGGCTATCCTTTCTTTGGCAACTTAGCTGTCTTGTTAGCTATTCGTGGGTTCTCTTCATGTAATAAAACACATGCTTTTAAACTAGAGGCCTTTATACTGTCATTTTAGGATTTTGCATAAACATACTGAAATGCATAGCATAGTTCAGGGCTCAGTAATCAATGGCCTGTAGGCTGGCTCCATCCTGTGAAGAGATTTCATCCAGCCCACCTACCTAGATAATGACAGAATTACAGCCTTACTCAGAGTGAAGATGAGGTTGGCTCATGTAAATCACAATTTAGTCAGTGTCCACCTGAGTTGACACTGGAGCAGCATTACTGGTATCTCTTCCTTAAGCTGATCCAAGGATACAAAGGAAACAGCTAAATTGTTTCCTTTGCACTGCACATTAAAAGCATAGGATAACATGAGGAAAGCAGGAATGTTATTTCTCAGAGTTTTGAAAGTTAGTATCAGAAGCCTGAACACAATACAGAAGGAGAAAGAACTCTAGCAGCAGTGTTGCTTATGTCTTTTACAAGCAGGGGGAGAGAAAGATGACTTGAAAAACAGCATTTTGCATATGATTGTGGGCAGTGAGTTGTTGAGCACAATCTAGAGATAAAGTTATTGCTGCTGCAGAAGTGGAGATGAGTGAGCGATGAAGAAGGGATGGATTTTAGAGAAGTTGCTGTAAAGGAACAAGCAACAAAATTCATGGTTGCCTGAAGGTACTGGAGAAAAACTAGAGTCTAATCAGAGTGGTAGGACAGTGGAAACAACAGTGAGACGATTGAGAGCAGAGGTATGCCACATACATTGGGTGGTTCACTATGCTGAGTTGTTCGGATATACAAGATAACTTGTTTTGACAGCTGAACAAGGTGGGAGCTGTGGAAGGAATTGTCGTACAGCTGGTGACTGAGGCCACGGAAACATGTGAGGTCATCTCTGAATAAAGGTTAAAGGAGAAGAGGACCCCAAAGATAATTGAGGGGAGAGGGGGAGTGGGAGTAAAGCTATGTGCTACAGAGCTAGAGGAAGTAACTACATGCCTTTTGGCCTCATCCTTGGTTTACAACAAGGCTCTCCACCTTCTTGGGCCCAGTTTACTCAGGGTTTGCATAGATCCAGGCTGGCCTCAAAATGCAACCACAGGGGCTGGCTCCATTCAGGATTAAAGTTAACAGGTCCCTTTAACTTCCCTGATAGCATGCCATGAGACAATACTGAGACCCATTACTTTCTCCTAGCCCAGGGCTTACTAGGCCAGTGGTGTTCCAGCTTCTGGCCCTGTGGGCCAAATGAGTGGTAGAGTTGGTCTAAGGGCCAGATTTAGTCCTGTGACTCAGGACCAGGTCCCATGTTGCCTCTGCCCAGACCTGCACACCTGGATAGGGTTCTGTCTAGTTTCAGCTGGTCCCCTTGTGCCAGGATAAGGCCCCTGGGCTTGGCATCACCCCTGCCTAGCGTTGTATCTTTGAATTGGGCTCTTGAGCCCTGCATACTGTGATCAGGCCTGGGGCCTACCGCTTGTGCCACCCAGCTCCATTCTAGGATCAGACCCTGTGCACCTGGCCTAGCATGCAGGGCCAGGGGCTCCTCACACATCTGGAAGTTTAGCAGCCGGGGAGCAGTGCCACTGGTCCCCTGCTGCTGAATATTTGGACCTGTGAGGAGCCTCATGGGCTGGATGACACTACACTGGGGATTGAACACACTTGCCACAGGGGTTGAACACCCCTGTAATAGGCGATGTTATGCTCTTCTTCTATCCCAAGACCCAGCAGCTGCTGCCTCGTACAAGCTCTGCCACTAGTCCCTCTCACCTGTTTTCATCACAGTGCACCTAAACCATACTACCCTCCTCCACTGCTCCTCCACTCCCATATCCAGTCCAGCCCCATTTTTGCAGAGCCCTGTGCACAGTCCTCTGCACATTCCGCCTTCTCCCAATCCCACACAGAGCCCCACAACCTACATATCTTATGAACCACTTGCCAGGCACTTGGCAGACACATACCAAGCTAGGTCTGCACATGCTAGCTCTGCAACTGGAAGCAGCATAACTGTGTTCACTGTGACATTTCTGACAGTCTGAAAAGGGAGCCCATTTAATAAAGCTTTCTTTTCAGACATATGGTGACAATTAAAGCAGTTTATTTTAGCTTATGTAATGTGTTAAATAATTTAAAAACACATTTTAGTATATTTTAGTTCCCTTTGCTTTATTGCATCTGTGTGGCTGAATTGAATGCAGATCAGCTGGTTGAGAATCTAAATTGCTGAGCTTTTAAATTCTTGACGAATTCTAATTTTAGAGGCTTATTTTTGTGGACCACTCCAAATACATGACTGCTAACTGACTAACCTAAACGTAAAGACTGATTTCCGATTTGCATTCTCCACATTTCTAAAGTTGTTTTAAAATAAAAGAAAATAAATGCACAACAAAATGCTGTTTAAGAGCTAAGAACCTTGTCATCAGTTAAGTAGTTTAATTTAGCCAACACTTTCTGTAATTATATATGCATTAAAATGAAATGCATTTTGTTGCCAGTAGAGGTAAAATATTTCTTTAAAAGTCTTGTACATCATGTACTTTAAAAATTACTTGCTTTATCTCTAGGAAATCTACATGAAGAGAACATTAGGGATCTGCAGTTGATACTTAACCAAAAAATGCCTTATTAAGGCCATATATGAAACTTTACTTCTTCCCCCTTGTGTATGTGTTATAGTCTCATTTGTCATTTATCAAATAATATGCTTTAATGCTTTTATGCATGTTCAGAAATGTTCCAATGGGGAAAAAATAGATATAATTTTGAAGATTTTGGTGATGCATATGCTGCGTTAAAGTTGTATAATATAACCAAAAGGCTGATGTTTTTGAATTTATAGAGTGGTTAGCTGTGCAGCTTTAGGTTTGTTTTGTTTTTTATGGAATGTGCTTCTCATGGTAGGAATGATATTCCTAGAAATAAGTAAGATTTATTTTTCTTGCTTGATTGATCACTTCTTTTTCCATAGTTCATATCTGTTAGTCAAACCCACCTGGTTTTGGTAAACTGTTAAACTGTGCAGGGCTTTGAAAGTTATGCTCATTTAGAAAGACAGATGCATCTTTTTCTTCCCTCTGTACATCCCATTGATTTTTTACTCCTCTGTCTCACATAGGTTCAGGTTTGTTCATAAGTCTCTGTGGTAAGCTTCTGTTAGGCAAGATTTAGTTTTTATCCACAACTAATAGCTATTAATAGTAGTCCCTAATGGGATCCTAATCCTGAAAGGGCACTTTTGTTCTAGGTCTTGGATTGATGTACAGAGACCATTTTTGTACCTTGAATATCTTCAACTTTAAAAACTTTTATTGTGGAGGTGTCCTCCCTAGAGTTGACAGAAGTTGAGTAAAGAGTAGAAATCTTCTGCTAAGGATTTCTTTTTTCATTAGGTACTTATAATTAACAAGTTTTGGTTTTCAAACTATTATCTTCTTGTTTTTATAGGTTGTGATTTGAATTTTGGATGAAGCTATATATCTAACTGGACGACATGAGCAGAAGCAAGCGTGACAACAATTTCTACAGTGTAGAAATTGGAGATTCTACCTTCACTGTACTGAAACGATATCAGAATTTAAAGCCTATTGGATCAGGAGCACAAGGAATAGTGTGGTAAGGTTCCTGTAAACAAAATTAGAAGTATGTTAGTTTATCGCATGCTACTGAAAGGCGTTGGGTAGTCTGTGGGCTGGGGATTGATCAATATAGCTAAGTACAGACATTCAAAAAGCCTGGGCCTGAATCGATTGAATCTTTGCAGGTTAGTCTAAACTGTGTAGATTGAAATGAGCCGCAAGTGAAATGGCATTCATTTTTGATTCTGGAAATGCAGCCACATGCCTGCAGTGGCTCAGACTAGAAGCTGGAGGACACTAGAGTGAGCCTCCCTTCCTTTCTGCAGTGGCCAGCAGGCTGGAGGGAAGTTGAGCTGAGTGGAGTGTGACTAGGGAGCAGCAAGTGCTGTATGATTGCAGAGGGGTGAAACCCCAACCTTGGCCTGCATAGTCCCTAGCTGGGGTGTGCCTGGAGGGAGAGTGGGGAAACAGCCCTTGCCAGCTTTTCCAGTGAAGGGGGAACATGGCCAGACCTCAGCCCCTGGCTGGCACTGAAGGGTCAAGCAGCGAGAGCTGGGGCATGGCCCCGTGTCTGAGGCAAAGGGGTGAAAGGGGCATGAGTGACTGGTGCCTCCTGAATCTGGGGGTCACCCGCAGAAGCTGCCGATGGTGGCGGCCCTGTCAGGGGGGCACCAGCCCTACCGACAGCATCAGTATCGGCCATCAGGGCAGGCACCGGTCCCATCAGGGGGGCATGTGCACCCCTGTGCAACCCCTGTCATTCACCTATGGAAAAAGGGGAGGGAATCGGAGAGAAGCAGAGCTGGCAGGGACGTCCAGAGGTCCTCTAGTATCTAGTCCAGCACCTGGCTGAGCCTTGGCCAGACCCTTCCATGCAAGCACAATCTAAAGAGCAGAGGGTTTACTTGCAACATCCACAACTAAGAACACCTGCCGGGGGGCTCTGTACTGCTGTGGAAAAAAGCCACCAAGGGCTTCCTGTGACCAGTTTCCCACTCTGCCCTACAGTGGGCCCAGAGTTGCACGCCTCTAGCCCTGAGCCCTGAGGTAGTGCCACACAGGGCTCCCCTGCCCTGCCCCCCTGGCCCTGTGGCAGGGGAGGAAGTGGAGAGGGAGAGCCATCTCCACTGCAGTGTCTCTGTGACAGCCCAACCCAGCCTGGATGCAGGGGGCTGGGAGCAAACTGGGCGCATAGGTCCCATGGCCCCAGCCTGAGCCACAGCTGGCTGGGACGGGCCTTGCCCCCACAGCCTGGCCCAGGCCCTCTGCGCCCACCCTCAGCAGCATCCATGGGCCCAGCCAGCCCAACTCAGCTCAGCTTAGCCCTACAGCCCCAGCCCCAGGCAAGGCAGGTTGATGGCAGGGCCAAGCCGTGGGGGCAGGGCTCTTCCCAGCTGACTGCAGCTCAGGCTGGAGCCATGGGAGCTGTGTGACTCAATTGCTCCTGGCTCCAGAGCTGGAGGGGTGCAGTGCTGGACCCCGCTGTGGGTCAGGAGGGGAAACTGGCCACAGGAAACCTTTGGTGGCTTTTTTTCCCCAGCAGTACAGAGGGTGGGTGTTCTTGGTTGTAAGCAGATCCTCCATTCTTTAGATATTATTTGTACAGACATTTGGGAGGTTAAATTTGTTTCAGAATGGCTGCCTGATTTAAACTTAACTCGTCCCAGTACTGACCTTACACTTACATACCCTGGTTTCAGTGACCAGAAATCAGTCTAAACCTGTAACTACAGAAATTCTTTATACAAAAAACCAGTCTAAAAATTGCAAAATGTGGTGTAAGATAAACCTGTATCTATGTAGTTTCAGACTTACTCAATTAAGGTCAAACTGGTGCATGGAACTTCTGTCCACTTTCCCTGCGCAGCTATGGAGCTGGGAAAACCCAGTCATTGGCCCCAGCTTCAGGGCTGCTCTTTTCACCCTGGCCTCCCCGTGGGATATTTTTTGCTGCCCTTGGCCCAGCTAGCCCTCTCAACTCCCATTCCACAAGCCACTCTGGGTGTAGTCACTTTTATCAGCATTTGCTGCTGCCAGAGCCATGCAAGTCCCTGTGTGGGAGGGAGCAGGAGGAATCGGGGTATAGGTTCACTGGGGGAAGGATTGGGAGCTAAAAGTAGCTCCTGATACTCTCAGACCTGCCATGGGCCCCACCAGACACTCCCCAGTAAACCCCTGTGCATTGTGCCTGCTCTACTCACCACCCATGGAACACACTCCTTCCCACCCTACCTGTGGGCCGTGCCTTCCCCCCACCCTTTGTAGGTTGCACCTGCCACCCCTACCCTACCCACAGTCACGCCGTTGCGCCTGCCACCCCTACCCTACCCACAGTCATGCCTACCCCCTCACGCCTTGCAGGTCGTGTCTGTCCCTCCACCTCACCCACAGGTCATGCTTGTCCACCTACTCCACCAGTGGGTTGTGCCTGCCCCCCCATCCCTTATGGATCGTGCCTGTCCACCCACCTCACTCGCAGGTCACGCTTGCCCTCCGATCTATCCCATGCGCAGGTTGTGCCTGCCCTCTCATCTGCTGACACACCCTCAACTCCCCCCAGCCTCCTGCTAGCCCCCACCATCCTGACTTATCTGATATTGGGCAGCCATTTTGAACTGATATAACTTCTCCCTAATGCCTCTGAATGTCTGTACTTAGCCAAATAGTAATAGCATGCATTTCCCTTTCCTCTACAGCCCAATCAGAGCTGCTTACTGTTGATTTAAAACTTCCCCTTCCATTTAAGGTCCAATCCTTTTCAATCCACACATGTCTAGCTATGCAGTTATTCTGTAAATTTGGGCAACCACTAATGGGGAAAGGCTAAATGAGGCAAAGAAGTTAATTTTTCCTGTAATTTAAGGAATTTAAGCTTTTTTTGGCTAGGGACAGTCATTCAAAAAGCCGGAGCCTGAATTGATTCAGTCTTTGCAGGTTAGTTTAACCTGCAAAGCTTGAACCAATTTGGAGGTGGATAGACATTCCCTTTTCATTCCAGAAATGCAGGCACATGCCTGCAGTGACTCAGGCTAAAAGCTGTGGGAGGCTAAAGCAGCCTGCCTTTCCCTTCCACAGAACTGAGCTGAGAGGGGGTGTGGCCAGGCCTTGGCAGGGCTCTCTGATTAGGGAGGGGTGTATACACCCACCCTGCCTGCACCATCCCAGGCTTTTCCCCCACTTGCTGCTGAAGGGAGAGGAGTGTTGCCAGGGGCTGGCTAGTACTCTTGAGGCAAAGGGGGTGTGTGTAGTGCATGCATGTGTTGATGATACTGAGCTTTTCAACCTCCCTCTCCCTGTCTGCAAACCTGACAGGACTGCAAACCAGCAGGGAGCTGATTAAAACTAAAACCACCATGTTATCAGCCCATCAGCAAAACAAAGCATCTGTCATTAGTTCTTCTTAAACAGCTTTTTCCAAGGGACATTATCAGCTACCCTGTTGATTAGCTCCAAAAAGCCCTAAGTAGACACTGTTATGTCTGCCTGTCCCAGTAAAATTGGAGACACAGACACCTCTCACCGTTAGCTAGCATACCACATGCCTAGAGTCTGTGAGGCTGGGGTCCCTGCTGTGGGAAGAAGGTGGGAGAGGGAATCCCTGCTTGAGCAGCCAGTAGTGAAGAAAGCCAGGCAGACCCTGCTGTGCCTTCAGTGTCCTCTGGAGCTCTGGCTAGCGAGGAGAGGGGCAGGGCTAGCCTGTTCTTTGGAGCAGAGTGCACAGTTCAGCTCAGCCCAGCTGCAAAGCATTTGGGGTGCTGGGGGACTCTGGTTTACCTTAAACCAGGAAGGGGTCTGGGACAGACATTGCACAAACTGGCTTGACCCAGATCAGTTAAGTCTGATACTACATTTAACCAGGTTTATCTTAAACAAGTTTCAGCCATTTTGAAACTGATTTATGTGCACCAAACTTGTGTTCTGTTACAGGTTTAAACCAGTTTCTGATCACTTAAACCAATTTATGTGTAATGTCTGTCCTTAGCTTTTGTGTTAGAATAGAACCCCAAACTGCACTTTGAATATTTCTGGTGCTAGTACTTGAAAACAGCCACCAGAACAGTTTGGTGCTTCCTTAAATTGCTAAGTGAATCAAGTGCTAATCAGTTTCCAGACCAATCACCATCTACTTTTAATAATGTCTGTGCACAAAACAGTAAGAATTCAACCTAATATTGGAAAGCCTTACTTGAAAATATAACTTAAAACTAATTTGATTATGAGAACTGCCCTTGGATGAAGAACTCACTGAGGGACTGCAGAGTAATGTTGATTAGTTGTAAATTGAGGCAGCAATCTGTGAAGCAAAATTTCCCCAGGGATAAGTGCTTTGTCTAGATTTATTTAATAATTTTATAATGATCAGGGCGAGGTTGCATATACCATAGAAATTTGCAGATGATTCTAAAGCAGAAAATAACAGAGACACTAAGATTAGACCTACAAATGACAAAAGAAACCTAACAGAAATAAACTTACCTCAAACTGTTTTTTTAGTAGAATTTCTTTTGTCAAGGTACCTGTCTTAATATTTTTTTGTAAAGTATCTTGTAAATTTTTCAGATATTATAGCATTGAACCTTAATAAACTGAGCAAAGTTACACCAGTACATTTAGGACTAAATCCTATTTTGCTTTATGCATTTAAATGGCATATGCACAGCAATATAACTGTTTTTGGCACTTCTGCACAGGGTAGGATTTTCTTTTGCCCCCTGGGAGGTAGCATTGCCCTGCACACATGCCAGGGAAACACTAACTTTGCTGGCAGCTTATCTTCACTGCTCAGTAAAATATTAAACTACCAAGACCTTTATGTTTCACAAATAGCTACTGAATCCACACAGTAGTTGGCTGTCATACTGCCTCTTACAGCAAACAAATTCAGTGTTCTTGTGCCATGGAAAACTTGTGATTTATATGGGATTTGTCCCATGTGATGGTCTTCACCAGTAGCAAAAAAAGGAAGAAACTGAAGTTAGCAGCCTGTGTTAATAAATAACGTTTCCTGACATCAGGCCACAAGTAGAATGGAGGTTGGATTTAATCCTTTCCAAGCATTTGGGCTTTTCCTTGACAACTAGGGGTGGGGGGGGGTAGAAAAACCAGTGGCATTGAGGGTTACCTCTCCGTACCCTACTTTTCCACCACTGTATTTTGATATTGCCCTTTGTTTACGTTCTTAGTTTAGGACCAGTATATTGTAGAACAGGGTTGTCCAGTTTACAAGCATCTGGGGACTAAATGCTCTGGGGGCCACACCAGCAGGGGCCACTGAGCCACGGGCCCCTCTGAGCTGCATGCTACACAAATAACACCCCACTCCCTCACTGCACTGCATGGCCCCATTGCTGCATCACAGTGGGTTTGCCTACACTCAGCTCCCCCAACCCCACCATGCTGCATTGCTCTGCCCCCTGGAGCAGAGGCAGGCAGTGGAAACCAAGGAGAGGGAGGAGGAGCCCAGAGAATCCAGCTGCTATTGCAACTTGAGTGATGGGAGAAGCAGCAGTCAGGCAGGAGTGCCAGGGGCAGCATTTAAACCCTTTGTGGGCTGCATACACCCCATGGACCATCAGCTGTATAGCTCTGTCTACCACTTAGGGTTATAGAGTCCCTAAACACACTGGAGTTGCTAGCCCAGAATTTCCTTCTAGTTTCTGTAAATTTGAAATAAAGATTAACCAGTTTCTCATAATTGCGGTCTTTGTGTTCTTATGTCAAAACTAATGGTGTGATATCTATGTCCTTGTAGCAGGAGTTTTCTGTCTTTACTAGGGAGCTCTGACATTCTGAGAATTTTAAGTTCTCCCCATAGTTTGCTGAAACAGTGTTATGTAATATTGGGAAGTTGGAAAATCTTTTCTGAATCCTGAGTTAGTTTGCCATGATAAGAATCTTGCTCATTGCATATGAATTTAATAATCCTGGAATTCTGGTTTATTTACTGAGTCCCTGAACAACCTTGGGGGATGGTCCCTTAATCTGTGTCAGATTTCTATCTGTGACATGGATCTAATATTATTCCATTTTAAAAAGACAGCAGGGCATTTAGTACTTAGAGTCTGCATCTACCTGAGATGCTGACTACTCAGTTGTTACTGTGTAGTCATTTAGGACTTGTATAAAGAAGTACTACTAAATGACTGCGCTGTAACCTGCGTTAATGCACAGCAGTGCCAGTGAATTTTTTTTTTGTGACACTGACTGTGCAGTAGCTTGAGATTACTGCACAATAACATCGTATCATGGTTTCTGCATTGCGATGAGTCTTGGGCTGTTGCACAATCAGTGTCTCATGTAGACACAGCTAGAATATATAATGTTGTATCAGTCTTGTAATAATGATTTACTTTCAATTGCAGTGCAGCTTATGATGCCATCCTTGAGCGAAATGTGGCAATCAAGAAGCTAAGCCGGCCATTTCAGAATCAAACTCATGCCAAACGAGCCTACAGAGAGCTTGTTCTCATGAAATGTGTTAATCACAAAAATGTAAGTGATTCTTGTCTTGTATTCAAAATGAGTGTTAAGTAGAAGGCTGCCAAATATAAAATCATTTAGCAGCAGTGCAGCAGCAGAGAAGAACCCTTAACAAAGGCCATGTCTATCCTGTGGGGTTGTTGCTGCTGTAACTTTGGTAACAGTTGTATGGTAGCCAGACCACCAGTACAGGCACACTTCTGTTAGCAGAAAGACTTTTTTTCTACCACCAGAACCATACCAGCTTCCTCAAATGACAGATGTTCCGCAGAATTGTGTCCCCAGTCAGGGTTTTGCTAGCCTAACTATGCTGAAGATTAATCTTGAATCTATGGCCAACAGAGCCTCTTCAGGAGAACTTAGAATAGACTAAATCATAAAATAGAGTTGTTTTTTGTAAAGGGTGATTTTATCCATTTACATGTGTAAGCGTGGGAAGATCTTTCAAAGTATAACCTGTGATGACTAGTTTGATTTTCCTCTCCGCTCTCTCCCTGCCCCAACACAAGTCCAGCCTGACATTTTTGTCAGTTTTCCTCATCTTGCCTGTACTTCCACACTCAAGAAACCAGGTGTTCCTCTGCTGTGTAATACCAGCAAGCAACTAGCAAACCATGATACCATGGCAGATAACTATTATTCTAACTGTTGTTTGTGGTAAAATCAGCTTGGAAGGATAGTAAGGGCAACAGACTTTTTGTGCTTTGTACTTGGACGTTTTGTAGTACAGCATCAGGATCTGCTAGATGTTTTTGATATGGACATATAACAGAGCAAAGCAACAGCTGCTGATTTGTCAAATGATTGCTTATTGGAACTGCACTGGAGAAAGCTGGTGTTGCTTGGACTGCCCTTTCCTCTTCCTTTTAATCTACAGGGGAAAGGTTCATCTTCCCTCAACTGATAGCCAAGGCAAACCACTAGCCACAGGAAAGGAATTTGGTTCCTACACAAAATATAGTCTGTGCATGCTATGGGCCAAACTGTCATTTTGTGTCTGGAAACTTTTTAGTACACTTTGGATACTAGGAGCTAATTGATGATGAAGGCAGGTTCTTCCTGCCCTCTCTGACTCTTGAT
Organism: Crocodylus porosus; assembly: GCF_001723895.1. NCBI lineage: Eukaryota > Metazoa > Chordata > Crocodylia > Crocodylidae > Crocodylus > Crocodylus porosus. The sequence continues at coordinate 35,239,413 of NW_017728951.1, read as the reverse complement.
GTTGTACATTTCCTTGATTTGTCTACACTCCCCATCCATTTACAGGAGTTTGCATATACCCCAAAGGTTTTTGGGAAATTTTCTCCATCTTCAGATTCTTTGCAGTTACAACCTCTATTTCAGCAAGGTTTGTCAGCCGCTTGCCTGTTTTCCTCAGATATCATTGAAACTGCATTCTTCCTCCTCCAGCAGTATCCATTGGTCTGTTCCTGTAACAAAAGTGCTTTCATGTCCCCTATTTATGCATTCCTCCAAGGGGATAAAGCTTGTGGTGGGTGTAACCAATCTTCACTGTATTTTTACTGCTGTGGCTGCAACCAGCCTTCCGTCTAAACTTTGTGGTGTGCATGGCTGCGCAGTCATGCCCGGCAGCGTGGCATGAAAGTGCCTGCGTGGCCATGCATGCCGCACAGCTTAGAAGGAATGCTGGGTGCAACACAACTCCTGTAGCATCCAGTTATGTACTCACTGTGCAGCTTTGGTCCGTTATAAATGAGTGCATGCAGTCATGCATATGTGTGTTGTGTGTGTATGTATGTATGTTGGGAGTAGGGGGGGTGTTATAGTTGGTACTCTCTCTAGTGCTGGCACATGTGGTTTTAGCATTGATTTTTCTCTGCAGCAGATTTGGGTACCAAGTAACCATGTACCATTAACCATGGGTACCAAATAACTGTGCACCTTGAATCTTTATTACTTTTTCCCATTAGAGCAGGGGCAGGCAATTATTTTGGCTGGAGGGCCCTTATTGAGTTTTGGCAAGCTGTTGAGGGCTGCATGGGTAGCCCCAACCCCTGGTCACCATCTTGTGACAGGAAGTCCCGCCCCCTAATCCCTGCCCTTTGCCCCCGCAAGTACTCCTTTCAGAAAGGGGTTTTGCCATCTCGGAACCAGGAAAATACTAAATTATATTCTAAAAACCGAACATCTACAACATTAATTAATTTGATTTCAAAAAAGATTGTTGTCCTGATTTACATGTGTTTGTGTAGTACACATAGTGGTGCTTGCACAATAGCTTAAAATGAAGTCTTACTTTTGTATATTGTGGGAGAGTGTGGGGTGCGGGGAGGGTATAGGTTGGTGGGGGGATGTGGGTGTGTGAGTATGTGGTGTGTGGGGGAGGGTATGGGTGTGAGGGGGGCTTGTGGAGAGTATGGGTGTGGGTGTAGGGTGATGGAGTATGTGTGTGGATGGGTGTAGATGTGTGGGGCATGTATGGGGTTTGTGGGTGGAAGTGTGTGGGCAGAGGGAGGCTGGAGTGTGTGAGGGTCTGCATGTATGGCAGTGCAAGAGGGGTGTGGTGCATGTGTATGGTGGGGTGGGACTAGCCCTATGAACACACACGTGCGCTCACACGCACGCACACACACACCTGTTCCTGGCCCCAGTACCTGGAGCCATCAGCAGCCAGTTAAAAGGCAGGGAAAGCAGCTATACGCGGGGGAAAGCGGTAGCAAGCAGGAGCACAGGGCCTGCCCTGGTGTCCCAGAGCCAGTGCTGGCGGGGCCTGGAACAGGATGACAGGAGCCATGGGACCCCTCCCCTTCCCTCCAGCACAGCTGGTGCTGGACCCTGTGCTTCTGCCACCCTGCTCTTGGCCCGGATGGTGCTGGCCCAGGACACCAGCATGGGCCCCGCGCTCCAGCCCAGCTGTTACTGAGCTCGTGCATGTCCTCTTACTGCCACTCCCCCCTGCCTGCAGCTGCGATTTTCCGCTGGCTGTTGGCAGCTCCAGTACCACATGCATCGCTGGACTGTGGGACTTAGCAGGAGCTGGCCCGCCCAGCCCCAAGGACTGGGATGATCACTTGTGACCCTCCTCTGCCTTCCCCCCCCCCCACCCCCCATGTTCTTATCTCGATTTCCCTCTCAGGCACAGGGAGGCAGAAAGAACCCCAGGCCAGAAGGCTTTGCTAAGCACAGGGTTTCTGATTAAGGTGGTGGGAGAGGGGGCAAGACCAGGTGGGCCTTGCTTCTGGGCTGTTGCATCCTGTTGGCTTTCCCTGGGATCTACTGCCCCTGTATCCTCTCATCTTTGACAGGCAGCCGGGTCGGGGCATGTGCTCCTGTATCTGCGGGGGATGGGAAGAGCCCTGCTCAGCCCTGGCCCCAGCCTGCCCCACCCTACACAGATCTGGGGTCACGTGCCCCCCGGCCCCCAATGCCCTCCCAGATGAGTGGCAGGAGCCGCTGGGCAAGTGCCAGATGAGTGGCTCCTGGACAAGGGGCATGCAGCAGCGGGGAGCCTTCCCTCCCTCTCCCTGTGCCCCTCGAAGGAGCTGCGGCTTCGTCCTGGGCAGGGCAGGGCAGCACTTGCCACAGCCCCTGCTGGGCTGTGCTCCTTGCTGCCTGCTTGCTGCACTGTGGCTGCGCACATGGACGGGCATTTATCAGCCAAATTTTTGGCCACGTCAGGCCGATTTCCGATAGGATCAATTTTCTTCATATCGGTGTCGATCCAGTATGAGACGGATTGTATCGCTGCACCTCTATAGCAGACTCAATCATGTTTGCTCTGACACACTGTAATTGCAATGTGTCGGATTAGCTTCCCCACGTATCTTCAAGCACCCTGTGATTCCAGTCTTTTGGGATACCACAGAAGGCCCTGTTTAAAGGTTATGCTGTGTTAAATGCAGCTGTGGAGGAAGTCCTATGTCCTGAAGTCCCATTTATTGAGAGCCTATATGCTAGAGACCTTAAGAGACAGCAGGTCAAATACTAGAACTTCACAAGGCAGAGGTTCTTGACTTACTATTGTGCTCAGCAGAGGTTATCACAGCCACCAGGGAATCTCTGGGGTACAGGGGCATTCAGGGCATCCCTGGTACTACTAACCCCCCCCCCCCCGCACACATTTTTTTTGCACTCTTGGGAGTAGTCTTCTCTTCTGTAGAATTTTGAGAGAATTACAGTATGGTATTGCTAAAAAGCAGTAAATTGGTTGCTTTAATGACTCTCCTGTAAATTACCTCAAATGTAGTGAAATGTAGTGTACCCCTTCTGCAGTGAAATTGTATAGCCAGTGTCCTGTTTAAATTTTTGAAGGTTCAACATTTGTGCCACGATACTTATTTTTGCTGTAAGATAGCAGGGTTTGTCTTGATATAAATGTTTCCTATTCACATCAAATTGATAGTCATGGTTACCTCTAGTTAATCATGTGCCATTGTGCCTGCAAGATGGAGCTGGCTACATGTTTGCTCTCTCTCCCTATAAATATTTAGTCAGAATTTGTTGCTCTTGTATGATCTCAGCATCTGTTCTGGTGCACCTGTGTCTGTCAGACACAAAGAGGAGAAGCTGTTGTGTAACAGCATACCCAAGTCTGGAATAGCATACCCAAGTCTGTGCAAAAGAGGGAATGGAAGGCTAAACCTGGAATTTCCTGGCCCACCACAAATTATAGAATCATGAATGTTTTTTGCATTGGGTGCCACAGCATGCAGTGCAAGTATCCTGATGTATGCTTGCCATAAGGCAGTGCTAAATCCCATGTTAGTTTCACTGCTGCTTCCTTCTTGTATCAGAACTCAATCTTTCTAGGTACTTTCTTTGCTAGTTATCTTACCAGTGGAAGCTTTTTTTTTCTACTCCCTGTTCCAAGCTGTCATTTTGCTTGCCTTGTGGTAAATCAGCAGTGAACTTTTTATGACATAACCTGTGTTTTTCATAAATGTATACTTAGCTACCTGATCTACCTTTGGATTTATCCATAACATGGTATTTCATTTAGAGGTTAGCATTCCACATAGCTTTTGGGTTGTGAACCTGTATTAGTCTTCCTTTGAGGGCCTGTAGGTTACCTGCTCATTTCAGCTGATGTCAGTACAGAGTTCCTTTTACAATGCAGAATTCCCTCTTCCACTGGCCCAGGATGCTAAAGAAGCTTCTCCGTCTCTGAAGTCTCTGTCAGAGACTTCATGCTCTTATCACAGGAGCAGTTTAATGGGCCGTAGACTTTGCCAGTGATGTTGCATGTGGTTAAACCAAAAGAAAAGCACTTTAGTCTGTGACTCAAAGATTAAATTGGGAGGCTAAGAAGAACAGTCCTCAGGAATTCTTTAATTATCAGGTTCTGCTTGCTAAAGAGTGAAATGCGCTTGTTTTTTAATACAAAGAGACAGCCAGGACCAACATTCAGTTCCTTCCAGCTGCCAGTTCTGTATTCTGTGCAATTAGACAAAATCTACCTGTCTGATTTTTGTTTGTTTGTTTGTTTTTTGTTTTTTTGTGGCTTTTCTTTTTCCCTTTCTACAGATAATTGGCCTCCTGAATGTGTTCACCCCACAGAAATCCCTGGAAGAATTTCAAGATGTGTAAGCTATTTTTTTTTTTACCTAACTGAGAAATTATTAAATTGTTGCAAACTAAGAGGTCTACTAAATGGATATTACAGAGTACTGCTATATTCTAATGACTAATTTATTGTTGCTTCATAAGTTACATAGTGATGGAGCTTATGGATGCAAATCTCTGCCAAGTGATTCAGATGGAACTAGACCATGAACGAATGTCGTACCTTCTCTATCAGATGCTGTGTGGTATCAAACATCTTCACTCTGCTGGAATTATACATAGGGTGAGTTGGTATAGTTCACTTTTTTAATGTTTCTGTTCTTTTTGCCTTCAGTGTTAAGAAGCCAGGAAAGAGGGTTTCTTTTCATGGTAAAACCAAAAGATATGGTTTCTGCCTGATTTATATATGTAATATATAAGTACAAAGAATGATAACACAACTTAAAAATATTTTGCTCCACTCTAAGTTAAAGATAATGTAAATTTGAAGCAACATTTTGGAGCTGTTCTTCTCTTGATTCCAACTGCAATATGGTCGATTTAAATAGGTCCAAATCTATGTAACAGGTTGCATTACCTCCTCTAATTTGCAGTAGAACATTTATCCTAATGATTAACAGGAGGAAAATCTGGAGAGACTGCTTTTAGGACCATTTTACCTTTTCGTGTCTAAGTAGCCCTTTATGTGGCTGTGTAATGGCAGCTTTTGCCATTCATGCAGATTTCTATTTCAGTTCCCACCTGTGGCAGAATAGGATTTCCCTATACATGTAAAACTGAGGAAAGACTTAGGGCCCTTCAGTCTTTTAGCCCCAGAGCCTGGGGACTAGGGCACTTGCTCCTGGTGAGAGACCCAAGTTCTAGGTGCCATCACTCAAAGGGGTTTTTATAAGTTACTTCTGCCAAATCCCAGTGAACTGCATTGATACCAGACCATGGGCTTGGCATTAGCCAGAGTACTTACCAGCCCTCCACTTGTAGCTGGCCCATTGCACCTTCAATTTAATATTCATTGTATAAAATGAATAAACAGGGAAGAGGAAAAAGGCTAAAACCCAGGCTCCCCTCCTTTCCAGGCCATTTTCTTCTCTTTTGAGATGTGCTCCCTTTTGCATTCTTCCTAGCCTCATGCATCTTCTACTCTTGGCTACCCAGTAGGTCAGCTTGAAGAGGAGGTTCTGGGCAGTGTGTTGGATAATGCCCAGCTCATGGCTTGGAAGTTAGCAAGTGTGGGGGTAAAGGTTCAAATCTCTTGTGGGTGTGGGAAGCCCAGAGCCCTGACCTTTCATTTTCTGGCTATGTACCTTAATCACTAGGCTCTTGGGTTGAGGGCCCCCCTCCCCAGCTGTTGTGTTTTTCCTGTGACTAACGTTTTGGAGCTTATGCAGCATTATGTGCATACCTAGGTGATTCTCTTCCTCCTAGCTACTTACACAGTCACAATGCAGCCTGCTGAGTATGCCCAGAAGGGAGAAGCAGGGTGAATATCCAGCCCTACCCCGTATGCGTTCATTATGCATGCTATGTATAGTTTCGGAACTATAGCTTTTGATAGATTGTCAAAATATCATATTCTTTCTAAAATCTTAAAATAGCATCCTATCTATACATTACTATTAGTATGTACTTACATTATTTTGAGTGTTACCATATCAAATTATATATGTGTTGACTTAGTAAATTCTCATCTCTCTAAAATACATATTTTATTATTTCTCCACATCTATTTACTGTACATTATTTTTCATTAGTGGTACAGTAGCTTCTCTATTTTCTTAGAATTTTTTCATTGAAGAAGGCGATCACCCATAGTCTGAACATATCTGACATAGAAATGACAAGAGTGCCCTTTCCTGTCTATATTGAAATAAGTAGGTGGGAGTCTCTAGTCTATGGAGCTTGACACTATTCTGTGGAGCTATGGAGCCTGCTTTCAGAACCTTTAAGCCCACCAAAATATGGGTGAATCTGAATGTAAATCATAACTACAAAAGTTGCTACCTTTGTACTACTCTGATGTTAATTTCTGTTCTAAATATTATTGGTGCTGACTGATTACGATTACAAACTGTAAGCTAAAACTAACAGAAATCCTGAGGCTAGATTTCCCGTTTTTAAGTGTATGCATGATATATTTGAACGGTCTTTAACAAGGCTGACTTTTGGCACATATGCTGTGTAGACAGTGATCTTTGTATGCCTGGATGCCTCTGAATGACACAGATGGATGAATTTCATCTGCACATCCTCATGATGGATTCTCTTATGACAGCTCATTTTAGCCCTTCATAGGAGATTCAGCTTATTGTTCATGAAAAATGTATGAACATATATTTCACCTTCAGTATTTAGAAGTGTAGAATATTAAGTTTCCTCACATTTATTAATGGTATTACATAAAACTTCTGAAAATAAGGGACAGTTATAAAGGTACATGTTTATCGGAGAACATGTGGCTTAGGCATTTAGTTTATTTGTACCACAGTGAAGCAGGTCTTCAGCAAAGGTGAAGCCAGAGATTTGCAACGCATGTGCAGCATGAAAGTCAAATGCAGAGAAAGGTTCAGATAATTTGCTCTTACTGAGAAAATTGCAGTGAGTATATTTAACTTTTGTATTAGTGTCTCCTGGTACAGTTTTGACCGTAGGTAAACTTTTATCAATGACATTATCGGCCAAAAGAAGCTGATTGCCAATAATGTCAGTCTTCCTTTTATTGGTGCCAGTCTGATATTGACCAATATATCGGTGCATCTCTAGTGATCAGCATAATTCCCCTCCTTACACCTGCCCCAGGCACTGAAAGATCTCTTTATGCTCTTTTCTTAAGTGACTTGATGAAGAGCACAGAGCATGCCATTAAAGTTTTGTATCAATACTCTTGGACTGTATGCACATCTCCTGGTTTAACCAATGAGTTGCATAAGGTTTTTGATTTCTGGTATGATGAACATATACACACGTTTCTGCAGTTGGATGAATTTAAAATGCAGCTTGTGTCAGTATGTACAATGGGAATTCCAAAGCAGGGCAATGTTATATTCCACTTCCTCATTTTTTAGGTTTTTTGGAGTCCCAGTGCTGACAATAATTTGAGTAGTTATGCTCAGTAGGTGATTTCTTGGTTTTGTTCAGTATCTCATCAACCATCTGGAAGATGGGACAGATTGCACCCATAGCAAGTGTGTGGTTGACTCCAAGCTCAGGGGAGTACTGGATATGCTGGAGGAGTAGGGCAAGGTTTTCAGAGAGTTACCTAGACAAATTGGAGGATTGGACCAAAAGACATCTCATGAAGTTCAATACGTACAAATGCAAAGTCCTGCAGTTAGGATGAAACAATCCCCTGCACTGGTACAGCCTGGGGACTGACTGTCTAAGCAGTAGCTCTGCAGAGAAGGACCTGGGGGTTACAGGGGACAATAAGCTGAATATAAGCCAGCAGTGTGCCTTTGTTACAAAGAAGGGTGACAGCATACTGAGCTGCATTGGTAGGAACGTTGCCAGCAGATCAAGGGAAACAATTATTCCCTTCAGTTTGGCACTGGTGAGGCCATATCTGGAGTATTGTGTTATTTTGCACATCTCCCCCTCCCCCAGCTACAGAAAGGATGTAGACAAACTGGAGAGTCCAGTGGAGGGCAGTGAAAATAGTTAGAGGGATATGGGGCACATGACTTCTGAGGAGAGGCTGAGAGAAGAGAAGGCTGAGGGGAGATTTAATAGCAGCCTTCAATTACCTGAAGGGTAGTTCCAAAGAGGATGGAGCTAGACTGCTGTCAGTGGTGACAGATGGTAGAACAAGGAGCAATGGTTTCAAGTTTCAGGAAGGGAAGTTGAGGTTGGATATTAAGAAAAACTTTCTTACTATGAGTGTATCAAAGCACTGGAACAGGCTACCCAGAGAAATAGAATCTCCATCTTTAGAGGTTTTTAAGACCTGGATAGACAAAGCTTTGGCTGGGATGATATAGTCAGGGTGGTCCTGCTTTGAGCAGCGGGTTGCACTAGTTGACCCTCTGGGTTCCCTTCCAACCCTAATTTTCTATGATTCTGTGATTCTGTAATGTAGGCTTAATGTTCGGGTTAACACAACAGTGTCTTGCTATTCTCTTGATAGGACTGAGCTGGAATATGAAGTAAAATTTGAGAAAACAGCAATTTGTCAAAGATTTACAGGAGTTAATTAATAAAGGTTACTACCAGTAACTCCTCACATTGGGCCATAAGCAAAACTCAGGAACAGTCTAAAATACATATTGGTCTTAAATGGCTAAAAAAAAGCTGATTGAGAACTTTGTAAGCAAAACTTTACATTCTCCTAGGATACAATTAGCAAGTATGTGTCAGTGAGAGAGAAAGAGAGACTTCTAATTAACAAGCATACATCAAATATTCCTGTACAATAATTTGTTTTCCTTTGTACTTTGTAGTAAGTACTACAGCACTCCTATGCAGCAGTCAACAACCTTTTTGAGGCAGTGGGTGAAAATGAAGTGGTTTGGGTCCAAGGCATACCAGGTCCTGGCCACTGCTACCACTGTTTCTCTCTGCCACCCAGCTGTGGCCTGGGTAAAGCCTCCCATTGCCTGACCCCAGCACAGCATAGCACGGTGCAGCCCCACCAAACCTCCCTGCTGCCGATCACCACTGAAGCCCCCCGAGTCTGCGGCTAGATCTGGCCTACAAGGGTGTAGGTTGCCAACCTGTGTTCTTGTGTGTTTCTTGAGATGCTCACTGGAAACCTGACAGCTGCGAAATGAAAACTATGTAGATTATGCAAAATATAGGCATGGTAATTTGTGCTTTGAATCCCAGTAACTGTTATGTAAAAAGTTGGCCCAGATCTTCATCTTGCATTACATACAAATATTGTTTTGGGGGCACAGGAAGGAAAACCAATGCTGCCGAACTTTAGAGATCAGTTTGGTAGGAATAAAATATCTTGTTATGCTTTTTAGAACAAAATCACTGATGTCACAGGCAGTATTTGATCTAGGATATCCAATGATGTGTACGATATTGCTGCAGATAAAATAGTTGACATGTATGTCTGTGTAGATGCTGCACTACCAGTAGATAGCTCATAGCCGAGTATATGAGAGAGGGTGAAAAACCAAAATCTGATCCAAGAGCTCAAATAAAGAGCATTGTTGCAACATTTTCAACAGAAAATTTCTTGAAACGTGGTTAGGTAATTTTAATCCCTGTTTTAAAAGTTAAGTGTTATCTTTAGGGAGTTGTTTAAAGGTACAGTTTTTTGTGTTTGGTCTTCATGAAAGTTGATTTACAGATGACAAACTAACTCCTCATTGTAAATGACGCTTTTGCAAATATGAATTTCCTTCTGAACATCAAATCAAAAGAGGTAATGCAACCTTTACTAACACAGTACCCATTGTCTTTTTGTACTTACTGGGTTTTATCTACAACAACACATTTTCCTTGCATTAATTTAGAAGAACTTTTATGGAATTAATTATATAATATATTGCCTTTCTTTCCCATGGTAATATTTTTACTGTAGTTGCTTTGAGTAATTTTCAGTCCTTATCTGTGCTAGCATTTACACTAACCCAAACGTATTTGAAACATTTCTAATATATCCAGTAACATTAAGTGTGTTGTACTTCCACTGCAGTTGTTACATAAGTTATTAAAGAGTAACAAGAGAACCTTAATTCAGTAGCTTGTTGAAGATGTACAGATTAATCCATTCAAGAGAGAAAATAACAGAAACTTTAAAATTAAAAAAAAAAAAAATCCCACTTGTGTATGGGTTTTCATGACAGCAGCATTCCCTTTTTTAAATACGAACTGCAGAGTATTTTGTGCTTGTCTCGGCAGTCATGTGCATATGTGATGTTTCTTTTTAAGGATTTAAAGCCCAGTAATATAGTAGTAAAATCAGACTGCACTTTGAAGATTCTTGACTTTGGACTGGCCAGAACCGCAGGAACTAGTTTTATGATGACGCCTTATGTAGTGACTCGTTACTACAGAGCGCCAGAAGTCATCCTAGGGATGGGATACAAAGAAAACGGTCAGCAAATATATAGTCTTTCTTTGACATAGCTTTATTTTTTGTTTGGCATGCTACATTTTACATGTTAACGTGTTCCAAGCTGTAGAAACTTCTTTAAGGTAGTGTGGTATGACCAAAACATGCAATATCAAACCAATTCTATTAGAAATGTTTATATTAGATGTTTAAAAGAAATTGGGGGCCTTGTTTGTTTAACAATTAAATAATTGACTTGGAATGATGGTTTGTTTTACTATTGAAAAGTGATAAATCCACTTCCTTGATAATTTGTGTGCGTCTTAATCTGAGAAACACTTTGGCATGAATTCACCTCTAGTCCCTCTCCTGTGCAAATAAATGTGTTTTCCTAAATTAAACTTGTGTCATTATGTTACCTTGGAATATATTCATAGTTTTGGAAAGATACAGATTGAAATGGTTTGTATAAGTTGAGGATACCCACTTTTTGTATCACTTAGCAAACCACCTGTTCATGGATTTTCACTTAAAATAAATTCCTAATGCAGTTGCCACAGCAATGCAGAGTATCAGGAATGCTATTAAGGTACTCTGAGGAACCCTAAAAGATACTGGTTCAAAAAATCCAAAGAAACTTCATGGGGAAGGCTATTGTTTGCTCCATTCTTCTTTTCAGGCATTTTTTATCATTTTAGACTTGTCCTTTGGTCCTACTTCTATCAATATATTATAAAAGAAAACAGGAGGGGTAAGTGTTTGAGGGGAAATTATGCATTCAGAGAACACTTGGAATGTACAGTATCTTTTTTTCTTGTAGCACTCACAGTCTCTATAGTGCTGCTGTTATTCCTGAAATACCAGTGCTCTGTTCTCAGTTCTTTCCTTGGTGCCATCAGTGCAGCTTCATGGTTTGGCACCATCCTGTGCAATGGTGACCATCTGCAGGCATTTTAAACACTGTATTGATTAGCACTTCCTTGGGTGCATCTACATGTGCCCCTATGGCACTGTTGTTACTGCGCTGTCATTTAGTACTACTTCCTAAACTGAAGGAGCACATTGCTATAGCAATGTAGTGGCAGCATAACAGTTTTTACCCACAGACACTACATCACTGTAGCATGTTGTAGACTCACCCCTTGATACTGATTATCTGTGCTAAGGCTCCTAGAGTAATTGTAACAAGTAGGAGTCAAACCTGTTTTAGGGTTTCTAGAAACTTGTATCATACAGGTTATGTCATGTTGGGGAAAGTCTCATTAAATCTTAATCCCCTGATTGAATAGGGATAATATAGACTTGCAAAACTGGTTTAGCAATCTCAAACCCAGGAGCAAAATCTACTTGCCCTGCCTTCCCTGTGACAAAAATACCTTGGCTAGGTGAGCAAATGATTTTTTGCAGGACTGCAGATATATCTTTTCCTCCCTAGATTATTATTCTAGATTAGGGAGGCATGTTTCTTCTTACAAAGTGATGTGGAAAAAACTTTATTTTTATTGCCAAAGTATAATGGGATAAGTATATTTGATTTCAGTATTTGCTCTGACTTTCCTAGTGAGGGTTGAACTTGATATCAAAGTTGACTTAACCTGATTTCCACCTAGCACTTTCTAGCATACATCATAAATTCTTCATTATGGTATAAGTGTAATGGATGGAGAATGGTAGTGTCTTAACAAAAGACTTGATACATTAATACTTTCCCAAGTTTTCAGATAAGGATTTATTCAGGTCGTAGTTCCTTCTTTTAAAAAAACAAAATCATGTCAAGTTAGAAAAGTGTATTTTTTTCACTGCAGAATCAGCATAGTTTTCATGAAAGTCAGCACTAAGCTCATCTGTGAAGGGGTGACCCACTATTTGCAACTACTAAACCAGATTTTACTCTATTTGTAATATACTTATAAAAGATTATTTAATGTATTCTTAATTAAATGCACCTTTTTGGTATTTTTATATAAATTAAACGAGCAGGACAAGTTGGTTTTGGCTAAAGTATGTTTAGTTACTGTTAGGGCACCTTAGATGCTGTAGTGACCTTCCTCCACTCCACAGGAAGTTAGTTGAGTTGCTTTGCTTCACTGATGATTCTTCAGGCAAAGTGACCTGGTGGCACCCATCTCCTCTCCAGGTATGGATGGCCGTTGGCTTGCAGGAAGCCCATCTGCCCTTTAACAGGTCTTGTTTTTAGTCCTGCTGGGTGTTCACACACCCTCTTTACCCAGGCTAGCCCAAGTGGTGGTGCTGGTTTAGTCACTGACAACCCAACTATGGTACACACTATACTAGTTTACAGGGGACCAGGTAGCAGACCAAGAGAGGCCTGGCTCAACAAGACCATCTAATTACAGTGATGAAAATTACAGGCAGTTCAGACTCCTTAAACTGGGCCATGCTGCCAGTAGAGTAACTGAGCAACTGGGACAAATCCTCTGCAGCTGATTTGCATGCAGTCATTTTGTTGTCCATAATGACTCTGTGATGTGACGAAGACCGTCTCACAATTATCCAGAATTTTTATTAGATTATTTTGCCTACCTGTTCAGGTTCCATGGACACATGCTAGTTTGAGCATTATTGCCTGAAAGTTTCTCTTGACATACTGAAAGGGTCTCAACAGTTACTAAAAATCAAAGCTTGCAAACCCCCAAAGTTTTGAATTAAATACAGGGAAAAAGAATTTGAAACGAGATGAAATTAAACATTTGCAAAGACAGTGTTTTTTTTAAAGCAAACCTGTAGAGTTTTTCAAGGCTGAGTGGAGGAGTTAATGTTAAATCACTTGAGCTTTTTATGTATGAGCTGTCTTACGTATGAAGAAGAGTACTTGAGGCTTGTATTTTCCTATTACTCCCATCACTCTATACAAAACTGATTTTTTTAAGCACTGATTGCAGACTATCTAAAGAACATTTCAGGTACATTTCTCTGGATGAGGGTACAGGGCTTATTTGCAGGAAAAAAAGACCCCAATTTAAAATTATTAAACTATCAAATGCCACATAAGTATTGGTCCCTTCCAAAAAAATAATTAAATATTTGTAAGCAATTTATACAGAAAAATTACCACAACCTTAAATGTAGTCATGACTTGCATGCCCTAACTCATGAAGTTAAGATCTCTGACTTAAAAACAACAAAAGATTTTTGTGTGTTTGTTTTAAATGAACAAGGCCCTTGATTTAAACATTTAGGTTTGAAAATTAGTATTTTGTTCAGATGATTTAGGCAATGTTTTAGAGGAACTCTTAGGAATGAGAAAACAGTAATTATTTTTTCCTAAGAAAATGCAATATTATTTACTTATTGTTTTTAACTATCTCAGTACTATTTCATGTGCTTTTATTATGCAAGGTTTTCACTTAAAAGTTATTGTTTTATAGTTTGCTGAGATTTTATTACTAGACCTAATCGTGATAATACAAATTCATCCTTGTGACTTCAAGAAAACTCTTGCATGAGAACAGTATCAAATGGTGTGTAAAAGTATTACATTTGTATCAAGAGAATCCTTTTTTGTCTGGTAGCAACACTTAGTGTACAGACATTCACAAAATGTAGGTCTAAAAGTGGCACACCAGGTAGAAAGTTAAACCTAGTCTAGTTTAAACTAGTTAAACCTAGTGTAGTGTGGTAAGGGTTAGTCAGGTGTAATGAATACTGTACACTTACAAAGCGATAAAGGCTCCACCTCTTCTCTGGAATCCCAGCCTGCATTGCTGATATTTTGTGCCTTAGCTGGACTCAGCAGGGCTGGCATTTAAAGCCAGGGAGGTGTGTGTGTGTTGGGGGGAGGCAGCTGGGCTAGGGAAGCTGCTGCCACTCACTTCCCAGACCAGAATCACCACTGTGAAGAGTGGGCAAGGGCTTTGCTGTGCTGCTTCACTTTTCCTTGGGACCAGTTTGGGAGGGGAGGGGAGTAGGGGAGATAATGTTTTCAGCCATGACCCATCTCCCTTACCTCTGCCATTGTCAGAGGCCTCCCAACCCTATGGACACCCTGTCCCTGCCTCCTCCATTCCTGAACCCCCACCTCCTCCCCTCTCTGCCCCCTACCAACTCGTACTCACAGGGCTAGTCCCTTTTGGAGGCAAGGTGTAATTGGGCTTAGTTCCATGCTGTTTGAGCATAGGAGGGGGTGGGGCCATCAGATCCTTCCCCCCTCCCCTCCCTTGGACCCAAATGGCATAGTCCCCACCAGAAATGGAGCCCACTGTGCCCCTGTCAACCAGGCCCCCCCCCTACCCCCCATAGACAGAGACCAACTTGACCTGCCCCCTGCTGGGACTGGAGACCTTGGACCCACCTCCCACATGCAACTGGATCAGCCCAACCCAGATCCAGCAGTACCCAACCCTGACTCTGTGGCACCTGACCCCAACCAGACTTACCTGACCTGTGCTGGAACTGGGACTGTTGACTAGTGCCAGGGGGGTAAAGATCTGTTGGTATTCAGGAGGGGAAAGACCTACTGTGGGTCTTCTGTCTGAGTGCCTGACAGCTGGGAAGGGAAGAGGAGAGGGTGTGTTATGGTGAAGGGAATATGGGCTAAGCAGTCAGTCCCTGACATTGTCCCTTTGGTGCTGTCAACTGTCTCCAGGAAGACTGTGGAGCCTGCAAAGCACGCTGAAATGTGTGATCTGGTGCCCTCTGTCTGGGTGCCATCAGCAGCACAGTCTTCCTGCAGAGTAGACAGCTGGCCAAATAAATACTTTTTAAGTTCTAGCGGTAGAGTTTCCAACAGCATGAAGTAAACTACTTCATTTCTCCAGGTTTCCTTGAATGCTTGCATGCACTCATTGTGGACTTAGGTGCCTAGGTGTGATTTTATTCCACCCCATAATTGCAGATTATCAGTCAAAGAAATGTTCCTGGATTGGCAACCTTGCTTGATTGCAAGTATAGGTTTTATGCTGTCCTGTTCCCACCCCAGTGGTTTCCTATTCACTCCCACAACTTGATATACCTGACTGTACTCTGCACCACATAGCACGTGCCCCCCCCCTCCCCCCACAGCCTTACCCTCACTGGCCTCACCCTTACCCTCACTGTGCTGGCATAGACCCCCAGAGAAGGACCACTCTTTGCCTACCTGCTACCCAGCAGTGATACAGGCAAGAGACAGGGTGCCGCAGGATATGACTGGGGAGCGGAGAGGAGGCCTCTGTAGGCTTGGAGGCTTCTGTGGACTACAAAGCCCAGGGAGAATGCTCCCTGCAGGGTGTTACTCTCCTGCTCAGACACCAGGGGGTGCTGCTTTGCTCTGTCTGTCCTTCAGTGCTTTGCCTCAAGCTTCTTTCTGATCAAGGATCTTCAGTTAAGCTCACAGTTGCTTAGTTTGTTTTATGTATGCTTCCATTTTTTCACGTACTTTACAGGCATTTTTTAAAGTTTTTTTGTTTTGTTTTTGGTTTTGGTTTTTTTTGTTTACAGACTGTCAATAAATTTATGGACAGCTGGCAACCATGCTCACACTGGGTAGAATACAATCACACTTAAGTACTAAGTCCACTTACACGTGAAGTAGTAGAGTAGAATTTGGCTATAGTCTTTAAATATTGAGCAGAAATAGTGAAAATTGGCATAACATTGAAAGTGAATTTATCTTTTAGTGGGAATGTTTTTGGATTTTTTTTAAGCAGAAAGGTATAAAAATCTTTACATTTACTCCATCGTTGCTGAAGAAATTTTTAGACCAATTATATCTAGTCTAATTACTTACACAAACATGCTAATCATTGTTAACTGATCCTCTAAAATGCTAAATGTTCTCACTATTTGTATCCACTACGTTTAAAAGGAGAGACGAATGAATGCATGTTGAACTGCTTTTCAGGACATTGGCAAAATTTCTTCAATTCTTAAAATCTAATAAATTCTGTTTTAAAAATAGAAGTTACTCTGTTGACATGCTCTACTCTATTTTTAATGACAATTTAGTTTGCTAATTTTAAATTGACTTCCACAAGTACAATTTAAAATATTTAAAGAAATATACCCTTCTCTGCTATTCTAAGCAAGTCTGTTTGCAGAAATGGTATTGTTCCAGGCCACAAAACTTCAAGAAGGGCTTTAAACTCCTGATGCATGTGCATATTTCTCTCTCTCCCTCTTTAAACAGTGTATTAGACCTAAGCTGTTCTTTTGCCTTTTTTTAATGTGTTATATAAAAATAATCCTAAAAGATACTGTATGTTTTTAAATAACTTCATTGGTTAACACCAGAAGGGTTTCTTTTCCTTCTGTTCTGTCTTTGCAGTTGTTAGGATGCAATCATATTATGCTTCTTTAATTTTAAATGACCGTTTGCTTTGCTTTTCCTTCTTTTTGTGCTACAAACATAGTGGATTTATGGTCTGTGGGGTGCATTATGGGCGAAATGGTTTGCCACAAAATCCTCTTTCCAGGAAGGGACTGTATCCTTGTGCTGCTGCAGCATGTTGAATTAGTGAGGTGATTAATGTTTGAATGTTCTGTTATGAAAATGCATATGGTACAACGCTTTTGAAATGGACATGAATTTTTGTATACATTTTAAAAATTGTTGAGGTAAGAACTTCAGTTTTATTCAGGCTGCATCTAGCAGTAGGACATAGTCTCTGCTGGTACTGTAGTTAGCGCACATTCACTCTCACTCATTTTCATTACACACTGCTTTTTATAATCACTTTGTGTGTGTGTGTGAATTTTTTTAAGTTATTTTATTTTAATAACTATCTTTTATGTTAATGTCATTGCATTTTGTTTTCAGTTGACATTTGGTCAGTTGGGTGCATCATGGGAGAAATGATCAAAGGTGGTGTTTTATTTCCTGGTACAGATCGTATCCTTACCTTTGGTCTAGGATATAGTTGTAAGAGATCAAAATGTACTCAAGCATTTATTTTAGTTCAATGTCAGAGAAGTCTGTCTGCTTCACTGCTGACTGCTATGATACTGTGTGATACTACTATTTCAGAATACCTTTTAAGAATTCATGATTTCAGTTCTGAGTATCTCAGATTTTTATAGCGATACCATTTTCTTAAAATAAAAAAGGAAAAATTCAGGACTTTCATTGCTGTCTTTAGTGATTCCAAATTAAGATATTCTAGAGATAGGAACGAGGTAATTCTTTGGACGTATTGAGTCTTATTTTTTTATTTTTCTGTATTTGATACAGTGCCTGTTTATTGTTGTTGTCATTGTTAAGGGGAATTCCTTGTATTGCTTAGTGTTTTAGCTGTTATGTTTTGAATTTTTCTTTTTCATTTATAAAATATTAAACTGATCTCAGCTTTTGTTTGAACATATCAGCAGTATTGGTTTTTATGTTTGTAGATGACAGTTTAAACATTGGTAAGCAATCCAGCGATATATGGTTTCAATTAGGCTTAATTTATACCTTGTGTAGTAGAAGTTGAATCTTCAAAGCATCTTTTGGAAATACCTAGCACTTCTTATTGGTGCACTTTTGCTGTATTTGATTGGTTGTGTTAGTGCATGGTGCTATATTAATCATACTTCCAATGAGGGGCATTGTAAATGCAAAGTAGAACTAAAAGTATTAGGCTTACCACTAGAAATTGTTTAAAAATTGAGGCATTGCTCATGGTAAGTTTTGTTCTCCTTCCTCAAAGTCTGTGGCTCTTTTAATTGATTAAAGCAAGCATTAAATTTGAGTATTCATTGGCTTTGAAGGTAAAACTGCTTTAAAAGCACCCAAAACACACCTTTTCAGCTTCTCCAAAAAAGACATGAATTATTGGTCTTTCTGTGGGCAAATACACCTTTTTAACTACTTTGAGCTATCATGTCCATTGGCTGTTTACTGTTACATCTGCATGGTCTTGTAGCAATGCAAGTAAGCTGAGTCACTGGAACTTTGGAAATTAACTGCTTCATTCAGGTTTCAAAGTTGCAATGGTTTTGCTAAGCTTCGGAGGCATGCAGAGGTAATCGTTACATTTTAACAAATTATATCATTATAATGTAATACTGAAAGAATTGTTACCTTTCTCCATACCCAAACTGTGAGGACATCATTTCTTTTTGTGCCAGTCCGTGATTTACCTTTGCTTACACAAACCAGTTTTTGGCTAGTCCTGTCAACTTTAGTGTGGCTGCCCCCAGTGTTTGAGTAGTGTAAGAGTGATGTTGCAGCCACAGTGTTCCAGAAATTATGTGAGAGGCAAGGATACCTTAGAGTGATATCTTTTATCAGACCTGGCACCTTAAAACAAGTAGCTTAGGTATTTTTGTCTGTCTGTGTTTTTCTAGATATACAGCTTTTGTGAGGAGCTGCAGGTGGTCCACAGTCCTGAAAAATCAGGCTCCTTTTCCCCCCCACCTGATTTTGAATATCTTAATGTTACTTTATGGCTTACTGTAAGAATTAGGGCATTCTTACATTTATTGCTTTTTAAATAAGGTCTTTAAATAATAGTTTTGTGGGGGTTTGCTAGATAATCTATGTATTTTATAGGCACTTGATAATGTGCTTGAGGCTGCAGTACCTGTCTATAACAGATGCATATTCTGATATGCTACACTTGTGTAAATAATAGCAGAATTTCAGTTTACATTCGTAACTGGACACTTTTGGGGTAATTAGGCACCCAAGCCACTGAAATTCAAACAATCAGGACTCAAAGTAGATATGGTATCTTTTATTAGACCAACAAGTTTTTTGCCAAAAAAATTCTTTAATTGCAAGTTTTGGGGCAAAAACACCCTTCTTCAGGCATTGGAAAAAGATTGCAACAGTTCTCCTGGGGGGTAGAAATGAAAATTCGTATGTCATAGGATTTCACAGAGGAGCCAATAGATGGAAAACTCCTCTGGGCAGTCAGTTCATAGCTGGTATGGAGTCTCTCACCTCTTGTGAGGATCTGTGATGATGCAGATTACCTTGAAACAAAGGCAGGAAGTAGAATCTCAGGTTTCAGGTGGTCACAGTTGCTTCCTGCTTGGGAAAATATGAAGATTTCATTTTTAAAAATGGCTAAAATTTGATATCTTCCATGTGTCAGGTGTGGCAGGCCAGTAGGGGGCGCTCCTGCGTTGAGCCGCCCACCTCCCTGCGCCCGCCCACCTTCCAGGCTCCGAGTGCCTCCCTAGGGGCGCCTTATGCTCAGCCAACCCCTC
>NW_017728951.1:35171167-35219283 GCF_001723895.1 Crocodylus porosus | reverse complement strand
AGAGGGAGCAGGTTCCCCCCTCCCTCAGGAATGCAGCCAGCTCAGGTTACCTAAAGAGACAGGCTGAGGTGTGAATCCTCTGTGCTGGCCCATCTTGATCACATTGTCGCAGGGCAGAGATTTTGGGGAGAAACCAAAGTGGCTTTCTGCCACATCAGGTATCCAGGTTGTAGCTGTATTGGTCTAAAGGAAAAAGCAATCGGGACTCATGGTAGAGGTGATTTATCTTTTATTAGACCAACAAGACTTTGGAAAACAAAATTCTTTTAATTGCAAGCTTTTGGGCACAAACTTTTTCCTCTAGAATCTAGACCAATACAACTACAACTTGGATACCTGAAATTTAAAAACTGATATATGGTAATATTTTTCAGCAGTAACTAAGTGAATTAGGAGTATAGGTTCCAAGGGTTTCAATAGGACTTGTGCTCTTAAGTCAGGTAGATGCTTTCTAAAAATTCTCCTTTTTTTATATGCATTGTTCTTTCAAAACTGATAATTTTAAGGCAAAAAGAGGATGTCCAGTGTATCCTCAACTTTGTGAAAATTGTCACTTTCTAGGTAAGCAGCTTTTAGATTCTTGTACAACTTTGGTGAAAATCCCAGTCCCATTGAAGTTGGTGACAACATTCCCATTGACTTCAGGGTACCAAGATTATAAAGACCCAGACTCAGGGTAGATTATTGATTTTACAGCAAAGAGTGAAACACTCAGGGCTGAATCATCATTCAAGTGCATAAACAAAACCTAGCAAATTGGGGAATTGGATGTAGAACTAGGTGTTTGTTTGGAACAATACAAGAGTAAATATAGCGAGAACTGGGAATGAGCACCTCTGTGTTTTAGTGAAACTTTGATTTGAGCCTTGTTTAGAAACTCTTTAAGCTCCTGTACTACTTGCAAGTGTATCCTTTGGCAATTAGTTATGATTATTTCTGTGGTTCAGACTTGTATTTCTCTTTAGTATTGGTCATCCTCACCATTTGCTCTAAGTTAGGCTTAGCTGTTAGTAATTGTTTTGTTCTTTCTTATAGCTGTCTGTCTTCATCTCTGTTAGATATGTTGTATGGTTTTGAATTAACCTGTGTACTGAATGTTAGATATGCAGTGTTTTTCTTAGCTGCTTAACCTTAGATATTGATCAGTGGAATAAAGTTATTGAGCAGCTAGGAACACCATGTCCTGAATTCATGAAGAAATTGCAACCAACAGTACGGACTTATGTGGAGAACAGACCTAAATATGCTGGATATAGCTTTGAAAAACTCTTCCCAGATGTGCTTTTTCCAGCTGACTCTGAGCACAACAAACTTAAAGGTAAGTTCTCTTAGTTGCTGTATATGTAAAATATTCTTAATATTTTAGCTGATAACCAAAAGTTTAACTTTTGTTAATTATCATGTAATGCTTTTAAAGATTTAAAATTTAATATATTGGTACCAGAGAAGTGAATGAAAGAGCTGTGACTACAGCTAGCTCCTTTTCCCATCTGCTGAGCTACTGCTGCTTTTGAAGAAAATCCTCTGGGAAACGGATATTATTTTTCTCCACTACTGATATCAGCAAATCTGAACTCCTAAGTTTGGAAAAGGGTGGTGGTGAGGAAGTTGGCACAGGAAAGAGTGGAACAAAGAAAAAAGATATATTTGTAAGTGCTGTAAGCAGAACACTCCTTTAGCTTCATTTCTAAATTATGTGCATCTTTTATCTGCCCAGGCTTTGGCTATGGGATCCTTTGGTTTCAGAAATAACTTCTTGGTGAGTTACTGTCTCCTCAAGAAGCTATTATAGATGCATCACATTAGTATATTGTGTTGTTAGAAAGTTATCTCTGGGGTTTTCTTCAGCAGTTGCTTAATATAAAATGTATACATGGTGCTGAAAGCAGGGGCCAGAATCCAGGACTCTTTTTCTTTGTGCCCCCCCACATCCCTCTCTAAATTGGCCTAGCTTTAAAGGAAAGGGTAGAAGGTGCCTTCACTCAGATTCTTTTTAGTCTTGAAAATTAGGGCCCTCTCCTTAGAATTTTATTTAGCGTATGCAATTTCAGTATATGAAAAGCATAATAAATGGACACAAATTAACAATGTGGGACATGGTTTGGATGTGTCTACAAGGACATTTGTTGTCATTGCAAAGGCCTCGTTGGTATAGGCTTGAGGCACAGTGAGCCTGCCCAGTTCAAAATGGTTGAGAAGTGCCCAATAACAGCACAGCCAATTAAATCCTGGTTGACTGACTTTAGAGTCAGAAATAATGTGGTGATTGATTGGTGCTTGTGTTTACCATTTTTCATGCCACTGAGTAAGTAAGGAAAAGTCAAAAGGTTTTGAAAGAGTGGATCGGAATGGACACTTTGAGGGGAGCCAAGCTTTTGGTGGGTAGAATATGTCCCAGTAGCACTGGCAGCATAGGGTTATCATGGAGTCTGGCTATAAGTTTACTTCAGCATGTGTGCAATGAAGATGAGGGGTAGCAATGTTCCTGAGAACTGGTAACCATGGGAGTGGAGTGGGGTGCAGTGTACCCCACACAAGACACACTGTAGCATGCAGTTGGCTGTCCTCTAGGGCTGTGTGAAATTTCGCCAAGTGTTTTGTTTTGAAGCTGTTTTGATGTGTTTTGAGCTTGAAGCAGCAAAATCGAAGCGAAACAAAAAACGTTGAAATTAATGAGGGCACTTGAAATGTAAATAGCCGCTCTAATTAAAGTGTCCGCAGAGTTTTGTATATTCAGCACCCCGCGCTTCAAAATGGCAGCAGGGGCACTTTAACTAAAGCTAACGCTACGAGCTTTAGATAAGGTGCCCTGCATCACCATTTTGAAGCACAGAGACACTGAATACATGAGACAGCAAGGCTGTTTGAGCACGGGAATTAATGCGCTCCAGCAGACTCGATTAACTGACTGTAATTACAGGGTGTTGGAGCAGCTCCCCCACATGTGTACAGGCATCCTAGATGGTTATCTTAAAGGGAGGCACCATCAGCTCTTTCTCTTGACATATTTTTGAACAAAAGTGGTGCTGGGATTCGGGTATGTTACACATGCTCTGAGCCCATGCTCTGGATCACATCCACCTGAGTATCTTTTAAAAATGCATTTAATTTGATCTAATTTGTCTATTAAAGCATCATGGTAACACATCAATAGCAAATTTGAAGATAAGGAAACATGTCTCATTTTCAGGATTCCTTCGTTTACATGAAGGAGGCTTACGATCAGTTACTTACTGATGACTTTGCCACAATTTTTATTTGTCTGGTTTTATATGTGATGCAAAAACTGTTCTTAGTTTGACTTGGCTTTTTAATATGTAGTATCTGGCAGTAGTTTTGCTAAATGTGGATTATGTGCAGATTTTAAATATGTAATTTGTATGCTTCTTGCTGAGAATGTTGTGTACATCTCTTCTCTAAGCTTTAACACATTGTATAACATCTATTAAGCATTTACCTAAATAGAAAATGTTATTCTTGTAGCCAGTCAAGCAAGAGATTTGTTATCAAAAATGCTGGTTATAGATGCTTCTAAAAGAATCTCAGTGGATGAAGCCCTGCAGCACCCATACATCAATGTCTGGTATGATCCATCAGAAGCGGAAGCAGTAAGTTCTTTGCTTTGACCTCCTGTAAGTAGGGGGCTGTATTGAAGAAAGCCAACTTAGGGATATAGTTTTATGTCATTGCTTGCTGTAATAATTTATTTGTTTTTTGCTATACAATTGTTAGAATTGTAGCTGAACTATGTTTACTAAATGCAATTAGTAATCAATTACTAGGTGTTTGAATCCTTTCCAGCCCTGCTTTCTTGTGATCCTATGATACATAGAAAAGAGGTCAAATACAAGATGGCCGAGCACAACATAGAGTTTTGTTTGACTTTAAAAATTTTATGTGGGATTCTGAAAACTATCCTTTATACCAGGTGTGACCAAATTACAGGCCAGGGGTTGGATCTGGCTGAAGGAGCCATATCATTCAGCCAGTGGGGCTCCCCATGGGTCTAGAAATGTGGCAGTACGGTGACCAGCGATAGTGTTAAGTGCCATGACTCCCGCAGCTGTGGCAATTAACGCTGCTGTTGCTTATCATTTTGCCAAACTTCCAGACCTGTGGGAAGCCCTGGAGGCCTGAGCCGAAGCATATGGAGTTGCATCATCTGACTTGCAGGGCAGAAATTTGATGGGAAGAGGAACAGCAGCTGTTATGACTCTGGAAGCTGCAACAGTTAATGCTGCTACTGTCAAATTCCAGCCTTGAGGGCCAGATGATGTTGCTCCCTGCTCCAGATCTTGATCATCCCCTGGGGCCAGATAAATTGTACACAGCTGCCGTATTTTTTTTTGCTAAATGGCATGTGTTTTCCTTTTGTGTAATTTGTATCGTTTGAGTTGCTTTATCATGAATCAATTCTAATTGCAGCCTCCGCCAAAGATACCAGATAAGCAATTAGATGAAAGAGAGCACACAATAGAAGAATGGAAAGGTAAGAACAACAGTGTCCTTGGATGCAACCATGTAGTAATGGTCTACTGTTATTAGATTTCTGTTAAGCAACTTCATTGCCCTCAGATCTCAAAAGTTTGTATATCATTTTAAATATTCACTAAAACTGTATTGTTTTTACCCCTACTGAATTCATTTCTTAAGTGAATTGCTCATTTTGGTGGATTCCAACTCCAGCTCAGAGTATGCTCTGGATCTAGGCCCTTCTTATTTGGAGTAGTCATCTAGCGAGAGTTCTCAAAGTTCCCAGTTCCCTTGTCAGGGCCAGCTCATCTTCCCATGCCACCAGAGGCTCTGGCCACAGTACCCAACCTGTCTGTATTGGCCTCCTGTGAACTCGGGATGCAAGACATTATACTCCAGCCAACTCCTCAGCCTTTTGTTCTCTGGGTCCTGCTCATCCTCCAAGATGGAAGAAGTCTTTGCTTTGTCCTTTTTGAGGATCCTGTCCTCAAAGTGAATTTCTAGGAACTGCTGAAACATGTGACAGATTCTCTATGAGTTTCCGTAGAGAAAGTCACTGAATTTTCTGTAGCATGTTGGACTTTCTCTGTCAGTCATAGTTATCTCAGGTGGCAATCCTTATTAACATAGCCATTTTGGAGCTTTGGTGTGTGCCAATATCCCATCATCTTACTGTTGAAAAGGCAGACAAAATACAGGATTCTACTCGTGATAGAAAAGTCCATATAGCATGCTTGTTACTTGTTGAAGAATAAAAGGAAGTTACTTACCAGTGACTAGAGCTCTTTGAGGTGTGTTATCCACATATACATCCCTATCTGTCCTGTTTTCTCAAACTCCAATACAATTTAAGACTGCAGTTGAAAGGAATCTGCCAAGCAGGGAGTATATGCTGCCTTTTGTCCATCTGGTCCATGGCATTTTGAGAATCAGGATCAAAGCACTCTCTGTAGGTAGGACTAAAGCAGAGTCTGTGACTAGTGGTCAGAGTGTGAGATGCATGCACAAGTTGTTACGAGTATGTGGACAGTACATCTCCAAGAATGCCAGTTACCAGTGAGTCATGGAGGAATCTCATTTTGAGTCAGAAAGTCTATGATTCATGGAATTCCCAATGAAAACACATTTTTTGATCACAAGTTCCATGATTTGGGCAAACTTACAACTTTACTTGAAGAGGATGGAGAGGCCATTTTGCCTCAGATTAAAGATCTGTGTTAATACAGGTATCAAGGCCTGTTTGCTGTGTCTGCTGTAATACAAGCAGGCATTCTATCCAGCCCGCAGGGGCCCTAAAAATTTTTGAAAATTAATATTTATCTGCCCCTGACTGCCTGTCATGCGGCCCTCGATGGCTTGCCGAAACTCAGTAAGCAGCCCTCTCTGCCTGAAATAATTGCCCGTCTCTGTTCTACAGCTCGTGAAATAATTCAGTTTCTAATGGTGCTGCCTCTGTATTTTCCTGCATCTCTTCCTTAAGTTAACAATTGCAGTGCTAAAGCAGAAGACAGCTGACAGTGACTGTTGTATGTTTATTATCTTCACGTATTATTTCTTTTTTGCAGTTGTTAATACTCCACTCACATTTTCATGACAAGTTCTTAAAATGTCACTGGGAGCACCTTGCTTTTGTTGTTCTTAGGTTACAAACTATACATCCTGATGCTACATGTGCAGTAATAAGATCCAGGATTTTATTTAGAAAATGTTCTCCCCTCTGTTGGACCTTATGATCTAGTCCAGGGACATAACAGATATAGCCAGAGCCCCATGATCCAGCCTTCAGTGCTGCCTCTGGGTCTTGAGTTGACCTGTAAGCTGCATAATGAACCTATCATAGCTAATCTGGGACAAGCCACACAGTGCCCACTTTGGGACCCATGCTGAACACAGGCCCAGTCCAGGACAACCCCTTCCTTGCTTCACCCCTTCCCAGGGAGGGAGCAGAACCATGCAACTCCTGTTTCATCCAGTCTGAAACTGGACCCTCTCTGACTGGCCTGGGACTGTGCTGCTTGCTCCAGTCAGTTTGGCACTGGGCTAACTAGTCCAGGCTGTGCATTTTGGATGTCTCAGATGCCATGGGTCTCAGATCCCTCCCTGGAGGAAGTGCCATGGGTCCTGGATCTAGAATTGGTTGGCAGGGGGGAGGGAGAGGCAGTGGACCATATCTGGCCCGTGGGGCTGTCCCCACACGGTTCATCCAGCCCATGGACGCGAGGTGAGTTTGACACCCTGATCTAGCTCAGTGGTCAGCACCCTTTTTTCAGTAATGGTCTGGAATGCCCTGGCTCCTGCTGCCACTGCTGCTTCTCCCTGCCATAGCATGGGGAAAATCTCCCTGCTGCTGGAAAGTCATTGAAGCCCCCTGAAGTTTGAAAGCCAGATCCAGTTGGCTGTGTGCTGCTGACCCCTATTCTAGCACACTAGGGGTTTTAAGGGACTGTATGATTATAATATGGACAAACATAGTTCTGCCATCCATAGAGGAATAACTGACAGTCCCATTTTTCACATGCATCCTTGTACTGGTCTTAGGTAACTGAGGACACTTGGAAAAAGCTTATTTGTTTGTTTATTTTTCATTTTATACACTGCCTTCCCACACAAAGTTCAGGGTTTGGGAGCATCCCCTTCCATTTGTTCAGTTTGCTTGTTTTATCTTGTTTCAAGAAGGGACCTCTGAGTAAAGGTCATAGGAGAGAGCACCATGTGGGGATGTCATGTTCAGTGTCTGCCACAAGCCACCAAACCAGAAGGAGGAGGTGGGTGAGGCCTTCTTTAAACAACTGATGGAAGCTTTCGAATGACAGGATTCAGTTCTCCTGGGGGACTTTAATTATTGGGACACCTGCTGGGAGAGAAATATAGCAGTGCACAAGCAGTCCAGCAAATTTCTAAAATGTATTGAGGATAACTTTTTGAGAGAGATGGTGGACAACCCAACTATGGGGCAAGCTCTTCTAAACTTGCTGCTCACAAACAGAGAGGAATTAGTTGAGCACATGAAGGTAGAAGGTAACTTGGGTCACAGCTACCATGAAATGAGTTCCAGATCCTAAGGGGTGAAAGGAAGAAAACTATCAGAATAAAGACGCTGGACTTCGGAAAAGCAGATGTTGGCAAACTCAGGGAATGGGTGGGCAGGGTCCTCTGGGGGGCAAATCTGAGAGGAAAAGGAATCCCAGAGAGTTGGCAGTTCTATAAGGAAACCTTTTAAGGGTACAGGAGCAAACTATCCCAATCTGATAAAAGAATGGGAAGTGCAATAGGAGGCCAGCTTGGCTAAACAGCAATCTTTTCAATAAGTTGAAACAAAAAAGGAATCCTATAAAAAGTGGAAACATAGTCACAGCATTAGGGAAGATTATGCAGCCATTCAGGGAGAAAATTAGAAAGATCAAGGCCTGATTTGAGATACAACTGGCAAGGGACATAAAAGGAAGTACAAAGAAATTATACTAGTATGTCAAAGGTAAAGGGAAGATCAGAGAAATGAAAGGTCCCTTACAGAATGTGAAAGGCAGTCTAGTTACAGATGATACAGAGAAGGCTGATATATTTAATACCTTTTTTTGCTTCAGTTTGCTGTGCAATTGGCAGTAAAAATGGGGAAGGAGATTTACATCCTAGAGTAGTAAAACAGCATGTTACAGATCGCTTGGAGAAGCTAGATGCTTTCAGGTTGGTAGGGCTGGATGAGATGCTCTTAACTGAAGAAATTGGCCAAGAGAATTGCAGAGCCATTAGCTATCCTCTTTGAGAATTCAGGGAGTTTGGGTAAGGTCCTGAATGATTGGAAAAGGACAAATTACAGTGCCCATCTTTAGGAGAAAGGAGGAGGAACATCCAAGGAATTACAGACCAGTCAGCCTGACTTTGATACCTAGGAAGATCATGGAGCAGTCCTCAGGACATTTTTCATGAATAGCCCAGAAGAGAATAAGGTGACCAGGCATAGCCAGCATGGATTCACTAAGAAAAGGTCATGCCTGACCAACCTTATGTCCTTTTGTGATAAGATATATACCTTGACTTCAGTAAGGCTTTTCACACCGTCTCCCATGACATTCACGTTAACAAGTGAAGGAAATGCTGACTAGATGAAAATACTGTAAGGTGGATACATACTGTATTTACTTGAATACAAGATAAAGTGTTCCCTTCCAATCAGCATGGGGAAAAAAAAGCCCCTTGTCTTATAGTCACATACAAGGAAACTTCATTAACTACTTTGTCATTAAACTGCTACCAAAAGCAGCATGGGTTCAGTAATGGAAGCCAGCTATGAAGCTGAATAAATGTAGCCAGCACAGAGTGTGACTATAAAACATGTGGCCCATATGGGGAAACATACTGATGGGAACCTTTTTTTAACATGTTATTAAAAGCACACTTATCACCCTACACTTACAAAACTACACATATTAGGTGTCCTTGTTTTATTAAGACTTCATAGCACAGAAACAACAACATCTCAAAAACATACAACTACATATATTAAACCCTTAAACAACATACATCAGCTTCCCACAAAAAGAACAAGCGCTTATAGAAATCTTTTTCTTAATACAGAACCCCAAGAATTGTTACCTCAGTAACCACGTGAAACTCTCTGCCCTTCCCATCAGTCATTTCTGTTCGTTTTGTGAAACAAGTGTGCCCAGTCCTTTTTCCTCCACTTTTTCTCTGCCTCTTCCTCTCCAGTCTTTTTCATGTCCTGATCAATGTAGTATTTCAGTTCATACCGTCCCAGCTTCGGGCACTCTCATTCAGTGAAAGCCAACCCCTTAAACACCCAGAGCTTTCTTACTGTCCATAAACTAGTTTTACACACGCTACTAAAGTCCTTAATAATGGTTCCTTCAGTCCTTTTGGTATGAGTCGATATAGTACCATCTCTCTCACTAATGAAAGTTTTATTTTGGTAACACTCAGAAAGCAGCAGACCCTCCAAAACATGTCTCACGGTTTGTTCTTCCCCATTCCTTTCCCTTGACCCTTGATGACATTGTCAAGCCCCATTTGTGTTGCACTTCTCTCACAAGCAAGGGATTTCTTACAACCATCCATGCTAGGTCAGTATGTTTGCCTTTTAGTTCTTTACGCACCATAGGGGGTATAGTCCCCATACCTTCTTCACTTTCTGTGAAATTTCCACTGATGCCATCCTGTCTCTCTCCCATACTGCTTTCATCAATTTCTTATGATCCTTCAGGGCCTTCACCCTACTTCCCCAATTTTATACCTCTGAATGAATCTTTCCATCATGTTGTAAGTAACTGGTGGCTGCCACACCTGTGAACTCTTCATAGAGGTCTGATACATTTCTTATTAACCATCAAGCAGATGAAGAATGACAAGGCATCTGGAGTGGATGTAATCCCCATGGAAATCTTCAAGAAGCAGGGAGAGGAGCTCACATAACAGCTTCATGCCCTCATCTTAAGGATCTGGAATGACGAGGAAATCCCGGATGACCTCAGGGACGCCATGGTTGTAACAATCTTCAAGAAAGGAGACAAGTCCAATTGTGGAAACTAGAGAGAGATTGATTGCCTAGTTGTCCACCACAGGAAACATAATTGCGAGAACCCTTCTGAACTGTCTCCTTCCACTTGCTGAAGAGCTCCTCCTGGAACCTCAGTGTGGGCTTAGGGCATCGAGAGGCACAACTGACATTATCTTCACAGCTTGCCAGCTGCTGGAGGAATGCCAAAAACAACATAAGCCCCTCTACATGGTCTCCTTGGAGCTCATGAGAGCTTTCAACTCTGTAAGCTGAGAAATGTTGTGGAGGATCCTTCTGAAGTATGGATGCCCACCAAAATTTGTCACCATTCTCTGCCTGCTCCATGATGATATGTAAGCAATGGTTCTCAGTGATGGGTATATCACAGAACCCTTTGAGGTTAAAACAGAAACTAAACAAGGCTGCATCATTGCTCCAACACTCTTCTCAGTATTACTTGCTGCAATGCTTCATCTGACCACCAACAAGCTTCCAGCTAGAGTGCAGCTAAACTACTGAATAGATGGTAAGCTGTTTAACCTCAGCAGACTCCAAGCCAAAACCAAGACTACCCCAACCTCAGTCATTAAGCTCCAGTACACTGATGGTGCTGTATTGTGTACTCACTCGGAAGCAGACCTCGAGGTAATCGCTGACATCTTTCTGAGGCGCACAAGAAAATGGGACTGATGCCTAGATCCTCCACCAGCAATCTCCTAATGAATAGTTCTCAGTTCCAGTAATACAGATCCACAGTGAGACTCTGGAGTACGCTGACTATTTTGGAAGCCATCTCTTGCAGAACGCTGACATCAGTGAAGAAAACTAACTTTGTCTCAAATGTGCAAGTGGAGCCTTTGGATGCCTGAAGAAACTGGTGTTCAAAGATCACAACATCAGATCCAAAATCAAGCTCCTAGTTTATCAAGCAGCCATGATCCCCCAACTTGCTATACAGAGCTGAATTGTAGACAACATACAGGAAACATCTAAAGTTGTTGAAGTGCCATCAACGCTGCACGTGGAAGATCCTCTGAATCCATTGGGAAGGCAGACACACCAACATTAGTGTCCTCCTGCAAGCAAAAATCACAAATATTGAGGCAGTGATTATCTGACATCAGCTTTGTTGGACCGGCCATGTAATCTGGATGTCTGACTCCAGATTCCTGAAGCAAGTTTTATTCTTCCAACTCAGCCAAGGCGTACACTCTAGAGGGGGGCAGAGAAAGAGCTTCAGAGGTGTCCTCAAGGTTGACTTAAAAAAAAAAATGCAACAGTGATGTCAACTCATGGGAAACAATCGCCCAGGACCACCCCAAACGGAGGAAGAATCTGCTGCAAGGATCTTAGTACTTTGAAACCTTACAACAAAAATAGATGGAAAAGCGGGAGTGGCAGAAACAGCGTGTCACAGACCAAATCAAGAATCCAGTACCATCTACCCCACGTGGAAACACATATCCAAACTTTAGTAGAGTTTGTTAATCCCAGATAGGCCTCATCAGCCATCTTTGGATGCACACATAAAATAATAATGGAAGACAATCATCCTTGAGTGAGAGGGATTGCTGAAGAGAAGATGATGACTTCCCATTTCCTCAGTATTGCAGCTGTGTGAAACTGGGTGTTACATGCTGCTTTCCTCTCTCCCTCCATTACTGCCTTGCATATCATGCTTACATTTTGCACAGATGAACAATCCCAAGTCCAGCACCCCCCATTCTCCCCATCTCTCTTGCTATTTACAGTTCAGTTTTAGCCAACGTTTCTCTTTTTGCATTCAAGAAGATCGCATATATTTTCCTCTGTACTTTAGCTATCTGCTGCCATGTCAGTGGGAATACGATTCCTGTATGCAGAATAATCAGCAGTAGCACAGCCTTAAACACTACCACTTTTCCAACAAAGGACAGTGTCCTTCCGGACCATAACCAAAGTATTTGCTGTAGCCTTGCTGTCACTTTTTCCCATGCTGTATTACCTTTTCCTTCAGTGTCCATCGGGATCCCTAGCACTCTGATTTCTCTCTCTCTCAATTGATGGCCTAGCTTCTGCACATTCCTCTGGTTCCCCACTCCTGTTATGGTGCTTTTTGATCTATTTAGTTTAGCCCTTGTCACGGCTCCATACTCTGATGTATATTTTAGCACCCTTTCCATTGAACATCTGTCTCTAACTACTACATATATATCAACCATGTATAGCACGTATTTTAACTCACCCCTCCCAGTATCTTTACTTCACTTATGACCTTGTAATTTTTAATTCTTTGTGTTAACAGTTCCACGCTTCACGCACACAGTAGTGGTGATAGGGGCACCGTTATCAGACCTCTATATGGATTTTAAAACCCCCACATAAGTGCTCATTAATTTGGATGCGACTCTGCTTCTTTGTACAATAACTTTATCTGACATATAAATTTCTCTGGGAACCCCATTTTTCTTATCACCTCAAATATGTAATCGTGATCTACTCTGTCATATGCTTTTTCTAAATCTAGGTTTGCTATAACTGCTTGTTTTCCTCTTTTGGATGTGGCCCAGTCTATCTCTGCTCACTCTGATTGTTTCAGAGACCCTTCGACCTAGTGCTGTGGATACTGGGTCTTCATGTATTATCTTCTTGAGGTTTTTCCTCATCCTCAAAGTCAGTGTCTTGGGCATTAACTTACAGTCCATATTAAGGAGTGTAATTAGTCCTCAATTTTTTAGCAGTTCTTTCTCCCCTTTCTTGAAGAGCAAAATCACAGCACCTTGTAAAATCTTTCCCTGCCTCCCCTGTTTTCATTATTTCTTCAAACACTTCCACTATACCTCCCCATACCCATGCCCAAAACTTCTTGTAAAATTCCATAGGCAGTCCATCTGAGGATGATTTCCCTCTTTTGAAGGTTTTTAAACCTCTACTTCCTTTAAACTCTTTTCTTCCATCTTCTTTGCTTCTTCCTTCTCTGCTTTCTCTTTAAACTCTTCCAAGAAATCCTTCATCTTCCTGTCTCTTTCTTTCTTCTGGTGTAGCTCTTTATAAAATCTTCTTGTCACCTCCAACACTACCACCTCCTTTTCCACTCATGTACCACCTTCTTCCAGCACTGCTTTAAGCTCTCCTTTTGCCATCTTCATTCTGGCTGAAATGTATCGGGATTGCTGTTTGTTTTCTTGCTCCCACAGTGCTTGTGATAAGAACATTGTCTCTCTCATCTTTCTTTTGAACCAGATTTCTAACTCTTGTCTTGTTTCTTCTATCTTGTCTTGTACCTGCCTTCTTTCTGTGGCTTCCATTAGCAGCTCCTGCATCTTTCTTTGCAACTCTCTTAGCTCTTTTTTTTCCCCATGCATATTTGGCCTTCCTTCCTGAAGACTTCTCCCATCCTCTAATTCACCATCATCTGCCAGTCTCACCCGCAGAGCTATTTCCCCCCAGCTTGAAGGAGGTGGGGTCTGTTGCTGAGATCTGGAATATAGATTCCTATTGGGGATCCACGTTGCCCTGGAGGTGAGGGGGTGTGATTGATGGCTGAGTTTAAACTGGTTCTAGTCATTGAGGCTCCTTCTGGTTCAGATCTGGCGTATGAGAAGCTGTGTGGTCCAGATCCAGTTTGGGGGGCCAGGCAAGTCTGATGCCCCTGATTTAATGTAATTACCAGGTTGCTTTGAAACACTAGAGGTATCCTGACCAGAAGCTGTGCTATGCCAGTATGTTATCTGTGACCACTGATACAATGGTTCCTCAAGTATTATGTCCTCCATACTGAGTATGGATTTTTCCTTCATTTGTTAATGACAGACAAAAAAGTAGCATTCTGGCAATGTTTCTTATTGCCTGCAGTTAAGGTAGTGTTCCTTTTCTTTTTCTTTTCTTCTTTTATTTCTGCCAATACCTTCATGCAATCACAGCCAACACTTCTTGTGGGGAGCCAGGCCACCTCATCAAGTTGGAATGGGCTCTGCTGGCAGTTAGGGTATTTTAATGCTCCAGAATGAAAAACGTATTTGAATTAAGATCTTAATTATGATGACATTGAAGCCAAACTGGTTCAGCTACAGTGCCCTTCCTTTGAAAGTGTCCAGCCTCATGTTACCTGGATCAATGGATGAAAGTTAGAAGGCAGCATCTGTGTCTTCTGTCGGACAGAATTGTCCATGTCTCTTAGGTGGTTTATCTACCAATATTGTTTTAAAAAGATGCAGCTAGGCCTCTGCTTGGCAAGAATATCTTAGCTGACTACCGTCTATATCCTTCAGGCAAAGAGAATGTGTATAAGGGGCAGGTCAGCTCCAACAAACTTGAAATGCATTCCAGGCTTTGACTGACTTATGGCATGGAAATCACAGTAGGTTAACAGATACAGGCAGTAGAGGGATTTTTAGTGTTAAGAAAGTCAGGCTTTTGGTTGGGACAGGAAAACTTTTGCTCTCAAAAATAATTATGTTTGTGGAGACAACACTTGTTTTGCAGTTTTGTGTATTGTCCCTGTGTGTGCTTCCAAGATGCTTGATCTCTACACAGAAGCACAGCTGTCTGTCTTGGTGCTACTGGATAAGGGATCTGCTTAAGGATGTTGCTCTGGACCTTCCTAATTTCATCTGAGAAAGACGTAGGCATTCTTGGACTTTCCATCAGCTTAGTTCCTCTGTATGAAAGAACTTCAGTCATAAGTCAATTGCCTTACTTAACCTTGAGACTCTGCATTAAAGTCCATTGTCTCATAACAGCCTAGGCAAGCCATAAGACATCAAGCTGTTTTAAAGCGGTTTCAGTGCATACATAATGAGCTCCAAGCCTTTGAAGTTGCAGCAGAAATTGATGCATTGCTTTACATTCTGAATATGTCCTTTCCTTTGCCACTTTTTTTACAATTTAACATTGTCTAAAAATAGCTTTGGAGAACAGCAATTTTGTGACAAGTATTTATTTTAATGATGCATGTCTGTTTCATCCATTTCAAATAATGTTACTAAAATCAAGTATCCTCTCCCCTGCCTTGTATTTTCAGAGTTAATATACAAGGAAGTCATGGACCTGGAGGAAAGAACCAAGAATGGTGTTATACGTGGACAGCCAGCCCCTTTAGGTTGGTTACAATAAAAGCACTGTAAAAAAGCTACCCCATTTGTAAGCTAGGAAGGAACATCATTGACTGGGGCATCCAGGAGTAATAGATTGGTGGTACATTTCCAAGCACCACTTCAAAATTTCAAGAACACATTTGTAGGAGCTGCTTTATGGTTAATTCCCTTCATGGGGTGTAGTGCTTGGCACTGGTATAGTGGTTTGGTACCATAAAACAGGGCCTGGCAACCTGTTTCAAGCCCCAGGCCAGAACAAACTGGCTCTGGTCTGGTGTGGGCCAGATGGCTTCAGCAATGGACCGAGCAGTGGGGCAAGTAGTGCTGTTGGCGGGGTGAGTGGGGACTGTGGGGATTAATACTGCCATTGTTTGCTCCTCTGGCTCTGACACGTGTCCTCAGTGGGGCTCTGTATGCTAGAATTGGGCAGTGGGTCCCACCCCCAAATTTTGTGACCTTCCAGGACAGGGACAGGCAAAGTCTGGCCAATGGGCAGGCTACATTTTCCAGGAGCCCTGGCCCAGTCACTGTGGCTGGTTTCCATGGAGACCTCAGGAAGGGTGGGGCTGTGACAGTGTGAGGCTGGGGTTTCCGTGGAGACCCATGCAAGCAGCTCTGGCAGGGCATGCAGCTTGGCAGGGTGCTGCGCTGGGGCTGGGATTTTGTGGCAGTGACAGTGTGGTCCAGAGCTAGGGCAGAGCCAGGATCTGCTGCTTGCACGCCCCTGCCTGGGGCATGTGGGCAGTAGGGCAGAGCTGTGATCTGCTGCCTACACGCTCCTGGCTAGGGCATGCAGGCAGCAGATTGAGGCTTTGCCCCAGGTCTGGTCCTCACTGTCACTGCTACAAAATCCCAGCTCTGGAGCAGCTCCCAGCCTGACCACACACCCTGCCAACGCTGTTCGAGCAGGACTCCATGAAAATCCTGGCCCCACACTGCCACTCCTCCTGGGGTCTTCATGGAAACTGGCTGCAATGACATGGGCAGGGGCTGCTGGGAAATGGAGTCCACCCCAGGCTGGATCCACCATTTTGCCCACCCCTGTTTTAGGAGTTCTGTGGGTTGAATGATATGGCTCTGTTGGCAGGATCTTTGCCACCTCTGCTTTAAAGTATTAGTTTAATATTTGATCAAGCTGAAAACCTAGCAGTTCAATGTTTATTCACAGGTAAAATGGAGCTTGGCATTTCACTATGAGAAAGTAGCTTTCAAGGATTTGTCTTTCATTTGGCGTAACTCATCCAAATTATGCTTCCTTTTTGAATTAGTCTTTGAAATTTTCATTGCAACTAAACTGCCTTCCACCATAAAAGTATCCTTTGATGCTTGCAAATGATGTCTCCTAAGTATTAGAATCAAATATCTAACTTACATTGTTTACCTGAATAACTAGATTATAAATGAGAAGGAAAGTGGAGAAGACCTTCAGAATCAATTATTTGTTTTGCATTAAATGTGGCTGAATTGAGCCATTACAGCACTCTTTCCCTAGCCAGTAAAACAAGTGTGGTATCAGATAAGCACTGTTGGCTCTCCATTAGGTCTTGAGCAGCTCAGAGTTTGGGAATGTACCAGGAGTCTTGACTCAAATGCATATATTTAAGGGTGACTGGATTTTCAGAAATAATATGCACCATCCTCCCTCAAGAGGAGCTGCTGGATGCTCACCACTTCTGAATATGCCACTTCTTTATACGCTTAAATATGTAGATATAGTCCTAACTTCAGGCCTCTGCTGTTTTTCAGGCCCCCTGTATACATGCAGATAAAGGCACGATGGGATCTAATGCACAATCCATGCCATGCATGTATGGCAGGAGGCATGATTGTGGGATCAAGCATTAGAACTCATTGCAGCTGATTCCATGCACCCCCAAGCCTTGGACATTGCAGCAGCTGTGATCCACCAGGTTCAGGTGTTTCATACATGCCTGAGCCTTGATTCTCACAGCAGCCACAACTTCCCAGGCCTGGTGGTTTTGCACTGGGCGTGGTGCACCCCTGTGGCTGGGAGCCCCTCCAGCTAATGCAGATTTAAATCTTAACAGCAACCAGCTATAAAGTTAATGTATATTTTGAGGTCTGACTTTATAGGTGATTGGAGCTTGTTATGGTGTGATAGCTACTTTTCACATGTAGGTGGTCTTAAGGTAATTGTGCAGTTAACCAGCTAACTGTGCAGTACCTGTAACATGTAGAGGGAGCCTTAAATTCTTAGCTCTGTGCAGTGTTACATGCAAGGGTCTCCCTTTACTCATTGACAGTGATTGATTCCTAAACTCAGGGCTATGATCCCACAAAAGTTCATGTGAGAGTTTGAACATGCAAGTGGGGATCATAGGCCCAAATATGGGGCTGCCAATGTCTCCCTCCCAAGCTTAGAATGAGCCAGAGGTGGGCATTTGGCACTCAGCTGTCAGGAAGTTACATTGTTACATTAACATAAAGAAGTATGGGAATATGGCTTCTGGCTTGCAGTGTAATTGCACTAACTTAAAAATCTACATATCTCATGTGATAAGGGATTGTGCCAAGTCTCTTAGGACAGGGATGGGCAACATACAGTCCACAGAGACACTAAATCTGGCCTGCGGAGCACCTGTGCTAGAGCTGACCAGTGAGGAACTGTGCTGGGGCCAGGCAGCTGGAAGCTGTGCCTGTGTCGCTGCTGCTTCTCCCAATCCCCTGCTTTTGGCTGCAGCTTAGCTACAGCTTTCAGCCTGTGGAGAACTGTGCTGGACTGGGCAGCACCTAGTAGTGCCCGTGCTGCAGCTAAGAGGGTGGAGAGTAGGAGGCAAGGAAAAGCAGCTGCCAGATTCCTGGCTCCAACACAGGTATGGGCAAACCCTTTTTGCTGCTGAAGACATCCAGCCCACACTGAACTGGAATCAGGTTGTTTCTGCCCATGGCTTGAAAAGGTCGCTGGGCCCTGTGTTAGGAACTTGTTGATCAGCTAGAAAAAATAATGGCCACTAGAGGGAGACAAACTAATGCAAGTACTGAACCATGCAACTGTATCTGCAACTGATTTGCTGTTTTGTTTCTCATAGCACAGGTGCAGCAATGATCAATGGCTCTCAGCATCCATCTTCATCATCATCTGTCAATGATGTGTCTTCAATGTCAACAGATCCAACATTGGCCTCTGATACAGACAGCAGTCTAGAAACATCAGCTGGACCTCTGGGTTGCTGTAGATGACTACTTGGGGTTTTTTTGTGGGGGGGGATGAGAGAGGGAACCTCTTAGTCATTGACAGGACACCTTTAAAAATCAGTGGTATTATTTTGAGTGTTTTTAAAAAAATATTGTAGGATTCATTTGAAAGTGCTGTAATTTTAAACTATGTTGTGTTAAAAGCAGCCACACACGATGTATTTTTTGCTGTAAGTAACTCTGTAAAATATTAAATCCGATAATTTTTATCATTTAAAAAAATCTGCATATTTGCTTTACTATTATGCTGCTGATTTTTTTTTTTACTGAATTTGTAAAATTTGTTTTTATCAAAGCACATATTAATGTTGTGTCATTACCATATCATGAAATATTTAAGATTTTATAGGGTTTTTTTTTTTTTGCAATTTCTATTCAAATTTTATTCCATATGTTTTGTTCATGATATCCTTTTAAAAGTTTTATGCTTGGTCAATTTGTGCTTACCCCAGATAACAGGAAAAAATTCAGTGTAACCAGTTAGTTTCAGGTGTGCTGTTGTTGTGGTAGCAGTGAACAAAACCTCCCTTTTAGTCTGGCTTCTCACCTGTAATTCAGTAAAAGCAACAGTTAGTGAGTTTTGTTAGAGAAACAGTACATGCCCCTTTGCAGAGTAGCCTTATCTTAATGACTTACTAATTTCAGAAGTAAAGCAAAGCATATCTTTAAAGCTGCACAATACCTAGCCTGGTAAGGGGGTCTGGTGCTTTTTGCAGAATCATGGCACGCTAAAGCTTATGATCACATAAAACAAGAAGAGGATACTTCATGAATAACACATTACAATGCAAATAAACTGTTTACTTCTAGCTATTAGCATGTCTCTGTACACAGAAAACAAAGTATACCCAGGATACTAGACTGCCAAGAGGGAAAACTAGTATGCTGTAGCACAAGGGTGGGCAATTATTTTGGGTGGAGGGCCACTTACTGAGTTTTGGCAAGCCTTCAAGGGCTGCATGACAGGCAGCCTAGGGCAGATTAATATTAATTTTCTAAATTTTTTAGGGCCCCCATGGACTGGATAGAATGGCTTGGTGGGCCACATCCAGCTCACAGGCCGCATTTTGCCCACCCTTGCTGTAGCAGCTATCCATTCATATAGCATGTGGTACTTTGGTTTCCTAATAGTTTTGTGTATTAGGATGTGTAAATTCTTTGCTGGGGGTATGTGTGTATCACTGGGAACACTCCAGCTTTTGACTACTCTTTCTGCACTCAAAGAAACAAAATTCTTGTAAACCAGCCCCTGAAGAAAGAACCTCAGGCAGTAGCTAATGCATTGTGAGCCATCCTAAGGAGGGCAAAATTGTAATGAAAAAATAGTATTTATTTCTTTTGCTATACCTGAAGACCAGCTTAGCTGAAATCTTAATAATGGTACTTTTTAAGTGATTTATATTAAGAAGGTTTGAGCACTAAAGTCACAGCATCCAATGTACTCCTTTTAAACAAAAGACAATTAAATATGTTAGAATAGTTACTAATTAGTCACAAAAATGGTGCTGCTCCTCACAGAACTTTTAACTGTTTACATTTTATATTTACTGAATGATTTATGTATAACAACAGATTTAAGTCTGTTTATATCCAAGTTAAACATTCAGAGTTTTATTCCTTTGAAAAATGCAGATTTCTTGTGAATTTAGGCTGTGCTAATTGATTGCCTTGTGTAGATGCATATTTTGTGAAACAGATTTGAAGAGGAATTTAAATTAGTGGCATATATGAAAATGCATATTTAAAAAAGCATGTAATTCTTACCAGTCACAAAGCATAAAAAATGAATAAGGTTAGTTATTGGGATCATCCAGGAATGAAACTGATGCTGCTCATTATTTTTTCCCCTTAGAATTTTTTGGATAGACTAAATATCCTTTTAAAATTACACTTGGATGAGGAAAATTGCCTATATCCCCATTTTATCTTTTATTTTTCAATAGCCGAAATTCCTTGTTTAAAACATAAAATGCAAGGTTGCAAGAATTGATAATGTCAGAAAGAAAGCTGATTCTAACTTGATAAACTGCAAAGTTGTTACTTTCCTTTCCTGGTTAGATTCCTGGTAAGTGATATCTGTGTGTAGCATTTATGTGCTCACTCGCATTGGATATTTCAGTGTTACATTTTTAGAATGCATGCTTGTTGAGGCAGTTGGGTTTTTTTCAGGGTCTGGTTAAACTGTATGATACCTCAAAGACCATGTTTGTGTTTATTAAGCACTGGAGCATAGTGGACCATTTTCTTGTTGGATTTGGACCAGCAGGGAAGTTTTACCCTTTTATCAAATTTTAAACTGTCAAGTAAAGCCAAACTTATCACATTGTTATACAAGATCAGATGGTAATATGGTGCATGGTTACAGAGCCAGAGAAACTCAGCTAAATCTGACAAAATTACTCCTGATTTATGTCAGTGTAATTGGAAAGCAAAATTTGGTCTTGATCCTTCTTGTTTAAGCCGAACATAGGAAAACATAGTTTTTTCTGGTTTTGGATGGGTGACTGTAACTTTGTAGCACTTGAAGCAGCTGCCGACTTGATTAATCAACAGTGATATAGAGGTTGCTCTCGATATAAAAATTGCTTTCCTAAATGTGTAGGGCTTGATTAGTTTCTAATGCCAATATAAACCAATATTGATAGCTCTAGTGAATTCATGCACACTAGTGTGAGTGAGATGAAAAAGTGGAGCCCATAATGTTCTGCAGTAAGGATGGACAAAGTGAGGGATTTTTTAAAGACGGCATGCACCCATTTGCAAGTTAATAGGCTGTTTGTAGTCTAAAAAGCCATGACTTCAGTCACAGTGGAGTGTTGAATGTTGGAACCACGGACCTCTCCTAGGCGCCATCCTCGGAGCAGTTATGCAGATTCTGCACTCGGCTATATTTTATTCAACTTGGGTCCAGACCTTCAGTTCCTGGCTAAATTCCAGTTCTGCTAAATTCCAAGCAAAGTGGAAGAGTTCCACTGTTCTAAGCCATTGTAACATTTTGCTAGTTTAATTTGCAATCTTTATTCAGTTAATTGTATTTCATATTTCAAGGACAGTTGAACACAGACACAAGCAGGAATCAGGTGGCTGGTTAGAAATGTCCTTGATGTTCCAGCAGTGGTGGTGGTGTAACCATGAAGATTTGCCATTCTGAGAGGAGCAACATTTGCGAGGCAAGGCGGTTTGTTTGATTTTTGTTGGACTAGCTAGTGTTTTTGGGGGGGAGAGGAAAGATTAGCTCAGATTTCAGGCATCCTTTGTCAGGTCTGGGAAAGAAGCAGGCACAATCCAAGCTAAGCACATGTTGTTTTGGTCCATTGGTGATCTGTTGTTCATTTAGATATGTATATATTGTCCAGTGCACCTTACTACTTATGATTTGTGTAGTTTGATTTATTCTTTTTAAATGGTTCCTTGATGTTTCACTCCCAATAGTCTTTGCCATAGTATGTGCAGCTCTCCACCTCTAGGACATGGGTACTAGTCCCTTCCTGTTCAGTCATAAATGAAAATAACTCACATAGCGCATATGTAAACTGAAGTAAATGCCTGTCTGGCACTGGACTAATTCCCACCCTTCTGGGTAGTTGCAACAAAGAGACGGGGCAATGGAGATAGGTTTTCTCTTCCTCTCTAGAGAATTGGGTCCTTTTAGCTCATGATAAACGTGCTGATAGGGTGGGGGGGTGGTCTGTGTTTGTGTTCAGAGAGGTCCCTAATCATTCCAAAGCAAAGATGACAACTTGATATCTTTCATCTGATCTATTCCATGTGTATGATAAATCTGAATTCCCAAAGCAATACTAACTGAATGAACAACCTTAGGCTGTAAATAGACATCTCATTTGAATTGTCCTGGGGTTTGACCTGGATCAAAGCAGACTCATTACAGTCATCTACACACATTGCCCATTCAAGCTGAGTTGCTGCTCTCCTTCAAAGAAGCACCGAGGAACGCAACTTGGCTGTCCAAGTAAAAAGCACAATAACCCTACAGGCACACACTGCCACATCCCAGGAAAAAGCACATCTTACCCGCATACTTCAGAGGGACTTGAAGAAAGACAGTGGACTTGTATGTCTGTAGGATCCTGGAACAAAATACTTTTTCCTGGGACAAATTTGATGTCTGTTTACAGGGTTTATAGACTGGGGTGGCCAACCTGCAGAATGTGCGCGGCATGCGTCAGACTAGGGAGGAGACAGGCAGCACAGCAGCACATAGGGCAGGAAGAAAGCAGCAGAAGGGGATTGGGGTGGCACTCAGGGAGGGTGCAGGGCGAATTCATGGCACATCTGTCAAAAAGCCTGGCCCCCACTGTTAAGATTAACCTGGACAGACCCACTGTTCTCAATTTAATTAATTGTTAAACTGAGTTGTTCAGATGGCTCAATCTTGAATGACATCGATTAACTTTCAGGTTTGGTTCTGAAATCGAAAGAGACATGCTGTATTTGCAATACCAGCTTTCAGGTAAGAAAATCCACAACATGAAAAGAGCTGTACTACTTCTCAACTTAAAAGAACAAGGAATTTGTACAGAATAGAGCAAGCTAGGTATTTACAAGTTTATAGTGACAGTGCCCTCTACTGATGTATTATTCTACCTGTAAGAGGCATGATGAAGTTAGAAATCTATGGATTTATAATAGGGAATGTACTCCTCTGCGAGGTGACTAAGGCTACTGATTTCAGAATGCAAGAACAAGGCACCAGTAAAGCCAGTCTCTAGCATATACAAGAATACACTGATCCTACATTAAGCATCCATCTCAAAGCTACAGTAAAAAAAACGACAAAAGCTAGTAAATGAGAACACACACAATATTATACAGCCTTTGATGCTCTTAAAATGAGTTTGTCAAGCAAGAACATATGAGGATAGGGGGAGAACATTCCAATTTGTGGATGTTTTTCTTAGCTTGAGTAATTGAAACAGTCCTGGATGGGCTCCCTCTCTCTGAATATCCACCCAGCTCACTTTGTGTGTAGTGGTTTGTTTAGGCTGTTGACTCTTATTTTCCTACTGTTTTAGCTGACTTATTTTTCCACCTTACATAGAGGGGGAAAACTTGCATACAAAGTGTCAAAGGAGTGGAAATGGAGTAGAGGCCATCTGTATTTTTCAGTCATATTAGAAAGATATTCTTTATGGAAGAATGTGTTGTAGTTCTAGCTCATCCAGCTTTCCAGTTCACTTAATTGTTCTTAGTTAAGTGCTCTTAACAGAGTTTTAGTGAGAGTCATCTATAGATTCCCCCCCTTTAGATTTCTCTGCATTTGTTGTGAATAAGTTATCTTCATGTGATAATTCTACTTCCACAGCTGAAAAGTTAACCTGGATTTTTATTGAACTACCTCACACAAACTTTCTATGCTTTCTTGAGTAAATAGAGCTAACCCTTTCTATTGGTTCTACATTGAATGTGAAATGTAAAGTACATTTCCTTAAAAAAAACACTATTGGCCAATGTTGAGACAGTACCAGTAACTGTTTCCTATATACTTCACATAAGATGTCGTGTAATATATAGTTTATGTACAATAATGTGCATTCAGAAAATTGTGTTAGATGTAAATTGGTGAGTTTATTAATGTAGTCTGTTTTTGTAGGTAAAATAGCTTACTAGTACTATCAATCCATCCTTTACATTTTACAAAAGGAATAACTCTTGGTAAGCTTTGCATACAGATAAATTAACTTTTGTAGGCCCAATATCTAGTCTATTTTTGAAAGTTCTGAAACTTTTAACTTATTACTGAAGTGGAGAAAAACTGGATAAATCCATTCCTCCTGGTCTCTTCAATGCAGATACTTGAGTTTATTCTGTCCGAGGAAGTGCAGAGGGGAAAACCACACCTATTAAATAAGGAAAAATAACAGTTGATTTTCTTTTTCACGTACCACCCTACCTCCCTATTTCTTTCTACCCTTGCTATCCCTCCCCATCCCCAACTCCCTCCAAATAAGCCACGGGTGGGGAAATACTGAGATCATTGTGGTTTTTTATCATTTCATGCCATAAGCCATTTCACATGCACCACTGGAATGTATACATTGTTACCTAGTATGTCAATTGGTTATAATGATATTTTAAATAAAAAAGGATAAAAAGTTGTTTGACCACTATGCAGTTAGTGTTTTTTCATTGCTAGGCTGGAGTGCTAACAATGTATAGTGAATTTCATCATGAAGCTGCAGCGTAATTGTTATCAAGTTGGTCCACTGGGAAATACACTGATTTTTTTCATGGTGCTATAGTCCATTATAGCCGGTCTGTCTTTCTGCTTGGGGCAAAACCAGGCCTTCCAGATTCTGCTCCATGACCTCAACCTCCCGTTGGTTCAGCTTCCCTGGCCCTTCCTACAGGAAATTTAAACAGTGAAGTTGAATTCTGCCTGTTGGCTTGTTTTAGTATTTGGTCATTCTGATGTGTACAAGGGCCATACATTTTGCCTCAGCTGCACTACCCTGGCACTTGCATGGAGAGTTGTAGTTATAAGTGAAGTTCAGCATCTCCTGCTGCACTCCCCTCTCTCAAGCATTCTGCATGGAAACAATGTCATCTGTTGAGTGATATGGTTGCCTTAACCCTCCCATGGACTGAAATGGAGCCACATTGGATAGCAGAGGCTGGCTCAAAAATAACCTCCTCCCACACCTCCATTTTCTTGACCAGTGAAGTCAGAAGGGGGTCACACCAGATGGGAGATGGAACTGGAGTCCTTGGAGCCTGCACGAGTAGCCACATACCCTTCCCATTGGCTGCTGTTGGAGGGCACAGCCCAAAGGTCAGACAGACCCTTCTGT
This sequence comes from Crocodylus porosus, assembly GCF_001723895.1. Taxonomy (NCBI): domain Eukaryota; kingdom Metazoa; phylum Chordata; order Crocodylia; family Crocodylidae; genus Crocodylus; species Crocodylus porosus. The sequence continues at coordinate 35,194,198 of NW_017728951.1, read as the reverse complement.
GTACATTAAGTGATTATGAGGTCTGGCTCGCTGCCAAGTAACACAACTTCCAGGCACTCCAGCAGCAGCACAGATGCATGAACCCCATGCAGTCAAGAGGTTGAGCCAAATAGCCTCTAATTTTGGCAGTCCAAGTCCTCAGCATCAGGCGTCCAGCCTCAAACACCAGCCTGCTCCTTGATAGCTCTGAAATGGGAAGAAAGATGGTAAGTGCAACCTTTGAGAATGCCTCATTAGTGATTTTGGGTGATTGGCACTCCCTGTGCTGAAATTAAGTATCGCTGTATTAGAAAAGGTATAAAATAATTTCATATCCTAACATTGCTCCGTTTTTTCCTCCACCCGATCCTGGAGACTTATCTAAATGGAGCGTCTCAGATTCACTGGAGCCAGGTTACAATTTGCTGAACAATTTTTGAATGGAAGATGCTACATTGGCTGTAAGATTTCTACAGCATGTTATGTTTCATTGGGACAAAAAATGGGGCAGCTGTTAATGAGATGCCCTCTCCCACAGGGCTCTCCAACTTCAAAGCAGCTGGGAGTCATACACTCTCCAGGCCATACGAGTGGGGTTGGACCAGCGTAAGTCATAATCTGCATGCCATAGGAGTGCTCTCCACCTTGATGCACTACACCATGCAGGCACTCTGGCCTCACCCTTAGCTCCTCAACCATGGGCTCCTCCAGCCCTGTGGGCTGCACTGTCATCATCCTGCCACCCTAGGATGGGAGTGGGAAGTGGAAACCAGAGAAGGGAGGGGGAGCTGGGTGACCCCACCTGCCACTGCAGCTGGAGTGATGCAGGGAGTGGTGAGGGCCCCTGAGTCCTGCCAGTTGGGCAGACCTGCTCTATGAAATGGCTTTACCTTAGTGATAACAATTGCTTTTTAATTGGGTCTTATCGCCATCAATTTTAGCTAATTCCAAATAATGTATTGATGTGTCATCGCATGTTAAATGAATGTGACATTTTTTAGCTTTGCCTGAAGCCTTAGCTAAGGATAACTTTGGTTTTGGTGATGTTTAGTTAAATAATTTTAAAGTACAGACTGATCATGCTCTCACTGAAATGCTTTTGCAAGGCAAGTAGCATGTTGAGTCTTTGGCAGTTGTAGCATTTTCTGTTAATTATAGATTCTTACCTGTCTCCTGTTTTTGGTAATTTTTTCCCCTTTATTTTTACCCCTCAATAAATCACGAAAAAATGGAGGCACTGTTCTTGCAAGAAGAGCACGCCTTGCTGGGTTTTTTTTGTTTTTTTTTTTTTTAAGGCCCAACAAAATTCTCCAGGGTATAAACTAGTTTGAATTTCATTAAATTCAGAAATGAGATCCAGAGTACTAATGGCCTTGCTATGTACTGTGTAATCTATCCAGTCTTTATTACTGCCATGAGTACACTGGAAAAAATAGAAGGTAATTGCTGAATAGCACTACTCTGCACAACTGTTTGTTCAGTCTTGCAGGGTACCCACAAGGTCATTCTCCTTCTCCAAATGTTGTTAATCAGCTTTATTTTTTTTTATGCACATTCCTGTGCCAGGTTATGAGCTTTCTCGTGAATTCTCATTTCCTACTCTTTTCCCCTGGGTCTTATCTCTTGTGCTCTTCCCACTCTCTTGAGATGCATGAATATTAGGGGGAGGTTTTCTGCAGGGGACAGTGGTCAGAGAAGATGGGAAAGTGCTTGGCCTATTTGCAGGGATCTCACAGCTCCTTTGGGATTTATAGTTACTGCCCCATCCCTCCATGCTAACAGCAGTGGAAAGCCAAGTATTTCTCTTTTGCACTTGTCATAAAATAAGGATTAGGCCTGTGTGAAGCTTTGGTCAGCAATTCAATTCAGAGGAGATTCGGCTCAATTCGGTGACTGAACCTCTGAATTTGAGTCAAATCCAAATCCTCTGAATTGATTCAGAAAAGGTTTGGAGAGATTTGGAGATTCAGATTGGCTGGGGAGAGGCAGGCACAGCCAGGTGGCTGCAGATTCTCCTGCGGCTCCTCCGGCTCTGCCTGCCTCTCCCCAAGTGGGGAGAGCCGTGGGAGAAGCCCCCATGGCTGCCCTGCCTGGCTCCAGCATCCTGGCACTTAAAAAAAAGTCCCACACTCACCGGCTGCAGCTGAGATGATTGGGGCCTCTGGGTGCTTGTGGCAGAGCCCCCCTGTGCAGCGGGGGGCAGGGGTGATCATCCCCCGCCCCAGCTTGGCAGCTATGCAGTACCTGTCCCATGGTGCGGGTGTAGCACAGCTCGGCAGGGTGCTGGGAGCTGGGGCCACTGGGGCTGAGCAGTGCTGGGCTGCGGCTGGAGCAGCTCCAGCTCACAGACAGCGTGCAGCGCCCTGATGAGCCGTGCTGCACCTGCGCCATGGGGCAGCTGCTGCATGGATGCCAGGTGGGGGGAATCATTCCCATTTCCCCATACTGCATGGTGGGTCTCTGCCACAAGCCCCCAGAGGCCCTGATCCCCACTGCTGCTGCCAGTAAACCCAGGGCTTTTTTAACTGCTGGGACACGGGGGCAGGGTGGGGAATGGGGCCAGGCATGGCAGACATGGAGGCTTCTCCTGAAGCTCCCCTGATGTGGGGAGAGGCAGGCACAGCTGGAGGAGCTGTGGGAGAACTTGCAGCCGCCCAGCTATGCTTGCCTCTCCCCAGCCAATCCGAATCTCTGAATTAGCACTGAATCTCCAATTCTGATTCAGCTGAATTGAATGGGGATAGTGATTTGAATCACCAAATCGAATCACTATCCTCCAAATCAGCTGAATCTGAATCAAATACTTCCCTATTCGCGCAGGCCTAAGAAGCATTACCACTTGAAAGAGGAAGCCTTTGAGAGAGAATGGCCAAAAAGTCTTGTGACAGTTGCTACGCTGCAGACTCTTCAAGGGAAACTAAAACTAGTTCTTCTGATGCGATGGACCAAAACAACTGAGCAAACCCTCAGTTGTTGCTTTGGTATTGTTAAAGTCATGGAGGTGCAAAATCACTGTAGCCCAAGCTTCTAGTGCCATAACTTTGCTGCTCATGCCAACCAGTTTGCAATCTAATCTTCCCTTATTCCCTTGTGCCCCACCCATTTAATGGTGTTGTCCAAGATTGACTAGGAACTGCAGTGTTGAGGGCAGGATGGAACATATGAAGGCAGGAAGAAAATGGTGATGGTCCTCAAAATGAGAACCCACTTCCACAAGTGTGTATATCAGTGCACCCCCGACCACCCTTCCCACCAGCCACCTCCCCCACAAACCCCATTTCCTTATTTTGCACACGCTAATTAGCAGTGACTCTTAACACTTGCATTGTTGTCGACACTCCATTCAGAGACATAACGCAGGTTGCATCTCTACAATGTCAAGCTGCTGGCAGGCTCCAATGGACATTGCTGTAATGAATAACCTTCAAGCTGAGCTGAATGAATCCTTTGCAAATGTTAGGGCACAAGCTTGCTTTAGAGTGGGGTGGGCAGTTATTTTGGGTGGAGGGCTGATTACCAAGTTCAGTAAACTGTCAAAGGCTGCATGAGTAGCCCTGCCCCTTGACAGGTGCCCCACCCCCTGGTTGCCATCTTGGGACTGGAAGTTCCCCCCCCCCCAACCTTTGCCACCAGAGGTCCCTCCCCCTGGCCCCAGAAATACTCCTTTCAGCAAGGGTTTTGGCCATCTCAGAACCAGAAAAATACCAAATTATATTCTAAAAACCAAACATCTACAACATTAATGTGAGTTCAAAAAAATATTTTGTCCTGATTTACATGTGTTTGTGTAGTATCAATAATAGCTTAAAATGAAGTCTTACTTTTGTATACTGTGGAGGAAATGGGGGGTATAGGTTTGTGGGGATGTGGGGTGCGGGAGCATTGGGTGTCTGTGGATATGTGAGGTGTGGCTGGGAATGGGGTTTGTGGCTGGTGGGGAGGGTGGTTGGGGGTGTGGGTTTGCATCTATGGCAATGCAAAGAGAGGTGTGGATGCATGTGTGCTGGGGTGTGCTTGTTGGACTCGCCTTATGAACACACACACACACACACACACACTCTCTCTCTCTCTCTCTCCTTCCCCCATTGCTCTGTCACTCTCTTCCCTTCCCTCATTGCATACACACACCCCTCTCCCACTCCTTCCCGCAGGGTGCTGGCATGGCCCTGTGCTCCTGCAGTTCAGTGATGCAGCCTGGGGCCATGTGGTGCTGGAGCAGGCATACAGGGAAGCAGTGAAAGTCAGTGCAGGCAGAAGCCCTCACTACACACGCACTTTCTCTCTCATTCCCTTATTGCTCTCTGTTTCTCTCTCCCCCTCCCCCATTGCGCGCACACACACACACTCTCTCCTCTCCTGCTCCTGGCCACAGCCTACCGGCATGGTCCAGTGATTCAGCCCAGGGCCACATGGTGCTGGAGCAGGCGTGCGGGGAAGCAGTGAAATCCAGGCCAGGCAGACGCTTCCATTGGAGGGCTAGTGCTGGGCTGGCCTTGCTCCTGAGTCCTGCCAGCTTCCCTTTGGTCCTACTGTCCCTAGTTCCTGTCATTTTTGACAGCAGTCAGGAGCAGATAAAAATTAATTTTCTAAACATTTTAGGTGCCCTGTGGGCCAAACAGAATGGTCTGGTGGGCCAAATCCAGCCCGTGGGCCATATTTCACTTGCCCCCGCTTTAGATGGTAAACCAAAGCCTCTTGAGCACAGTAGGCTGCAAGGGAAAGGCAATGGCTCCCTAAGTTGCCTCAAGTTAGCACAACTTGATTTTTTGAAGTGTAAACACAAGAGTCATTTAACACAGGCCACCACTGGTCCAGTTTCACACAGTAACACAGGACAGAGGACTGAGCCTCTCCTGGAGCTAGGATTCTGTTCTTTCTTCTGCACAGACTTCCCACACGATCTTGAGCAAGTCGCATACATACGGCTCAATCATCAGAGATTCTTAGGTATCTAAATCCTGTTGAACTCCCTTGGAGTCAAGCACCTAAACATCTTCTGTGGAGCTTGTCTTAGCATTTCTGTGCCTCTTCATGACCCCCTCTTTGCTGTCACTTGTAAGCTTGAGTCATGAGATCACTGGAGTAGGGGCAACGTTCATGGGGGGTGTGTGGGGGGGGTCTACCTTTATGGGGTGAGTGGCGGGGTGTGCACACGCAAATGTTAAGGTAATACAAATATGTTTGCCAGCGGGGCTAACAGTGCTTTTCTGCCTCAGAGTGCTGTTAAGGGATGAAATACAGTAAAGGCTGAGGGATGCCCAGATAGTATGGTGATGGCAATCAGGGAAGTTTTTAGATAATTCAGTTGCTGCTTACCTGGATTATATACCATTGAGGAAAAGCTCCATATCACATTGCTGATCCCCTGGCCAAGGCAAATACAGCGGAGGTGTCCTCCTTTTCTTCTTCCTCTTTACTTTTAATTGAAGGTGTCCACTTAGTATATGAAAATATTTATACCTGCTGCATTTGCTTTCCATGCACATTAAAAGCTTTGTTTTTGAATGTGGATATTGAAGAGGAAGTGGCTAAAACCTACTGCCTGATGCTCTAGCTCAAAATTTAATTGGAAAGGGAACTGCTCTGATCTAATGAAATAGTGGGCCATCTTCCTCCCTGTCATCAGTGGCGTGAATGGACATAACAATAGAACTGCTGCAGGGGAAATGAATGTCATGGCAGAAAGATGGGCAGTGCTAATCCTTTCTCGTCCAGCAAGTGGCAGGCTGCTTCAAGCAACAGGCAGGTGCCTCGCCCACACGCCCTGTGGAGCTAGTAATGGGATACAGAATGTTTTCTTGGGTCACTGGAGGGAGCTGAGTGCTTTTCACTAAAGACTGGAAGCTAAAAGCTAGATGGTAACAACTTCTGTCCCTTTCTGAACAGTGCAGAATAATAGCTGTGCACCTGCATAGTGAGTAGCCACAAGAAAAGAGCTCTGTCCTCCCTCTCTCTCTTTCTTTCCTCTTCTCTCTAATTGTAAGACCTAAGGTCCTCCTGTATGTGGACTGACAAACCCTTAGGTTTAAATTATTTGAGGTGCTTTAATACATTATCTTCACTGTGGGATTTATTTAACAATAGTTTAGCCACTTTATATAAATTCCTTACCTCGTTGATATATTTGGTAGCCGTTTTGGTCTGAGACAAAAAGAAATCCAAAAATCCGGCACTCGTGGTTCAGAGATGTTACCTTTTATTAGACCACCTGAGAGTTGGTCTGATAAAAGGTATCATCTTTGAACCACGAGTGCCGGATTTTTACATTACCTTATTGATACTTTTATTCACATGTCACTCCATCAGTTTTCACCAGTAATTGTGAGATCCCTACTTCAAAAATGAGAGAAATCACGGGCTGTAAAGACACCTGCAGCAAGACATGCATAGTTACAGCTCTATGCAGTTTGCTCAGCCAAAGTGTTTATTAATCGCATACAATTTCAGTAAGTCACATTTGGTGCAAATAATATTGGAGTCATAGGCTTTTGGTAATCAGATGAACACCTTAATAAAGTGTCAGATTTTCAAATGCCTTTAAGTGGTTTTAGGCCAGTTTTGCAAGACACCTTCGTAAAATGATACTGGGTACAGGAGTAAGATTTTTAACCAAGCATATTTTTTTAAACAAATGTCATGATGAACGGAGAACATAACATCAAGTTCAGCCTAATTCACTGCATGAGCTATACACTGTGACAAACTAAAATTCTGCTCCCTCAGCTCTGGCTGGCCGAAGAGCCATTCACTTTCTGATGTCGTGTGCATATCTATTGTCCCCGGATCAGCAAAGGGATGGTGAAATAAAGCCAAAACCAGTGACATTTCTATGGCAAACCAGAAAGTCTCTTTGACCTTTGGGAAGAGAGACTCCATCCCCTCCACAGACATTCTGTGATGTGGTATCTGTGTTTTTGAGCATTGCCTTTAGCAGTCAATTTCCCTGACAGTCCAAGTATGCTATTATATGTAAACCAAAGACCACAGCATAAAAATCACTGAGACCATGAAATCATTGCAGAATTACTCATGATGCATGAGTAAACTGGATCAAAATGTGCATAGATGGACTGCTTTCTTTCAATCTTATTTTTTTTTAATCTCATGTTCTGTGATGCCTGTCAGATTTCTCTATTTGGGGACGTTAGCTCCCTGGTTCCCAACAGTTAAATTCCCTAACGTTGAAAAAAAATCTTCCATTTCCTTCTGTAGGAGACGGTTTCTTTTTTCAGCATCTTCACGTGCTCGCTCAGAATTCCTCAATTTGATCTCCAGCATCATGTATCTCTTTTGCTCTTGGTCCAACTCTTCTTCCAACTTTGTCACTTGCTTTTTCAGATCTGCACTTGTTTCTTCAATTCTTAAAGCCAGGGGTGGGGGAAGGGAAGAAACAAAAGGCATTTTAGACTGGAGAATGCTATGGTACCTGTCATAAAAATTACAGCTTTTCATATCACTGCTAAGATTTTCTCAAAATAACCGTGTAATAGGTTACAGAGACACAAATTGCAGATCCATGATTAAGGTTTAAGTGGGGACTCAGCCCTTTGATTTTATAGGAACAATGCAGTTTCTCTTCTCCAGGCTATATCACTCACTCTTTAGGCACAGAAGGATTTTTGAGGTGCTCTGATCAATCCAACAATTAGTTTAAATTGAAATTACTTTTGAAAATCCTCTTGTCCCTCCTCATGCCTCTCCTTTCCTGTCAAATCATCTGATCTAAGCTAAAAATAGATGCCACCGAATGAAGCATGAGCTGTGTACTGGAATATGTCCTGGTATAGCTTATCTGTTTCACTGAGTAAAATGTTTTGCCCCGTCCTGCCCATTGATGCTGTGGGACAACAGGGGATGTGTTCTAGGGCTTCCGGTACTGCGTGCCCCTTGAATTCCTGTGCGGGATCCTACTCCTCACCAAGATGCGCCCTTGGGATTTCCAGAGTAGGTCTGCAAAAGCAGGGAAAGTTGGAGTTTCCCTGCTTACCTACATGCACCCCAGAGTTTCCAGAGGCCACGCCTGTTTGTCTCGACTAGGCTGATTCTAATGTAGAGCTGCTTATGCAAGGGCTGCCTGTTCTGTGTACAAGCAGTGTGTTAAGTAAGCATCCTCCTCACGTAAGAAAGAGGTTAGGTTAGGTCAGGTATTAGCCCAGACCTCTCTCCAGCCACCTTTAGAAGCTGACCCACTTCATCTTGAATGTAATCTTCATTGGATTAAATGAGTCAGCAATGCTGGGTGTGTCTACATGAGGTGCTTTACTGCACAATAGACTAATCTAATGTGCAGTAAAGCATCAGTGTCTACATGTGTGCAGGATTTACTGCACAATAAATTAGGCTAATACACCATTTGCTAGTACCAACAAACACAGGTGCTAGATTAATGGTGTTTTACCTACTGTGCAGTAGTGCATGTGTAGACACTGACTGAGAGTAATTTGCTCCCAGTCGGCCTAGGAAGCAGGGATCTTGGGAGAGGGAGGCAGGGGGGAAAGAACTGTATGCAGCTTCACTGCTGCTCAGCTATCACCAGCCATGAGTGGGGAGTGGGAGCTGCCTGGGTCATGGGCAGCAGCAGGGCTGAGGGGCAAGGGAGCTCTCTGCCCCTTGGCCCTGCTGCTGCCCATGCAGCATACACCCCAATCAGCTCCCACTCCCCACCTATGCCTTGGGGGAGCTGGGAGCTGAGCAGATCCAGTAGCCCTGGTGCTACCTAAAGCCACATGGCCCCATGCTGCACCATGCCAGACCAGTCTTGCGACAAGCGGCACAGGTGGTGCCAGCTTTGAGGCAAACAGGGCCATGCCGCATTGGGGGCTCTGGCCTCAGTGGGCCCTGAGCGCCCCACTGCTGCTGCGGGGTCAAGCTGTGGGCCCTGCAGGGGGGGTGATTGAAGGCCCTGCGGGGTATGTGGGCCCTGTGGGGATGCATGTGTGCTGTGCAGGGAGGGCGTGTGCCCTGTGTGTGTGTGGGGGAGGTTGTGGGCCCTATGAAGGGACAGTCCAGGCTGCACCCTGTGGGGGTGTAGGGGACCCACCTCTCTTGAGCAGCCACCCCCTACACAGTCCCCCCAATACCCACATCCTCAAGCCACCCACATACCCAGCCACAAGCCCCATACCCCCCAAACCTCACCCTCACAAACTCTACACCCACCCACAAACCCCCCCCCAAATTGCTTTACACTTGTAAATATAACAATAAAACATTCCTCAGCTGATCTCTCTATATACAGTGGCATTTCATTTTAATAGCGGAAGAGCACTATTTTGGGTATTTTAATGAGAGAATATCAGTTTCTTATCAGAGTATTTGCAATTTGTAAAAAAGGAACACATCTCTGCTGGTGAGAAGTCACGAGACCTGTGCAGAGGAATCTGTCTGGGGTCAGTACTGGGGACCCAAATGAAGGGCACATGAGATAGCTAGCCTCTTGGTCATTTGGGGCCAAGAGGACATGCTTTGACAGTTCAAAGTGTGCTACCACAAGGACCACATTCTCTGGGTGATAGCTGCCCAGATGGCAGAGCGGGGGCACCCCAACCAGGTCTGGCGGGGGTGCAGCCATTTGACTGCAGGTCCAAGGGGGCGGATGCTGTTGTAGGTGGCAGCAGGTCACAGCCAGGCAGCAGCCCCTACTGCCAGACTGCTGCAGTGGGTAGAGGGTGCAGGAGCCACTCCAGGTTAGGGCTCCTTCAGCAGTTCAGCTGGCACAAGGGGTAACATCCAATACCAAGTGGCCAGGCCTCAGAAGCTCCTGAGGGCAAATAGCCCTGAGCTGTTCATAGATTTCATAGACATTTGAGCTGGAAGGGACCCTGGAGGATCATCGAGTCTAGCCCCCAGCCCCAGGGGCAGTAAGTCAGCAGGGATCATAGGATCCCAGCAAGATAAGCATCCAAATGTGTTTTGAAGGCATTCAAAGTGGGTGCTTGACCCAGCACAGGTGGCAGTCTGTTCCAAACCTTGGGGGCTCAGACAGTGAAGAAGTTCTTTCTTATGTCCAGTCTGAACCAGTCACAGTGGAGTCTATGACTGTTCAATCTTGTTATCGCTTGGGGGGCTCTGGTGAACAGTCATTCCCCCAGATCCTGATGAGCACCCTGATAAGCCTACACGTGGCCACCCCTGATCCTGTGCTTTTCCAGGCTGAATAGCCCCATTGATCTCAGCCTCTCATCATACGGTCTGTTTTCCTGCCCTCTGATCATGCGCGTGGCTCTCCTCTGCACCCTCTCAAGCTTCTCCACATCCTTTTTGAATTGTGGAGCCCAAAACTGGACACAGTACTTCAGCTGCGGCCTCATCAAGGCCGACTACAGCGGGCAAATGACATCCCGGCATTTGCTCGAGAAGCATCTATGTAGGCAAGCCAACATTTTGCTTGCTTTACTAGCCACAGCATCACACTGAAGGCTCATGTTCATCTTGTGGTCAATGATGACCCCCAAGTCTCTTTCTTCCATAGTGCTAGCCAGCGTAGGACTACTGAGCTTATAAGCATGGTGCAGGTTTTTCCTCCCAAGGTGGAGAACCTTACATTTTTCTGTGTTGAACACCATCAGGTTCTCGTCTGCCCATTTCATGAGTCTGTCCAGATCTGCCTGAATCACCCTCCTGTCCTCAGGTGTGGCTGCTTTACCCCAGTTTGGTGTCATTGGTGAACTTGGCCAGTCCGCTTCTGACACCAATGTCCACATCATTGATGTAGATGTTAAACAGTATAGGCCCTAGGACAGAGCCTTGTGGGACCCCACTGGTTACAGCACACCAAGATGATTGGCTCCCATTGACCACCACCCTCTAGGTCCTATCGCAGAGCCAGTTCCACAGCCAGCGGATCATGGTGATGTCAAGGCCGCAGTTAGCCATTTTAACCAAGAGGTGATCATGGAATACCAGATTAAAGGCTTTTTTAAAGTTGAGGTATATGACATTGACCTCTTCCCCTTTGTCCAGGTGATAAGTCACCTGGTCATAAAAGGAAATGAGATTGGTCAAGCAAGACCTCCCCGCAACAAACCCCTGCTGGGTATCCCTCAGGATATTGCCTTCAGCTAGTCTGTTAAGGATGGCCTCCTTGATAATCTTGTCCAAGATTTTCCCAGGGTAGAGGTCAGGCTGACGGACCTGTAGTTTGCTGGATCCACTTTCCTCCCCGTCTTGAAGATAGGCACCACACTGGCCCCCTTCGAATCATCTGGCATTTCACCAGAGCGCCAAGAACTCTCAAAGATCCATGCCAGGGGCTGAGCTATGATGCTCGCCAGCTTCCTGAGTACCCTTGGGTGTAACCCATCAGGGCCAGCTGGCTTGAAGGTATCCAGCCTGTCAAGGTGTTCCTTCACGAGGTCAGCTTTGATGGAGGGCAAGGAATCTCCCTCACCTGGGCCTCCCTGACCCATAGTGGGCAGGGCTGTCCCATGGGGCTGATGGAAAACTGATGCAAAATACCCATTTAGCAAGTTTGTTTGTTCCTGGGCATCAGTTGTCAGTTGCCCCACCTGGTTTAGCAGGGGTCCAATGCTGCCCTTGCTTTTCCTCCAGCTCCCCACATATCTAAAAAAGGACTTCTTAATTTCCTTGATATTGGTAGCTAGCTAGAGTTCCATCTCAGCCTTGCCTTTCCTGATTTGCTCTCTGCAAGTCCGGACTAAAGCAGAGTATTCTTCCTTGGTGGTGGTTCCAGTCCTCCATCCTTTTTAGGTCTTCCTTTTGAAACACTGGAGGTCCACCAGTCCCCGGAGAGCCAAGGGGGCTGCTGTGCCCTTTTTCTGCCTTTCCTCTGAGATGGGATGGACTTTGCTTGTGCATCCAGGATTGCTCCCTTGAGGAGCATCCATGCATCCTGAACTCCCCTTTCCATTGGGTTATGGCCTTTTAGGGCCTCTCTGACAAGCCTCCTTAGCTTGTCAAAGTCAGCTTTCCTGAAGTCGAGGACTTCTGTACAACTGACTGACTTGCCAGCTTTACAGCAGATGGTGAAGGTGATCAGTTCATGATCACTGTCACCCAGCTTCCCTTCAATTGTTAGGTTGCCAGTTAGGTCATCCCTGGTTGCCAGTACAAGGTCGAGCAGTGCTTTACCTCTTGTTGGCCCGTACACTTCCTGCATCAGATAGAGGTCGTCCATACATGAGAGAAAGCTTTGCGACTACTCGGATTTGGCCGAGCGCTCCTCCCATGAGATGTCTGGGTAGTTAAAGTCTCCCATGACAACCATACACCAGGATTGTGCGGCCTCAGCCAATTCCCTAGTGAACTCCTGGTCGAGGTCTTGACTCTGGGTAGGGGGTCTGTAGTAGACCCCCACCATAGTATATCCCCTGAGCCGTGTTCCCCATGGATTTTAACTCAGAGGGTCTCAAGTCGTCCACTGTGGGTGCCAATGTCAGCTTGCAGGGATGTGTAGCTTTACTTGACATAGAGAACGCCCCTGCCCCTTTTGTCCACTAGATCCCTCCTGTACAGGGTATAGTCGTCTATACCTGTGGTCCAGTCATGGGTGGAGTCCCACCAGGTCTCTGTTATCCCAATGACATCATAGCTTTTGCATTTAGCAGGAGAACAAGTTCCTCCTGTTTATTCCCCAGGCTCGTGGCATTTGTGTATAGACATGCAAGTGTCCCCTTAGGGGCCCTTGCCTTGCCTACATTTTGTTCCAAGGCTGGGGCTGGGGTGGGATCCCTTATGTGCCTTGGCCTGCTGGCTTTGCAAGGGTTGCTCAGTGGGCCAGCAGTGGCAGTAGTCCTCCCATCCCCTGGCAGGCTTAGTTTAAAGCTTGGTGGAGCAGGTCAGCCAGTCTAGCTGAGAAAAGCCTCCTCCCCAGGGGGGAGAGGTGGAAGCCATCCCTTCCTAACAGCTCGCTGCCTCTCTCTCCAAAGAGCGGACTGTGGTCATGAAAGCCAAAACCTTCCTGATGACACCAGCACCACAGTCTTTGGTTGACTATGTGGATCCTCCTCTCCTTCCTCAGCCCATACCCCGAGACTGGGAGGATCGAAACACCACCTGTGCCCCCAGACCCTTTAGCCCCTCACCCAAATCCCTGAAGCACCTCATGACCCAGCTAGGAGCACTCCGAGCCGTGTCACTGGTGCCCACATGGATGAGGGCAAGTTTTTATATTGCTGGGGCTAGCACAGGGCAGGTTTTATACTGCTGGGGCCACCACAGGTGCTGGCCCTGGGCTCTAGCTCCCCCTGGCTGCATATACGGAAGGAGCTGGGCAGGGATTTTTTGCCCCAAGTGGCACAACTTGTGCCACATCAAAATGCATGTCTGGGCATGTGTGCTGAGGCACAAATCCCTGGCTCAAATTTGAGTTGCTGCAAGTGCATGTCTTTGTGGATGTGTCCTAAGACTGGCAAGACTGCTAGACCACCTGATTGGTGCAGGAGTCCTTCTGGCTGCTGATTTCCCCTCATTTATTGCTGATTGCCGGGGAAGTGAAAACTGCAGCATATTTAAAACTGCAGTTTTTGCTTCCCTAGCAATCAACAGCAAACAGCTCAGCCAACAGGGCCCTTCCACAAATCAGGGGCAGGGAGAGCAAGTAGCAAAACGAAAAATATTAAAGAAGCCACTGCGGGGGGGCATTTCCAGCATGATTTACAGTTGTCCCTACAAATAAGATATTCCCAGAATTTGTTACCAAGATCAGAATCACAAGGCAAAGATGGCTCCAGAAATCCACGTACAAATGTCTAGAAAGTAATAGTCTTCCAAAAATCTGGAGAAAAGTTGACATCATTGCTATCCTGAAAGCCAATAAACCACCAGAGTATCTGAAGAACTGTTGTCCCATCTCACTAATCTGTGTTATGAACAAAGTCATAGCATGCCTAATCCTGAATAGAACCGAGGACATCACTGATTCCCATCACCCACAAGAACAAGCTGGCTTTTGGAAAAGTGGTATACCACTGACCAAGTTACATTACTTACATATGACATAGAACAGGCTTGTCCAACATGTGGCCCATGGGCCACCATGCGGCCCGCCAAGCCATTTTCTGTGCCTCGCAGGGCTGTGATGGGAAACCGTGTTTACTTTCGTTCCCATCCCTTGTCCTTCTCCCAGCCCCTCAGCAGCTTCCTAATGGCTGCTGAAGGGCTGGGGAAGGGACAAGGTTCCCACATGCACTGCGTCAGCTTGACGTTGCTGACACAGTGCACCTCCTCCCCTCCCCCCTCATTTCACGGTATCCCTTCCTCGCCCCACCCCTCCCTTCCTCATTTGCATGGCAGCTCATCCCCTCTCCCACATTGCAGGGTTTCTGTCCCTAGCCCCACCCCATCCCTCATTTGCATGCCGGCCGCATGGGCTGGAGCAGGTCGCAGTGCAGGGGGCGTGGATGCCGGCTCAGGGGGATGCTGCAGCCAGGCCTGCAGGAGATGCTGCTGCCGCCGCCGCTGTGGCTGTCGGGGTGGGAAGCCGGCACTGTTCCCACCTCCCCGCATCCCCTCCATGCCCACAGACATCGTGCTGGGGGGTGGTGAGTCATGAGCCCCAAGGAGGGAGGGACCCCTGCCGCTTGGGCTCGGGCTGCCCCGCTGGAGATGTACCTGCACATCCCACACCCACCTGTAGAGTCCCCACATGTTCCCCTGGCTGCTGAGCCCAGGTGCGCAGGTGTGGGAGCATCCTTGAGGCCGCCCAGGTGGCAGGGAGGGCACGGTGGGGTCAGCCGGCTCCCCTTGACCCCTGTGTTCCCAGGTTGCAGCCCGACTGGACAGGCCGCACAAGTGCCTGCTCCTGCCGGCACACTGGGTAATAAAAAGTTCATGGTCCAGCCCCACATTCAAAAAGGCTGGATACCCCAACATAGACAATGGATTTGAAATGAGACAGAAAACAGGCACGATCTTTACAAACCTTGCTGCTTCCTATGAAACTATATAGTATTACGGCCTCAAATATAAACTGCACTCTGACACCTGGCCACAAGCTATGACTTTTCATCATGAACATGTTCTCCAACAGATCATTCAAGCTCACTTCCAGCCAAAGAGAAAAAAGCAGAGTATGAACTCTGAAGAATGGAGTTTCCCAAAGGGCAGTGCTAGCACCAATTCTTTTCAAGGCATAGTCCTCAGACTTCCCGCATACAATATCTTCTAAGTGATACATGTACACTGACAATGTTGCCACAGGAGCCCATGGAATAGATATGATAATACTGGAAATGATACTGCGTACTGACATGGAACTCATTGCTGATTATCTCCACAAATGACACTTAAAATTGAGCATCAGTAAATCAATGTCATCACTTGTCCACCTGGACAATTACCATGCCAAGAGCAGGCTGAATATCACAGTAGGCAAGCACATCCTTCCCCATGAGCATATCCCAACCTAACTAGGACTTGCATTAGATTACTGCCTTACCTATAAACATCACACTCAGAAGGTCATCAGTAAAGTCTCTGCATGGGTAGCTGCCTTAACATGTTTAGCCAGCATGACATGGGGTGCCAACTTCAAAGTCCTCAGAACCACCACCCTCACAATGGTATATGCCCCAGCATCTTACTGTGCTCTTATATGGGCCCAAAGCTATCACACTAGAAAGCTCAACACTGTACTTAACAGTATGCTGAGATTTACAACAGGCTGCGCAACCTACACGCACACAGATGTACTTCCTGTATTCTTGGGCATTAGTCGAACTGATATAAGAAGACAGACATTAACATCATTACTGGCATTTGAGGCAAGAGATGATAAAAATCACCTGTTCCATCAATTGGTAACTGAAGACCCAAACAGATGGAAGCTTAAGACTTATAAACAATGTATACATTAAGCCCACAAGCTCTTGGAAGAGACTGGAGATGCTGAACTAAACCTATGGGCTGCATCCAGGTGTGCAGGCATGTACGGGTTGTGGCACCACAAACCTCTTTATGGCACCACAAACCACATGCCCAGAATGTTAAAACATGACCCGTGCTGCAAATTTTTAGTGCACGGGCAAATTTTGCTACCAGGAAATCCCAGCAGCAAAAAAAAACATTGAGAAAAGAAGTGATACAGTGCATGCAACAGGACCGTACACTGGCAAACATGAAGGCTTGGTCCTCCAGAGAGACGTTCTGGCTGTCAGCAAGAATGTCTCCACTCATTTAGTTGCACCCTGGGTCCTCAGGCATGCTGGGAGGGTGCAAGGAAAGGGCAGTTTGCCAGAAGTGGGGCAATCTGACCCACACCAAAGCCATGCACAGGAGTGTGCACTGCAGCAAAAAGTGGTGGCATAAATTTGTGCTACTACTACTTTTGCCACTGCAAGTGCATGCCCTTGTATGCAGGGATGCACTCATGGGTAGCAATGGAGTGGGCCAACCACTGGGAAAGGTCAGACCTATTCCTCTACAGCATTTTATACCAACATCAAACGAGTCCCCACATTGGACATGACCTTGAAAGAGAAGTGTGTGTCAAGTTAAACAGTCTGAGATCTGGATACAGATGCTTCAAAACAACACTGTACAAAATGAACATTTTGGACAACCTCCCATGTGAAGGTGGTAGCCAATAAACAGCACAGCATGTAATCGAAAATTGCAATTTTTACAAACGTCCAGACAGGGCAGGTGGAATCCACACATTGAGCGATAAAACCAGACAGCGGCTCATAGATTTGGAGGTTGAAATCTGACACCATACAAAAGAGAGAGAGAGCTCATGCTAAATGCTACAGCCTGGTCTATAGCACCAGGCCTCAGAATCAACTGAGATCTCAGTTCACACAATCGCCCAGAAAAGTCAGATGATAGCCAGAACAATACCAGCTCCAGTTCAGACACAGGTTCAGATGCAAATTGGCCTAGCATCAAAGAAGATTTGCAGACTCCTGCTCCTCCTTCCAATCAGTTGGAATGACAAGAGAACAGACACCAGCATTGTGGATCTAGCAGACTCCACCAGCATAAAAGCCATGTTTATATAGCACTGGTTCTGTCGGACAGAACATATTGAAAGGATTCTTAACAACCAACTCCCAAAACAACAATTGACTCCAAAACAGTTCCTGTACGTCCAACTCACTGATGGTCACCACTCTAGAGGTAGACAAAAAGAAGAGACTCAAGGACACCTTGAAGACCAACCTAAAAAACCATGATATTGACACCAATACCTAGGACACTCAATCACTGAACTGTCCCCACTGATGCTATGATGTATGAAAAGACATCAGTCAATTTGGGAAAACTTGCCTCAGTATGGAGAGAAGAGGCAAGAGAGACAAAGGGAAAGAGCTGTGACCTGACATCACCAGACTCTGCTCCTCCTAGAACTATTTGCTATATCTGCAGCTGAGCATTCACATCTTGGATTGGTCTCCTCAGTCATTGATGACCTCCCTATTTAATGGAAGACTGTCATCCTCATATCGAGAGACTGGTGACAACATAGGGATAACCAGACATGGAACATACAAACCAGATTATGGCTCAATCTAAAAAGTCCTAGGACATTTAAGGTGCCATGAGCTAGTTGTAACACAAAAGAAAAAATGACAACAGGCTGGATCTAAAGCAGTCATAGAATCAGAAACTTAGGGTTGGAAGGGACCTCGGGAAGTCATCTAGTACCACCCCCTGCTCAAAGCAGGCTGTCCCCAACTAGAGCACCCTAGCCAAGGCTGTCTACACAGAATTTAAAAACCTCCAAGGATGGAGATTCCTCAACCTCTCTGGGTAACCTGTTCCATTACTTTACTACCCTCCTTAGGAGAAAGTTTTTCTTAATGTCTAACCTAAACTTCTGTTGCTGCAACTTGACACCATTGCTCTTTGTTCTGTCATCTGTCACAACTGAGCACAGCCCAGCTCCCTCCTCTTTGGTACCATCCTCCAGGTAGTTTAGGCTGCTATTAAATCCCCCTCTCAGTCTTCTCTTCTCCAGACTATAAAACCCCACTTCCCTCAGCCTCTCTTCATAAGTCATGTTTCCCAGCCTACTAATCATTTTGCTGCCCCAAACTAGACTATCTCCAATTTGTTCACATCCTTTCTGTAGTGGGGGTTCCAAAACTGGGCATAGTATTCCAGATGTGGCTTCACCAGTCCTGAATAGAAGAGACTAATCCCTTGATATGCTGGCAATTACCAATGCAGCCCAATATGCTGTTAGCCTTCTTTACAACAAAGGCACACTGTTGGCTCATATTTAACCTATTATCCACTATAATCCCCAGGCCCTCTTCTGCAGAACTGCTGCTTAGCCAGTCAGCCCCCAGCCTGTACTGGTGCATGGGGCTGTTCTCTCCTAAATGCAGGACTTTGCACTTCTACTTTATTGAACCTCATGAGGTTTCTAGATCAATCCTCCAATTTGTCTAGAACTCTCTGAATTCTACCCCTACCCTCCAGCATATCTACTACCCCTGCCTCCCTGGTTTGGTGTCATCCATGAATTTGCTGAGGGTGCACTCCATCTTGTTTTTCAGATCATTGATGAAAATGTTGAATAAAACTGGCCCCAGGCTCAACCCCTGGGGCACTCCACTTAACATGGGCTATCAACTAGACATTGAGCCATTCATTACTATCTTTTGAGTCCAACAATCCAGCCATGTTTTTATCTACCTTATAGTCCATTCATTCAACCCATACTTCCTTAGCTTGAGAATGTTGTGGGAGACCATATCAAAAGCCTACTAAAGTTAAGGCATATCACATCCACTGCTCTCCCCGCATCCACAGAGCCAGTCACCTCATCATAGAAGGCATTCAGGTTGGTCAGGCATGACTTGCCCATGATTGATCCATGCTGACTGTTCCTAATCACTCTTTTTTCCACCAGGTGCTTACAGATGGATTCCTTGAGGATCTGCTCCACGATTTTTCCAGGGACAGAGGTGAGGCTGACTGGTCTGTAGTTCCCTGGATCCTGCTTCTTCCCTTTCTTAAATATGGGCACTATGTTTGCCCTTTTCCAATCATCTGGGACCTCTCCTGATTGCCATGAGTTTTCAAAGATGATGACAAATGGCTCTGCAATCACATCAGTCACCTTCCTCAGCACCCTTGGGTGCATCCCATCCATCCCCATAGATTTGTACATATCCAGCTTTTCCAAGTAGTCCCTAACCTGTTCTTTCATCCCCAGGAGGTACTCACCTCCTATCCAAACTGCGTTGCCCATCTCCCAGTGGAGATGAAGTCTTCTGCTTGCTGCCAGAGGTCACAAGCTTCCACCTTCGTGGAATTTCATATCCTTTTCCTTCTCTAGTGCTACCTCTGGAGGTCCTTCCTCCACAGTCCTAGAGGTCTCCTCAATATTATGCAACAGCTGTAAAGTGTATCCTGTATCTATTCAGTACCTGGCCTTAAGGGCCCATGGCCTGGAGTTGGGGCTTGTGGGACATCCTGCACTACAAATAACATTTACTGCAATGAAGTGCCCATATCTGGCCCAGAGTACCTGCTTGCCTCCCATAACAAACACTAGCTATTTCTGGACCTGCCACTGTCTCGAAACATTACAGCAAATGCTCAAGCAGAAGCTGATTCTTCAGTATTGTAGTATAGCACCAAGTTAATGGACATAATTTCATCTAGGGCAAAACTACCTACCTATCAAACATTTTTTCATGTAGGCAGTATCACATCCAAACTTACAAACTCCTGTTTATTTCTTGGGATTGCTTACCTGTGTACTTATCTGCATACAACCCCATCAAATGCTTACAGATTAATTTTCAAACGTTTGTCTGATCCTGTTGCCCTGTGTAGCTAGAGAATACCCTTGTAGTTGTGGGTGGAAACAGAAGTCACCTTTCATCAACTTTGTGCCACCAGAAAAACAGCAAATAGATGTTCATACCTTCTGCAGCACCCCAATGTGGCTGGAACAATAGATCGTAAGAATTTGTGCCACTTCATTGTGCCAGACTTCTGTTCGTTTTATAGCAGGAGAGCATGGGCAGCCAGGACTGCCTGCACTTTCCTGCCACCCCAGGCAGCTGTCTCCAGGGTGTGTGTCCTATGCACCCTAGGAACTCATGTGCCTGATCAGGCCCTTCAAGTTCCAAGAGCGCTTGCCTGGCTTTCCCCACTTGCAGAAAGGCACCCCTGGCTGTCAAACTCACTCTGGTGGTTCTGGGGCTGAGAATGCCAATCAAAATCAAAACTATGACTCCAGCTGACTTCCTGCCCTTTGGGCAGGGGGGCTGGACTCAATCTTCTGAGGTCCCTTCCAGCCCTAATGTCTATGAAATGGACGTGCTGACACTTTCTTTTCCACTGGATGCCCTGACTAGCAAAACACTAGTTTCCCAGGGAATGGAAATCCCATTTTTTCAATCCTCTCTAGCTGTAAAGTACCTGGGATGAGAGCAAAGCTGCATTCAAACAGCTCTGGAAAACAGAGGTCTGGATATGTGTCTAAACTTGACCCCCTCTTTCTCCTTCAGGCAACTGAAGCCCTAGATCTGAACACCCCACATACTATGCAGCTCAGACCCATTGCTCAGACCCATTCATTTTTTGCTTAAGGACAACACTGCAACAAGGATTTCTAGTCACTGCCAGGAGTGGGGTTACCTTTTCATACTAGACTCATACTCAGTCCTCTGTTTGCTTAGTTCTGTCTTTAGCTCTGCCACCAAGCTCTGCAGGGCTCTGGAGCACTTGGCAGAGTCTCTGGAAGCAGTGGCAGGGTCACTAAGCTCACTGCTACTGCTGCATGCTTCAAGCCTTTGAAGGCTGTTCTCCAGATCCACAGTCTTGATTTCGCTTTGTGACAGTGAGCCCTGAGTAGCCCACTCAGTTCGAAGAGAGCTTAAGGCTGAGGTGTCGCTGGCCCGACAAGCTGGGCAGCTGCTGACAGAGTCCATGACGGAGATTTCACAGGATGACGTTGACCACGTGGTGCTGGCAATGCTGTGTGTGCTGAGAGAGAGGCTGGAGGAGGGCACATTGTCATAAGTAGAGAGTCTCTGGGACGAACCTGAGTCTTTTACGCGTTCCCCAGAGGAGGTCCGGCGGTGCCCTCGGAGAGAGTACAATCCATTCATCAGCCAGTTCCCACCAGAGGACAGATTGGGGATATCTAAGGATGAGCTGCCCCGCTTGGGGCTCACTGACCGTGCCCCCTGCTGGCGAAAGGAGTATTTCCAGGGGGGCAATGTCTGGACTCTTTTACTGGGGCTGGTAGCTGGCTGGCTCACTTTGCCGCTGCGCTCCTGAGGGGTGATTTTAGTCAGTGAGCCAGGCACAGCATTCAAGACCACAGCGCTGCCAGGATGCAGGTCACCAGGGCTGGGGGCGCTGTGCTCTGAGCGGCTTTCCTCGCTGTCTTCTTCAGAGATCCATTCCACAGTGCTGTGCAGGTGTGCAGGCCAGGCCACGGGCTGGCTTCCTGATGCATCAGCCTGTGGAACAGCAAAGATCCGTCCCTGTTCGCTTATCAGAACAGTCATCAGGTGCTGAACCAGTGAGGTGCCTGTGGGGAGGAAACACAACCAAGGATTTAATCAGAGGAATGAAAAGGCCTCAGATATTCATTTCCTGGCTCTGAGAAACTCCATGGGGCAGCTCTGGGACCATAATGTACAATAATGGACCTGTATAAATAATACATGCTAATAACTCTAGGCTCTTCCATCAATGGATTGGAAAAGACAAGTAGCATTGTTGGCATGATTACAGATGTGGAATATGGGATTCAAACATGTCTGTGCCGGGCCTCACATAAAGGAGCCCTCATATCTTGATGATTTAGTACAGTGCAAGTGGTTATTAGCAATGTTATCAATGAATAATTACACTGTCTTGCCCAACATCACAGAGTGAATCAGTGAGTGAGTCAGCAGCAGAACCCAGGAGTCCTAACTGCCAGACCTCCTACTCTAGCCAGTACACCACGCTGTCTTTGTTAAGCAATGGGAGTTGGAGCCCTTAGAACAGTGGTGGTATATGTGTTTGGTGGCATGAAAACAGAACAAATGGCTTCTCGCACCCCTCAGTGACTGCCTTGCAGTTCCATTCTTTGTCAGGACGCACCCCGCTGCAGTCTGTCTTTTCCCCTGCCTGAACTGCACAGCTGTGTACTGAGTACTTAGGGCAAAGTCACCTTTGGTGAGATCCCACTGATGGAAATTGAACTCTGCTATGGTTTTTGACAAGTTATTACTAACTCAACTGGCTGGGCAAAATATTCCAGAAAGCGTCCTTTACCAAAACTGTGCTGACTATGTCCTGGAAATGGGAAAGTTGCACAATCAGTAGTAATTCATTTGCTAATGAGGAAAGTATTTCAACACTGTAAGGCAGCACGTAGGGCATCAGCTGAACCATGACATGCCATGCTCTGGGGCTGGGGCTTCAGCGGCAGATACTGAATCTGAGACTGCTGGAGCTAAGCGCATGAGTGTGTACTGCTTGCATTGAAAGTCACCCTTTTATCAGCCAAAGCCTCAGTCTCATCTAGGTGTGTTTGTGGCCCAGCCACCACTAGAGGGAGACTGAGCACCACACTGGATGTATGCTGGTGTACCACACTGGTGTATATTACAACTGGGACCTAGCTCAGTCCTACAGCTCAATCCCCTCAGCTAGGGTTACCATGCACCCAGGTTTTCCCAGACATGTCCTCTTTTTGGACCTTCCAGTCTCTGTCCTGGCAGTTTTTTAAAATATCAACATATGTCCACGATTTTGCTCTGTCTCCGCTCAGCATCGAAGTTTTCCTCAGCACTTCCTGGCTTGCCCCAGCCAGAAGCTGCTTGGGGCTGGGGAGAGTGGGGGTAGGGCATCACCTGCATCTGCCCACAAGCCCCAGCAGCTGCAGGCAGGTAAGGCCAGGACAGACAGGGACAGAAAGAGAGAGAGAGAGAGAGTGTGTGTATGTGCACATGCAAGTGCCTGCTGGTGCTGCAGCAGGGCAGGGAGGTGGGGCAGGTGCCTGCCCCTCCAGCTGGGGAAGGGGGACAGGGAGCTTCTTTGGGGGCAGCAGGGCTGGAGGAGGCAGAGGGTTGTGGGTTGGGAGTGATGGGCACTGACAGGGCTGGGGGTGGGGGGCAAGGGGCTATGGGT
>NW_017728951.1:35162592-35171067 GCF_001723895.1 Crocodylus porosus | reverse complement strand
GGGGCTGCGGGTTGGAAGTGAGGGGCACCAGCATGGTCTGGGTACTGTGGATCGGGAGTGAGAGGCAGGCACTGGCATACCACTGCTCCCCCACAATCCTATTACCTCCCTCCGACAAGTGTCCCCCTTTTTTAACCTGGAAATATGGTAACCCTACCTCAGCATATATGCTAAGTAACCTAAAGGTGAATCTCGCTGAGATTCCACTAGTAAAATATCTCTGGAGAAGGCCTCCAGACACAGGGCAGACAGTGTTATTATTTGCCACGCACGCTAGTGGCGTGTCTTGAAGTACGGGTCATGGATAGGTGAGCCTTACTCCCCTGGGTCTGTAACCACCTGGATGCCAGCTCACTATGTCATTAAGGAGCTTGTTTGTACAGCGCACAGAAAACATCTCTGCTTTCAGCATATAAGAATCCACGCTTTATCTGGATGGCATTCCACAAAGTACAGTCCACTTCCACTGATGTTCCCAGATCCCATTCAGTTACAGACACAGAGGAAGTACTATCTTGAAGTTTTAACATTTTCATCCATTTCAGGCACCACATGGAAACATCAAAACTGCCCATGCTTTCCCAGCTAAAAATTGGCTATACAGATGTGTTGAAATATGAAGTACAGCTGTCATCTTCCAGTTCCATGTAGGAATCAGATGATCCCCAGGACTGAATCCTAATTTCAGCTAGTGTCCTGGAGATATGCTGACCTATGAGATGAATATTTTTCAAGTTTCCAATTCTTGGATGTGCATCAGAGAAGCAAGAGTTAGCTAGTTTAAAGCAAGCTCAGCCAATATCTGCTGCAGTGTAGACAGACATGTCCACAGACAGTTCCTAAGGAGAGAGCCATTTGCTTACAGAGAGCTTTATCGTGTTTTTTTCATTATGGATCTCTTTACAGGACACTGGAGTGTATAAAAGTGGTTGGCACTGATAATGATCAGCAGTAATTTGCCTGATATTTCAAGTTTTCAATATTATCAGCCTTCAGAAGAGCAATCAGCTTCTCACCTCAGCAACGGTAGGCTCAGATGATTCCTGTGACAGCAGAGATAGTACAGAAGAACACCCCATGTAACAGTGTGGGGCTTGCTGCTCCTCATGCCAGAGATGATGTGGGGGATACTCCATGGACTAGGAGAAATGTTATGTCCCCTGAACAAGCACTGAGTGAGGAGAATTGTTCTGCTTGCTATGGGCGACTAAGCCCCCTTTGATGTCATCTGCATTGGGCAGTATGGTGAATGGCATGGAGTTTCTGATAATAAATGTTTTTTTACATGCAGTGTCTGTGTGGGTCCAGAAGGTAGCACCCTCGCAGGAATGAGAGCACCTACCTTCCATCATGGTCACTGGATCTTCCATTTTGGGTCGCAGTATATTTGGTCCAAAGACTGTGGCAAGGTTCTGGACGCTCATTTTGTTTATGCTGGAGTGAGACTGAACTTCATCGAGGAACCTTGAAAAGTTCCCCCAGAAAACAGAGAGAAAGAGAAGAGAAGTGTCAGATTAAACCGGATGCCTCTGCCTTTCCATGTGCTCCCTCTATCATCTTGTGCCTCTGCTAGGTCTCACAGGCAGGAACCATCTCACTGTTTACTGTTCACATGGTACCTAGCCCCACTAACTCCTGGTTCATAACAGGAGCTCACAGGTGTCACTATAATTCAAATGACACATATACCCTATTCCTTCAAAGGATGTGAAGATGGACAGAAAGGTCCAATGGCCACCAGTGCCAAAGCCACCAGACCCTTCAACCCATAGGAGAACTGAGATTCTCTCCTCTTTAGACTAAATCTTAACTCAGTTTTGGCTATTTCCTGCCATTTCCCACATAGGAACATGGCAGAAAACTAAGCAGTCAACCAAGAGAGCTTGGTTTGTTTAGCTTAGCAAAATGAAGGCTGAGGGAATATGACAGTTCTACAGAAATATCTCAAAGGGGTAAGCATCAAGGAGAGAGGAGAGCTATTTAAGTTACAGGACAATGCTAGCACACGAATATATGGAGATAAACTGGACGTGGTAAATTCCACCTGAAATTAGAAAAAAGGGTCATAATGATCACAGCAGTGAGGGCATAAAGCAGCCTCCAAATGTGAGGGCAAAAACCCTAGGAAACGTAGCTAGCTTTAAGATGGGGTTTGACTGAACTCTCAGAAGGATTCTGCAATGCAATGCCTGGGATAGTAGGGGACTGGACTCCCTGACCCAAAAGGTCCCTTGCAGGCCTCTCTGCATTCCCAGGATAACAGTCGTTCCCACAGCACTTTATTTGTAAATCCCTGCTCCCTTTTGTAGAACACTGTGAGATCTGAGGTGAAATGACAAAAAGAAACTAGGCCGGGGTGGACAATTATTTTGGCTGGAGGGCCACTTAACAAGTTTTGGTGAACTGTCGAGAGCCACACATATAAAATCTTTTAGAAGATGTCATTTTAATAAATTATAGATAAAAAAACCCAAATCATATACTAAAATCAAACCTCTACCGTACTATATTTTATTTAAAAAATAATTTTTGCCCAATTTATTTAGAGGCGATTGCATAATAGCACAATGTAAGATCTTACTTTTGTATATTGTTTGTGGGTGGGGAGGATCATAGGGGGTCTGTGGGAGATGTTGTGGGGGCATAAAGTATGTGTGTGGGGGGTTTGTGAGGGGGTGCCCATACACTAGGCCCTGGGAGCCAGCCGGGGGTGGAAGGAGGAAGTGGGGACCAGGGAGCACTACACAATGCGGTGTAGGTTCAGTCTGTGCCCCCCCCCCCCCTTTTGGTCCATGGCTACACCCACAGCACTCTGCATGGGGCTAAGCTCTGGCTGCTCTCAGAGGGGGCAGCCCACACTCTGCTTCCAGCACATACAACTTCCCGGCAGCGCTGTTCCCAGTGCAGCTGCAGCTGTGGGGTACAGCTCAACTCCTCCTGCCTCCAGCGGCTCTTCCCTCTCCTGCCCTGTTGTGCTGCTCCAGGCAGCAGGTGGTACAGTAAAGCAACGGCAGCCATGGGGGTGTGTGCTGGGCGCCACATGCCCAGCCAGGTGGTTGGGTGAAGCTGCAGCCAGGCAGCTCCTGCCCTAGTGTGTGGGGCTCCAGGTCCTGCTCTAGCTTCCACTGAGCTGGAGCTGGAGCCCTGCACACTGGGGCAGGAGCTGCCTGGCTGCAGCTTCCT
The DNA here is from genome assembly GCF_001723895.1 of Crocodylus porosus. NCBI lineage: Eukaryota > Metazoa > Chordata > Crocodylia > Crocodylidae > Crocodylus > Crocodylus porosus. The sequence goes on along the minus strand of NW_017728951.1, from coordinate 35,167,884 downwards.
TGCTGCCTGACTGGGCATGTGGTGTCTAGCACACCTCTCCATGGCCACTGTTGCCTCCCCATGTTCCCTGCTGTCCAGAGTGGCACAGCAGGGGCAGGGGAAGGAAGAGGAGGAAGAGCCACTGAAGGATGGGGGTGAGGTGAGCTGAGCAGTTCCTAGGCACCTGCAACTATGCTGGGAACAGGCCTGCTGGGAAGCTGTGAATGCTGACCAGGGCCAGGACCAGGACCAGAGCCAGGGCTGGGGCCACGCAGAAGCCTGGTGCCAGCTGCTCCGGGCAGGAGCGGGTAGGGCTCTGCCCCATGCGGGGTGCTGCTGCAGGAGCAGCCACAGGCCTGATCCAATCAATTAGTATGCACCTGCCCATGGGCTGGATCCAATCCGTTGGTGAGCCATATTTTGCCCACCCCTGAACTAGGCCCTTGCTGTGCTACAGCACTAGGGACACAGGAGCGAGTGGATATTTCTGCCAGCAGTGTAACTTTTTTGTACAGTCCTCTGTATTTGATAGGTGGCTAGGGCCGTGGGCTGAGGCTTTTCTCAGGTCTGACCCACACCTGCTGTGTAATACTGGTCAAGTTTCTTACGCTCTTTCTTGGCTCAGAGCCCCCTCTGTAAAATTTGGACAATAACGTTTTCCTCCTTCATGGGAGCACTGTAATGAATAATTCACCTTCGGGAGGTTTTCAGCTACTCCAGTAATGAGGGCTGTAGCAAAACTTACTGAGGTCTGTAGTTCCTGTGGCAACATATAAAAAACCCTCTCTCCTCTAAATTTAGGCTTTTCCCTGCTCCCACTGAAAGAGACAAGCATTGGTGATGCTAGCACTGCAGCTCACTGCCTTGATCCATGTTGGTTAGTCCTATGTGGAGCCCGAGGGGGAGTCCAACTCAGACACGGAAGCAAGATATAACTCAAAGCTCTTGCTGTTTCCTGTGGACATTGTAGCCTCAGTCCTTGCACCCACATCACATAGTCCCCACCCTCAACATCTTCCTTGTGCAAACTGTTAGTCAGCAAAGAAACCAAGAAAAGAATAAGCCAAGGGGAATGAATGGCAATCACCCAGTCACTAGGTCAGGGTGGAGGCTGTCAAACTGCTTACTCTGCTGAAGTCCTCCAACCCTTCCTCTGACCTGTTTAAACTGTAAACATTTTGGGACAAGGACCAGCTACTACTCCCTGTTCATATACCACTGTGGGGCCTTGAACCTGGCTGGCCCTTAAGCACTGCTTTAAGAAACAGCATCATCACTATTAATAATAAAAGTTATGCCTGTTGGTAGGGCAGTGGGTTAGAGCAGATTACCCTCCTGCCCTGGAAATACAAACTCAGAGCTTCCCTCACCAGAGCAACAAAATACTGCACCACTCGAACTGTTACAGCAGTTAAGTGTAAACAATTTCAGCATATTGGCTCAGTAAATAATTTGCATGTGATACCACACAGACAGCCATATAAAACTTGGTGTCTCTGATTTTGCTGATGGCTTACCAGTGCCACTTACTTGCATATGTACTTGAGGAGGTTGTAGTTGGCTGGGGGCAGATTCTTTACTTGCTTGACCAGCTCCTGGGTACCCTAGAGGTCAAGACAAACAGTGAGAGCAGTTATTTACAGAAGGATACAATGTGAATGGGACACTGCATAGGGAGGAAAATCCCTTTTCCTCTGATGCAAACCTAAGTGCACAAACCACAGCACTAGGCTCTATGGAAAGCCTGAATAGGTACAAACCATGACCCACAGCTTCCAGCATAAGTGATGCTGTCAGTGTGGTGTACTTCTCAACTGATTGGGAAGGGAAGGCATGTCAACCTTGAAGCATCGATCCCCACCTTGCCTCTGTCCTGTCCTGACATCCCAAAAATGAAGACTCTGGGTTTCTGCAACTTCAAGCTGGCTTCCACAGGGCAACAGCAGTTTTTCTGCCTTCAAAGAGTTGGGCCAGGACTTGATTATATATTTGCAAACCTACTCCAGTCTAGCATGTGTCTTTGCAAAAGTGGAAGTATCAAACCCTTGCTCTCTGCATCTCTGGCGCTCAGTGGGGCCATTGGCCTGCTGGGGAATTCAAACAAATCACACTACCAACCCATACTTCAGTTTCCCCAGATGCCACCTGGCAACAGAACCACTTTTGTCTTACAGAAGACTTGGGAGGCCTATTTCAATGCTGCTGATACCAAGACTTTGTCCTGATCATGCAAAGGTCTCAAGATGCCATGCAGGCATTATTAAATTTAGCTCTATGATCAAGGTATGGGGTAGGGAAGTACCACTGTCAAGCAGAGAAGCAGAGGTAGAGAGAGGTGAAAAGACTCATCCCGGGTGACACCAAGACACAACAACTAGGAATGAATCCCAGGTGTTCTAACACTAAGTGCTATTCACTTCTGCTCTGGGGAAGTAACTGTAAAAATGGTATGTGGGGTTTCTTGTTTAGTGCTTTATTGCAAATGTGGCCATTTCACAAAGAAAAATGAAAACATGGGGAAAATGAGATAAGTTTTACAGCACCTCAGTGCTGCTGTAAACTACCTGTACACTACCTTGAGACCCTCACAGGACAGCGAGCACTGTGCCCATGACTCAGGGCGGCACTCCTTGTGAGAAATACTCCTCTTGTACTGCATGCTTTGGTCCTGCTGAGCAGGTGGCAGGAGTCCCCTCCCCTCCCCACAAAGCAGCCTGGACATGCTAGTCCCCAACCTGATAAAATCACACTCATGAGATTTTCTGGAAAAAATACTGCTGGGGAAATAAAAAAAGGGAAAAAACAAACCCAGTTGAGTTTTATGAAGTGCAATGGAAACAACATGCTTTGCAATTCCCTGTGTAAGCAGGTTTGTTCCCAGGAATAAAAAGGACGTATTGTCCAAAATGAAAAGGTTGCAAAATCCTGTAAGTGTGACACCACTCCATAGTAACGGTAGCCAGTCCTCCAGGGCTGATTTGACTGTCATTCAAGTCAATGGTAATCCTTAGACTCCAATGACTGTTGGGCAGGCCCTTAACCAGTTACCTCTACCACTCTTCTGAATCTTCCCCGAGACCCTGATACAATTTTACCAGCTTATTTGCCTTTTCAGCGCCCAGTCTGTTTGGGAGCATCAAGCAGAGCAGTCGCAGTGCTGAAAGCACATACTGTTGATGCTGAGCTGGTCCGACAGGCATGCATGTCTTATGAAAACCAACACATTCCACACCGACTGCACTGTCTCCCATGGTCTCACTTCTGCTATTCCCCATCGTTTTGATGCAGCGAGTTGGGATGACCTCTGTGCAAGTCCAGATCTAGGGCAAAAGTCTAAATCTTACTACTGGAGGAGAGGTAGGCTACTGAGGAGCTACTGGCTCTTTGGAGATATTTTGAGTCTCAGTGCTGTGTCCATGGCATAAATGACTACATCTCTCAGTCTTTTTGTAATTTTTTGTTCTCTTCACTGGAGAATCCAGCAGCACCTGGACGGCAGGGAAAAGGGCCTGAGGCCACTGGCTGTGCCCCTGTGCTGACACACTCCAAGGTGATCCTGGAGGAATGAAGTTATGGGTGAATAGCTTCAAAACAGCCTGGTGGTTCACATATGAGACAAACATGTGTGGATATTTATCTGAAACTGCTCAGACCTCAGAGGCCACTGAGCTGGGAATTTCAAGACACTCACCTGAAGATCCCTAAGAGGGTAGGTGGTCTAGACAGGACAGAAAGACCCAGAGAGCTGCCTCTCTTGTAATATTCCCATATTTCTAGCTCTGTTCCCAGCCCTCCATTAAGCACAGAGTTGTGGGAAATCCAGGAGAAAAAAACAAACAACAAAAAACAAAGAACCCATCAACTGTGAAAAAAGAAAACTTAAAAGACATTCAAAAGTGACTAAAAACCTGTCCAGAGATACCTTCCTGGGATCAAACTTAGTGGTCATCCCCAAATCAGGCCTTTGTAATGGTGTCAAAACCCAAGGCATCAAAATCACCTGTCACTCTGGAAAATCTTAACCACAGATTTTTGAACCTTTGACAAGGTTCACCTGCGGTGCAGCTGCAGCTTGGCAGAAGCATTCAGGTCAGTTTTAAGTTATCATTAGTTTACGCAAAATAGCACGGTATTTTTTTATTTTCAAAAGTGAATGAGTTGGAAAATAATTCAGCTAACAGGCCAAATTTGTCTAATTTTTATTCTACAGAGTTCAACGGCACAGCTAAGGGCAGCATTTAAGTATAAGTATTGACAACAGTGTTAAATGCCACAGACCCATTGGGTTGAGTAGAGAAGTTTTGCGCATCCTCTTCCTAAATGCAGGCAGAGGGGCAGTTTAATGCATAGGGAATGGATGGACAAATTGGGAGACCTTACACATAAAATAAACAATTATCTACAACCCAGTTATCAAGAGAAAGTCACTAGGAAATCATGAACTTGGAGGAAGGAAAACAGCACTTAGAAATGTATCAAGGTAAAAATACATGCCAGCTAGACTTCTGTCCTTACTGCTGCCACCATTGTAGGAGTAGTTTTCAGTCTGTTGCAGGCTGGTGTCCACTGATAACATGAGCAACAGCCACAGGAAGGCTGGTCGCAGCAAGGCTGTCCCAGAGAACTGTGAGGGCACTTTCCTAAATACTCAAAGTTAATCAAGTAGAAAGGACTACAGTATTATCAACTTGCCTTCAGCTTTTAAGGGACATATATCCCTCTTTCACCCATCCCTGTGGTATTTTGCATTGACACTCAGTCCCGTGCAGCATCACTAATGTAAAATGCAGTGTTTCAGACCAGTACTGCAGGAGACTCCTTTACAAGGAGGTTTTTTGGTGCATAGAAATTTTCAAGGTGTTGACCAAACTGGTGTTAGCAAAGTCTCCATGTTGGGCTGAAGACCCAGGGTTCAGCAGGGCAATACAGGCCTCCTCCTTTATCCCCTCACACTCGACCTTCTCTTTAAAGAAGTGATTCTCAATCAGGGTGATGTGGCACTGTTGGGTGCCTTGAGATAATTTCAAGGATGCCATGGGGTGCCATACAATGTTAGCACTGTTAGGTGTGCAAACATGATTCACAAAATAAACCCAGAGATTTCAAATAGGAATTTATAGGGTCAAAAACATTCTGACCTCCTCATAGTTTCATAGTTAATAGGGTCAGAAGGGACCTGAGGAGATTAAGTCTGACCCGCTGCCATGGCAGGAAAGAGTACTGGGGTCAAGGTGATTGTCTAGCCTTGTCTTAAAGACCCCCAGGGTAGGAGCCAGCACCACTTCGCTTGGAAGTTGGTTCCAGATCCTAGCC
>NW_017728951.1:35097808-35161587 GCF_001723895.1 Crocodylus porosus | reverse complement strand
GTCTGACAGGACCTGCCGCTAATGAACCCGTGTTGGTTGCCCCTAAGCATAATCTCCCCTGCTGGCCCCTCGTGGACATGTGCCAGAATAATTCTCTCAAAAAGCTTACCCAGGATCGAGGTAAGACTAACTGGCCTATACTTCCCCAGGTCCTCCTTCCTCCCTTTTTTGAAGACGGTTACCACGTTGGCCCTCTTCCAGTCCTCTGGCACCACACCACAGCACCACGGGTGCTCGTAAAGCCATGCCAGGGGTCCCGCAATGACCTCAGCTAATTCCCTCAGCACTCTGGGGTGGAGATCGTCTGGACCAGCTGATTTAAATATGTCCAGTCCCCCCAACAGTTCCCTGACTAGATCCTCACTGACCCTTGGCCTAGGTGCACCTCCCCTGGGACCTGAGGGGGGCCCGATGGGGGGCTGATCCAGTCCCTGCTCAGGAAAATGGAGGCAAAGAAGTCGTTAAATAGGTTAGCTTTGTCATCTGGTGTGACGACCAGATATCCTAGCATGTTTTGCAAGGGCCCCACATTACCCAGTACCTTCTTTTTGCTCCCTATGTATTTGAAGAAGGACTTCTTGTTGTCCTTGATCTGTGACGCTAGTCCCAGTCCCATCTCCACCTTGGCCTCCCTGACTGCACCCCTGCATCCCTGAGCAACCGCAGTATAGTCCTCCCTGGTGATGGCCCCTCCCTTCCATTGGGCGTGCGCCTCCCTTTTATCTAGGAGACACTCCCGGATGCTTTTGGTGAGCCATGGGGCTTTTGTGCCCTCCTGCTCCCTTTTGTGCCCTCCTGCTCTTGTGATCTTTCTATTCTTCGCAATGTGAAAATTAAGAGCTGGTATTTTCTGAGAGGTGCCTTGAATCTAAAAAGGTTGAGAAGAGTTGGTTTAATGATGTCTGCCTGCCTTCTTCCTTTCATGAGTGTTGGGCATAAAATCTGGCTCCCTGCAGCAGTAGAGATGCCAACACGACAGTGGGCATCTCTTGAAATCAAATGAGAATTTAAAAACTTGAAAATATTTCCTTAATTTTTATTCTACAATTTTTCACCTTTATCTACTTTGTTTCTTCCTGGACCTGGCTGTGATTAGAGTCAGCCGCACCAGAGAGATTATGCTCCTGGCCCTGTCCCACAGACAGCACTACAGCTGTACAAAGATGAATACTGGTATAGAAGTAAGAGCAATAAAGGCTCCACATCTGCTGTGAAGAGGTGATCAGGATTGATGCAGGGATGTATGCGAGCAACCTGGATAAGAAGCAAAAGGTCTGGGATATATCCCAAGCATTCTTTGCTACTGTTCCAGAGTGCATATGGGGAGGCCTGCACCAGAGATGTAACAACACAGCTTCCTGCAGCACACGGGCAGTGGCAACTTCTGGCTGCCACTGTACTATGGCCAGCACAACTGTGCAGCTGCAGAGACAGCAGTTTTTTCCTCTTGACCCCTCCAATCAGTGCCTGAGCAGCTGCCCCTATCACCCTGCCCTAGTTATACTACTGGCCTTCACAGTACTAATTTTGTGTATAACAAAAACCACCTCTGGTTGAGAGGCGACAACACAAAGTAAAGTGTCCCGGAGTTTAACTGACAGATACTTTGAATGAAAAAACTTCTGTCAATATTTTTTGGTCTCAAAAAATGGAAAGACCATAGGAACTTTCCAACTGCTTAGTCATCAACATTTTGATTAAGAATAAATGGTTTGAAACTAAGCAAAAGTTTTCAATTCAGTTCCATATGATGTTTTATTTAGATTTTTCTAGTTGGCATAATAAAAACACGTGTTTTGAGTTAATGTTTTGACTAAAGTAATATTGTTTCTGCCATTCAGGTCTGAACAACCTAAGAAAAACAGCAGTTTTAGTCTGAAACATCCAATTCATTACAAACATTTTCATTTCCATTTGAAAACACAACTAGGGCAGACACTTCAGGTTAAAATAAAAATGCATTTTGTTTTCAGATGTAAACTCAAAACAAAGACTTTGCTTTTGTATTCTCCTGCAAAAAAATCCCCTGAAGCTGATAATTTCCTGTGACAAATATTGTTGAAGTGAAACCATGTTTTTTTCATCAAGAAAATTACCCACATAAAAAAACCCCCAAATAGCTTTATTGGTCAGGGCAGTGATTTATGTGAACTTGTCCTACTTGCTTTACTGAGAACAGACAGACACTGGGGTGCTCCCCATCCATGCTGTGTCTATCCCAAGTTCCCTTCCCAAAAGGAGACAGCTCTTTTGGGGCTCCACATTGATCTGACAATTCAGAAATTGTTAGAAGCACATTTTCAGCAGAGGCTTAAGCACTACGTTGTGTTTTGTAAACTTTCATTTCAGTGACGTGAAGTATGGTTAAACAAAGAAGAACTACAGGGAGGTCCCTCCCTCCCATGCAAACAGAATAATGAAATACAGTTCTTTTAAGTCTAGCATTCATACAAAAACAAGACTGATGCTGCTTCCCAGGCAATGAAGTCTGCTGGCAAGCTACATAGTTAATATACTGAACGATGTCCACTGTAGTACTAGGCTTGCTCTTGTGTAATGGGCTTCAGGAGTTCAAAACTCTTTCTCTTATCAGTCTAGGTGAAGCTCCATCAACACTCTGGTGTACTGCCTCTGCACGGATGGCTGCAACTGTATCATGGTGTAATGAATCAGCATACAGATACTGGGATCACTACTACTACATGGTGCATAAATACTAATGGCCGCACACAGGCACATACTTGGGATATCAACAGGGATTGGCTCTGGGGTTAGCATCAGAACTTTGCACTCAAATTACAGGAAAGCCCCCCATGAAGAAGCGATAGGTTGATGTAGTCCCCTGGGACCAACCACTAGAGCAACACTAGGAGCACATTCTTGGCTGTACACATAGCGCAACAGGCTAGAACCCCGCATGGGTTACTCCAGAACCCACAGACATGTGGGGCACAAGTAATATGGTTCAAATCCCTCTTGACAATCTCCATCTAGAAGGTAATGCAATCCTTCCTGCCTCCATCAGATCAGGTCCAATCCAATATGGTGGTCAGATATCACTGGGATGGGAGAATAATTTATAAATTACAACAATAATAAATTATCCCATTATCTTCCACAGAATCCAAAAGACACCTTTCAACCAATCTGCACTTCTTCCCAAGACTTGGAAGGCTCCTTTAGGTTGTTCTACTATTTGGAATAAAATGGAGGAAAATATGGAAAGTCAATCTTCAATAGAAGATACTGTTGAAGTGCTCAACATTATTATTTATCCTCCTATGCATTTGAGATAATACCATAATTTACTCTTTTGTGGCTTCTTTCCTCTGAGTAACTCTTTAAAGCCACTTACAGACATCAGTTAAGAACCTCCCTGAATGCATCTCAGAGGTACGAATTATAATCCCCATATAAGTAATGGAGAAAATGAGGCATAGGCAGGTGAAATGACTTGTCCAGTGAGTCAGAATGAGTCAGTGATCCAGGCTTCCTGACTCACACCTCTTTATGGCATCAACTAGAAAGCAGCCCTACTAAGAAGAACAAGTCATAATCAAAAAGAATATCAAACCATGCTCTATGAATGTTGCACACTGCAGGATTTCAAGACCTACTTCCAAGAGCCATCTGCTTCATGCTGCAGCTCATGGTATGACAGCTTGAAACAAAGCTTACTGAAGTTCAAGGAAGACTCACAGGGAGTACTGGGCTTTGGTTCAGAGTTGTGAAATGGGCCTGCACTGGGTCAGGAAGCTTAAGAACAGCATTGAGGATAAAAGGAGATGGGTTAGGAGAAGCACTGACCTCGCCCTCATCTTTGGAGAGAAGCTGTCCACAAGAGAGGAAGTCTTCATATTTGGCAAAGGGGATAACAGGTTCCGGCAGCTCTCGGAGGTAAAGCTTCAGGAGGGAGGCCACAGTGTGAACATCAGTGTTGCTGCAACAAGAAGAGAGAGGAGGGAAGTTTAGAAATCCAAAGACCTGCTGTCCCCAGAGCATCCTGGAGAGGTGTCTAAATGGCTTCTTTGATGCTGATAGGAAAAAATGCAGGCCTCTGCAGTGAAGGAAAGCATTCCTCCTACATGGCTACACAAGGCAGGAGCAGAGACATAACAGGGGCAGTGGCAGGGGCTGGCCTGGTTGCAGTGGCTGCGGCAGGTAGGCTGGCAGCAGCAATGGCTGCCATTTGATAGCCTCACTGGAGTATGGATTAATACAACCATCAATCAGTGTGTATACAAATCACACAGAGGCCCCGTTAACAGCATGGACCAAAGTAAGCCTTAGTGGAACAAAACCAGGCATACTGTATTCTTGAACAGAAGTCCTAGAAAAGTAGCTGGCTAGCCTCAGAAGTGCCTCCAAAGCCAACAGAAAGAGAATGAATTAATAAGCCAGTACAAGACACCATAATAAGGATCAGCATGACCTGACAAACAGGTGTCCCCATCTGGTGGGAAGGCTGCATTAACCTTAAGAAGGAGGATGCTGATGATGCCACCTACATATGTTTGAATAAATGTCAAGAACTAGGATCTGTATGCTGTAAAAATGAAGTTGTTTTGATCTGTGTATAAAAAGAGGCCCAGGTACCATTTAATACTTTATACTAGGCTTAGAGGTTATGTTTAGGGTGGTTATACAGGATAATGTGAAATCCAGGACAGTATGAAATCTGGGACACTACCCTTCCCGGCCAACTCAAATCAGCAGTGCTGCTGCAGGCAGAGACAGGAGTGGGAGGCATTCTGCAGCTCTGGTATTATACTACTTGGGCAGGTAAGGCAGTTAATAGTCCATTAATGACCCATTGCTCTTTACTTCAAAGGTGTGAACAATCATCTCCCCTTTTTAATGGTCTTTCCACTAACCAAGTTAACCTATTTTAGGGCAATTTTTGTGCTTGCTAGGGCTTCCTATTCCATGGCTCTGCCTCCCCACCCAGCACCTGGGACACTCATTTTAATTTTCACTGGCCAGCCAGGACCAGCCTCTGAAATCCAGGACTATCCAAGCCAAACCAGGACATGTGGTCACCCTAGTTATGTTCACACCTATGCCATGCCTACAAACATGCAGCTAGCACGATGGATTGGCTGGCCATAGATATTAGTGTTTAGGTTGATTTGTTTACAGTAAACCTGGCCAACCTTCTTTGTCACTAAAAGCCAAAGCTTGCAGTCTCTTTCCTGTAATAATGAGATTGTTAGGGGCACAGCATCACAGAGAGTATCCTGACAGCACATGCAGAAATTATCCAAAGTGCGGCAGCCTAATGTGACCAGTAACATCTAATCCCAGAACAACCCTAATGGAGTCAGACAATAACAGTGACAGAATCCATGCTAACAACATGGGTGACTCCCTAGAGCTCATCAGCAGAGAGAGACAGTTAGCCATGTTAGTCTGAAGTCAGGAAGAAGGCAACATAGATTTCTCCTTATAGTTTAACTAAATCAGAGCTGCATAAGCTTTTGTAAGTGGAGGGTGTCTTCATTAGATACTGTGAAGGGACTGCCAGCAGCAGAGCTTCAATAGAAAGCAGCAATTAGAACAGAAAGAACGGGAGAGGCAAGGTGGGTAGGAGAGAGAAAAAAAAGGCAGTTAACCAATTGAGAGACACTGAGGTTATAAACACTCATCCAGGCAATGAGACAGAAATCCATGGTCTTGGTTTAAACCATACATAACACAATCCAGACTGTGGATAATTTCTTCTTCTGCAATTTCCTGTTCAAGTTTGTTTTTAAAGTTTTGTCATGTAAGAACTGTTAAGTCATGCAGGTGTCATCAGTGTACCTTAGGCATACCAGGGGGATGAGAAGGCAGTTGCAGAGAAAGCAAACCTTAAGGTCTGTCATAAATACATTGGCATACTGGGAGGCCATATGTGAGATTGCCAAAAAACAATATTTACATTACAACCTCAGTCCAGTGGAATGGAGAGCCATACCCAGCCTTAAAGACAATCCTGATATTATTATACAACAGGGTGTCACAATATACCTAAGGTACACTGATGACCATCATCATATGGATGCATAAGAGATATCCGCCATGACTAAGGACTTCGGCCCTTCCATCAAACCAACTCTGCAATACTGTGCCCAGCAAATTCAGTTCTTGGACACCACTGTGAAGTTTTACAATGGCCACATCACTACCACGCTGTATCAGAAGCCAACTGCTACAGCTACCTCAATGCCAGCAGCTCTCATCCTAAGCACACAACTAGATCCATCATCTATAAACAAGCTGTACATTACAATTATATCTGCTCTGATCCTACTGACCACAATGTACAGTTTAAGGATTTGGAGCCAGGTCTACAATTAGAATACAATACAATACAATGCATAGCCCCAAATGCACAGCCACTCAAATAAACACAACCAGACTTGCACCCTGCTCTAACCTGCTACAGCACCAAACCCAAGACAATAGAATAGCTCTGGTTGTTATCTACAGCCCCCATTTGAACATCTTAGACACACCACTAATGACACCTAACCCCTCCTGGAAAATGATGATCATAATCAAAGTAGACATGGGGGTCAAACCTGTCCTGGCTTACAGACAGCCCTCCAACCTCGAATGGCATCTCTTCAGCCACAGACTACCTAACTCCTATTCTCATCAAGGAACCAGACCTTGCTTTGGAGTCAGATGCCAGCTGTACCCCTTAATCAACAGACACCAGCATCATCACTGGACCAAATAACACAGATTATAATATATGACATTCATTCACCTGTTCCTCTACCAACTTCATATACACCATTACCTGCTCACAGTGCCCCCCTGTTGTCTCCATTGGACAAATGGGATGATCCCTATGTGTAACAAAGACCAAACACCAATCTAACGATTCCCAAAAGACATGCCTGTGGCAAAACACTGCATCTTCCCTGGACACTCCATTGCTGACCTCAGAGTACCCAACCTTATCCAGCACCACTTAAAAAACAGTTCGAATGGGAAACTGGAACAAGAAATCATCCACAGACTGGATGTGTTACATATGTTCCAAACCAAGACTATGGATTCTTATCCCTTTGTCTGGGCTAGCTTTTATAATCCCTCAGTGGGTTAACTGCTTTGCTTTTCTCTCTTTGACACACCTTGCCTCTCCCAGCAGTATCCCCTTGATTTTCCTCCCTCTTCCCTACCCTGTGTATTGTAATCACTGCTTTCTAAGAAGTAAGCTGCTGCATATGAAAGCTTATGCATCTCTAGTTTAGAGATGGTGCAAATCTACCCTGCTTTCTCCTGAGAGTCCTACACCATTCATGCACCCTCCTTTCCTGAGTGAGTGCCTATAGCTGGTGTCCCAGTTCCACATGTTATGCTACTAGGCAAGACAGTCTACCTAAGAAACAGTAATGAAAGGGGGACAAGCATCCTAGGCAAACCCTCTGGAAACCCTTTCCTAATTCAACTCTGGCTTGGTCTCACAGGAATCAATGCACTCACTACAGAGGAAGAGGAAGCACATGTAAAGGGAAGGCACCCGAGAGGAAGGAGCCTTCATCTCTCAGCACTCCCTGCAGGAATGAAAGACATTGCATGTTCTCTCCTGGCACAGGGCGAATCCCTGGGAAGGCTAACGGGAGTGTGGGACACTTATGAGGTGGGAGCGTTCAGCCAGTCACAGCAGGGAACACAGAGAAGTTCTGTCCACTTGTGACTGCTGCATGTCAATTCAGCCATCTACCTTCTGAAGACCAAGTTGACTCAAAATTTGACATAAAACAACCGTTACCCCATTGCTGTTTCTGATTGCCTGACACCTCCTATCCCCCTTTCCTTTCCCAGTACCCATCTCTTTGTATTACTGTCAACCCACTCCTTAGGCATCCTAGCAGCTTGTGTCTGCAGAATCACCTTGAACTGAGATATCTGCAATGATATTTGATCCTTTTTTCACACAGACACTACTGTATGGTCTACAAGCAGTTTAAATGCCCCCTTCCAGTTTGTGTTACTTGGCATTGGTTGACGGCACCTTCCATTTGCTGTCTTCTTACTCATTCCTCTTGCCTGATAAGGTCTGTCTAGAGTTTCTCACCTTGCTCTCTTGTCCTGACTAAACAGTACTGTGCCCTTGGCAAATTTTGCTACTTCACATCTCCTCCCCCTTCCCAAGCCACTAATAAACAACATTCAACCACCTGGGATCTACTGCGGGACCCTGAGCCCCCATCATTAATCCTCTGCCAGGAAGAAAAGCTAATTCTACTTTTCGCTTTTTGTCTCCAGCCAATTTTGCTCCATGACAGTACTGTGACTCTCACTCAGGACTGCTTGGGGGGCCCTTGTCAGAGGCCTTTTGGAAGTGTGAATAAATTACCATATTTTCTCATGTACCATGTGCCTCAAATACATCACATGCCTTGCTTTGGGGAAGGCAGAATGAAGAAGAAAAGATTTTTCTAGTTATGGCCTCACAGAACAGGGGCAGAGCCTGAACTTCAGCTTGTTCATCCTCCCTCTCTTGCTTGGGCAAAAGCTATTTTAACCTTTTCAGAGCTGAACTGTCAGCAGCTCTTGGCTGCTTAGCCAAAAGCTGAGACTATATCTGCTGCTTAAGATAGGAGTCCACTGGCAATTCTAGGATTTTGGAAAGAGCTAAACACAAGTTTGTGGAACTGTGAAGTAGTAGAAACAAGATAAGCAGTAGCTAAATTGAAAATTCTTCAGCAAAACTGCCAAAGAAAGGATCGTTTGATTAGTAGAAGATCAAAACTATTAACAAGGACAGTGGGTTATTAACACCTGTTGGGTGAAAAACAATTAGCACAAATCAAGTGCATTATAATAAGCCATGAAGTCAATTGATTCCTTCAACTGCCTAAATAGAAATGCCACTGCTATTAATCTGGGCAGAAACGTGGGTTTCCTGTTTAAGATACACACCCCAGTTTTAGAAGGCTAATTTTGGGAGGAAAGCGACTGCGGTATATAGTATGCTAATTGGTTATTTTATTTCAATACTGTGTTGATACAGGTTTCCTTCAATTTATGCAGGTTCTTCATATACACATTCGCACTTATGCGATGGCATATTTAGACCCATAACTCATTATATACAAGGTAAATTTGCACTTATGCAGTCAGCATAGATGCCCACTCCCACAAACAGGTAAGTCTGTGGGGGGAGGGGAAAGGGCCGTGGCCTCACTCACCCCAGCCCCAGCTGCAGTGGCCCTGGGAGTAGCTGGAGCCAGCTGCTTGCACTGTGCTCCGCCTGTCCCCCCATGCCTGGGCTCACCCCAGCTCCTGGACTGTGCTGTGCTGTGGTGCAGGCAGCTGGTGTCAGCTGCTCCCAGGGTTGCTCCAGCACAGGCTGGGGTGAGTGTAGACAAACAGAGCCCCAGGAGGCATGGAGCACAGCACCCACCCCAGCCCCAGCTGCAGCAGCCCCAGAAGCAGCCAACACCAGCTGCCTGCACCAGGGCATGGCACAGCCCAGGAGCAGAGGTGAGCGGGGACAGGCAGAGCATGGTACAGCCCAGTGGCTGCAGGCAGCTGGCTGCTCCCAGGGCTGCTGCAGCTGGGGCTGGGGTGAGTGCTACTCTGTTCCCTCTGCTTTGCTGCCATGTGCAGCTCTGGGAGTGGAACCCCTCCCCCCACCCCTTCCCTAGTCCCAGCCTCACTCCCTCCCTCCCTCACCACCATAGGAACCTATCCCTATTTGTTACATTGTAAAGTGGGCTCACTTTACGCCAATTTGATTTATGCACCGTTCTCCAGGAATACATGTACAGCATAAATCGAGGGAAACCTGTACACTCAAATAATTAAGAGTTTAAAGAGACATAATTGTATTGATTTCAAAAGATATCAATACATGCTGTTATCTAACTTTTACATCTATATGATTCTGTAGCAAAACAAGTATAGCAAAACCTCTGCAGTAGGGGTGGGTGGTTATTTGGGTTGGTGGGCCATGTAATGAGTTTCGGTGACCTGTCAAGGATCACACATCTCTCTTTCTCCCATTCTCTCTGTCCCTCCCTCCCCTCCTCCCAGGACTACAACTACAGTACAAGCCTGAACCTACCAGCAACTTTAGCACCCCCACCCCCTACAACAGCCAGAGTCCACCCACCCACAAATGTAGCACACCCCTTACTCCCACTCCCCTGGGGCCACCAGAAGTTGCTGACTATGTCCACAGCTGCCCAAACACAGCCAGCATCATCTGGATCAGTGCTCCGGGCACCAGGGGGGTGGGGTGGGCAGGGAGCACTACAGCTGTGCGACGAGTGTGGAAGCCTGAACCCACGCGCAGCTGCAGCCTCACCCCCCAACCTGGCTGCTGGAGCCACCACCCACTTGTAGGCCAGATCTGATTAGTTGGTGGGCTTTATTTTGCCCACTCCTGCTCTATAGATTTAACCTTCATTCATCAGTGATCCAAGTTAGGGCAATTTAACTCACTTGAATCACTTGAATACAAAGGTAACAGTTACACGGTTACTGTTGATGATCCTGTGGTAGGTCCCAGGTGGCTGAATGTTGATTACTCTGAAGCAGTAGCTCCTCCTCTCTTTTTAGAGATATATTTGTCTATAGCATATGTCTGTAATAATGATGAACTAATGGCGAGGTGCCCAGCAGCTGGAACCCTCATCTTCGTAATAATACAAAGTTTTTTTGTTTATTGTTAATTCAATTTGCCTTCAACTTGTGCCATGAATGTCCAAACAGAGGTATACACCAGTTTAACTATACTAGCTTTAACTATATCAGATCAGGCTACATTCACCACCAGAGTTGAGATTTTATTTGCAGTACATGTATATTCTAATAAAACCTTTCTTTACAGAGTAACAGAGTTTATGTGTAGTAGAGACTGCCCAATGAGTATGAGGACAGATCAAGATTAGCCTGGAACTGGAGTCCAGTGTTTAGTACCAAAATAGACCACAGGGTTCAGTTTAAATTTTTCAGTACCAAATCCTCACAAATTTATGAGCAGAAATCTCAACATTTAAGTCAATCTTGCAAGATATATCATACACCATCTTTAGTAATTGCACAAGAGCAGGTATAGCATAAATATTTGATTACTTTCCAACAGAACTGGACAACAGGCCTTTCCTTGAGCTCTAAATCTCACTCAGAAACAAAGCCAAAAAGGCAGATTCAAGCCTAGAGATTTCTCAAACCTCAGAGTAGTGGAATTCAGGGCCGAGAATTCGGACAATCTGTTATAACAAATAATTCTTCTGAGTTACAACCAGCCTTGGGCTTCCTAGACACTCATCTTAGTTCTCTTACAGAGCATCCACAGAGTTTCAGTGCACTCTCACAACAATGAATTTAATAAGAGAGGTATGGAGATATGTCATAGAGTTTCCTGCCTGTAGTTAAACAGGTTGTAACTTCTATAACTATTGTGGCTGCAGAATGCCACTGAATGCAACAAACTAGAAGAACTGGATGGAACATGGAGCCTTTCCTTTCTACAGTTAGGAAAGAAAATTATACACAGGACTAGGGGAAATGAGTCCCTGACTTCCATTTGCTCCTAAGCACAGACTTGGCACAAAACATAACTATCACCTTCCACCCAGATGGTCTTTTGGCCACAATCCAAGGTTGAGCAGGTTAGTGATTGTGAATGGTGCTCTTCTCCATGTTCTCCTAGACACAGCTGTCTAGAGGGGTTTCCTCCAGCCAAGAGCTGAACTCTAGTGGTGGAGAATCTCAGGAAGCTTTCCCTGTCTCTGCTCGTGCAGTATTTGCTCTGTAGAGAACCCCAGTTTTTAGGTTATTTAGAATTGTTGATGCAACTGTATCAATCCAAACTCATTGTGACTAAGTGGTTTACATGGAAACTGATACCCCAGGAAGGGATTCCCTCCTCTGTCCTCAGAAAGCAAGTTCTATTTTATTCTTAGTCAGTGGCGCAGAAGGAAACTGATTGAAAAGGGATTCCCCATCCCCTCAGAGAGTACAAGGGTTGGATCTATTCTGCAAAAGCAAAAAATGCTGCTTCTCCAGCATGAAGAGACAAGTTCTGCCCTCAACTCTCACTGAACGCACTGGGAGTTCCAACCAGAGTCTGCCCAAAACATATTCTGTGGGAGAAGTGTGTCCTAATGTTGCCTGTGCTGTACCTTCTCTGTACACCTCTCTGTTAGGTGCTTCTCCGGCCCCCAGCCCTAACATGTCTGAACACCTCTTTCTCTTTCACATGGCATCATATAGCAACTTCTAAATCTATGAGCCACTGTCTGGTATTCTGGCTCAATGTGCGGATTCTATCTACCCCAAGTGTACAAGTCTGTACACTTGTAAAGATTGCAGCTTTTGATTAAGTGCTGTGTTATTTGTTGGATACCACCTTCACACAGGGGGCTGTCCAAGATGTTCATCTTCTGCAGTGCTGTTTTGAAGTAGCCATAACCAGATCTCAGTCTGCTGAGCTTGACCCTCACTTCTCTGCCAAGATTGTACCCAATGGGGTACTCATTTGTGGTTGGTATAAAATACTGTAGGAACAAGTCTAACCTTTCCCAGTGGTCAGCCCACTCCATTGCTACCCATAGATTTGATTCAGTATCCCCAATCTCTTTCAGGAGCTTGTGGCCTTCATATATAAGTGGTTTATGACCTTTGAGTCTCTTAAGCCTCAATTTGTTTGAGCCTTTAGTTAACAGCTGATGGAGCAGGTGATTTTCATCATCTCTTGCTTCTAACACCAGGAATGATGTTAGGGCCTGTCTTATTATATCGGTTGGTCTAATGCCTGAGAGTACAGGGAGTACATGGGTGTTTGCATACGTTGTGCAGCCTGTTATGAATCTCAGCATGCTGCTAAGGATAGTGTTGAGCTTCTTAGTGTGACAACTTCTGGACCATAGAGGAGCACAATATTCTGCTGGGGCATATATAAGGTGACCATATGTCCTGGATTGGCTGGAACAGTCCTGGATTTTGGAGGCTGTCTCAGCATCCCGACCATTGCAGAAAATGGAAGTAAAAGTCCCATATTGGCAGGAACCCACTGGCGTATGAGGCTCCTGGGTCAGACCCCGCTGGGCTGCGAGGGGAGCCTTTTGTATGGTAGTCAGGGGAGGGTGCGTGCAGGGAGCCATTGGTTCAGGGCTGTGTGTGTGGCTGTGTGTGCACGGCATGCTGTCCTTCCCAGGCCCGTTCCTGGGAGCCACAGGGTCAGGGCTGTGTGTGTGTGTGTGTGTGGGTGAATGTGTATGCGTCCACACAATCATTCTGCAAGCCATGGGTTCAGGGTTGTGTGTGTGTGTGTGTGTGTGTGTGTGTGTGTGTACGCATGCATGTGCACACATGCAATGGCACCCCCTGCCATCCCTTCACTACCCCATCCTGGATTTCCTTACCCCATCCTGGATTTCCCTCAAATTATTATAATCACCCTAGGCATATACCATTGCAAGTGCTAACAATCCTTAATACATTTATCCTCACACCAATTCTATGAAAAAGGAAGGGGCACTTAGCACTGGGGATCAGAGGTAAAGAGAAACTGAATTCCTTTCCCTAAAGACCTGATTCTCTGGGGTCTGAGAGTCAATCTGAAGCAGAACATGGAACCAAACCAAGATCATGAAGAGGAAACCTGCAGTTCAACTGACTGCAGAAAGCATCCTCAGTGTATTGTGGGCATGTGATGCCACTGAAAAGGGGTAAGTAGTACACTTTGGGGGAGGGAGCTGATTTCCTTTTCCAAGGAAGATTTTTTTCCCCTCTTGTATAAGGGTGAGAAATCAAAATCTCAACCATGATCACTGCCAAAATACTAGGCAGGTTTGGGTTATCAGTGTCTAAGAAGCTTCACTGGGAAGAAACCACACTCTGTCAAGACTTCACCACAGCTAAGTGTGGAGGCTGCTGCATGTCTTCAATCTAAGCAATGCCATCAAGCACATGCAACAGGGATATTTCTCCTGTCTGCTGAGTTGAGCAATGGAAATCATGTACATTCAGCTGCTGCTTATATACCATCAGCTGGAACATAATGCTTGAACTGCCACAGTGGGGGTGAACTCTTCTTTGACAATTCCACTTATTGAGCAAATATTAACTGTGGTTAAGAATCAAAGAAAGGAGGATGGGTGGCCAGGAACAGAAAGGGAGGAAAGAATTAGAAGAATGTCTCCAATAAACTCTTTCAGGACATTCCAGGCTGAGAATGAGTAACAGCATCGCAGACTCAGGGATGTGCTGCCTTTTCTTATAGCAGCATTCACATAAAGCACAATACACCCCGTCAGCCACAGGCCAGAATGGAAGTGGTATCACTGATTACTGCTCCAGCCATAAAGCCTGGTAGTGCTGCTTAGGTCACCTGTAAAAATAATCTTAGGTGGTTTCCTATTCAATTGCCTGTTAAAGTCACTACCAAAAGGGCCCTGCTCATGAAGTTAGGATCTAACCTCCCGCAACACACACACACAGCCCCAGCCCAGCAAAGTACTTCAGCTTGGGTTTTCGTTTAAGGATGTCAGCAATCCCAGTCAAGTCATCTGCTTGAGGGCTCAGGCCTTGCTCTAATATTCTTGCAACCCACTTTTGGTCTGCAACCCACCGGTTTAGAAATGCTGCTTTAAAGCATTAAATCCACATGGTACAAGTTAAGTGAAGAGGTCAGCTGTCTGGAATAAGCACCTTCTGAAACTGCCCCAACAGGGAGTATGTTCAGAAGCAAGGATGTTACAGCAGCATTTCACACAGCACTGATTAACAGTGGAAGCTGATGCTCATTCACTTCTAGTGACCAAGGCACTCACTCACCTGTCAAAGAGGGGCTTCTCCCCACAGTCAAAGGAATCCTGAAGGTCCTTGACTAGGTTGGCTTGGCCGGGCATTCGGAAGAGCCCTTCCTCAGTGAGGCCTCGTTCCCGAATGAAATCCACACATTGCTCCACAAGCAGTGGGGCTAGCCGCTGGCCGTATTTCCTTTCATATTGCACTGTGTCCTCCAACCGCTGCCCGAAGATCCCTGCCAATGGGAGACACCATATGGCATTAACTTTTATTTCACTTAATTTTAATTCCCCCCACAAAGCCTGTTAGTAGGCCAGGGTGGGATTGGGGGAATGGGAGCTGTGAGTCACATGAAGGGAGAATGGACCCCGTTTCTACCAGCATCAGCAAAAATAAATCAAGAAAAATTACAAGCTAATAATTTTGTTCTGCTTTGAATGCAGAGTATGAGAAGCTGACCTCTATCCAGCTCCCACTGGGGAAGCTACCCAAATGAGATAAATATTTGGCCCCAAGAAAAGTATAAAAGAGATTGGCATTGATTATATTTGCCTACAGCTGTTCTGACAGTACAAATAACCAACAGACTGCCTGAATGATTACACTTCTATATCTCATCTTACCCAAAGGGCCCTGAAGCACCAGTCTGAAATGGGTGCCCTGACTTTGCATATCAGAACTGCTTCATCTGCCACTGGGCACAGCTATATTTGGGTGGGGCAGAGCTGTTGATTGCCAGCTCATCCCACCAAAACCACCAGAGGAAGATTTAAGAAACCAGAATGCAATTATCCACATTAAAACAGGCCAGGGATCGATAGCAACAAATCATTTGGTGTAAAGGATGTTTACTAACTAGTGGCCTTTTGCCTTAAAGTACAGTTTCTTTAATAAAAAATTATTAATAACATTAATTAAAACACTGAGTCAACCCAGGTTCACCAGCATTCCTAGAACTTGCCTTGCCCCCTCACACACACACACACACACACACACACACACACAGAGTGAAAGCACTCACACTTTCAGTTCCTTCTTCCTTGATATAATGTGTATGCATCCTTATGCTCCCCCCAAAGTCTGATTGGGGCTCACACATTCATGCAAGCTGCACCTACGCTATGTAACTTGTTGAATGAGGTGCTTCTTCTCCCTCCACTGGGGCTTGAGCTAGTGGGAGTAGCTGCTAAACTTGCTCTAGGTTTACTGCAGCATTTCAGTACGCACCAAAGAGATGCCTGTTCTTAGATGCAAAATCTAAGGGAAGATCCACATGAACCCATCCAGGGGCAAAAGTCCTACAGACTGCCACTGAGGCAGCACAGAGGATATAGCACTAAAACAGTCACTTGCTCTGGGAGTGAAGAATTTAGACAAATGGTATACTGCCAAAGTTTATTCAATTTTAGATGTGACCAGATGATAGCAAAATGGGGTTTGATCCAAAGCCTACTGAAGACAAAAAGAGGCTTTCCATCGATTTGGGTGGGCTTTGGGTCAGGCCTCCAATACCCATCATTTTATCTTACATCACTGAAATACTGCTCCACATCATGCTGGGTGTATAGTATACTCTTGGCCAATTTATGAGTAACACATACTGTGTCACATATAACAGACTATAATCTGACACACTTTGCATTTCCATTTAAGTGTTGCTTTCAAAGGAGATAAGGAAGGAAATTTCCCAGCTACCATTTGCTATCACACAATGGAATTGCTGGACTAGGTCAGATCTGTACTCCCTATCTCTCTTAAGCCTGCACTTTCCTTGCTGAGAGATATTCATGCTGATGTCAATGTGAGATGTGTCTGACCTGTGAAACACTGGGCCTCTAGTCTAGCATCTTCTTTCTGCCAGAAGCCAATCCCTGCTATGTCAAAGGGAGACATAATCCATCCCAAAACCACATACTTGGGAAAATGGTGGAGGGAAATTCCCTTCCTGTCCACATCTGGAGACCAGCTTGTATGCTGAAGCTAAGTCAATCATCCTTATCATGCAAATCCTAGTCAGTGTCCTTGCAGATTTAAGTTCCCATGCACATCAGTGTTTAATCTACATGTGAATCCTAACACATGTATGCCTCAATAATAGCCCATAGCAGGGAGTTTTGTAGGCTGTTGTTAAGTTAGGCAAGAAAGAATCTTGTCCCATGTGTGTATATGTGAATACATGCTGCTTTCTAAACAAATCAAGTGCCCCTTGTTCTTGTGTGTTCAGCCTGTGTGCAGTCCCACCAGAGGTCTTCCTGAAATTAAAAAAAAAAAAATGACTACACAATTTTTCAAGCAAATGTCATGTTGGCAAAGGGGCCAACAGCCTTGCTGTCTCAGAGCTGTTGGAGTACTCGGCACTTGCAGTGTGGGTAAAAGCGGCAGAACAAACTTCTTTGCACTGTCCCACACTTCCCTTCCACCCTGACACAAGAGCTGAGATGGCAAGGCCTACAGAGCTCCACTTGGGCTGGGCCTCTCCGCTGTGGCTGCCTCTCAAGAATGGGTTTGCTGTGAGGTGCACAGGGGAGTGGACTTTCCAGTTCTCACTGGGTACCAGGGCAGGAGCTCATTGCTAATGCAGAAACTAAGGGGTTCTGAAAGGAGATGCGAAGACCTATTTGTTGTGAGTCTCCTCCTCCTGCTTCTCTGTCCATGCACTGCTTCTCCTGGCCTCTGCCCATCTTTCATTCTGTCTGTTCAAACTTTTCCTCTTTCCTAGCACCACCTAGGTTTCAGACTCATTTCTGAACCCAGGCCATGATATCTGAGCAAGTCCAAAATCAGCCCCAGCCAGTCTCCAGTTTACTTAGTCACTGCTGGCTTAGGCCAAACAAAGGGACTTGGAGATAAAAGGCTGCATGTCCTAGAGTCAGTCTAAGCCGCTGGTTCCTCTTCCCCTTGGAGGACCTAGTCTTCAGAAGCAATTGCTTTCAGCAGATAGGGAAAGATCACAGCAGCCTCCTCATTAGGGACCTCCAGGCCCATCAGGAACTGAACTGTGCTCTACCCCCACCCCAATTTTCCTCAAACCTACACAGGCCCCCCCTATCCCTGACCCCCTCACAAGTAACTCAGAAACCCATTTCTCCTTCTTACTAACCTTACTGGGCTGGGAGGAAGAGAGGACATGATAGAGCCAGCCGGGAAGCCTGTGTGCGAGAGCCATAATGGGCAAAACTGAGACGGGAGGGATTCTTCCACTCCTCAAGCTGAGACCATGGGAGTGGGGTGACTGGAGGAGGTGAGGCTTTCTTTCCCAGCACTCCAGACCACAGCCCACCCCACACCCCCGCTCACGGCACAGGGAGCCCCTGCGTGCAGTGAGGCCCTCTCCCCTCCAAGAGCTGGACCACATAGAGATGTAAGAGCCTGCTACCAGCCTTAAGGTAAGAGACGGAGCAGTAAAGTCGTGTTACTTCCAATCCAGATGTCAGAGCTGAAGGCCCAGCCGTGCTTGTGGTGTTATATACGACTGGAGGGAGATACTACCCTAATCCGGTCACCAAAACAGTATCTTTTGCTTTCAAGTTAACAACAAACAAATGCTGATGACAGAGGTCTCCATTTACAGCTGCAATTCTAACTCAAGGGTCATGTCCCCAGTGCAATAAACCTGCTCCTCACTCAGTGCTCACACCACTGGGACTAAATCCACATACAAACAAGCTGGGAAAAGGCTGGAATTTCCCATAAACGTATTTCCACCAAGACAGCTCGCTGTGGTGAATGCAGCATAGAAAAGTCCTCTGGCCATTGCATCTATTAACCAACAGCACCTAAACTGAAGTTCTGCTGACACCAGGACATCTTACCAGTGCAGGAATACCAGTATACTATGCTGGTGAAGTACTTGTAATGTGGATGAGGCTGATACGGGGGAAGCTGCACTTTTAATCCAGCCTCTCTCACCACCAGGCAGCACAAGCTATGCCAGTCCAAGCACAGGTTTACTGTTGTGTAGGAGATTGTCAGCATGGCTGTGCCAGTCAAGCATCATACCCCTTAGCTGGCAGAGCTACGCTGGCAGGAGTCTTTAGGGCAGACCTAGCGTAACTAGCATCGTCTCCTGGCTTGGTCCGCTGAGCCTGCGCAGAAACACGTTTAGGAGCGGAGACAGTGTCCTCTCCAAAGCTGCCCTGCCTTCTGCTCTGCCTGACAGGCCTGTGTAGCTGAGGTGGCTACACTCCCCTTTGCCTCCCCCCACCCCTGCCCCCCGCTGACAGCAGTCCTGAGGCTGGATTGGCTGTGCCCTCCTTTGAAATTAAAAACAAACAAGGAGCTGGTTGCATGCAGCCTGATCCAATCCGTTGGCTCCTCCAGGCACGGGCCTGTTTTCAATCACTGGTGCCTGCAGCTCAGACTGAACTTGGCAGCCTCGGCTCCCTTTGATGCTGCTGCTGGAAGACATTACTGCCCTGGGTTGCTCTTCATTTCCGTCCCAGCAGAAGCAGGAGCCAATGCCATCAGCCTAACTGCCAGCTGAGGTTATGCTGGAAACAAAGCACGAGGGTACTGGCTGCCGAAGAGTTAAATCTTCCTGTCCTATCCTTATCTAGAGTTAGGCTGCTGTGTTTGGTTTCAAAGCAGTAAAATAACATGCCTGGGACCACATCCTCAATCCCAGGCAGATTCAATAGATACTAGACAAATGGGTTAGCACAGCGGGAGGAAGTTCTCCCCCTCTGCAACAAACTGTCTCTGGCTCTTTATGGAAAACCCAAATCAGGAATGGTGAACTCACTAACACACACAGACGGGCTTTCTGTCCTGGCCTGAATAGCTCACCCACCCACTTGAGGCATACAATGAATGTATATTCAGCCATACTGTTCAGACATGCCGTGGGCAGGAAGGGATACTCTCCCTGCTTCATTTTTCCCTATGACAGCTCTGATTTCAAACAAAGGGAATTGAAGAGAGAAACTTTAAATTCAGTCTGAGATTCTATTTCATTCAGGTTGACAGGCAAAAGGGCTCTTGCTTTTGTGTAGGTAATACACATATCCATTAGCACATGGATAAAAACATGTATACTGAGATCCATATATGCTTGCATATCCCCATGCACACTTGTACACACACGGGATGCATGTGTATGCATATATCTGTCAGCCACCAGCTCACACATATGACCACAAGCACACATGTGCTGACACATACTAACCCTAGAGCTCACCTACAGATGCAGTCACCTGTTCTCCCACTGACACAAGTGTCCCTCTCACATTTGAAAATGCCCACATACACAAAATCATGGATGACAAACCATAAATACACATAAGTCTGCAGATGTACAAACATACACATGTACGTATGTGTGAACACACACACACACACACAGAGGCATATTTTATTTGTATTACAGTATAGGGCAGGTTTCCATTGTGCTAGGTGCCGTACACATAGGCTAAACTACAATGATTGTTCCTTAAGAACGTATGATCTAACTAGCCAGGACAGACAAAGAGTGAGAGAGAAGAGGTATCACTGGTAAGCAGACTTATGGGAACGGAGGCAAAAAGAAATTAAATGACTTGCCCGAGCTTATATAGGAAATCTGCAGCGGAGCTGGGAACTGAAATTTCATCTCCAGCAGTCCTTCTCCACAGGGTCAATCCTTCACACATGCATGTTAGGACATATTCAGCCTTGAGTACACTTGCATGGTATAAATATTCTGCAAAATACATCCCCCAAAATATCTCCAGAAGTTAGCTTGGGGTCTGGCCAGTTAAGAGAGAGTGCTCCTTGCTCCTTTCCCTCTGTAAAGACTGAAGCTATGTTTAGCCACTGTCTGACCTAACCCAAGGACTAACGCGTTTGCTTTGCAAGAGGAAACCATAACAACTGTACACTGTGGAAAATCATCTCATACCTTGCGTTTTTGTGCAGCACTCAGCTACATGGCAGGCACTGAGCTTCAAGCAGAAACCAGGCAGTGTGAGACAGCATGAGCGGCAGAGGAGGAAAGTCCTGACTTCAGGCATCAGACACATTCTGAGTCCCAGCACTGGCTGCTTTCCATTCACTCAGCGCTGGAGAGCAGGGAGCAGCCAAGCTGCCCTGAGAGATAATCTCAGCAGCACATCTGGTCTCAGCTCCGCGACTCAGCATTAATTATGACTTGTGCAGAAAGAACTTGAAATATCCAATGAGATGTGGAGCTAGCCAGCTCCGTCGGCAAGGGAGAAAGAAAGGGAGACAGGCAGGTAGGATCTTGCCCACCATTGACGCTGCCGCCAGTGTAAACAGCAGCTAAGTATGGGTCGCAAGTTTTAACAAAGGCATCCCCCATAGTACATGTAATATATTCATGCTCTAATTGCTTGTCAGATCTATTCCAGATAGCCGGAGAGTGGAGCAACAGTTTCTGTCTGCGTGCCACACTCTTCACTCCCTTTTAGCCACAGGCAGTGTTAGCTGCCCTACAGACAATCAGTTGCCCTTGCCCCAGTAAGGGTCAGAGGGGCGTTTCCTATCATCTAAGCTGCTTCAGCCTCCCAGGGCAGCCACAGGGCTCAAGGTTATGCCATTGATTCTCACATGGGCAGAAATCTCAGGCCTGGTTCAGTCTTTTTCCCCAGTCGCTATTAGTCTGAGCCTCATTTTTTAAGGTTACTGTGAAATGATTACACTGGACAGAATTAAACGAGCAATGCTGCTACATAGGAGTGGGTTGTAAATGGGATAGCAGGCACCAGCAGCTGGGGCCAGGACCTTTAGGACTAGAAGAATAAATTGCTACAGCTTAAGTTAGGGGACTGTTCTCATGAGACTAGCAAGCTTAGCTGGAGTATGTTGCCTACAGATCCAGCAGTTGGGTGAGAGGAGAGGAAGGAATGGCTATTCTGCATCTCCTTGTGTTTTGTGAGGTTACGAAAGTCCACTTAAATTCCACCTTCTCCAAAACGATTTCCAAGTCACAGAAGTTGCTCACTTCTGGATTTCTGTTGTCAAAATACTAGATATCTCACCATTGATGCAATCTATATTCATCTGAACTGAGCGGTTTGTTGGTGCAGGGGACTTCCAGACCTGGTTCTAACACTGGATGATTCTGGACAAGTTGTTCTCTGTGCCTCAGTTTCCCCCATATAAAACATGAAGGAAAGTATATTGACTGTTTGCACAGTTCAGCTGTAACACTTCAACCACTGAGAACAGGGCCATACACTCGGACTTAGGCGACATGGGTTCTGATTGTAGCTCTGCCAGCAGCCTGCTGTAGGACCTTGGTCAAGTCACTTCTCCTGTGGGCTTCTATTTCCCCTCCCATTCTTTGTCTGCCTTGTCTACTTAGACTGCAAACTTTTGGGATCAAGACTGTCTCACTCTGCGTAAGTAGCACCCAGTACAACAGGAATCTGATCTTGTCCAGGGTATCTAACTACTATTTAAACACAACTAATGAATTTTAAAAAACTGACACAAATTACCATTTGCTAAATGACTAAGATGCTTGAAGAGGAGGTGTTACTGAGGAACCAGGTATTATTATGTCCATGGTTTTAATCCCTCTCTTGTCCTCTTGGATGCATAAAGTAGGTGATAGGTTAGGGAAGGCCTGGCCAGAAGTATAGCTAGGGGCCAGTGGCAGATCAGAGATGTTTCCTTTATGAGTAATTCTGGGAACATCAAATTGTTTGGCACCATTACCTGGAACACTGTCTCCAAATGTGTCACATCCACTAGCAGCCTGAGACAGCTGGAAGCTCAATGGCTGGAGGGAGGCCTTGATGACAGCAAATGGCCTGTAAAAATTTTCGTTTCCCTTTTGAGCTCTTCCTTCCTCTCTACCTCCACCCGCAGTATGAGAGCAAGGGGCAGCCAATGAAATGGAAGGGAAACACATTTAAATCAGATACCTTTGTACACAACATGTAAGTAACCTACAGAACTTACATTGCCAATAGATACAGTTGAGGCCAGAGCCTCGGAAGGACCCAAAATGAGACTATCCGCAGAAGAATTCAACAGTATTTAGGGCTGTTGGTTACAGCCGTGTTGGTCTAAGGATGTAGGTAGATACGGTTCTTTGGGTAGATGTGATATCTTTTATCAGACCAACTAAATACTTAGAAAAATTGTTCTTTGCAAACTTTCAGGTACAAACACCCTTCTTCAGGCATAGGGAGAATCAGTACTTAGGCAAGGGAATCTCCCTGCTTTATCAATCCAAGAAAGAACAATACAGCCTCCCTGAAAGAGGAGGGAGGGAGCACACTAGCTCACACAGACCTCTCAGTCACAACACAAAATGACAGCTGCCTCACAGCTGCAGATGGCAACCGTACAGTTGAAGGTGTAGCACCAAGATATGGGAGCAGCCTGACAAGATTGTATTGCACAGCTACTTAGTTCCCTGTTACCATCTAATCTCCATTTGGGGCCTACATGAAATGTGTCAGTCTGCTTCATCAGGACTGAGAACAGCGTTGTCACACCAGTACAGTGAAAAAACTTGATCCAGGTCACAAAATATCATGAGACTGGCTTTGAAATCATGAGGTTATTCTTTTAAATCGCCTGTTGTATTTTCTGACTCTAGGTCATGCCTCTAGGTCTAACATCTTCTCATTAACCACAAACCTGTTTTCTTTTCTTTTTTAAATGAAATCTGATATTCTCACATAAGGACAGGACTCACAAAAAAACTACAGTAAGCTAGCAAGACTGCATGTCAACTACCATCACAACTGGCACTAACTGGAACCATGGCTAGGGACAGACATTCAAAAAGCCTGAGCCTGAATTCATTCGATCTTTGCAGGTTAGTCTAACCTGGCTAGGTTTAACTGGGTTGTAACCACATAGGCATCCCCTCTGGACTGAAAAACTACAGGCACATGTCTGCAGTGGCTCAGGTTAGAAGCCGAGCGGAGCTAGAGCAGCCCTCCCTTCCCTCCCACAATGCTGAGCTAAGGGGGGCGGCCAGGCCCCGACAGGATGCTAGGGAGGGTTCCCCCCACAGCAGCCTAGCAGGGAGCTGCTGACACAGTGTTTATAACCCCTAACTCAATGTTTGTCAGCTCATTAAGAAAACAACAGCCTCTCTCTATTAGTTCAAGCTCTTCTTAAACAGTTTTTCCAAGGAAGTAAAGGAGGGACATTACCAGCTACCTATTGATTAGCTCCAAAAAGCCCTAAGCCAACATAGTCTTGTCTGCCTTTGTTCTGCCTGCCACAATACAGACAGTAGGCACAGAACCATCCCTAGGGGTCATGAATTGGCGCGACCTTCCCAGGCCTGGCACTTTGGGGGGCCCTGCAGAGTGGGGCAGAGCAGCAGCAGTACAGAGCTAGGCACAGCAGTGGCTCTGCATCCAGCCGCTTGCTCCACCCCCTACCGCCCATGCCACCACCACCAATGGCAGTGGCAGTTTCTTCAGGTCCTGGGCCCATGGGATTGGAGCAGGGGTGGGGCTCCACAGGGGCTGATTTGCCCTGTGGCCTGCACCCTGCTTGGGTCAGCTCTGCATAGGCAGCATTTGGTATGCTAGCTAATGCTGAGAGGTGTCTGTGTAAGGCAGAGGGGAGGGGGGGAATCCCTGCTTCGGCAGGGTGTGGTGATGGAGTGGGGAGTGGGGGAGCAGGAGGAAGCCAGGCAGACCCTGCTGTACATTTAGTCTCTGACAGAGCTGCAGCCAGGGAGCAGAGGGGAGCGGCCAGCCCAGCTTTCTGGAGCAGAGAGCCCTGCTCACCCAGAGGGCATGCTGGGATGCTGGGGGACTCTGATTTAACTGTCCAGGAAAGGATCTGGGACAGGTATTGCATAAGCTGGTTTGACCCAAATCAGTTAAGTCTGCTACTACATTCAACCAGATTTATCTCAAACCAGTTTCAGCCATTTTCAAACTGGTTTATGTGCACTGAACTTCTGTTCTGTTACAGGTTTAAACCAGTTTCTGATCACTTAAACTGGTTTATGTGTAATGTCTGTCCCTAGTCCATGAGGTCATATTCCACATGGATACCACAGATGGAACGGGTCACAAAGACTGCACTCCCCTTCTGTCATAGGAATGGGACACTTGGGAGGGATGACAATACTCCCAGTACCTGAGCTGCTCCAGTTCTACTGACAGAGAATCCTGGTGTGTAAGACTGTTTAGCACAAAAACCCAGCATGAACACCCTGCTTAGGAGACAAGCTATATTATTCCCTGACGTTTCTGCACTGTGAACTATGGGGGTAGGATCTCCTAGTAATGCTGTCATGAGCTAGCACCTCAGCAGTTACTCTTAAAGTCCCAGAGCTGTGAGAAGCTGATGTGTCTCTACGTGTCATTACAAGTCTTGAGATCCAGCTCAGACATGTGGGATGTATGCTGAGGTTCATAAAATCTCTGAAAACCCAGGCTGGTTTCTAGTTTGGCATCTAACTCAAGCCAAATTCAAATCCTGTAGTGACTGCACCATAAAGTAGCTTTGAATTCACATTAAAAGAACTAATATGAATTCACAATCCCACATATCCCTCTGTTAAAAGAACGTACCTGCTCTATACAGTTCTAGTGAGTACTCATGGGGGTGCAGGTCTTACATAAATGTCCAGACTTCAATATATACTGGTTCATCTACAGATGGGCTTACACTGTTAAACCAGGGATGTTACACCTGGGGATTGTTTTGCCTCTGTATGGACAAGACCCAGCCTCAGAAACTGGAATCCAGATCTGAACTTCCCCCAGGTTTATACAAATTTTGGATTCAAAGCCATCTTTTATGCAAAACCATCTCTTATGCAAGCCAAACTCAGGTAAATAGATCTCCTTGTACCAGAAAGATAGCAGTAACATGGTTAAGAGTTCAGTCATGCTGCTGAACCCAGCAAAAAATCAGCTAAGAGAAAAAAAATCCTACTTCTCTCTCCACTCTAAACTTTGGGAAGAGATCCTCATAACATAACATCCCCTCCTCAACACCCCCACCTGATTGTGATGCTCTGGATTAGAGAGTCACCATTTAATGGTGCCTGAATGAAAATGAAAACAGTTTTCTGTTCACTGATTGATATCACCACACTGTATTGATTTCCAGCAGCAGCAGCTAGACAGTCATATTTGAAACAAACATGAGACAGAGTTGAAAGGTTCTAAATATCATTATTCATCTCCCTCCCGTAGGAAAGGCCACTCAGCTAAACCTGCCCAAACAGTTTTTCTGTCCTGTGTAAGTATGACAAAAAGAAGCCACACTAAAGAGCACAGTAAATTACACTATGGTAGACTCTAAACAATTTATTCCCCAACATGAGATTATAACTGTTTATGTGCAGCAAACAGAAGGATGATAAATAGCCCTGACCATCACTTAGCCACAACATCTGGAGTCCAATGCCAAAACCTCTCTAAACAAGGACAAGAAGAATTTGGAGAATGAAATGTCAAGAGCAACATAAAATGCCTTTCAAATTAGCAAGCAGTGAGCTGAGCAAATATTCTCAGTAAATATCTCAGCCAATATTCGAAGCAAATATTCTACACACATTCTCTCCATAATGTAATTACAGTTTGCATGTCCAGAAAACCTTTCATGTAGGGACAAATCACATGGCATTATCTCTATCTGACAGCTGGGAAACTGAAGGAAAAAAAATGAAGGCCCAAGTTTTCAAAGAGACCATTAGCTCCCAGCCCTGAGACCCCTGGCTCCAGGCACCAACAGCTTCCACCGACTTGAATGGAGGTCTGTCTGCACAAAACAACTGAGGCAGGCTCACCCTTCCTAGATCTACTTCATCGTGAGCTTTTTGCTGCATAGAAATGTATTATAAAGATTCTGGGTGTGAGTGAATATAAAATAATGATGATATGATATCTATTCCCATCAAAGACCCTCAAAATATGAGAAGGGCTGGACCTATACTCCTATATCCAACTGTAAAGAGAGTGGACACATCTAGAATGGATCAAGGTATGGATGCTGCTGTTAAACCTGCTGCCTCAAAGAGGCTGAACCAAAACCCCAGACCCCTGAACACGACTGAACTCTGCTGGATTCCCATTCTGGGTTCATGGCCTAAGTTTTTAATGTGGACCCATTTTATTCATACCCAATAACAGACAGAGCCAAACAACCAGTCAAATTTATGCCTTTGCCACACTTGCCAGACCTGCAGCCAGAGGCTGCTCACCTAAACACCTTGGGGACTTGGGAAACAAAGGGACTGACAATGAGCTTTGGGATGGTTATCCAAGCTATAGCATAGAAACTCAGCAACTGCACCTGTCCCACCCTGTAACCTGTACTCAAAAGACATGTTTCACTTTGTTGTGTCACCTTGCTGCTGCCTCAAGATCAGCTAGAGAATGAAACCAATCTAGTAATCCCCCTTACTAATATACATCATAATAAAAACAAGCATAATTTTACTAGCCATACCAACTTTGATTGTCTGGGAAAGCTGAGGTCAGAGTCAAAAACCTAGCAGTAGTTAACCCATGACACTTTTACTTTTCCCAGCTATGACTGTTTTGGGAGGGTAGAATAACCGCCACTTGGCGATCTGAATTTCCAAGAAATTGCTGTGGAAAAAAGCCCTCTGAGACCTACATTTTAAAGGCAGCCCTGAACGTCTCCCATGTGTCTGAATTAAGAGCTGCTTGACATCCTTCCCTTAAACCAGGGGTGGGCAAAATACAGCACACAGGCCTCATTTGACCCGCCAGCTCATTCTATCTGGCCCGTGGGGCCACTAAAAAATTTAGAAAATTAGTATTTATCTGCCCCCAGCTCCTGTCAAAGATGACAGGAGCCAGGGGCAGTGGGACCCTGGGGGAGCCCCAGCAGACTCCTGCAACAGAAGGGCCCTCCTGGTCCCACCCCCCACAGCTGGAAGCCCCCTGCCTAGCAGAGGCTTCTGGCCTGGGACCATGGGGCTGTTCATGGCTACACCAGTGAGGGAAATTCAGGTAAGGAGGGAAAGGGATGCAGGGAAGGACCATGGGGATAGCCCCAGCCCTCAGGGCCAGGCAGGGTCCTGCTGAGCCTCATGGTCCAGACATGCAGCTGGGAGCCAGCGGGCAGGCGGGAAAGCAGTTGTGGGGGAGGGGGGGAGTGGAAGTGAGCGAGAGTGTGGAGCCCTGCACCAATGTCCCAAGGCCAGTGCCAGTGTGGCCCAGAGTGGGGCGGCAGGAGCATGGGACGTGGCCTGGCAGGGGTCTGTGGAGCCGGGCTGGGCTGCACCAACAGGGAGAGGGAGGAGCTGACCCAACTCCATAGAGCCCCTGCTGGCCAGGACCCCACACTCCTGCTGCCCTGCTCTGGTCCCGTCGGCACTGGCCCCTGCACTCCCGCCCAGCTGCCTCTGGCTGCTGCATGCCTGCTCAGTCCCAGTGCCCCCGCCCCAGCCCCACGGTACAGGTGGGGAGCAGTGTACATGCCACACTTGCCTGTGGGGAATGAACTGGTGCTCAGCGCAGAGGAAAAGTGCACCGCCCCCCCCATGGCCAGTGCTTTCTGCTGCAGCCTCTCACAGCCCACATGGGGCTGTCCTGCCTCTCTGCTGCGGGGCAGCGGTGCCAACAGAAAACAGGCACAGGCACTCTGTATAGGCTCCGAGCAGCTGCAGCATGGGATACCAGCCATGGGAGGGGAAGTGGCTACTTTTCCTCTGTGCTGAGCAATGGTTCATTGCCCAGAAACTGCTGTCCGGTGCAGAGGAAAGCAGCTCTGCCACTCGCCACTGCCGGGCAGTGTTTGCTGTGGCTGCCCACCTGGAGCTCGCACCACCCTAGGCTGTGGAGTGGTTGCTCCACCGCGGCCTCTGTGCTGCCCAGCATGGCAGCAGTGGCCATGTGGGTGGAGCAGCCACAGGGCAGCAGAGAGGTGGCGGTGAAACAGCCACACCGTAGCCTAGCGTAGTGCGAGCTCCGGGCAGACAGCCACAGCAAACACTACCTGGCAGTGGCAAGTGGAGGGGCCGCTTTCCTCTGCACTGAGCAGCAGCTTCTGTCCAGCTGCTGCTGCCACAGCTCAGCCCCAACGGGCAAGCCTGGAGCTTGCACAAGGCCTAGGCTAGTAGCGGCAGTGGGGAACAAACTGGTGCTCAGCACGGGGGGAAAAGTGTCCCTCCCTCCCTGTGGCCAGTGCCCCACGCTGCAGCCACTCGGAGCCCACACAAGGCTGCATGTGCCTGCTCTCTGTTGTGGCAGAGAGGCAGGACAGCCTGTGAGCTGTGAGCAGCTGCAGCAGGAAGTGCCAGCCACGCACAGGGGTTGGGGGGACGACGGAACACTGTTCCCCTGCACTGAACTGCAGTGCATTCTCTGCAGGAGAGCGTGGGACACGCAGGTTCGGGGCTGTGCGCTGATCCCCACCTATACTGCGAGGCTGGGGTAGGGGCACTGGGTGTGAGTGGGTGTGTGGGAGCCAGCGGCAGCTGGGTGGGAGCGCAGGGCCTGCACTGGTGTCCCAAGGCCAGTGCCGATGGGGCCCAAAGCAGGGCAGCAGGATCATGGGGTTCTATGGAGCCGGGTCAA
This sequence comes from Crocodylus porosus, assembly GCF_001723895.1. Taxonomy (NCBI): domain Eukaryota; kingdom Metazoa; phylum Chordata; order Crocodylia; family Crocodylidae; genus Crocodylus; species Crocodylus porosus. The sequence goes on along the minus strand of NW_017728951.1, from coordinate 35,132,344 downwards.
CTCCCCCCTCTCCCTGTTGGTGCAGCGCAGCCCGGCTCCACAGACCCCTGCCAGCCCACACCCCGCACTCCTACCACTCTAGGCCCCGCCAGCACTGGCCCTGGGACATTGGTGCAGGCCCCACACTTCTGCTCACTTCCACTGCCCCCCGCCACTTTCCCCATTTTCCTGCCTGCCCGCCGGATGACCACTCTGCACTACATGGCTCTCATACCCACACACACACACATCCCCACAAAACCCCATATGCAATCCTGCATATACACCACAAACGCACACAAATCAGGACAGAAGCCTTTTTTTATATTAAATTAAAATATATTATTATGGGTGTTTTATTTTTAGTATGTAATTTGTTTTTTTCCCATAAGGTAGCAAACCCACTTCCCCAAACTTTGAGGCAAAGCATCCACGCCAGAAGACAGGCAGGTGATCCAGGCTGACCTGGACAGGCTCAGCAAATGGGCGAACGAGAATCTGATGGTGTTTAACACCGAAAAATGCAAGGTTCTCCACCTTGAAAGGAAAAACCTGCAGCATCCTTATAGGCTTGGCAGTGCTATGCTGGCTAGCACTATGGAAGAAAGAGACTTGGGGGTCATCGTTGACTACAAGATGAACATGAGTCTGCAATGCTGCAGCTAGTAAAGTGACCAAAATGCTGGCTTGCATCCATAGATGCTTCTCAAGCAAATCCCGGGACGTCATTCTCGCCTTGTACTTGGCCTTGGTGAGGCTGCAGCTGGAGTACTGCGTCCAGTTTTGGGTCCCACAATTCAAAAAGGATGTGGACAAGCTTGAGAGAATCCAGAGAAGAGCCATGCGCATGATCAGAGGTCAGGAAAACAGACCTTACAACGACAGGCTGAGAGCCATGGGGCTCTTAAGCCTGGAAAAGCTCAGGCTCAGGAGTGATCTGATGCCCACGTATAAGGTTATCAGGGGTGACCACCAGTATCTGGGGGAACATTTCTTCACCACAGCACCCCAAAGGATGTTGAGGTCGAAGGGTCATAAACTACTACAAGATCATTTCAGGCTGGACATAAGGAAGAATTTCTTTACTGTCCGAGCCCCCAAGGTCTGGAACAGTCTGCCAGCGGAGGTGGTTCAAGCACCTACATTGAACACCTTCAAGAGCAAATTTGATGCTTATCTTGCTGGGATCCTATAACGCCAGCTGGCTTCCTGTCCTTTGGGCAGGGGACTGGACTCGATGATCTCCCGAGGTCCCTTCCAGCCCTGATGTCTATGAAATCTATGAAAGGAGTACTTCCGGGGCAAGGGGAGGGACTTCCAGTGGCAAAGGTCAGAGATTAGGGGGCAAGACTTCCGGTCCCAAGATGGTGACCAGGGGGCGGGGCACCTGTCCAGGGGCGGGGCTACCCATGTGGCCCTCAACAGCTTGCCAGAACTCGGTAAGCAGCCCTCCGCCCAAAATAATTGCCCACCCCTGCATTAAACCAGGTGGGAAGGACAGAGTGGGTGTCCATTACCAGTTCTACCACCTGACTTCTCCATGTTTCCTTTTCTTATCTGTTTTTACAGGAGCAAGACTATCCCTGGGTCACAGGGACAGCATGGAGCTGATTTACTGAAGGCACCATCTGTAAGATGCTCTGATGGGAAGTGCTAGGAAAAGAGAAACAGCTTTTTTCTGAAGGGATCTGTGGGCAGCCCCAACTCTTCTGTATATATCCAGCTAGGAAAAGTCCTGTTTTCAAGGAGCCTGGAATAACTGAATGTATTCACTGTCTGCTGACAGGGCAAGTTGCAAGGGCTAGTCGGCAGCATCTTGCCCAGTGCTGAAAAGGAGAGCCAGTCTCTGCTTCAGTGCCCTTGTAATTACTTCCTGTCAGTGCTCTGGGTAACAACATGCACACAATTAGCACCTTGCCCCCTTACCTGCATGACAGGCTGGGAAACAACAGATTAAGTAGGGCAGGAGGTGATTTCTGGAAAAAGAGAGGCAGAGGATCCTTCTAGGTAAATTATTGGCTTTGGGGTTAAGAAACTGGGTTCTCATCGCAGCTCCATCATGGATCAGGTGTGTGACCTCAGGCAAGCCACTCCCTCTGTCTCTGCACACCCATCCTTGGTCTATTTAGAATGTGAGCTCCCATTATGTACCATATTTACCCAAATCCAAGATGACCCTGAATTTAAGATGAGCCCCCAATAGTTAGGGTCTCTATATGGAAAATTCATAAATTTGTTATGATTTCCCATGTATAAATTCTAATCATTGGAGGGTTTCCATAAATCCCTCCACCCACTGCTGCATCAGGGAAAGCAGTGACAGGGAAGCAGGCGGTAGTGGAGGCATACAGTACGGAGGCAGTGGTAGGGTGGGGCAGGCTGCAGCTGCAGCTACAGCTCCAGTCCCGATCCTAGGTCAGTCCCATTTCTGCACAGCTGGGAGGGAGCTGCCCTGCAGCTGAGACAGCTCTCTCAGGCTTGCAGAGATCAGGACTGGTCCTGACTGCTGTGCAGCTGGAATAGCTTTCCCCATCCCGGAGATCAGAGCTTATCCAGGCCGCAGTGGCCTCCCACTGTATGTATCTGTACTAGAAAACAGCTCATTAGACTAATTTAATGTGTGGTAATTGATGTGCAAGTGTAAATGGTGACACTTCACTGTGCATTATATTAGTCTAATGTGCTGTAAAGCATCTTGTGTAAATGCGCCCAGTGGCATTTACAACACTGAAATCTTGTTGTAAGACACTGCAGTCTTGACTCAGGTCTGACACAATGGACATGTAAGGCACCATGGTTTCTGAACTGTGTATCAGATCAGTAAAACTGGTTCAATTCTGTTCTACACTGGAGCAGCTGTATACTGTTGAGTTGGACTGACTGCAGCTCCTTGCCCTCCTCAAGCCAGGGGATCACAGCATAAGAGTCCAACCTTAACTTTTTTCAGGAAAACCAAGGCCTATTTCCAGAAGTTTAAAACAAATACACACGGAGCCTGGATGGTTCCAGAAAGTGATAGCACAGAGATACCCTGCACACTTCAGTATTAAAGCAGCAACTTGGGCCATTAGCAGCTAGTGGTGGGGAACCTGAAAATTACTGGAAAAGCACTAGAAAGTTTAGAGGCTTACTGGAACATGACAGCACTGAAGAATACCAGGGAGCAAATCTTTCTGATAAGATTCTGTGATCCTCCTAAACCAAGACACGAGGAGCTACATTTAAAGAAGTTAACCAGATTTTTCAGAATAATCTGAGCAGGGGTCATAAACAGAGGGACCCTGGGCTCTGAACTTGCAGCCCATCCAGAAGTGAATCCCCACTAGTGAGGAGTAAGTAGGTCTGGAATGACTTCTAGTGTTAGAGCTGACCAGGGGCAGCTGAAGAAATGTCCCTCAGATACAGGACGAGAGGTGAGAGACAGGGGAGAGACAGGAGATGAGCTTCTTCCTTTGTAGGTATCAAAGAGTTAAAATTCTGCAGCTTGCAGGGACTGAGACTACCTTCCCCCTTTAATAAACACAAATCTTTGTAACATTCATCAAAGAAATAATCCAAAGAAATTAAAATTCTTGCCTCCAAGCTGGGAAACACCACGGGAATATGTCTGCCCAATTAATTATACATAGGCATGACTTGCAGTGAGAGCCACAAGGGCTATGAGCCCATGAACTTTCATATACCAAGCATAAATCTAGCTGGTTCTTATGGGATAAGTCTTCAGAGACCCAGGTCAGGCTAGGAACTGGTGTGGGTGGCATTTGCCCCTCTGCATTAGTCCTGTTCCAGCCACAGGTGAGGAGGTGCTGTGCTGCTGGAGACAGATGTTAAAATATAATAAATCTGTGACTTCCTAGGATTTCAGAAAGCATACGTCTACTATATGATCTAAAGGAGGCTTACTCCCATCAACACAGTGCATGTGAAACCCAGCTGAGCAGTTCACATTGACTCCTGCTGCGAGCCAAGGTACACACACACACACACACACTCACCTAGTCACAAGAGCTTGTAAAGCAGTACAAGAAATGCGGTTCTGTCAGACCACTAGCCTTCAGAACAGAGACCATCGCTCTTCTGTGTTTATAGACCGCTAGCAAATGAGGCTCCAAAACTCTGACCACTGTTAAGAGCTCCATGTGAAATGAAAGCCAGATGCAAGGCACAACAAGGTTTATTGACCCAACAGCACTCCAGACCTATGCTACGTATCTTTGAGCCCCATCTACTGGCTCCAGCTCTATTAACCACTTACAGATAGCTTGTCTGTAGTGCACACTTGTACCAGGGTTAATGTCATGCTACTCTAAATTTAGTATGACTGTTTTAGCACATAGTGAGTTACAGATGCTTTTAGCCACTAGGGGGAGATTTTGATTTCTACTAATTCCGGATTTGAGCTGAACAGGAAGCGGTTTTCCCATTTGGCAAAGCTTTTTGCAGAATGAAAAAAACATTCTGCTCCACACTGGGATCAGCCAGAGACCTCTGAAGTTTTCCATGGTGGAACAAGAGAGGACCTCACTCAGCCAGCCAAACAGGGCACCATTTAGGATGAGGGAACACAGCTGTGTCATGCTTAGAACAAGGATTTGAACCTGGGTTTCCTTTATCAAACTCCCTAAACCAGTGCTTTCCACACTTTTCCTCAGCATGACCCCATTTCCTTAGTATGGCCCCTTGCTCCCAACCCGTAGCACCCCACCCCTTCCAAGTGCCCCCCCCCCCTTTACACCCACAGCCTCTGGCTCTGCAAGTGTTCCTCACTCCCCACCCACAGCCCCCCTCCTCCCCAGCCCTCCAGCTGCCAGGGCTACAAGACCAGGGTCAGGACCCGCAGCCCCCAGCCCCCCCAGGAGTGCCTGAGCCCCAGCTGCAAACTGCAGAGACCTGTGCAGCTGCTGTGGCCAGAGCAGATCACAGAGCCCCCACAGCCCAGCAGGTGGGATGTGGTGTGGGATGGTGGGGTGGCTCGGTGATGCTGCTGGGAGCCCCACGCTGCCACGGTGAGGCACTCCCTGCCCACCCGGCAGCAGTGGCAGCACGGAGTTGTGCCCCCTGCTGCTGCCAGGTGGGCAGGGGATGCCTCGCCAGGGCGGCATGGCCAGCATGGAGCTCCCAGCAGTGACACCAAGCCTCCCCACCCCACTCTGCCGCTAAGACCCCAGGGGAAGGGCAGCAGGGCAGGAAGCCCTGAGCAGGCAGTGGGCAGCCCTCATCCGCCCCGCCCCATGCACAAATCTGGGGGGCAAGTGTCACTCCCTTTTTTGTCATTGTGGCCCCAAATGGAGTTGCAACCCCCAAATTGGGAACCGCTGCCCTAGGCACTAGATACTGTGGGAGGGCAAGGGTGAGGAGGCTCTTTCTCTTCTGCTGGACTGGAGAAGGGAACAACAGCATCCTTCATGGTAGATGCCTGCCCACCCATTCAGCCCCATGGAGGGAACTGTTGGAAGCTTAAAGGAAAAAAACATGGAGGGGATGAACTCCCGAGAGCAGAGTTCTTCATGGAGCTGCCATAGCCCACACCTCCAGCGTGTGCTCTGGGAAGGGGCTGAAGCAGCTTCAGGGTCACTTAGGCTAGGGACACACCAGTGGGATGTCCTGGCAAAGCACCAGCGGCCCTCAAGAAAGTGAAGTTGGAGTCACATGACACAAGTCCCTGAACTAAGGTAAACTGTTCCAATAGCAGGGTAGTTTCTTCCCAGTGAAGCTGCTTGCTTGTGTGCAAGCCATCCATAACAGCTTTTGTGTGCAAGCCATCCGCTACATCCCTGGCTTTTGCTTTTCCTTCAAGGATCCCTTTCTAGGGTGGTTCCATTTGTGTTGCCATGGCCTCAGAATAAAAATCCCATTAACATTCCCCCCCAGACCTGTCTCAGTGTTTCTTCAGTTGCTGGGATTTCTTGTACTATTAAAATAACTGACAGAGGGACAGCTCCAAAATTCCTAAACAAATCTTTCCTCCAATGCCTGATGAAGGGTGTTTGTACCCAAAAGCTTGCAATTAAATTTTTTTTTTTTTGCAAAAATCTTGTTGGTCTAATAAAAGATATCATCTCTGCTATGAGTCCCGATTGACTTTTCCTCTAGACCAATATGGCTACAACTTGGATACCTGACACATGGAAGATACTGACTTTGAGGCGATTTTTAAAAATGAAACCTTCATATTTTCCCAAGCAGGAAGTACCTGTGACCACCTGAAACCTGAGATTCTGCTTCCTGCCTTTGTTTCAAGGTAATTTGCATCATCACAGATCCTCGCAGGAGGTGAGAGGCTTCATACCAGCTATGAACTGACAGCCCAGAGGAGTTTTCTATCTATTGACTCCTCTGTGAAATCCTATGAAATATGAACTTTCATTTTTACCCAGGAGAACTTTTACAATCTTTTCTCCAATGCCTGATGAAAGGTGTTCGTACCCAAAAGCTTGCAATTAAAGACTATTTTTTGCAAAAATCTTGCTGGTCTAATAAATGATATCATCTCTGCTACAAGTCCTGACTGCCTAAACACTCCAAGGCATCTGGCAAATAGGCCCATCTTTCTGCCTTCTCTCATACAGATCCCGCAAAGTGGTGGACCCAGCAAACTGACTGGTGCCTGCTGTGTCGCAGGGGTCTGGGAAAAGCTCCACTCTACCACAGATGTTCTGTGGGAGGCCGGGTCCTTTATTCTTTCTCTGCCTCCATCTCTCCTTAAACTGAGCAGAATGGTCCTTCCCTACTGCACAGGGGTGACAGAAAAATAAAATATGGTTAGAGTGGGAATTTTTCTGATAAGGTAGTGATGACCCGAGTTATCCTAGGTAAGGGACCTGAGGAGTGTGCTGCTCAGAACCAGACCTCAGAGATGGTTCTGTTTGTGGGGCTTTCCAGGCAGTGGGACCCTCTTCCTTACCTCACCATCACTCATCTCTGTGCCTCAGTATTCCTATCTAAGAAGGGTGCTGTGACAGCACTTGGTGTGGATACCGTATGGGATAAAGCTGACCATGTCCTCCTCACCACGCGTTGCTCTTTCCCTCATCTTTGATGGCTTTCTGCAGTCCTACAGCCCTTAAGACTATTGCCTCTTCTGCTGCTCTCCCTTTGGCTGGGCCTTCCTCCCAGGAGACAATACTGACTCCAGGGTGGAAGAACAAACACTGATAACACTAGTCGGGGCACCAGTTGTATCTATGCAGAGATAACAATGAGGTACTTGCAGGGCAAGGCAAACACCTGGCATGTGCTTCAGGAGCACACCTGGTTTCATCCTGCACCACAAATGTGGCCCACAGTACTACCCACTGGAGGAAGGACCCACAGCACACACACACACCTCCTCAGAGCCTGTGAGGAAGTGACAGGAAAGGATCAGTACAAATGACAGAGAAGGCAGGGAGCCATTTCTTTGTTACAATACTATGCAGATAACAGGAGTCACCTATGTGGCCTTCGCTGCTGCAGTGTATAGGCACTTCCCACTTAGAGTGAGGAACGGAGGCAATAGGCAGGTTAAACAAACACCCACAATCATGTGCAGAGCCCGTGGTTGGGCTAGGACATGGTCCTTCCATTTCTCAAGCTTAGTACAGTTTCCTCCTACTGTACCCTTCTGGCTGCCAGTAACGTTTGTCTTCAAAACAACTCTGCTGTGCTCTCATTTAGCAGCTTTCAAGCAATCACCCCAAAGCCATGCTTAGGGTCCGTCATTATGCCTGTGTAGGGTTACCCCTGTATTACCAAAGAGAACATTGACAGAGTGGACTCACACTGCAAATCTTTCAGGGTGTTTATACACGTGGGGGAGCTGGGTGCTTTAATTAGAGCGGCTCCAAGGGCTGCTCCAAATAAAGCACGTGGAGTGTCTCATGTATCAGTGTCCCCCTGTTTAAAAAGAGTGGCAGTGTTGCTTTAACTAAAGTGTGCTCAACAAGCTTTAGTTAAAGTGCCCACCACCATTTTTAAGCACGGGGATGCTGATACACGAGATACTGGAGTCTGCTGGAGCACAGTAATTACCAATTAATTGAGTCTGCTCTGAGGCACTATAATTACAGCACATTGGAGCAGCCTCGCTGCTCGTGTATAGGCACCTTCTGTTCTCTCAATGCTTTTGTAGTTTTAGGGGGAGTCCTTGATTTTTCTGGGCAAATCTCACATAGGAAATTCCAGGCCCCAGATTCTCTTGTGGGATCCAGCACAGGGAAGCAGTGTCTATGTGTTTCAAGTTGAGTAGGGCTAGCTATTGCCAAATAGCTTTGCAGGCAGACTCTCTCTTTCAGGAGAAGCACATTAATTATCATGGGATGTGTCTACACGTGACATTAATGTTCAGCAATAAACTGTGGAGCTTATTGCTCTGCAGTTTATTGCTCCCAGGAAGCTCCCTGGAGCACCTGGACCACAGCACATTGAGTCGAGTCAGAGCAGCCCCAGCAGGGAGGGGGCCCAGGGGTCAGCCTGCCAACCAAGGCTCAATGTGCTGTGGAGTGGCTGGCTGGGGCACAAGGGTGCTTCACTGGCAGCCAGCCCCTGCATTGAAGCACCTTCATGCCCCAGCCAGCTGGGTCAGTGTCTACATGCGCATTACAGTACACAAAAAAACTTCACGAGCACTATCCTGCTGCAGAGTTTATTAGTTTTGTGTGCCCTAATGGGAGTGCACATGTAGACACCAAAACATTTACTACATAGTTAATTAGTGAGCTGTGCAGTAAACATCTCATGTAGACGCTCCCATGGTGGAGTAAGTGACTTCAGTTGCCTTTGGTTTCACATATAGAGGCCCAAATACAATCCCGGCTGGCAGTGCAATCAAAGATGGTATTGCTTTAATAAAGCAATAAGGACCAAGGAGTCAGTGTGTAAGTAAACCAAAAGAATGAGTTCTGTTTAGATTAGCTAATATTTTCTGGAATTGCCTAAGTGTTGATTCATGGTGTACTTATGACATCACCTTTATTTGACTCTGCCAGCATCACACAGTTGCCTTTGAGGATGCTGGAAGGTGGAACAATCACTAGCAGACCTGGGAATAAGATCTAGAAGCCCTGCAACTCAGAACCTACTCTAAGTACTGCACCATGCCACCCTGTTCTGCAACCACTTGGTGATAGTTAGTAAGGTCAGCATGGCTGTACGGCACAGAGGCAACTCTTCATTTAACTAATAAGAAGGGCCCATCCGAGGTGGTATCAGAGGCGAGACATGAATTCCATACCTGTTGTGAAGCCAAACATGGGTGTCCCAAAGGGCCACATTCTGTTCTTGGTTTCATGAGTGTAAATACAAAATAACTGCACAAGTTTAGGAGGGTAATTTAGGAAAGTGTGAGTCAGTACTGACAGCAACAGAGTGTTAATCAGCCTTGATAACAGCAACATGACCCACAAACCAGCTCCATCAATCCACTGTAAAATCTCTGTTCATACAGAAAAAAAAATGGAAAAGAAAAGACACAACAAATCCAATACCTTATATACCTTATTTTAAAATTTGGGCTCACAGAAGCTTCTGCTCTGATTAAAACTGACTAGACTCAAGGATCCAGGGCGCTGAAAGCTATGAAAACTGTTAGAAACAATATCCCCCATAAACAGCACAGCCCTTCTTCAAATGACTTAGAGGCTGATGGATTGTAAGGCCTAATTTGAAGTGTATTTCAAAGCATAAATTCTGCGTGGCTTTTAAGCTCGCCTATGTCTCCCGCTATGATCTGGAAGTCTTGACAGCTTTCAGAAGTTTTCTGTTTCATTTTTAAAAGGCTTTGCACTTCACCTTTAAACTAGTTCACATAGTTCATGCTGCATAGACATGTAAAAAGATACCCATCCTCTTTGATGGATGAGTTTCTTCAGTACACCAGCAGACATTAAAGTGCATGGCTAAGCCTCCCCTTTTAACTTGGCATAATTCATTTTCACATCATATCAGCCTTCTCCAGGGCTGGATATTTACATATTAATATATTTTTTAATTCCCCCTCCCCCACCCCAGCTTCAAATATTAAAAGTGTCGATAGATAAGATTCTGCACTCAAATTAGGAACAGCAGTAGCAGGGAAGTACATATCAAACCATTCAATTAAAATACAAAGACAGCTCTGTTTACTGTCTTCCCCTATCACGAAGACTCCTGCCCTGCTTCCCCTTCCCTACACCAAACTCCCTGCTCTTATTCTGTGGGGACAACAGTGTATCTGGTTGCTTTCCCTAAAAGCAATGAAATACTTTGGAAATGTGTTTGAATATAGCGACAAGCTCTCTCTCTCCTGATGATTTGGAATCTATATGATCGATAAGAGTGGGATTAGAGCGGCAGGAAAAGCAGTCAGATATGGGTAAGCTAGTTGAATTATCAGTAAATCCAGTCAATAAGCTGAAGTGAGAGGAGAATTAAAAGGCTGGATGTACAACTTCAGTTCTTTTCCAACTGATTTACATGGGAAATTGCAATTCATCTCTTTTACAGAGGGGATCCAGCTCTTGCTGACATATGTGAGTGACAGGTTTAGACTGACAGTGGGACTGGGATCAGGTTCACAGGGCACATCTACACGTGCATGTTGCTGCAGAGTTGCCTAATTAGCTCCTCAATAAAGCACACAGACACTCCCAGGCACAAGTACTATTTTACAGCGGAGTTAATTACACTGCTGTAATGCATGTGTAGACAAAGACTGGCCAGCAGAGGCGTGAGGGGAGGGCGTTATAGTGCAGGCCCTGCACTATAGCACCCTCATGCCCCTGTCAGCCCCTCCACAGCACTTTGACCCAGACCCCCAACAGCTGGGGCTGTGCTGCCCCAGCTCAACTTGCTGCAGTCCCAGGCACATGTGAAGATGTTGAGCCCAGGAGCTGTAAACTCTGGTGTGAGCTATGCCAGAGTTTATTCAGGAGCATTAACAGAATGTATAGATACACCCAGTGTCTGAAAATAGTAACAGAAAAATCCTTTTATCTTTCCTTCCTTATTACATGGCACCCATTGCCAGATCTCCTGATTTTATCCTAAGTCTTGCAACATTTGAAGTTGTTCTGAAGGCCCCAGCATCATGGTTGCAGAGTGGAAACACTCAGAAAGTAGCAGTCAGAGAAAAAGGACCCAAAAATAATAAAAGAGGAAAAAAAAACTCAAATGCACACATGGAATCTCATGATTTTGAGTCACCTCCCTCACTTTTGAAAGCTTGGGCTCAGTTTAGCACAGTGTTTCCCAACTTTTGGACTTGAGGCACCCTTTACTGGACTCGAGGCATCCCTCACTGGACTCGAGACATTCCTCCATAACTTTAGTGAATTATGTGGCACCCAAAAATATAAAATAATTTATATATTAAGTACCATAGTGCTTACCTCCTTACACAGGAGCTGGGCAGAAGGGATAGGGGATCATCCAGACAAGGATAAAACTGAGCCTGGCTTATCTGCTTAGCTTATCTGCTTATCTCCTCACATGTCATTTATCCCCTCATACCTCATGGCATGCTTCAAAAAATCTGGAGGCACCCCAGGGTGCCCTGGCACCCTGATAGAGAATTACAGGTTTAGCAACATGAGTTTCCCCTAACTGTAGAAGTCGGCCTGCGGCTATTTCAACAAACTGACAAGTCCTTGGGCATTTTGACAAAAAACCTCAAACATATGTTGACAGCAGCAGCACTGACAGTGCTGTGCCCTGAAGGAGTAGTATGCTGGAGGGATGTCAACTGTCTGGAATAGCTGTATCAGTTTTCCTTGCTGTCTGACACACCACAAAGCTGTCTGACAGAACCACAAAGGCTCTACCAATGGCTGTGGCTGCAGCAGTGTGGTCTGGGACTTCCGACTCCTGTAGAGTAATGTGCAGATGCGATGAACTACAGTGTGGGTTGGCAGCAGCTGGAGAAGACTATCTGGCTACTTGTGGAGAAACCCTGACAAAATAATCTCCATTCCAGCTGCCTGGGACTAAGTCTCATAGTACTCACACCCAAGACAGCCTTTCAGGGCTTTTGCAAAACAGAACAAATATTATAAGCACAGACCATAGCTTGGCTATCAGGCCTTCTAAACAGTGTAGATATGGCCTAAGGAAGGGATATATAAACTCCTGTTCCTTCCAGACCTATCTCAGTCTTGCTAAATCTGGACATTCAAAATCATGAGCTGGGATCCCAAAAACCATGAGACTGCTTTAAAAAAAAACAAACAAAATACGGTATTTATTGGCCTTGTGATGTCAATGCCTTTACGGTGCGCTAGAGTCATGGTCTCATGTTTTTCTCCACATTTCCATGTGCTAGAAGCACAATGTCAGCAAAATTAATAAGAATAACTCTCTTGTCTGGCACATTTCATATCAGTATCCTTCTTTCACAGAGAAGCAAAGTGAACTACACATTGTCACTCAGGAGGCCAGTGGTTGAGCTGAGGATAGAACCAGGTCATCAAAATCCCAGCCTGTTGTCCCATCCTCTGAACCAGTGGTGCCAACCTTTTTGGCAGACATGCCACGAATTAGTCACACACCCTCCCCAAATGCCATTCTGATACTGATCTGCTGCTCAGCTTTCTGCTTCCTGCCCTGTGCTCCCTACCTGATTTAATGCTCTGCTTTCTGCTTCCTGCTCTATCTGTCACTGTGCTGCCTGTACCTCTCCCCAATCTGCTGCATGCCACACACACAAGCTTCCCATACTACTTGTGGTACCTGTACACCAGGTTGGCCACCCTTGTAAAACCACACTGACAAAATAAATGGTATGTAATAGCATGACTTGAGGAGAAGGGGATTAAAATTAAACATCAAATATTCTGAGACTGAAACTAAAACAATTTAGAGGAGCTGGCAACAGTAAAGCTGCCCCAAAGGTGACCCTGCAGTTCTGACTCAGGCAAAACACCTGCTGAAGATAACAGAAGCTTTTTTTGCATAAGCACTACAGGCTTGAGTCCTAAATTGGCCCATGCAGAAAGGAATGTTGTCAGAAGTCCCCAAGTTTTAAGTTGGGCATCTGGCCTAGAGGTGGAGAACGGAGATAAGTATACAATCTCCATGGCAAAAGGAAAGATAAGGAGGTGTCAGAGACTAGATCATTAAAAAGCATTGAAAATTAACAATTACCACCACCAGTACTCAGCTTCTTTCATTGTTAATTGTACATACTTCAGAGAAGGAAAAAACGTCCCCTTTCTTCCCCCAACATCCCAAAAAGTTGGATTTAAAAAGCTTTAGACAAAGAGTTTTTATCTAGGCATCTCAGTGATTTGATACTGTTATGCATATCCTAGTATCACAAGAATATGTTTTACCTTGAGGAAAATGTTTTAATTTATGTGCATGTGAGCTATTTGCAATACCTCCACCAAACGGAGCCCATATGACCCGTCGGATGGCTTTCACCCAATCTTCCATTTCATTCTGGGAATTAGCCATGAGCAGAAAAGCCTCGTGATTGACAGGCATCTTTTCCCGGTCCCCAGAACCACCTGAAAAACAAAATACACACCTCAGTTAGCATCTAGTTTATAAGTGACCACTGCTGGCCCCGACAAACCCAGATTACACAAGTATTTTCATGGGGTGGAGTTGCATACCCTCTTTGGATTCACATACATGACCATGCAAAGCAGAACTCAATAGGGAGTAAGGGCCAGAGAGAAGCCATGCTATTCCTCAGGCTCACCAGCATGTAGTGGCAAAGTGAAAGCTACACTACCTTAAAGGACAAGGCACATGGTAAGCTTTGGAGATCTAGGCTGAGGTATGGAAGGGTTTGTCTCCACCCTCTTGAACCCTAGAAGCATTGTAGAAGAAAAAACGATTGGCTTTAAATGTTGCAAAAGAAAGGAAGCATGATGTAGGTATCTGGCTATGATTATCCCAGAGATACATACAGTGCACAAAATCTTTGTACATACAGGTTTATTCACTTTAGCACTACAACACTGGTACGCCGCTTAGAAAGCTCCACTAGTGTGGACACACACCAATGGCTTGAAGTTGCAGCAAACCAAGTTTTGATTGGGTATCAAGTAAAACATCTTCACTGTGAGAACCCTGAGGCAGCTGGACAGACGGTCTAGGGAAGTTGCAGCCTCTCCGCCATTTTCCTATTTGCTTTGTCTCTGGTCAAGCAATAACTGTTGCCTTGTGCTGAGCTACTGAGATTGCTTGTTCACTGAATTCAAAGATAAGCATAGGGACAATGGTATGTGGTTGTTTCTAAGGAACTGCCTTAATATAAACAGAATTTACACTTAGAAAATCCTTGTTAATCTCAGGAAGGGAGTGCAAAAGCCAAGGAAGTGCTTGTTCTTGCTTATTAATTGCTGCTTAGCTTAACCACATGCACAAACCAGGCATTGGTTTTCAAAAGGAAACATGAAGCAAGGCTCCTAGGGTTTTGCTGTTCTCAAAAGATCAATTCATGTGAAATGAGAAGCCAGCGGGATCTTATCATGTAGAATAAAAGACCATATGGCTCCAGATACTGCCTAGAAAACAAAAGGCAGGGATCGTCTCCCTGTAGGCATCCTAATCCTTACCCTCCTCTCATGCCATCCTCCCAGCCAGCCTTGAAGGGATGGATTTTCTGGAGATATACATTCCAATCAATATACAAAATAAGAAATTTATTGGAGGAGCGCCCCAGATCCCAAGCCCAGACTCCAGTTCTCGCTTTTATTCCTCTCAATTTTGGAGGTGGTTGGATCTGAGATTTCGGCATAAGCCCTGTAACAGCATGACTACATAGGTCAGTTGTAGGCTCCCCACTCCCTCGCTGGATGTTTTTCCCGGTAGGGTTTGGTAGCTGTGCTATCTCCCCAGTTAAGAGATCCACTCCTTCTGGAGCATGAACAGAGTCCAAACAAAGACTAAATCTCCCATCCCAAGCTTGCCAGCATCACCCTTCATCCTCAAGGATCTGTCTTCTGGTTCAGTACTGTCCATCTCCTGGGCCCAGCCCTACTAGGCCCTAGTAAGTCCCTTCATCTGCTCTTGATTCCTGAGGAGCAGGGGCATAACCAGTCTCTCCATTTTCCCCTTACAATTAAGGTTCACTACATCCCCAGACCCCTACCACTAATAAAAGGGCCTGGAGCTTGCTGAGAATGGCTTGGTCTCCTTGCAAGGGACCAGAGTCACAGCAGGGCTATTTGCTGGCAGTTTAAGGCCCTGTGGCAAGATAGCAGATATTTTCAAGAGGAAGCCTCTTTTCCATGAAGTGTCTGGACTCAGTTGGCAGACACTTATGGAGTCTATCTTGTTTGGGCTAAGGTCTGACAAGCACAGCACTCCTTACTAAGTCATGCTGACATTGTCCCAGGACCAAGTCATCCGCATCAAACTCAGCAGCAACCGGACGGTCTCTTGCGTGAGGATCATCAAGAGCTCTCCAGGAAGCAACACAACAGACCATCCAGTTGTCTCCATAACCTCTGCTCCAATATTTAAGAGATTTTTTTTTCCAGAATCTAGTCGAATTATAAATAGGTGAAACCAAAGGAGGAGCTACAGGGTGGGAAAAAATAATCCTACATAGGCTGCAGACCCTGGGCCTGACATATGGCCAAAAATACATGTTTGTGCTTTCTGTGGTTGTCCTTCCTCTACTGGTACTTTAAATAGGAACAAGGTTGTGAACCTACAGCTGTTTGAGAGAGAGCCAAAAGTCGTTAGTCACATGTGTTTGGGCAGAATAAATACAACTGTATATACAGAACATCAATGTTGGAAAAAAGAATGTGATGCGGAAATGTCTGTTAGACAGAGCTGCATATGCTCTCTCTGATGCACAGTGGCTGACCTACCTATGGGGGATTTTTCTGTCAAGATTTTTTGAACATGTTCCCTTGCTTCTTACTCACAGCTAGTTCCTTTCACTGCACTCAATTCTGCCTGGCAAGGGCCAGGTTCAGACCAGTCTTTTCATTTTGTTGCAGCAACCATTGGCTTTTGTGAGATGTGGGATCTATGAGAAAAGAAACAGTAGCTGAATCCAAACTCAAGGCTTTAATGATCCAAAAAGTTTGGAGAAGTATAGGGCCTTGCCTGATATTCATGATTGCGGCTTTTCCTGGGCCTCATCAAAAAACAGGATATAGTTCGGGGATTAAGACCCAAGTGTATAGCTCAAAACCATCTGTATAATGGTACAAAACATGCTGGTCTTTGGGAAAACTTGGATTAGAATCTGGGTTTCAAATTTCTTCACTTGGGAAAATTTGGATTTGAGGTTTGTACTCTACTCATAGAGAGATGAAGGTTGGATGCAACCCCATCTCTGTCTCTAACCTTAGAGACAGATGTTGCATTTATCCCTGAACAAGTTGTGCCTGTTCCAATATTCTGGGGTCCATGTGTACACACATTGCCCTTCTAATGGAGTTTTAATGAGGAGCTGAATGCAGTCGGTTTTTTGCCATTGATTCAATGATGCAGGATAACTGGTCAGACGCATTTTGCAATGTCCTGTTAGTACTTTTCATCCTGTGAACTGTTAGTACTCCTTATAAACTGTTAGTACATCTTATCCTGTGAACTTTTTTAGGATTTATCCCGGGAAAACGGACATGAATGATTGCACTTTGTCCTGGATAAAATTGAATTAATCTGTTGCAAATACAAACGAATGCATAACTGTAACCACCAAATCATTAATTCAAGTTTGTAGTCTAGTCTAAGGCTCTCCTACGGTGGTCTGTGGGTTGCGTGTGGACCCTAATGGGCTGAACTACAGCCCCAGGCTCCCAGTCTGTGCTGCTGCCTCCAGGGCTCCTGCCAGTCTTTGTTTTTCCCCTCTCATCTTTGAAACTGGAGCTGCCAGCAAGTGATCTACACTGCTGCAGGGGGGGTATGAGTGCCCCTGGACATCCCCAATGGGACTATAGGATCTTGTGGTTGGGAGGCTAAGGTCAACCTAGGGTCCTGGCACAGTGCAACTCAAAAACATTGGTGCAGTGCAGTAGGGGTGCCCGCTATGCAGGATGACAAGGAGAGGCCCAGGCAATGTATATGCAGCCTTTTCCACACATGGTCCAGGAGACATGTGGCCTATGTGGCATGCAGTGGGGGGCCTTCAGCCCCCATCCATTTAAAAGTTAGACAGCCCTGGCCAGTCATTTTTACACTTTAGCCCTGGGTCATCCTGTCCCCTTAAAGGAGGCTTTGAAGGAAGAAGTACAGCAACTACTTCTCACTGTACA
Source organism: Crocodylus porosus (assembly GCF_001723895.1). Taxonomy (NCBI): domain Eukaryota; kingdom Metazoa; phylum Chordata; order Crocodylia; family Crocodylidae; genus Crocodylus; species Crocodylus porosus. The sequence continues at coordinate 35,115,185 of NW_017728951.1, read as the reverse complement.
GAAGTAACAATCCCCTAGCCGCAGGACACTGTGCTGGGGGAGAAATATCATTCAATATCTGTAAACACAGACAGAGGCTTTCCATTCCTACCTGAACAGAACTCCTCACACATCCTTAATCAAGCATCTGTCCAAACAAGACTGGCCTCCCAAGATAATCTTAACCATCTCCACTGCCCTGATTTGCTGATGCAGGCATTCTGGCACTTCAGTTAAGAGACTCCCAGATTTAAAAAGAAACCTGTTTACAAACACAGTTTTAGACTAGGCTGTGGTTGTGAGGCCTGCCCTGCCCTGACCAGGATGGTGAAGAATGAGAAAGGACGGCTCACTGGTTAGAGTACTGCCCTTAGATTTTGGAGAACCATGTCCAATCCCTTGCTCCGTTAGTGACTTCCCGTGTGACTCTAGACAAGTCACTTAGCCCCCCTCTGCCTCAGTCACCCATCTGTAAAAGAGAAATAATAATTCTGCTCAGCCTCACAGGAGAACCATATTAAAGACTGGGTGTATCTACATGCACATATTAATGCAATTCAATAAACTCGGGTGCTTATCACATCAGAGTTTATTGTTCCAGGTGTGTTGTTTGCATGTGTGCCTGGGAACATGGCATGCTGAGCCAAATCAGAACAGCCCCAGCTGGCAGGAGGCCTGGGGGGGACAACCTGCCAGCCCAGAGCTGCTCTCCATCACTCAATGTCCTGCGGAGGGGCTGGCTGGCGGTGCAGTTCCCCCCAAACCCCTAAACCTATCTTTTTGAAACTTGGCAGGCTTCATGCTCTCAGCAGAGGCTACCACTCCTGCAAGTGTCATCTAAATCAGACAAAAAACAACAAAGTTATAGATATTTCATTGATTCTCCATTATACCCTATGGCCAGATCTCCAAAGCGGCTCCGAAGAGGTTTGGAAGCTCCAAACCGCTTCGGAAAACCTAAAGAAGCCAGCTTTTCAATCTGGACATGCTGCTTCGGTGTCCAAAGTGTCTGAATCTTCTCCAGATCTGAAGCACAGTCTGAAGCCTTGCACAGCCCTGGTGCGTAGGCAGTGGATCGCAGCTCTGTCCCAGGCCCTGGCCCACGCTGCCGCTGCCCTGCGACCTCAACCCCTGATCCCACCCTTGCCTGCTCATCCCGCTCCCAGACACCGTTTCTCAGCAGCCCCATCCCGCATAGAGAATTTTGGTGAGTTGCTGTGGGAGGAGATGCTGACCTGGCCCACGACAACTTATCAAATCTTTGTGTGTGGCACCTGGGCCCAAATAATTGCCCACCCCTGCCCTAGCCCATCCTTGATCTTGGGCTCCAGAAGATGAAAGTACTTGTTTTCTACAGCACATGCGGAAGGTCCATAGTTATCACTTAGAGTGACAGCCAGAGCATTTGGGTGTGGAGGACACATAAGCATCTATTTCAGTCAAGCCTCTTTAATTCCCCACTCAGTGGCTTTGATGATGACTAACACTGGCACCTCCCCTAATACACAGTTTGATTAGAAATGGACTCAGGCTGCAGTGGCCAGGTCTTAGATACTCCACTCCAAGACATGGGATGTGCAACTTGGGCTCAGCTCTAACCAAAACAGGATGGTCATGGGGGAGTGGGTGACCTTTCCTCTCTGTCTGTTTGGCATACTGGCCGGCTCACAGAGGAGGAGGACTGCTGGGAGGAGAAGCTTCCATGGGATGCAGGGAACAGGAAACTGATGTCTGAATGTTTCATTTGGGCAGTTTGACAGCATCTAAAAAGGGGTATTAACAGCAATGGGAAAGACAAGAGGAAGGTGAAAGGACAAGGGAACACATAGGGGAAGACTGGATAGTACTAAGGAAAGACTGTGAGGAACTAAGAGGAACTCTGCTTAGGATGACAGTAAATGGCTGCAGCAAATATCTTAGCATGCCCTTGTTTTGAAGCAATTTGGACGCTGAGCTCAGCTGGGAGCTAACTGGCCTGCTGCTTTTCCATCTCAATCACACTTTGAAAATCTTGCAATGCAAAGAAAAAGTTAAACAAATGTTCTGCAAGCGCTTTGGGATTCAATGTAAAAAACATGTTGAGTGGGAAAAATGAGCAAGGGACTCTTAAACATCATTGTCTGCCTGAATTCTCATAGGTAACTGAGCTGTGGCCTTGCTTAAAAAAATTAAGCAAATTGCTTCCTTATCTGGAAGATTTACTGAAAAGCTAAAGTAACATATTTCCTATAGGGTGGGATTCATGATTCCTGTAGTTCAGAATGGGTGCAATGCGTTTTCTAATCAGCATTTTTACTTTGCAAACCACAGCGGAAAAAATATGTTGTGGAATGTTAAACACCTTTTATTTTGTGAGAGATTTCAGGAACTCCAGCTGAGTTGCCATGGTTCAATTTTACTTGGGCTGGCATTTTCAGAGCAGCTCGACTGCTGGGCTCTGACTAGCTTTCCACAGAACATAGGTGCCTAAATGCATTGGGCACTTATGAAAAATCGAGGCCTTCAGTGTTGATATTAACAAATGGAAAATTGTCGTCTCCAGTCTCCGAGTAAAACTTTCAAGTGTTCCCATGCACTTTAGGAGCACGACTCTCCCAGATCCAGTCCCCAGAGAATACAGTTCCCAGAGGACACAAGGCAAATGTGAACACCCAGTTCAGAGTGCTCTATCTGTAAAATGCTCACCAGTCTGAAGACAATGACCTCTCACTCCAGCAGTTTCAGATCAGTGCTGCTGTGAATACCAAACTCCCTGAAACTTCTTTAAAGTAGTACCAGCAGAGTGCTTTATGCTTAGAAGAGCGGTGTAATAGATTCATTCATGCTCCGGGGCGGTCATGACACCCCCTGCTGGCCACGCAATTTCTGCTCCGGTTCTAGGTCTTCAGGTGCCTTTTCACCTCCTGGTCTTGCCCACTATGCCTTTGATGTTAAACTTAATTAGGAGGGAGGCTGCCTGAGGAACCTCAAGTAAGCCTGTTGTTCCTGCTTTGGAAGGCTTTGGCTGTCTCAGCTTCCACCTTTTTCCTTTCACTGAGCCCTCCAGCTCTAGTTCACTGACTAAACCAAGCTTCAGGGTTCCCAACTTCCCATCTCCACCCATCTTGGGCACTGGACCCTCTGGCCTCAGTCTCTGCCCTTTTCAGGCTTCAGGCCTTCCGGCCCCTAAATTCAGTCCTGCCCATCCTCAACTCCGGACTCACTGGCCCCAAACTCTGCCCTGGTCTGGGCACTGGGCATGCTGCTCCCTTGCTATACTTTGAGTCTGCCCCCAGGAAGGCTCAAGGTGATCATGTAGCCCTAGGACACTAATGAGACCTCCAAAGACCACCCCTCACAGTCCCAACCCAAACTACCGTATAAATCACAACACAACCAGAAAGCCCTCTGGCTAACACAACTCTCTCTCCTACTGGATTTTAACAGAACAGAAGCTCCCTGGAGGGACCTACGAGCTTTATCCCCAGACTAGGTACCACTTCCCTGCAAGCTGTAGACTTCTCAGTTGCAGAGCTCAAGGCCTCTCAAGTCAGCTGCCAGGCAGTCCCCATCAGCTTTCCAACTTAGCTCTTACTCCTTCAGCTCACAGAGCCAAACTGCCTGCTCTGGCTCCAGGCAGAGCTTTATATGCCCAAAGACCTGCCCTCTTCCAGGCATGTGCCCTGTCAGCTGACCTGCCCGCAGGGCTGTTTATTAACCCCCAGCCAGAGATGTGGGGTGGAAAATTTTCCAGCACTTCATTTTTCCATGGGAAATTTTCCATTTCTAAAAATGCATTGTTTCAGAAAATTCATTAGTAACAATGAATGGATGTCAATACAATATTAGGCAAGGTTGGCAGTTTCAAAATTGTAATTAACGTTTTTCAGGTGATTATCCCTAGGAAGTGTGTGAGAGAGTACATACATGTTTTATTGATTTCTAAACAGGAGGGTAAATACAGTCACATAATAAACCAAACCAAAAATCAAGTTATGAATTCACCATCATTGGCTGTGCAGGTGAAATCAAAACCAAATGAATGCATTGCTAAGCTTGTTTCTGTTTCTCAAAATCTCTTGTTTCTGGAGAATCAGTCAGAAACACAATTAGTGAAGAAGCAGCAGTGAGTTGCCCTTGCCCATAGACTTATTGGTAAAACCATCCTTTAGCAAAAGAGAACATGGTTCAAGTAATTCTGATTCAGATTTGCCTCAATCTGACTCTGAAAAGGAACTAACAAGTAGTGCAAGGGATTCTACAGCTAGTGACAGTGAAACTGGAGGTGCCGCAATGACCTCAGTGGACGAGAGTTAAACCCTGTTGAAGTAGATGGGTGGACAACCATGGCATATCATGCACAGTTCTTTGGGCGTGTTAAAATTAGTGTGTCAACAGTTTTCAGTGATTGTTTTCCCTTAAATTTAAACAAACAATGTAAGGGAAGTACATGCTATTGTGTATTGTCGTTACATTTTTACAAGTATTCCAATTAAAAATAATTTCTTTCCACAAAAGCTTTGAATTTGTTTGAATATAACATTTAAACCACATTAAGTGAGCGGTATTTATTTTTTTTCCAAATCAAATATTTCAGTTCAAATACTTGTGGCTATTGGGACATTAAATTAACATGGGGGTACTTTTTCAGTTTTGTTTACTAAATATGAATCAAATAAACATGCTAAATTAGATCATGCTCTATGTAGGGCACTGGAAAATCTTCCAGAAAAATTTCCAGAAAATTTTCCAATTCAAAATTTTCCAGAAACCCCCCATCTCTGCCCCCAGCCTTGCCAGCTGCCTTTGTCCAATTCACAAAAACCCTGCCTTTAAAGGGGCCATTCCACTTTTCCATAACAGAGTAAGGGTTCCCTGTTACAAACAGATTTAACAAAGGGTTGATCACAACCTACCATATGAATAGACACAACAGCATTGCACAAGTACATGAGATACAGAAAATGCCTAGAAATGGAATACGAAACTAGTGCAGCTCTTTTTTCTGAGCTCAACTTAATGCTCTGGTCTGCAATAACATATATATTATACCTGACAAAAGCAGAGTATATCAAGGCTATATTAAGACTATATCAAGACAAAAGCAGACTATATCAATCTTTTACACATAAAATTTGTGCCAATTCAATTTAAATATCTTTAAGCTAATTAGTTAAACCAGTGCAAACCTGGTTTGAAAACTTATTTTGATATAATAATGTCATGTTATATTTTAGCTTAATCTGCATTTTTAATGAATTAAGACAATTGAAATAATGAATTAATCCTACTGTCTGTTTCAACCAGAAGTAAGAATGATCCCAAACCATACCTCTAGATAATGAATAGGGGCAGGGCCATCTCTGGGGAGAGGAAAGGGGGGAGGAATTGGGGTGACCGCCCCAGGCCCCACACTTTGGGGGCCCCACGGACAGCGCCATACAGGCCCTGCCCTGGTCCCATCGCCACAACTGGCTTCTGGGGGCAGTCGCCACCACTGCCCTTGGTCCCACACAGGCTGATATGCCCCGGGCCCCTCAAAGCCCTAGGGATGGCTCTGAATAGCGGTGTACTGATAGAGATTTTTGGGGCTGATATCAATCGCCAATTTATAAGGAGGCATATTGGCCCCTGGCTGCCCTGCCCCGAGCACAGCCTGCCCAGCGCAGCCACAGCCCCAACCCATCCTGCCCCATACAGATCCAGGGGTCACATGCTCCCCATGCCCTCCTGGGGTGAGCACAGCATTGGGAGCCATCCCCCACTCCCTGCACCCCCTGGACGAGCCATGAGTACCTGCCCCAGCCCAACTCCCTCTCTCACAGCAGGGGCTTTGATTTGTCCCCCCCACCCCTCCTCTCCCCGCTCCCCTTCCACCACACCAGATTTACCAGCTGCACGCAGCTGTCTATGCTACCTGTCTATGCTACCTGCTGTGTGCATGCATGGGCCATTTATCAGCCACATCAGGCCAACTTCCAATACAGTCAATTTTGTTTATATCAGTGCCAATCCGATATCGGACTGATGTATTGGCGCACCTCTAATAATGAACCCAAACCCTGCATTTGTGAATACAGACTGCAAATTATAACCAAGCAGCAAAAGGAGTACACAATAAAATAGCACACTATATAATTCACAGTAACCATAGGCATTACGATAGGTAAAGGCAGTAAAACCATCTTTTGTTACTGTTGCCTGAGACTTATAAGACCTTGTCTTCAGCTGTTTCTGCCTTTGCAAAACTATAACCATTTGGACTGAAGTGTTTCAGGCTTGGGATCTGCCACGGGTTGGATTTTTGTCAAAAAATATTCTGTAAAATGGTTCAGCTGTTCGGTTTGTGTTAAAAAAAACCCAACTGCCCCAAGAAATGATAGTGTCTTTGTGTTTTGCAGAATGAAAGGGATATTTGGCAGGGATGTTCCAGGGGACCAGGAATGTGCTTTTGCTGCTCCCATAAAGAACCATGCTTGTCTGGCCAAATATGATTAGTAATAACGGAAAGACCATTTTTATTGCATCATCTGAAGAGTCACGTCCAGAGTTCTGACATAGCTGATACGTGCTGCTGCCCAGGCTGCTGATTTCTCGCAGGTTGTCCCAGACTATCCACTATGCCTCTTGCAATAGTGTGGCTCCAGCTCCATCCACTGCCTCCTAGTTCAGTTTTGGGAATAGAGAGACAGCTGTCCACCCTTTCAAGGCCAGCCCCTCTCCTTCAACAGCAGTAACAGTAGGGAGCTGTTGTATCAGCGATGATGCAGTTGGCCACTTCCCCAGCTATTTGGCTATCTAAAGAAGAAAACATTGAGCATCACTGCTGTGGGTAATGCCCCTTTAATGAACTGCTTTGTTACAGTTCTGGCCTTTGTCTCTATCAAGTACTGTTAACTAGCAGAAGAGATGAAATCTCACAAACACAGACATAGCTAATTAAGGGAGCCAGACAGAGCTTGCTCCAAATACAAACCAAACAATACTAATTAACACTGGGAGCAACTGCTAGGCTGGCGAAGGCAGCATTCATAGGAAGCAGCATGACACCATTTTGCTCTGCTGTGACTTGAGTGCTTCATCCTGAGTACAAGCACTCACGTGCTTATATTCTAATTATCTCCAATGATGCTTCAGGGCTTGGATTGTCAAATAAGTGATGGCTCGCTCAAGTCAATTAAGACTTTGTGGCTCAAGATTGGAATAATATGTTTCCTGATGGGAAATTACTACACAATGCAAATGTGTTCGCTTCAAAACCCAGGTCATTAATGGAATTGGCAGCATGAGGCACTTAGCTACAGATTGAACACGGTCAATCTTGGCTAGTGACACCTGCTAAAAAATTTGACTGGCCTAAAATATATTGGTGCCTGTCTTCCAAATGTAGCAGCCTGCTCCTCATACCAGTAGTGCCCCTCTGCCAAGTTGTAACAGATATCTGGAGCCTTCTCAGTCACTTTCCCACTGGAGGGGAAAAGACTGGGCATATACTTGTTCAGTACAGCAGTCCTGGAACAGCCGTCATTTGCAGCATTCAGGCAATCCCTTTCCTCAGCACCTATGACCATGTGCTGAGGGAGTAGCAGAGAGCAACTTGTCTCAAAAAACTCTCCAGTTAGGGAGAAAAAGGCAGAGAACAAACTTTCTGCTTGCTATCGGTCTTCTCAAAAAACCCTGCAACTACAATTCAGTATTTCTTCAAAGACTAAAAGCTCCCTAAAGCACTAAGAAAAGCTCTAAGGACTGAGGATGTGTTTACAGTACAGCAGTAGCTTGTCCTGGCTGCGCTATTCCCAAACTCACCCCTTACGCCTGTTCCTGCTTGCACACTCCATATTCAGAACTGTGCTGGTGAAGATGCTTCAGACTCTTCATGACTGCTCTTGAGACCTTGGTCTCTAGTTCTTTTAAGAATGGCTGCAGAGAGATACCCCAGAGCAACCTCCCTGCATGTTTCTAGGTTTGAAGCATATGAGTAGGTGCAGCTGGGAGCAGCATACTCTGAAATGGCTTAGCTGGGACAGGCGGCCACTGTGCTGTAGACAGGTACATAACACAGCCATCTGGGGTAGAGTTCTTTTTCAACTAGCAGATGATGAAAGTGCAGCTTGTGACCAACGATGAGTTACCCAATAAAATGTAGGAGTGATTCTACTGCTCTTTCTGGATCTGTAAGTGTCCCCATTATAGAAACAAGATTGCCTTCCAGAGATGCAAAGATACCTTACTATTATTCCCTATGTGCCCAAAAGGAGTAAAACAGGGATGGGCAATTACTTTGGGCAGAAGGCTGTTTACCCAGTTTTGGCAAGGTACTGAGGGTCACATGGGTAGCCACGCCATCTTGTGACTAGAATTCCTGCCCCCTAACCCCTGACCTTTGCCACCAGAAGTGCCTCTTCTTGCCCCCAGATGTACTCTTTTCAGCAAGGGGTTTTGCCATCTCAGAACCAGGAAAATACCAAATTATATTCTAAAAAGTAAATATCTACAACATACATTAATTTGATTTCAAAAAATATTTTTGTCCAGGTTTACATGTGTTTCTGTAGTGTACATAGAGGTGATTGTAAATAATAGCCTAAAATTAAGTCTTACTTTTGTATATTGTGGGGGAGGTAGGTATAGGTTTGTGGGGGGCTGCGGGTGTGCGGGTATGGGGCTGTACAGCGGAGCATGTGGGCGTGTCTGTGGGGGTGGATGGGTATGGGGTGAGGGAGCATATGGGTGTGTGTGGATATGGGGTTTATGAGGGGCAGTGCATGGGGGAGGGTGGCTGGGGTGTGGGGTGGTGGTTTGCAGGTATGGCAGTGTGAGAGGCGGTGTGGGTGCATGTGTATGGTGGGGTATGTGTGTGCCTAACCCTATGAAAACACACACACACACACACACCCTGGGTACTGGAGCGGCCCTGTGCTCCCCGGTCTGGTGATGCAACCAGGAGCCATGTGGTGCTGGAGGAGTGCAGGAGCTGGAGGACAGGAAAATGGCCTGGGGTGGGGTTGGGCTGGGCTGCTGTGTTCCTGCTGAGGCCTCCCTTGGGTCCTACTGCCTCTGTCTCCTGTCATCTTTGACAGGCAGCCAGGAGAAGATAAATATTTTCCAAAGTTTGTAGGGGCCCTGCGAGCCGGATAGACTGACCTGGCAGGCCAGATTCAGCCTGCAGGCCATTTTTGCCCACCCCTGAAGTAAAAGAATCACTGAAAAAGTAAACGTTCCTGGAGTTCTGACCTTTAGCTAATCAGGGTTTGGACAAATCAGTACTTGGCTAGGGAAATGTCAGGGTGTAGCAGCTATAAGTCAGTTTTCAATTGATGCTACTGAGTAGTGCTCCGCTGCTTTGTTAAGAGGGACCTCCTAGCCACTACTGATCATTACAGACCTTGTGGCACTCTGTAAGAGCAAGAGAGAAGCTGTATTTAAGAGTCCAGAGGTCAATGAGGGGTCTTGACAGATAACTAATTGAACATGATCTCCCAGCATGACGCTATAGAGAAGAGAGCAAATCCAGAACTTGGCTGTAAAAGCAAGGGAATATAAAGTGTGGAGATGGGATTGATTTTGTAGTTCATGTTAGTGAGACCACTGCTGGAACACTGCATCCAGGTCTGGGGTCCATACTTCCAAAAGCCTACTGTAAAATTGGAAAGTCCTACCAGAATGACTGATATCTGGAAAAACATACTTTACAGTAGGAGAACTAGGAAGTGCAACCCATTTAATTTACTGAAGGGAAGACTGAAAGGAAACAAGTACCAATATGGGAAAGAGACTTCTGATAACAGATACCTATTTAATACAGGTTGGTACAATATTTACAGCACTTGTGCAAGTGCTGGCGAGAAGCGCAGCCCAACCACCCACTCCTGGTCTCCAGCATGCTAGAGATGGATCTCAAGAGGAGCAACAAGAGTGCTCCTTGGGGGGCTTCACAGCCTCATTTCAGGTTTGGTGTGCGCAGAGAGACACGTAATGCTTCTCATCATTGCTTTTAGGAAAACTGGGGGAAAAGTACACACATGCCCTTAATCTAACAGATAGGTATAACAGGATCTGATGACTGGATGCTAGAGATTGACAAATTCAGACTAGAAACAAGGCGTGCACTTTTAAGAGAGAATGTAATTAACCACTGGAGCTATTATGTTCAGGGTGTGGTGGGTTCTCCATCATTTGAAACCTTTAGACTGTGTTTAAAGATCTCCTCTAGCTCAACCAATAGGCTTACTACAAGAATTGTTATGAGACAGTCCTTGCTCTGTATAGGTCAGTAGTTCAGACTAGATGATCATAATGGCTCCCTTTGGCCTTCAAGAGTAGAATACGTTCTATGAATAAAGTCATTTGGCTATATTAAGACAGCCTAATGCCAGATGCAGACTGATGGAGTCTCCCTGCAGTTTTACCACAGTAGTAATGTAACCCTGGCACATGGTGCTACCTGTGTGCCACGTCCGAATGTTGGAGTACTGGGGTGCCCAGTTGTGTAAGCCTCACTTGGCTCTCCTAGGAGCTGAAATGGGGCTTTCTGCAAGCAGAGCACCTTTTATACTTACAAACTCTTTGCAATTACCAATATAATTATTTACAAATATTTAATTATATACAATTTAATTATATACAGTATAAGATATAACTAAAGCAGATACAAATTACATATCACTATCAAAATAACTCTATATACAGTATACAAAAGGAGCACTGGTGGTAGGGAGATAGTCACTTGGATTCCTACAGGGTTCACAAACTGATAACCACTCAGGTGTGATATAAGTTAAAGGAGAAGCGTGAACAATAATTAGACATTGAAGAAATAATAAATACATTGCTTAATAGTTACAACATGAGCTACTGGATACTTATTTACAAACACTACTAATGATCTTTATACACAATGAAGTTACACACAATCCCTAGCTCCTCCCACTGGATCGTGGTGTGTCCTTTGTGGCTGGGGTCCTCCCATGTTGACCCAGGTGTCACCACACTGCTGGGAGCTGCTCCCACGTGTTTAGGGGACACACACCAAAAAACTGGGGCTGGTTCCCCGAGTCTCGCCTCCCCTTGTCTGAGCACTGGGACATACTGGGCCAGGCTTCCACAGCCACGCACCGCTCCCTTGAATCACATACACACACAGTAACCAGGGTTTGCTCCCCACAAGCAACTGTCACATGCTCCTCAGGCAGCTGCCTGAGGGGATCAGCTCGCTCCCTCCAAGGCCCTGGCTCAAGTCCTGGGGCTGAGTACTCCTCTGACCCATCAGCAGCTCACCATGGCTCCAGTGGGCTCTGTGGAGTGAGTCACAGTGACTGGGCCTGCTCAGCCCTGTCCTCGCAGTGCGCACCTTTCTTTCCCGTTCTTCCTCTCTTTGGGTGGCGAAAACTCCCCGTTTTCAAAGAAACCCTCCCAGCCAATCCTGACGCTGGGATTTTCGCAAACTCTCCCTAACTGTCCCTCTCTCATTTCAAACCCCTGCCCGGGGTTTTTCCATTCTTCTTCTTCTTCCAAGATGTTCTTGTCCAGGACAGCTTCATTTTGACCTCAGTACAGGGTCGCCATTGGAACCAATTGCCTTTGCCCCAGTACAGTGTTTCGGAAGAGACAAGCCTTGTTGTAAGACACCCTCTGGTCAGGTAAGCAACACTGCCACATCTGTTACAGTTACATCGTGCCAAGTGGGTAATGAATGGCAGCACAGCATCAATAATCATATTAGTGGATGTAGCAGTGCTACATCAGAAAACTGATACTACCTCATCAGAACATTGTCTACTGAGTGATAGTGCCCTGAGCCCAGATCACTGTATCTACTAGCAACTTCTTGAAGTGATTAACCCTTTTTACAGCTGACATAAATGCTAAAAGGAGAAGTGTTAACTTTGGTGCCCTGCTCAAATTCCAAACTCAGACAAGGCCCCCTGGTAGTTGCACTTGGAGAAGGTTTTCTTGCAAGGGGTGCTGAAAATAGATACTGCTGCAGAGGGCCACTGAAAAAGTGGCTGCATTCCAGAGGTAGCTAGCTCAGTGATCCTAAGAAAGAAAGATAGATGCAAACCAAAGCTATGGTCCTGAGAAAAATATTGTATTAAGGAAATGGAAAGAGTTTCTACTCCTTTTTTCTCACACTGTGGCTATCCCAGCTCTGGATCCATACACTGCTGAGCTTCCTCATTATGACCAGAACAAGAAACAAAGGCTAGAATAAAACAAAAGTCTTTTCCTGCCAAATTTTGATTCCCAGCCTGGCTAGCAATAGAAAGCACCCAGAATGTATGGCAAGTATTTCTGAGTATGCAAAGCATTTCAAAAGAAAATCTGCTAAATATTGCAACTTCACGCAGTTTGGCAAGTTCAGACTGTTGAGCCAATATTGACATAGCTCTGTTGAACTTTATGCAGCCACACCATTCAAGCAAGCCAAGTATCGACTGCTGTGTGGTAGTTTTTGCATATAAAAAAGAAAGAGCTAATTTTCTTGTGGTTTGTCAGGAATTCTGTCCAAAAAAAGTTTTTAATGGGAAAAAAAATGCCAATTTAGTGAAATTAAAATTTTGCAAGAAGGGATCCTTTTCAACAGGCTTTCCATTTCAGAAAATATTCTGAATGGGAAACATTGATACAGAGTGGAGAGAAGGGAAGGGCACCCAAGGCCCCTGGGAGGAGAGGGGAATATGTGACACACAAAGTCCTGGAATGAAACAAGGAGGAGAGAGGCTTGCAGCAAAGCCCTGAAATACCCCTGGAGTTTGGCATCGTGGAAGCTTCCAGGGGCATGGAAGAACCCCGGGACGGATGCAAGAACCTCTAGTGTGTGTAATGTGCCTGGCTTGCAGATGCAATAATATGTGCAATTGCCTCTTTAAAAAATGCAGACTCCAACTTCCTTTGATCCAGATGAGCTGCTGCTGATTTTCTCACCTGGGAGAAACCACAAGAAGGTGTGGTGAAAATGATGTCATTCCCCTGGACTGAAGGTGTGTGCCTGCCACTGCAAGGCAGGATATACTGTACATCTAAAATTGCATGGCTATCAATCTGAATGTTCAACAGGGTATCCGGAAAAGTAATGTGAAGTAAAGACTCTTGGAACACTGGAACAGCTGCGCAGAGCGGCCTGATGTGATCCGGGATGATGTCTCCAAGTGGTGACTATCAGATGCCTGCAGTGATCAGCAACCTTTTAGACTGTCAGGCTGGGTGCTTGCCACCTACCCAGGTGCTGTTGCTGGCTGCCGATCCCACATCTCCACCTCCAATCCCATACTGCTCCAATCCCCTCTCTGCTCTGTGTCCACCACTGCTTAGTGGGTACTACCAAAAGCCATAGCAAATGCCAATGGAGAACGGCAAATTTTGTGGTAAGGGCACACAGCAGGACTCATTTCACACTCACTCCACCTTGAATTCAATCTTTGTAGGCTGGATCCAAGCCATAAGTTGTTTGAGAGTAGTTTCAGGCTGGACATTAGAAGGCACTACTTCACAGTCAGGGTGGCTAGGATCTGGAACCAACTTCCAAGGGAAGTGGTGCTGGCTCCTACCTTGGGGGTCTTTAAGAGGAGGCTTGACAATTACCTAGCTGGGGTCATATGAGTCCAGTATTCTCTCCTGCCCAGGGCAGGGGTCAGATTTGAAGATCTACTTAGGTCCCTTCAGACCCTACATCTGTGCTCTGTAGGCTATAGGTTGCCAACCCCTACTTGAAAGGATTAAGTCAAATCACATATTTCAGCAGTGATTTCAATTCATACACTGTTTCTAGTTCACGTCATACTCTTATTATAAGAGAAGAAATTCCTCTCAGACACTCACCTCTTACGCCATGATGTATCTGAATGTTCATGAGTGTGCTATTTTTATCCATTACCATGCAACTACAGATGATTTTCTTATTCACATTAATGTCAAGTCATTGACATGGACTCAGGTCAGGCATCTTGTTTAAAAAATGAAACTAAATGCCAGATCTGAGTGATACTTTCTGCCATGAGTAGGGATAAATTATCACCGAATGTGCTTGACAATATCAAAATCTGCCCCTGAACTATTTACCTCAACCTCTGCACATCAAGAAGTTATTATTTACAATGTGCTTTACTTGAAAAAAGTGTTGTCTTTGTAACACCCTGTGAAAGCTTACCTGGAGAGATGGGGAGGCGGCGGGATGCTGCACCAGGAGCCGATCGCAGCAAAAGCGAAACCGTGGCAGCCACCGTGGAAAAAGATCAAACAAAAAAAAAGTGGCAGAGTCAGGAGGAGGCGGGAGTGGCTCCCACGTCACCCTGGGCACTTTTTATAATGGTGTGCCAGGGCCGATTGGTCAGGCAGACGCCCGACGCCGGTGTAAAAAACCCAGCGGAAGAGAAGCCGGGGGGACCGGAAGTGGAGTCCTCAACTGGCCCGGATGGGCCAGAGCACTCAGGCAGTTCCAGCGAGGGGACCTGGTGGAGACTCCAGACGGGGGCTCTGACAGAGGCACAGGGCCAAGGAGGGCCCAAAGAGATAGCTGCAGGGTTGATGTGGACCGAAAGGAGCAGCAGTAGTGACTGGAGTACGGCCGGACCCAGCAGGGCCAGGATCCAGACGCCACAGACAGACGGCAGGTACCAAACCCGGGGAGAAGGCAACATGCCGGGAGATGGAACGCTGCCAAAGCCAGATACCGCGTAGACATGGAAAGAGGAGGCTGCAGGGGGAGCTTGGCAAAGAAACATCACTATTAGCCTGCAGCCGAAAACTCTGAAAGACTGAGTGCCAATAAGGTTCATACCACTGACCTCGACAATGCAGGTAACAACGTTGCAGTTGGCGGTAGGTGGGGTATAGGGGAGGTGGAGCCCCAAGGAGAAGGAACAATGGGAATGACCATGGGAAGACACCAGAGGAGGCGGAACCAAACACTGTTTTCCTGATACAACTATTACCATCATCAAAGACGTGGCAGGAGAGACCCCAGGGGACTGACTCGAAGTCATCCCAATAGTCAGGCTGTGCAGTCCTAGGAGTCATGGTGAGGCTCGAGAAGAACCCACACGTGCGGCGTGCAGGGGAAAGGCACGGGAGACTACACACCCACACACACTTGGAGTTGTGTATGGTAAAGTGTGTGCTTTTGGTTGTTGTATATTGTGTTTGATGTGGGCAAGATGGCCCCTGTTGTTCTGGCCATGTGCTCAGTACCTGTCAAGCTGGGGCCTGTATCTGGGCAAAGTATGTCAAATCCTCTGGACTCATCAGCCAGAGGAAGCAGAAGATCCTCCAGGCAGACTGACTGGGAGAAAGATTAGACTGTGGCACTCCCTGGCTGGACAAGGCCCTGGGGGTGTCGTGCAGGGGGATATAAGGTGAGTTAGGCTGGTTTGGGGAGGGAGAGAAGCTGCTAGGGAAGGGATGGGCAATTATTTTGGGCGGAGGCCCGTTTTCCCGGTTTTGGCAAGCTATTGAGGGCCATATGGGTAGCCCCGCCCCTTGACAGGTGCCCCCTCTCCTCATTGCCATCTTGTGACTGGAATTCCCGCCCCCCAACCCCTGACCTTTGGCATCAAAAGTCCCTCCCCTTGCTCCTGGAAGTACTCTTTTCAGCAAGGAGTTTTACCATCTTGGAACCAGGAAAATACCAAATTATATACTAAAAGGTGAACTTCTACAACATTCATTAATTTGATTTCAAAAAATATTTTTGTCCTGGTTTACATATGTTCCTGTAGTGTACATAGAGGTGACTATATAAAATAGCTAAAATGAAGTTTTAGCCTTGTATGTTATGGGAGGGTGGGTATAGGTTTGTGGGGGTATGTAAGTGTGTGGGTTGTAGGGGAGGGTGTGGGTGTGTCTGTGTGGGGGTGGATAGGTGTGGCGGGTGTGGGTTTGGAACCATGTGGAGGTGTGTTTGGGTATATGGGTGGGTGTGGGGGGCCGTGTGTGGGGGATGGTGGATGGCGTGTGAGAGAGGGTACACACACACACACAGAGTCCCTCCTTACATACAAAGTCCCTCCCTATATGCACATACACACAGCCCCTCCCTACGTGCACACACGCACACAGCCCCTCCCTACACACACATACATGCATGCACACACACATCCACACACCTGGCATCTTTGACAGCCAGGAGCAGATAAATCTTTTCAAAATTTTTTTATGGGCCCCACAGGCTGGCTAGAATGGCCTGGCACACTGGATCCGGCCTATGGGCCATATTTTGCACACACCTGTGCTAGGGGCTGGTGAAGAGTGAAGTCTCCTCTGAGGGAGAAGGAATTTGCAGATAGCAAAAAGGGAAATTCAGGTAGGGGAGAGAGAGAGAGGGAGAATTGTCCTAGTGCCTGGGAACTCCTCTCTCCTCCTTTTTTTTTGCAGTTTTAAGGGATTAATACCGGGGAAGACAGTATTGGTTTCTTGGGTTGGCTGACCAGGAGTGAGGCCTGGCAGTTCTAATAGGGTTGAAACCTGAGAGTTTCTGATCTTGCAAGCTTTGGACCCAGGTTGAGGTTTGCAACTCTTTTGCTCCCAGAGTAGCTGTGGACCCAAATTTCCTTCAGCCTAGGCCTAGAGGGTAGGCCTGGCTTTTCCCCTTTGTTTCTTATGATGGTCCTTTGTGCTGTGCGGTTGAGCCAGCTGTAGCCATTAATCAACCTGACTTCTTTTGGCGTTTGTCCTGCAGTTTTGTTTCAGTGGACCATATATATCCAGCCCAGAAGTTTTGGGGTGCATGCATGCTGGCTGAAGCCATAGTTATTCCCCACATACACACTCAGCCTCTCCATGGGAGCAAAGGTTGGCAGTCTGCTACTTCTCCAGGAGCAACAAGGGGCTCCCTGCAATGCAGAAAGACCCATACTCTCAAGCAGCTCCCTACAGTGCACTGGCAAGGCGTAGGGGGTACACACAAGTGCATGTACACTCCCTGAGATCAGCCATGCATTTGCTGGAAGCACCAGCTGCAAAACTGGAAGTGCTGCTGGAAGTGCACTTGTGGTTTCACTGCTGGCTCAGCAATTGGCAGCTGGGGAACACCCCTCCCCCTGTCGGCCATCTGGTGCCTCCCCAGACTTGGGAGGAACCAGTTGCCCATGCCACAGTGCAGCAGACCCAGGAGTCTACATATGCATCTCACTTCTCTCTGGTGTGGGGCCCCCTCTCCAGCCTACTTCAGAAGGGCAAGTATAGGGGTGCAGGCCCACGGAACTACGCATTCGGGAGTCCCAAATCCCAGACTACGTGGGTATGGGTGAAGTCACCCCAAGAGGGTGCCATCTACAGACTCTGTAGTTAATAGTGTTTTAAAATTATATTTAATGTTTTCTTTTGTTTTGTTTTATTCATAGATTTCATAGATTTCATAGACATCAGGGCTGGAAGGGACCTCGGGAGATCATCGAGTCCAGCCCCCTGCCCAAAGGGCAGGAAG